>NC_092348.1:62885774-63516775 GCF_963676685.1 Mytilus edulis
CAGTTCAATAGTTCAGGGAGATGTAGATTATCCAATCATTGTTACACCATCTCTTGTGTCGTCTGTGTGTCAATTCATCAAAAACATTGTGGTATTAGCTCCACAGGATACTTTTACCTGTTTAAAGAAAGATAATTTTATACAGATATTTACCAAGTAAGAACATTATATCTATTTTTATGCCCCATTGATGGGCATTATGTTTTCTGGTCTGTGCGTCAGTTCGTTCGTCCGTCTGTCCCGCTTCAGGTTAAAGTTTTTGGTCGAAGTAGTTTTTGATGAAGTTGAAGTCCAATCAACTTGAAACTTAGTACACATGTTCCCTATGGCATGATCTTTCTAATTTAATGCCAAATTAGAGATTTTACCCCATTTTTATGGTCCACTGAATATAGAAAATGAATGTGTGGATGGGGCCTCCATGTACTATGGACACATTCTTGTTATCAGGTATTTTAAATGCAAGGTTGAACTAGTTTCTTTTAACTTGTTTGTCTGTCAGTAGGTCCAATGTATTGTTATTGACTGCATATTAAAACTGTTTGCTGGCTTTATTCTCTGCATACTGAAAATAGTGTTACTTTTATCAAAACATAGTATGCATTTGACAATAATAAGAAAATCAAAAATGAGGAGCTGTTTTTGAGAGGTGACGTTTGCATTGACTATGTATCTTTCCAAGGTTTATTTTATTTGAGAAGCGTTTATACCTTTCTTAAAGTAAAAGAAAAATGTAGTGAACTGTGATAAAAAGTATGAATGTATATACAAATTAATCTGATCCAAAGCATAATAAACCAATAAGACTTCTCAAAACATAGACATGTGTGAAATCAACAAGCTATGCAGTATGAGGTTTGATCATTGTTGAAGGTGCAACAGTTACCTATAGTTGCTTATTTCTACATCAGTTGGTGTCTGGTGGCTGTAACTCAAATATGCTTTGTTTCTAAAAATGAAATAAAAAAAAGAAAATTTATCCATTTCAGCTTAATAAATACCAACCTTTTAGAGGCCTACATGAAGGAAATGGAGGAGACTAGCCTAGATCAGTATGAATTAGTATTCTGTGACCTACTTCACATGTATGCCAGTGTGTTAGACTTACTGAGAGCATGTGTTATTTATGACACACCCATTAGACAAGATATACTCAGTAACAACAATTTTCTACTGGCAACTCTGTCATTGCTGACCATTACATACTCAGGTTAGTATAGAAGAGTTCTGAATTGTGAGCTACAGACTTTTGGGACAGTTTTCTTAATTGTCACTGTTAAATAAAGGTGTTTTTCTTTGAAATTAGATGGAATAATTTTTACCTTGTAAATTTTTATTCAAACTATCCACTCT
Source organism: Mytilus edulis (assembly GCF_963676685.1). Classification (NCBI taxonomy): domain Eukaryota; kingdom Metazoa; phylum Mollusca; class Bivalvia; order Mytilida; family Mytilidae; genus Mytilus; species Mytilus edulis. The sequence continues at coordinate 62,887,128 of NC_092348.1, forward strand.
GGAAAATAAGTCAGAATTTATTCAGAATAATACAAGTCAATATCTAGGTTCCACTACTACCTGTTAAAACAATGCCTTTTCACATAGTACAATTGACAATTGTATGCATGTATGGTTGATTTTGGAGTTAATATAAATATGAAATTATATTTCTGATATGAATCTTTGTGTTTGAACATTATTCTTGTAACTTTAAGTCGTTTATAACTTCCTGGTTAATTTTATTGTAATTTATTATATTAATATTTAGGATCTACAGATGTGACGTCCACTTGTCATGAACTGTGGATATCAGTATTCCAGTTCCTGTCCATGCTGTTACAGGTCCAGGGAGCCTCAGCTCTGGAGGCCATTACACAGGCTGTACCTAATGTATGGGCTCCACTTTCAGGTAAATTCATTTATTTATTTAATAAAGACTTCGGATGTCATTAAATCAAATTTTGGAGTCAGCTATAAAGAAAATACCAGAGTTCTCTTTAAAAAAAAAACTTCACTCAGTACTCAAGAGTAGATTGTTTTTTGTTTTTTTTACATACATGGGATGGGATTTGTTTATTTTTGTGTGAGAGTACAATAATAATTGTGGTAAAAATGTTAATGACCTCAAGACCTGATGATTTTAGTCTACTTACTGTCTAAGCTATTTAACTTTTGGACACTTTTTTTCCATTACTAAGACTTTCTCATGTAAATCATATTGACCACATGGCTAAAACATATGTTTCTACAATTTATTCAGGTTTCTGATTTATCACATCTAGATAAGATATGGTATGATGGCCAAATGAAACAACTCTCCACAATAGACTAAATGATGTAGTAGTTTAGCAACTTTAGGCACATCTAAATAAAAGCTGTCCCAGTTAGATCTTTTAAATTGCTAAAATATTCTAGTTATATTTTATCTCTGTTTAATTTTTTCAGAAAATGTTCAGAAGATATTAGACGAGAGACTGGACTACAGTAGGAATTTGTACATCACATGTTTACAGTTCCTTTCTGTTCTGTTCAGTGAAGAGGGAAAACTTCAAGGGAGACAACCAGAGCTGTCCAAGTCAACACTTACTATTACTCAATTGTTAAATGAAAAAGTCAATCCAGGTAAAATATGAGTTTTGTGTTAAAATGATAAATATCATTGAAATTATGAAAAACGCATCTGAATTTGCTAGATTTCCACTTCAATTCAATACACATTTGTTAAAGAAGCTGGCTTGTCATGTTTTAGATTTTTTGTCAGATTTTAGGAATCCTCTGGTTTTATCCATTTGAATGCCTTGAAAAAATTTGCCCAGTGACCCCCATTTTTCTTTTCGTACATCTTTTACATGTGTAATGATAAGCCATCTGTAAAAGTCTTATAAAATTTTAATTACTTTTTAACAGTTTTTGAGACCTTCAACTTGTCAATGATAAAGCTATGAAAAGTCAAGAGAGAATATTTTCCTGCCAAAATTTCAATGGCTAATATCTCAAAAACAAGCACGGTGACCTATATATTTTTTTTGCTCTTGGATTCCTTTAGTAATCCCCTATCTATTTAAACTAGTGTTTTGAAAAGTTAATTACTTTGAAACTGAGAAGCGAACTCCCTTAAGTTGCTGTTTAGGTAATAGTATTGTTAACAATAGAAATGTTCCAATTGTTGTAACTGCAATCCCTTTATCTCTCCTCAAATAAATATAACATATTTTTGGCCGTTAGTTTTCTCGTTTGAATTGTTTTACATTTGTCATTTCAGGGCCTTTTAAAGCTAACTATGCTGTATGAACTTTGCTTATTGTTGAAGGCTGTACAGTGACCTATAGTTGTTAATTTCTGTGTCATTTGTTCTCTTGTGGAGAGTTGTCTCATTGACAATCATACCACATCTTCTTTTTTTATATGAATAAGACTTATTGACAGGGAATGAACTCACATGAGCAAAACCACAGAGGTGGTTGATTGTTTTCTGGCACTCTTGCTTCCTTGACAAATGAAAACTGACTGCCACAATATAGTGCTGAAAGTGGCTTTTAACACCAACCATCAAACAATCAATCAACCAATCTTTTAGCTTATTTTTACTTTTATTTCCACTATAACATGATATATTACTGTTAATGAAATGTTAAATTAATTTTCATCTATTATTTACAATATAAACTTATGTTATTTTTTTTTTAGATTCTGAAGATAAGGATGAAGTTTCTATTACAACAGGGTGTCGTCTTTGTAAAGCCTTAACTAAAGTGTTCGACTATTCTATTCTGAAATCTAACGATTACAAAAGTCCAGATAGAATACATTCTGCTACAGCTCTCAGGAACCTTCTGGCTATATGTGCCACTGCCAAAAATACAGCTCTTGATAGTAAGTAAATTTTGATCTTGTGCTAACAAAAATGTTAAAAGGGCCTCAGTGGCTAAGTGGTCTAAATAGTTCTACTAATCACTAGCCAGTCAAAACTGAGATTGTCAGTTTTGAACCCCGCTCGTTCAGGTGCACTCGACTCCAATCTAAATTGACTAGGATTTTTTGTATAAGGATTAGAAACTTTGGAACAGGAAGGTTTACCCAGCTTATTTGCTGTTTTATGCCAAATTTCATTAATGTAATTTTTGAAAAACTTCAGCTTAAAATGGTTATAATTATAATGTAATTATGAAAATGTTTATACATGCATAAAAATTACATTCTTAAACTTATCCAAAATAGTGAAGAGAAGTGATGTGACAGGAAATCAACATTGCAAAAAATATCCCTTTTTTTTACTATATTTGAGAGATAAAGACAACAGGAAGTGATATAACTGAAATATATATAGAAAATAACTATTTTTGTACTTCATATTTTTTAAATCAAAACTCAGTTTTATGTTTATGCTTATAGAATGATATAACTAATCAACTTGAATAATTTTTATTTCTAATCTATTTTCAGTGGGTTTGGTAGAAAACATTATAGAGCATATAAAACAGACTCATGCCAAATTAAACCTAGAATCTCTACAAGTTAATAAGGTGAACAAAAAGAAGGAAGAATCTCATGTTCAGGAACTTATTTTGACCTTTGACTTGCTACGCAACTTTATTTTCCAGAGTTTAGATGCTAAGGTTTGTATGTTATATTTTTGAAATGTATGTAATGGGCTCTCGTATAATTTTGATAAGTGACTTTTATTAAAATAAATATAGGTTGTAGTTAATAGATATAATTGTAGTTAGTCTACAATTATATTTTAAAAGAGTCGATAAGTCTGAAAGTTGTATAAATAAAAGGAGATTCAGGAATACAATAATAATATTATAAATGATATAATGCTTGACACTTTGTTAAATTATTGGGAATACATACTTATATTTCAAATCGTATTTTTCTAAATAAAAAAAAATGATAATAGCAGCTTATTCTTGACAATGGATTACCAGTATATCAGAATTTGGAGAAGATTTTTAAACTGATGAATTTTTTGGCTATTAACCTCTTTGATCTGCTAAATTAAATCCTGTATGTCCATACAACATAGATCTATCATTCTCTCATCTTTGCTAGCCAATGGTTACCATCCCTTGGGGGATTAAGAGAGAATTTCGGGTCCATGAAGTAATTATTTTCATTGTTTGCAGTTGTAACTGGCTGCATCAAACCAAAAAGCGCCTATAACATGCAAATGTAGAAAATGTAGGTAAACAATTGCTATGTGCTGATGGTGCAACTTATCTTTACCCCCTAATACATAGGACGATATTAAATGACAATTTAAATGTTCTTAATCAACTTACAGAAATTCATGTGCATGTTTCTAGCACAAATGTTGGAATGTCAAGGTATATTTTTGTTTCCTGCTTCACCAAGTTTATAAACTCTAGTCGCTTTATTTTTTTACCTCCACACTGAAGAGAGTTCAAGTGCTACCAATGGTCAAGAATAATGTATAAGGAATGGGATTGACTTTAATCAACCAATAGATGCCACAACATTGCTATCACAAATGTTGGCTTAATCCACCTTGGGTGGAGAGGAGGGGGAGTTGATCATAACTCTTGTCTAGCAAAGATGTCATTCACTAATTTCAATTTTAGTAAATTTCAATGGGCACTATTGTCCTGTGACAATTTATTTAGAGGGTATTCATATATTAAGCAGATATCTTGTGTCTGAAATTAAAAAAGAAATATACTTTATACTGAGTTATCTTCCTTATTTCAATCTTTATTCAATTGGAAAACAAATCATTGTTCTTTTTCCATACAGATGGCTTGTTTTTACAGTGGACTACACAACATGGTGCACAGATTATGGACCTGGTGCTTATTGGACCCCAATCTTTTGTCATCATCATTAGCACTGCTGACAACTTTTGTTGCTAAATGTCCCACTGGTTAGTAATTTTAAAACTTATCCAATCATTCTTTAGCTAACATGCATGTTCATGACTGGGGCAATCAAGGTTCTCTATTATGTTTATCAATAATAAAAAAAAGATGTGGTATGATTGATATTGCCTATGAGACAGCTCATCAATAAAGACTAAATGACGTATATACATGTAAGTCACCCTTTGCCCATCAACAATGAGCAAAACCCACAGTATATGGCTACCATTAATGTTACAAGCACTGGTAAAGATGGGCAGCAGGATATCTATATTTTACAACAAAAAACTTACCAAAATGATATGGGTCTCTACATGAGTTGTTTTTAGAAAAGAATATAATTATTGTTTGATTTGTCATCTTTATCGAATTTTAAAGCTTAATTTTCCTGAGAAGTTTTGTGTTTCATAATTTGATCAAATAAAATGCATGGTATGTTTAATTTATACAAACAACAATTTGCATATTTCTTGGTTTGTGCCTCTTCCAAAATTCTATCTAAAGCTTTACCTTGTGTAAAAAATTTGTGGCGGAAACACCAAATCTAGTATTTTTAATTACTAGGACGGAGTACGATAATCTTCCCCAGATTTTTGTGACCTCAAGGCTGGATGCTTGTGGAACAGCTGTTAATCATATAAAGCCACACAGTGCACATTTAGCCCCTATGATTTATGTTGTATCATGTAGTATAATACAATGTAGATATGGTTTTGAAAGTAGTATGACAGATGGTTAAACAATACATGAAAGTTAATCAAAACACATCATGTCAAAAAATGTACTTACAAGGTCATCCTAAAATAAGTTGACATCAAATATTATAATATTTGTACTGTGTAAGATGTTGCTTTAATTTTTATTTTTTTTCAAATAACATTTTATAAAAATATGTACTAAACTGTGTGTCCCACATTCCCCCAAAAAATTAATTTATGAAAAGTAGACATTTTTTCATGGCAATTAGTACAGAATATTTTCTGAACAAAAATATGGATAAACAAAAAATGTAGACGCATGTGTAGACTTCAGTAATACCAAGAAATCAAATATTCATGAAACATACAATTTTCTCTAAATCTACAAGAAATGATACCCATGCATTCGTAGTAAATATTGACGAAATATATGGTTCTACATCACTAATTCCTGGGAATGCTATACATGTACTAACAAAATATTATGTCTCAGCCAATTCAAAACAGTTTTTAAATAATCAAGAAATCAATACAATTTTTCATAAATCTACAAAAAACAATACCCACTCATTTGTAGTAAATCTTGCGTTTTTATGCCCCATTTATGAGCATTATGTTTTCTAGTCAGTGTGTCTGTCCATCTGTCTGTCCGTTTGTCCGTCCTTCCGTTCGTTTGTTTGTCTGTCCCGCTACAGGTTATAGTTTTTGTTCAAAGTAGTTTTTGATAAAGTTGAAGTCCAATCAACTTGAAACCTAGTACACATGTTCCCTATGATATGATCCTTCTAATTTTAATGCCAAATTAGAGTTTTTACCCCATTTTCACTGTCCACTGAACATAGAAAATGAAAGTGCGGATGGGGCATTGGTGTACTAGGGACACATTCTTGTTTTAATCTAATAATATGAAAATAAGTTTTACTGCATCATATCTTGGAAATAATATATTGATGGGTCTTGACACTCGACAATCAAATCAATTAGATTGTCAGGTCATCTTAATACCAATATGATATGAAAACAGAGACTTGCTATTATTGAAGAAATATATGGTTCTACATCACTAATTCCTGGGAATACTATACATGTACTAACAAAATATTATGTCTCAGCCAATTCAAAACAGTTTTTAAATTATCAAGAAATTAAATATCCATGAAAAATACAATTTTTCCTAAATCTTCAAAAATTGATACCCATAAATCCATAGTAAATCTCGTTTTTCTTTTTTTCAGCGACAAGTTCATTGGCCTATTCTAGTCCTTCTGCAACAACAGTTGCTACAGCTCCAAAGACACAAGTGCTTAGTACCAACTCTTTGGTCCATTGTCTGATCAAAGTTATATCTAAAGACAGCTTAAAGGAATCACAACTGAAAATGGTATTCTCCTTACTGGCCACACTGACTTTGTCATCAGAGTGTAGGAATATCATGTTCAAGGTAGGTCTCTTAAGCTTAAAGCTCTTAGTGAGGTATATTTCTAAAGGAATAAATCATAGCAAACATAAGTTTGTTGCTGATCAGATTTTTGCCTGGAAGTAGTTACAACTGAAACAAACATTTGACTGGTTATTTTTTTTTTAGCGAAGAAAGGAAATAAATATTCAACATGACGACTACATGTATTAAAATGAGCACAGCTTGAAAATATATTTGTAAACATGTTTATTATTATTTTAAGTTACCAAAAAAAAAAAATTCTACATTTCTCTTCTTTTTTTTTTTTTGGTAACTTAAGTAGTGTGTTGATGTACTCTACCTGTCCTTTTATGATTATTAAATATTGAATATAATATTATATTTTGTCTTTTTCTTCTTTTAGAGTAATTTTTTAAGTGAATTTGCTGAATTGAACCCTAGGAAGACCAAGAAAACAAAACGACAACAGTTTCTAGAAGTCTGTTGGTTAGAACTACTTCTTAATTTATCTTTTTCTGTGGAAGGACAACAAATGATTTTGAAAATAAAAGGTAACATCATACAGTAAAATATACACAGTAAGCAGCTCATTATTCTCCCTTAACCTTCTGTGGTTTACTGCACAAAGAGGAAATCCAGCCTTATGAAAGGAAGATGGCTTTTGAGTTTGTTGAATTACAAATTTGATATAAAAGACAGGAGAACATAGTTATCTTGTAGTACATTTCTTTTCAGACAATAAGTTCAAATTTGAAAAAATTGCACCTGCTCTATCTCTAAAAGATTTTTACAATGTAGTGTAATACCTTTGTGGAAAGTCATGTGAAAATTATAAAAAAAATCTTATCAGCTCTTACCCAAAAATGGATAATTCTTTGTTAAGGGGTTCTATAATTCAGTTTAACAGTTTCACTCATACAGGTACTCATTTTTGACTAATTTCAACTGGACCAAATCACAACATTACCCAAATTTTCTTAACATGTAATTTCATCCCCCTACTTAATATTTGATGCATAAAATATGAATAAAAATCTTTTAAAAGTGTCTTTTAAGAATTTTGGAAATATCGGCTTACCATTTATGGAGAAATTTCCCTTGAAACTCATATGTGTTTTAAAAATATATTATCTACAGTAAAGCCAGATGGTATTTTATCAGATGATTCACTTGAAGGTAATACTCATTTACTATGTGATCTTGTCATGTTAGATACTGCATATTTTAAATATCATTTTATCATTGAATGGTTAGTTGACAGCAAGAAAAGGAAACTGGTAGCATAAAATTTCAAGAATAAAACTAGTTGTAGAAAAGTAGATGTATGCAAAAAATGTTAAATATTCTTTAAGAAAATATATAGAGATTACAGTTATACAATATATATTCACAAGAAATATTATTTTTATCATAATATCAAGTATATTTCATTTACACCACTTTCCTAAATAGCGTAGGGGTCATTAAGTTTTATATCCTTTTCTCAAGTTTTCTGTATGTCTGCCTAAATTTAGTTTCTGTTCTCTGACTTTAGTTTGCCTCAACCAAATGTTATGAATCCTATACACACTACTTATTACCACAAAACACTGTTCAAGTTTGAATTTCGGTAGTGTCACTTTCATCATTCCAGAGTTATTCCCCTTTACAAATGAAAATATTGCTGAATTTTTCTTTCTGTTCCCTAACTTTAAATTTCCTCAACCTAATATTAAGATACTTACACTACACAATTTTTACCACAAAACTCAGATCAACTACAAATTTGTCTAGTGTCACTTTTGTGTTCTTGAGTTATATCCCTTTATATCATTATGTCCAAACAGAGGAATCATCTTGTGTCCCATGAACACATTTCCCTTTTTTTTAATTACTGTGTTTTTTAGTTATTTAAATTGCTTACTTTTTATCTCTTTATATTTTTTAGTCTGACATATGGAATACACTTTATTTATAGTATAACGAATTATGGTGAGACATAAACTGAGTTCATTATACTCTATCATAGACTTTATATACATAAACTATACTTTTCAGATTAATAGCATGTCTTCCAATATTATGTTTTTTAAGAGTTGTTTTACTTCCTTCCAGAAGGATTGAAAATGAGCATTTTAGAAAGAAATGATCATAATCCCCTTATTTTTTACAGTGCATTATATATTGATGAGACTTATTGATAACATTGTTGGGTCATCTAATTACGGAAATGAAGATGTGTCAAATTACGAATACTGAATTGCTACAATGTATTTTGAAGAAAATATATGGTCCTACATTACAAATTCCTTGGAATAATATGCTAACACTATATTTGATTATATTTCATGTCAAAATTCCAGATTTTTATTGGATAATACAAGGGAAATAATTTACTCTAACCAATAGCAAACACAGAAACTTAATCAGATATGTGCTTTATTAAATACTGATGGTTGTTATGCACAAGATGTTAAGTTTGTTATTTGAAATTTAATAGACAGGACTAACAGAACATTGAGTATAAAAGATTAGATAACACTTAGCTGAGAGAGTGATAGAGCAGATTGGTACCCTTCCCATAGACATTGTCAATCATGGCTTCATCTGGGCTGACAATGTTTTCTGGGTAACATTGTCAACCTTGGCTTCATCTCAGCTGACAATGTTTACTAGGGTTAAAAATCTGCTATATCACCCTTTCAGCTATGGTTGTTTAAATAATGTCCCAGCCAATTCAAAACAATGATTGGAAATTTTCTTACAAATAATAACAATAATGTAAAAATATTTAACTAATTCCAAAAAAAATAATTACACAAAAACAGAAACTAAAGTTTTTTTGAAATAGAAAAAGTTAATCTTAATATCCTTTTTAAATTTTTAGAATCAGTAGATTTATTACTAGACTTCATGGAATGTAGTCAGGGGAAACCAGCAGAAGTAGCAACACTGATCATCAGAAACTTATGTTGTCATTCCAGTAATAAACCTAAACTATTAGCAAATGGTAAGTGAAAGACTTATATCACATTTAAATAAACATTGATTGATTGATTTATTGATTGATGGGGATTTGACAATTGATGCTCTCATTCAAATAATATATCCAGACTATTAATCAATGGTGAGTCCACCTTGTTGCTTTGTCATTCCTGTTATACACTAAAAATGTGCTACTTCATATAATTCATAGTTAGATACCACCCCGACAATATTTTTAAACAAAATCTATTTACTGTAAATTGAGAAATTATTGCATGTATTTGTCATTGCAATTTTGTCATTTAAAACAAAAATACTATTTACATTTTTGCAATATTGAGAAAATTCATGAGTAATTCATTTAAAAATTTCAAAATTTGAGTTTAAATTATTGAGATTATAACCCTGTCACATTTTTCACAATAATAAAAACTATGCAATAATTTCTTAATTTACAGTAACTTAAAAAAAAACATAAATCATGGGGAGGAAAAAATCCTACTGTATATATATATTAAGATGATTTACAACTAGACAAATCTATAATATTGTTAAGGAAAGTAAGATTTGTAATGGTGATAATGTTCTCACTGGTAAAACTAAGTGAATCCTTGTTTAAACATTTGTTAAAGGTATTGTGGTGGGTTTTTTTTATTGATACTGATATTTTTAAATGGTAATTCTTGTTTTACTGCTTGAATGAGGTTCTCCAATGTTAATCCTGATTTCACTGTTTGAACTATTAAAATTTTATTTTTTTAATGTCATGTATGTTGAAACATTTGTTAAACTTTTGTTTTAAACTTAAACCCGATCTCATAACAATCATTTAAAAATTAAATTTCTAAATCATTTTCTATAAAATTGACAAAAGATCTGACATGTCTGACAAAAATCACATCTTAATGTTTATTTCAATATTTGTCTTGTAACTGCTGTTACACATTTTTTTTTTCTCTAAATTTTGTACAACATGTAACAACGATTCTTTTAAAAACATACCTTTTGTGTTATGCTAAAACAAAAGGTATGTTTTTAAAAGAATCGTTGTTACATGTTGTACAAAATTTAGAGAAAAAAAAAATGTGTAACAGCAGTTACAAGACAAATATTGAAATAAACATTAAGATGTGATTTTTGTCAGACATGTCAGATCTTTTGTCAATTTTTAACCGGATTTTTGTGACAAAAATGTCGGTTATTGATTTGGGGATGTACGGCGGGCGGGCGGGCGGGCGGTCGGGCAGTCGGGCGGGCGGGCGGGCGGGCGGGCGGCAATCAAATGTTGTCCGTGCATTAACTCATGAACCGTTCAACCAAAGCTTTTAAAATTTTAATATGTTATTACTGACAACTATTCGAAGGTCAAGTTCAATAATGGCGATTTTGACTTTTACCGTTCAGGAGTTATGGTTCTTGAAAGATTGAAAAATGGAGTTGTCCGTGCATTTACGCATGAACTGTTCTACCAAAGCTTCCCAAATTTTAATATGTTGTTACTTATGATAGAATGGAGGTCAAGTTCAATAATGACGAATTTGACTTTTACCGTTCAGGAGTTATGGTTCTTGAAAGATTGAAAAATGGAGTTTCCAGTCGTGTCCGTGCATTTATGCATGAACTGTTCTACCAAAGCTTCCGAAATTTTAATATGCTGTTACTGATGACAAAATGGAGGTCAAGTTCAATAATGACGATTTTGACTTTTACCGTTCAGGAGTTATGGTTCTTGAAAGATTGAAAAATGGTGTTTCCCGTCGTGTCCGTGCATTTTCTCATGAACCATTCAACCAAAGCTTTTGAAATTTTAATATATGTTGTTACGGATGACAAAATAGAGGTCAAGTTCAATAATGACGATTTTGACTTTTACCGTTCAGGAGTTATGGTTCTTGAAAGATCGTAAAATGGTGTTTCCATTCAGGTAGTTGCATTTACTCATGAACCATTCAATCTAAGCTTTTCAAATTTTAATATGTTGATACTGATGACAAAATGGAGGTCAAATTTGATATTGACGATTTTCACTTTCACCATTCATCAGTAATGGTTCTTGTGATATTGCCAGGACACAAATAAATGTTAATAAATCCGGTTTGCTGTCGTTGTGACAGCCTCTTGTATAGAAAATGATTTAGAAATTTAACTTTTAAATGATTGTTATGAGATCGGGTTTAAGTTTAAAAACAAAAGTTTGACCTATGTTAAAATACAAATATGAAATTGCCATGAAAATGGGATCTCCATAACTTCTGTCAAATCCTGAACCCTTTTTACCATTTTCTTGCTATAAAATACCTTAACATGCTCCCAAAAAAATCACAAAATTTGTTTTTCATATATTGTACTGTTATAGGCCGCTTGATTCTTGTTTGAATTGTTTCACATTTTTCTAGTCGGTCATTTATTTCTCACTTATATATAACAGTATGTTATTTTTCTAATTTTTGAAGTACAGTGACCTACAAATGTATAATTTATAATGTCCACATCTCTTTGAATTCTTGTGAATAGTTGTCTCATTTGCAATCATACCACATCTCCTTAATTTTATATCATTGTTTTTATAATTGTATAGATTTTATTGTTTCAGATAAATTATTACCAGAAATAATGAAGTGTGTGGATGGTGGTATAGATCCCTTACAGAGAGTTGCCATTTCAGCCCTGTGGGCACTAGTGTATAATAACCAAAAGGTTGGTTTGTATATTAGTTTTGAATACTATAGGATTAAACACATTTTTTCTAGAGGTTATTGATGTGTAAACCGGGGCGATTAACTCACAAACTGAATAAAAGTCCGAAGGACTTTTATGTAGAGTTTGTGAGTAAGAGCCCCGGTTTACACATCAATAACCTCTAGAAAAATGTGTTTAATCCTTAAAATTCTTCAGCCAAACATTTTTTTGTTGTTGATGGCTACTAATATACTATATATATTTACAATCAAAAGCACAATGGCAAGTCGTAACTAAGGAGTACGCCGCCATCTTGACTTTCTAAAAACCATAAATGTCCGATAAATACAACGGAATCTTAAATGAAATAGCACCTACCTCAAAAACTTCATTTTAATTAAATGTTATCCGAATTTGAAGCGTACACGTAACGAAATAATCTTTCCCTTGAAAATTTCCATTCGTATGACGTCGTGTTTTGCCATGACGTTAATTCGCCAAATCCTTCATGAAATTTCGCGGAGTTTTATTAAATTTATTTTTTGTACATTTTCGAAGCTTTAGTGCAATAAATTTATTTCTTTTTTTTTTGTTATATATGCACTAGAATAGTCACAACTGTTATGCAATTGTTTTTTAATCTCAATTTGCTGAAAATCCCTGGATCACTGCAAGCTTGTGTATCGCGCATGAATAGATTACAAAAGTAGTTTCGGAAACATGGTTTATCGAAGTGTAAACTTAGAGAAAAATTCTAATTGACCAATCCAATTCAAGTATTTATAGATATGCAAATCATATAAGAATTATACAACTTTAGTTGGAAGATTACCTAATTTTACTATGCAAATCATCACAGTTTTTAAAATCAATATTTTCTTTATTGAAATTTATAGAATTAAACTTTTGTTTAGGTGTTAAAAAATAAGTCCTTGGAAAAATACAAAATCAAAAGAATATACAGCAGTTTTAACTAAACAGACAGCAACATTATTTGAATAACATGAACACCACAAAAAAATATGGTGAACTCTGATGCTCTGGAAGGGTAAGAAGTTCCTGCTCAATTAGTGGTACCCATGTTGTTACTCCTAATGGTGAACTAGTGTCAGGATCACTGTTTAATGCTATTATCTATTTACACTTTATTCTTTATTCACTTTTACAGTGGCAGATCCAAGGGGTGGAGGTGGGGGGAGGGGTTGGTACCCCCTTTTTTCGACTATCAATGCATTTGAATGGGGACATATATTTGGAAACCCCTTTTAAAAATTGCTTGATTAGCTCCTGCTTTTCTGTTGCTTTTCTGTGTAGAATGATAAGATTATCTCACCATTTTCTCACCAAATATATAGTTGTATAACAAGAGTACACTTTCATCAAAGTTTTTGTGAGTAATGTTATATTGCTCTTTTTCAGGCCAAAGTTATGATGAAGAACGCTAATGTGCTACCTAAACTTCAGGAGAAGATGAATAATATGTATAACAAACAGGCATTACCAGAAAAATGTTTAACAGATTTACAATGTGTCATAGAAGCTGTGTCAGAATAACATTTGGACAACTTTGTGAAATTCTATTCATTTAAAAACAAACAATTACAACCTGAACTATAAATGTGCTAACTTAATTTTGTTGCAAGTGCATGGTCAATTTTATCGATGTTATTTTTGACCTTAGCTGGAACTAAAAAAATATCAAACTGGCTGTGTAATTAAGAAAATATATCCTAGATGTTTGATTAATAGCTGTAGATGGAATTTAGATTCAAGAAAATTTGTCAAACACATTTATTGTTTTAGTTGTTGAATAATTATTTATTGTTTTGTCAAATATTGAAAGATGAGTTTCTTGATAGGGTTTCCTGTTCATAGATTTAAAAGTCCGCTATTTATTCTATTACCTATAAATTGTAGAAGATAGTCCTTGCTACTGATGTGATTATTAATAAGTGATAAATGTAAAATCTGATTTTTTGGTTTATAAATGGAAAAGTACAATCAAATAACTTTTTTAAACCAGGCTTTCTGAATTTCTGGCGACATTTTATTTTTGAAAATAACTAGATTTTCTTTTCATACAATAGGTTTAATGTTGTATTATTCAGTATATAAAATGAATTTCTAACTATTTTTTTTCTTCACTTGTTTGCTTTTACAAGGTAAATATACCGTCCAATTACTTATTTATACATTTTTGTAATGATAAAGAATTATTTTATATTTATTTGTATATTATATATGTAAAGACACGATATTTATTATAAATATATGGTTTCAGTAAACAATAAAATAAAATAAAATACTCATTGAACTTATTTTTAGTTCCAATTTAGCCCAATATGTTTCCCATCCACTAAGAAGACATCCACAAATGATTTCAACTTTTAATAAGGAGGAGATATTCCCAGAAAAAAATCTTAGCAACTACAGGTATATTATAGGGTTATTGCATGAATATTGGGGAATATTGTCCTGAGTAGAATTTTATATTGCATGAGCTTGCAAGTGCAATATATGTTCTACGAGGGACAATATTTCCCAATATTCATGCAATAACCCTTTTATTGTATAGCAATATAATATTTTAAAGTAAAAATTATTTTAAACTAAGAATTTGTTGTTGATGACGTCATGAATTTTGAAGATTTATTGCACTAGTGCAATATTGGAATTTATTGCACGCTAACTTTTGGTTACTTTCTGTGAGAAATATTATATTGCTATACAATAATATATGAGTTATTGCTGTCATCTTTTACAACTAATGTAAAAAAAAAAAAAGGTTTATAAAGTACATTTGTACTAGTTGCATAAAGAGCATACATAAGACGACTGATAGAATAAGCAGTTCTTTGGGGCGCTCTATTTATAAAGAAAAAATCTTTTTTTTTAAAAGACTTATGAAGCTATAAGGGTGTGTTTTTTTTCTCTAGGATAATATAACAATGGAATGTTTATCAAAAAGGTACACCTTTACTTTAAATATTATGTATTAATTTATCCCAACTCTAGGAAGGGGAAAGGCTCTTTTGAATCCACCATGTCTACCCTTCCATTCATTGTCGAGCCTGCAACTTTTGTTGCAGAAAGCTCGACATAGGGATAGTGATCCGGCGGCGGCGTTAGCTCACTTCTTAAAAGCTTTATATTTTAGAAGGTGGAAGACCTGGATGCTTCATTCTTTGTATATAGATGCTTCATGTTATGAAGTTTCTGTCAGTCACATGTCCAATGTCCTTGACCTCATTTTCATGGTTCAGTGACCACTTGGAAAAAAAGTTCAAATTTTTTGTAATGTTGAATTCTCTCTTATTATAAGTAATAGGATAACTATATTTGATATGTGCGTACCTTACAAGGTCCTTATGTCTGTCAGACAGTTTTCACTTGACCTAGATCTCATTTCATGGATCAGTGAACAAGGTTAAGTTTTGGTGGTCAAGTCCATATCTCAGATACTATAAGCAATAGAGCTAGTATATTCGGTGTATGGAAGGACTGTAAGGTGTACATGTCCAACTGGCAGGTGTCATCTGACCTTGACCTCATTTTCATGGTTCAGTGGTTATAGTTAATTTTTTATGTTTTGGTCTGTTTTTCTCATACTATATGCAATAGGTCTACTATATTTGTTGTATGGAATGATTGTAAGGTGTACATGTCTAGCAAGCAGATGTCATGTGACCTTGACCTCATTTTCATGGTTCAGTGGTCAAAGTTAAGTTTTTGAGTTTTGGTCTTTTTATCTAATACTATATGCCATAGGTCAACTATATTTGGTGTATGGAAATATTTTATGATCTTTATGTCAGTCGCCCAGGTTTTATTTGACCTTGACCTCATTTTCACAGTTCATTGCACAGTGTTAAGTTTTTGTGTTTTGGGCTATTTTTCTTAAACTATAAGTAATGTGTCAACTATATATGTTGTATAGAAGCATTGATAGCTGTACATGTCTGCCTGGCATGGTTCATCTGATCTTGACCTCATTTTCAAGGTTCATTGGTCTTTGTTTAGTTATCTTGGTTAATGTTAAGTTTATGTGACAGTTGTAATAAATCTTAGCTTTATACTTAGGACTATCAACATAATATCAATGATTAGTATAGAAGGCGAGACATTTCAGCGTGTGCACTCTTTCCACAGGTACTACTGAACACAATGACTGCATATTTTTTTCAACAGCTAGACAGTGATGAGTTGTATTGTGTGAATTCCTTTGATTTGTCAGACACATACTTCCATTTTCTTATAAGAGTACTAGTAGGGGGATGCTAAGCTTGACAATGGGTGCATTCTTATTTCTTTATCAGGCCTTATTGCCTATTTTCTGTAATTAATGATCTTATCATACCAATACAATGGCCATGATTATCAACCACTCATACACACAGATATTTGCTGTTCATTTATTTATTTTTGTGAATACCAACTTTTGTGAACTAAGAGAAAAATTGTATGTTTGTGGATATCTTATTTGTTTCTATTAAAAATGTCGGCATTCAGACTTATAAACGTATGGTGACCTATAGTTGTTTTAACTTCTATGTAATTTATTTTTTTGGAGAGTTGTCTCATTAGCAATAATACCACATCTTATTATTTGTACTTCATTGAACATTTAATTTCATGGTTTACCTATACCAAAAAAGAGGTTAAAAATCAGAAAACAGAAAAATGTAACCTAAAAACAGATGATTTCTTCCATAAGGGGGTAAAAAAGAGGAAACGTAAATGCACAGTTTATTTGTTTATTACTAAATGTACATCATAAAACATGCACCTTCAGTTTTTTATATAACAATATTCAATTGGTCATGACACACTTTAATAAAAAGACATTAGGTTTAAAGATATATAATATAAATCTGAAAACTAAATACACCTAAATAAAATTACAGTGAAAAGTATATATCTCAGATGGGAAGAAATAATGCTGCAAGTACACTAAAAATTCAAATATATACAAATATGGTTAAGTTATATTACTTATTGACAAACAAAAATGAGGGCATTTGTAATTGCAAAAGCATGCAAAGGTCAGTTCTACGTGCATTTTCAAGACTATTTCATAATTTGTCCTTACATTCTATTACTTAACTTCAAAATAACAGCAGAAGCACCATAAGTGTATTAAACAAATTATAATTTAATGAATTTATGTTCATTACTGGAAAGCAAAACGTAATTTGCATAAATGTCATTTTTTCAATTGCTGCTGTGACCTTAAAATCAAAAGGGTCTTATTCATCTCAAGGCATGTTATACCACAAAGTTTGGTAAGACATCAAGGGATTTTCCAGATTTTATAGGATCTTTGAAGATGACCTTCAAAACTCTTACCCTGAAATCAATAAGGTTCATGTTCATTCCAAAAGATATTTTCAAACAAACATTTGGTGAATGTTTAACATGGGTTCACAATAGACGAGTTTCCAATTTCACTTTTAAAAGTATAGGTCCTGATGAGTAACACATTGCAGGACAATGTGACATAAACATATTTTCTGCTGTGTGATGTAAATTTTTTCCAGGGAAAAACACCAATTGGAAGAGAATGTTCCTTCATCCAAGCATATCTTGGATGTGCAGGATGAAGGTCATTCTTAGAATATGAGCCTGAGGCTCGAAAGTAATGAATTAGCTTTACTTCTCTATGAGGGGTGAAGCTTACATATAATATCTCTGTTTAAAGAAACAAACTATACAACCACCTATAGCTGGCCAGTGACCTTGACCCTAGTATATAAGCACCTGTTCCATAATAACTTGTCATAATTTAAAGCAAGTTTGTGTCGACCAAATATAAAACCCAGTGGAAAAGGGTGGGTCTGACTGATAATCCCTAGGGTGGGAATTAATTACTTTCGAGCCTCAGGCTCATATTCTAAGAATGACCTTCATCCTGCACATCCAAGATATGCTTGGATGAAGGAACATTCTTATTCATATTTCGCCTTCGGTCTCAAGTAATGAATTAGCTTGTTTAAAGTGTAGACACAAACTAAAAACAATTTTTATATAAATGCCAACATTTAATAAAGGATAAAAATCACAAGATCATCCAGTTATTAAACTACAACTGAAGAAAAGTGTTTTAGTACTGATATTATTTACTTTCCTGTTATAGAACTTGTAAAAAGTTTTACCATATGTCCAGACAAAACTGTTGCCATAATGTCGTTAATAGAACATCCTGAAGCTAAATGCACTTATGAAGAGGTTCCTCCAAATGAGTTAACCTTAAAACCTCGGATAAAATTAGAACTCTCTCTAACTATCTAAACTTTACGAAAAGAGTTAGATGAATTCTCTCACCTATTTTGTACACAAAACATGATAAATCATTGTCTTAATCAACACAAAGTTTTGGTTTATCAAAACCTTTGATCACCTCATTAGGTAAACTAACTAACAGATCTAGTATTTTTCAAAAACTCATGTATATGAAAAAATAAAGTGCCATGTCTCTGAATGAAAGACATAGAATGTAAATCTACAGCTGATAAAGATAGTACTTCAAGGCAGATGTAGTCAAGGCAAATAAAGACACAAGTATAAAAGACAGTTTCAATGTTAAATACTCCAATGAATATTAAGAACTTAAAAAAGATAGCGCTAAATTCATCTCCCAAGTGAAAGAGTATCTAACTCTTCAATTGCAGATTCAGGTTTAAGCAACCTTCCACAAATACATGTAGTAAACAAACACATTCAGTAAAATCTATTTCTTAAAGGATAAAGTCTGTTTCAACATAGACCAAGAAAAATTCACATTAAACATGCTGAATATGAAAAGCTTGTGTTTTACAAAAATTTCAATAATCCGTGACTAACATCCTTTTTAGATGGTGATAAGGAATTGGTTCTCTAATTGAACACACCAAATAATGAAATTTCTCAAAAAAAATATTGATAATGCTTGATTATAGATGCATGGTCTCCAAGATGAAGTGTAAATATATTTTACAAATGATTCTGAAATCTCCTGTTTATATTAAAGTGATTTCTGAGTATAATACACACGTTTTTACCCTACTGCACAATCAACCCTTCAGGTGTTGGTTCACTTTAATTTTTTACAATATACAGTTAAATTAAGTCTCTTCCTGACGGAAAGACATTATCTTCAGTATGTAACATTGTTACTAATTTTTATGCTTAACAGTTTAACTGGCAAATAAATTAAAATTGGTCTTAGCAAAGAAAACCAACTCTGAGCAAGCCAAAAAGGATAATCAAAAGAGCCTTCTGAACTTTATCACTAATAATTTTCTTTATAAATATCCCCAAAAATGAAAAAGATGGGAAAATATAAGGTCATAATTCTGATCATGAAAATAAAAACATCTCTGAAAGGAGCTTGTTGGTCAAAAGACAACGAAGTAATTATCTACAGATTGAAAATGAAAACGTAATAACAACAAAACAAATATATCTTCTTTCAATTGACATCCTTTTGAATCTGTAAATTTTTTAGACATATGATAAGCATCAAAAATTTTCTTACCAGGAATATAAAGAGCTGTGATAAAAATGTTCTTTCTTGAACACCAAGCCCAAATAATGAAATATTTGTAGTAAGCATGTTAAGTGACAAAGAGGTTACACCTCCTATTGCATAATAAAAGCTACTGAAATTGTATCTTCTGATTGTATAACTCTCTGTGACTAAAACTTTTTCTCCAGAAGAATATTATAGCCAACAATACTATGAAATCTATATGAAATGAGTGCATACTCTTAAAGAAGCTCCGTCTACCAACAGAAACATTTTCTTCAAATTTGGATCCCAAATCCTTATGTCAGAGGAATCTGGTACAACCCAAAAACTTATTTGGATGGGTCTATAAATCAAATTTTTAATTTCTGATTTTAAATTGTTAAAAAATTTCACCTATTGATGATAATAAACACTGTAACAACTATACAGTGTTTCAACATTATTTCTCGCCATGTTTCTGCAATGTAACATTCCCATGCATGCCACAGATACTGCATTAAAAGCATTCATCACAAGACCAATAAATGATGTAAAACATCTATAATACCGTTACACAATTCTATTTAAAAAGAATTTCCCAAGGGAGATAATTTTACCATTTCTCATCTGTCAGAAAAAACTTAAATAGCTCAGTATCAATAATGAGACAAAGGAAAACAATGTGCTTCCAAGGAATGAGTACCAACTTCTCAAAATTTTTCTGAAGCACAGCTTATCAAGCATTTGCACCACTTCTTCTGTATTCACAATACAATCATCTAAACTCTGATCCATAATAAAAAAAATCATCAATGTATAAACTATAGCATGTATATACTTCAAGTGACATTATTTCATAAATACATAGACAGGTTTTAAAACCTTAGTAAAAACTCTTGATGCAGAAGCCAATCCAAAACAAAAAAACATAAATATCATATCAATGTCTTTTCCACATAAATCAGGAAATTGTGATATAAACATAAATGATACTTAAATATGCATCTGTGAGATCTATAGATGTTAGCTCTATCTATATATATATATATATATATATATAGATAATTATTCTAAAGAATTACATCTAAACAAAAGATAAATGGTCCTGCTCCAAATGCTGATAAGCCACAAACTTAGTTTGTTTTAATTTTTCAAATAGATACAGGCCTTGAAGACCAATCTTTCTTAGGAACCAAGAAAATATAGGAAATAAACTGATTTTCCATTGATCGATCAACCTTTTAAATAGCTCTCTTAGCTATCAATTTTTGGACTTCTGAAATTAATTCATCCTTATGAAAGGTGAAATGTATTTAATTCAAAAAGGATAAACCTTGTGGTACATCATTAAAAATAATTTTATAACCATTTCTTAATAAATCTAATATCAATAGATCATTAGTAACATTTTCCAAATCATAATATTTAAGTTATCTACTGTATATATAGCAACTGGTTGAGAAATGTGACCTCTTTGAGATTCTCTGTTCCCTTTTTGGAAACGTCTCCCTCTCAATGAAGGGAATTGCCTACTACATGTAGTATAGTCGCCCTGTTGACCAACAGAGCCTCTGCAGTTAAAAAACTGATATTGCCTTTCCCATAACAGCTGGTAGTAAATTAATTGCTAGACCTGGAACCTCTTCCAAGGAATCTATAATTTGCTAAGAATCTTTGTATAAACACTAAGTTTGCTTTTTGCAATCATAACTAGAAATGTGATAAAGCAACTATCACAACAGAATTACAAATAAGTTTTATCATCTAAATATTTCTGAGCATCTCCTATGGGTTTAACCAGAAAACCATGGTAAAACAAACAAATATAATTTTACAATAAAATCCTTGTATTATCAAGATCCAATGGCTCATTCCTACAACAAGAAATAGCAAACTCAACAATAGGGGTGATGATCAACCCCTTAATAAAGTATCTCTGGGTTTCCTGCATCTTTGAAACCACAGAGTGGGCCTGTCTAGGCATTGCCATTTCGATTTTTTAATTATCCTAGACACACTAGGATTGTCACAGTTCTCAGTGTGATAGTATTTCCTCTAAGAACTTTATATATTCCTGATTTTATCAAAATCATGATTAAACTGTTCAACAAACAGGATGAGATAATGGACCATTAATCTCACTAAAAGAAGCCTTAAAGGCTTCTGAAAACCTTAATGCAGGATCAAAAGACGTATCAAATTCAACTCCGGCTGGACTATCATCAGCCATGGCACATACTCCAAAAGGAGGTACATACACCGTATCAATTCAGTAGATAAGATCAAAATTTAGAACTAAATCTTCATTAAAGTAAGCCTCTAATGGCAAAAATTCAAATATAGCAGCAGGTTTCTCTACAAACTCTGCTAGAGTTGAAGGCAGTGAAACTGTCTCAAACCTCATGATTCATACAGGTTCTTTAATACATTAATAATAAATAGTAAATGTATCAATATACATGCCTATCTAAATCTCAACAGCACTTTCGTTAGAAACAATCACAAATCAAGTAGATTTTGAAGTAATACAAGTAACACTAGATTTTAAAACTTACTTTTTACAGGTTCTGTTGCTTTGTCAATTATTTCCAATTGCCATGCCATTATGATCTATTATAAAACTACTAGGTTTTATAACTGTTTAAGAAGAGGATTTATTCAAAATACCTCTTGTATCCCTATTAAATTTATCATCTTTAATTTCTAAAACATTCCAGAGGTGATGAAAATCATAACCATCACCCTTGTAAGTGTAAACATCATTCTAAACATCTTGCAAAAACAATACATTTGCATAAACAAATTCAGCCATTGTAATACAAAAATGTGTACCTGTGCAGGTAAAACACGTGTAAATTGTGAAAAGTACTCACGACCTTCAGATGAATAGAAAAACTTTTAAATATCTACCTGTTTAACAAACAGGAGTATGAATTAAGTAACAAATGTGCTATTAGGCAAAAACTTAATGAATATATAAAATTGTCATACATCGTAGACAATAAAATATTTAATTAATTTCCATGAACACTTGTCATACATCGTAGACAAGAAATTTTTAAATTCATTTCCATCAACAATTGTCATACATCGTAGACAATTGAGGAATTATTATTTGTAAATAACAAAATAACATTAGAACTTGTCGTACATCGTAGACAAGTTAATGTAACTTTAATAACTTTCTGCCAAATTTAAGATAAAAATAAAATAACTAAAAAGAACTTATGTGAAGTGTTCACTTCAACCCTCTAGAAAAATAATGACAAGTTATTATGGAACAGGTGCTTATATACTAGGGTCAAGGTCACTGGCCAGCTATAGGTGGTTATATAGTTTGTTTCTTTAAACAGAGATATTATATGTAAGCTTCACCCCTCATAGAGAAGTAAAGCTAATTCATTACTTGAGACCGAAGGCGAAATATGAATAAGAATAAGTATATATCCATATATATTCCTTAAAAAAATTTGACTAATTATTTTTTTGATTTCATGCTCCTTTTCTATATTACATCAATAATTATTTTTGTAACATTACATTTAGTTGTAATTAAATACACATGTGACAAACTGTATCACACTATCCATAACACATCAAATTGTTTTATATTCAAATACACAAAAACTCCATCACACTATCTTTGGCACAGTACAGTACTAATCATCATTTATACCATGTATTCATGTTTAAATGTTTTTTTAAATACTTTTCTTATATCTAAAAGTTGCAATGTTCTGTTGACAAGAAAATATTTTTCTGAATTTTTTCTGAACTCGATGCTGAAATTTTAATGAACACATTTAGTAAACCCTTTTCTTAAAAATGCCTGAATTTGGCACGTTCCAGCAAGTTCTGTTCAGAAAGTTTTCAGGGCTGTTCTAAAAAATTCAGCACTGTTCAAAGATATCAAAAATTTCAGCATAGTTTCAGATGTTTGTCTGAGGAGTTCAGCAATAACTGAACAGTTCAGATTATTTTCAGCTTCAGTTCAGCAATGTCTGAATTTTTCAGCACAGTCTGAACTTTTCAGAAAATGTTACAGCACTTTTTCAGCAAATCTGAACATTCCAGTAAGTTTTCAGTATTTGTTCAGAATTTGGAAAAGGTGCTTCAGCACGTTTTCAGATCCCAAAATTTGGTTCAGCATGCATTCAGCTAGGGTCCAGAACCTATTCAGCAAAACTCAGCAAAAATTCAGACATTCTTTTTCATGTGGTGTCCAAAATGTTCATCCTATTCATTCCTTTTTTAAATAATAAAAAAAAACAACATAATAATGTGATATGTATATAAACCCTGCTTTGTATGAGACTGACAGGCTTAGACAGCTTTTTAAAAATACCTAGTTCACAAAGTAACAGTCCACAGACTACCAGACTTTGCTTAAACAATGGATGGGGTTGTAACCCATCAACTTCTGTTCTGGAGATGAGTAAGTTACCACAAGATTACAGATACAGTTTGATGACCTACTGACTGGTCAACTGTGTCAACTAACATGCATAAAGACTAGTCGACCACTGTGTCTGATAACATGCAGAAAAATAAGTGTATAAATTAACAAAAACATCAACAAACAATTTAAACAAAGATATAAACAAACACATATATTACTCAATTTATTTCACTTGACTGGGCGGAGTTTATCCAGTTCGTTCATAATAAACCAGTCCATCTATAGATAGGTGTTTTAGGATACACTCCCCAATGCATTGTCCAGTCAATCTTTTGTAAATTCCTTTGAGGTCACTGATAGGTGATTAGAAATCAGTAATAACTATAACGGCAATCATCATAATCACACACATTTTTAAATCGACTGTCCTCATGCAAATTAAAACGTAAGCTCCGCCCGATCAGTTGAAATAACATTGGTAATACATGTATGATATTATTATATTTCATGTAATATCTACTAAACGTACACTTCAGCAGATTAGTTTAGAGGCAAACATAATTAAAACAATAATCTTGTAAAAATGAACATTTTACTAGGACTAGAACATCGAAGGAAATAAAATGCAGAGGCTCTATTGTTGTTGTAAAGAATGAATATGAAGTAGATCAAATCTCAAGAATTAATATTCAATTTTGAATTATGATAAGAACATATGACGGATTCATTATTGGTGTTGAATGCCATTTTCACCACTGTTGGTTATATCATGGCATCAAGCTTGATGTCGAAGAAGCCAGAGAGCCTAGAATGAACCAAACAAACACTTCAGTAGGAAAACTGACAATCCTAGTCAATTAAGATTGCATTTGAATGTGCCTGAAATAAGAAGAGAATGAATGCATAAACTCAGTGTTGACAGGCTAGTGTCTACTGTAGACCACTCAGTCACCTAAATATACAAATTCCTATTTATCTGGAATAAAATTTCTAGGTATTCCTTTTTTTTAGTCCTATTCTTAAGTTGAGGTTACAAGAAAATTACAATCAATCTGTTTAAGACAGAATAAAACATTGTATAATGTTTTTATTACTGACTAGTTTCATTACTCCATTTTGAAGACCCATTCTTCCTCTAAATAGAACAGTAAAATATCAAATATACTGTGGATTCATTTATTTTCGTAGATACCAATGTTTGTGGATTAGGAAAAATTGTATTTTGATGGATATTTGATTTCATCGTTTTGCCAAAGTCTGCATAATAGAAAAAATGTACTTTGTTGATGTTTTAAATCCATATAATTTGGTAACCCACAATTTATAACGACTGCACAGTGTACTGTGAATTCATTTAATTCTGTGGGTACTTATCTTGGTGGATTGTTGAAAAATCATGTTTTTTGTGAATATTTGATTATTGGTTTTACCTATGTCTAAATAGAAGCTTATAGAATATTCCTACTTTGTTGGGTATTGAAATTCGTGATTCACTTAAAAATCCACAAACATAGATATACCACAAAAAATAATGAATCCACAGTATATACAGTTATCGTATATATATTATCATGACGGATTATATGATAATTGACCTATATCTTGATAGTTCTCTTGATTTCTGTTATGACTTTCCCTGTCTGATAATTTTTCTGGAGAGACGTTTAATTCTGGAGACTGTCCATTATTTTGTGACCTTGACCCAGAATGTCTTGTGGCTCCATCTATAAGGATATCAGGAGACTGATGTTGTAAAGAAGATGAATATCTAGAGTCTTGTTGATATGGCACAGAGTTATCAGAGGGAGACAAATTTGTATCATAATGACCTTGACCTTGGTAAGCTGTGTTCCTAAAGGACACATTATCAACTGAATGCACTGAATGAGGTCGCAACTGTGATGTAAAGGCCATTGTTTCTTCAGAAGGAACAGATGTTGGTCTTTGAACTGATGAACAGCCACCTTCATCCATATGGGTCAATAAATGATTCAGTATTGGACGGCTCTGGCCATGGCCATGTGACTGATAATTTTGTACAGTGAGTGGCAACAAGCTTGGCAATGACTGTTGACTTCCATTTTTAGAGTTGCTTAGAAACGATGACAACATAGCTGCATAAGATTCTGCTGAATTGAATTGTGAGTGAGCTGGTAATGGTCTCGATGAATAATCAGCATGATCATTTAAATATAACCCATTCTGGTCTGCATAGGAAGTTAGTAAATCGTTAGGATGAGTAAATATCATATCTTTAGAATGTTTATTTGCATGGATAGTTATTGGTACTGGATTAAGATTTGATAAGGCAACTTCTTGTTCTTGTTGATAACTTGATCCTTCTGTTTCCATAGCAATGGGTGTGACTGGTTCCTGATATTGTTGCAGATCAACAATAATAGTAGGATTTTGTGATGTTTGGTATGATAAGTCATTGTCTTTTTGTGTTGACTGGTTTCCTGCTAAACTCAAATCCATCATTTCACCATTTCGTGATTTTTCTAACTGTGCTTCTCTGGATGCTTGCTTAGCCATTTCCAAAAGTTCTGGAAAACTAACATCCTGCAATTCCTGCAACAACAAAAAAGTACATAACATACAAATATCTAAAATATTCAATGAAATATACATTCACAATTAATGAAACAAGTAAAAATCTACATCATAGCTATAGAGGTAAAATTTAAAACAATCAAATATATGAGTGTGGACACATAGAAATGTCTTAACAAATAATGCATTTGTTTCAAATCTGAAGATATTAACAGTTTATGAAATCAAGGTCTTTCATATGATTTCCCTGTTTATCTGATTAACACCTGCCTTCACATCTTAATATATTGTACCTGTGATTTCTGAGTTGTCTGGAAGTGATGTTTGTCAGCAATCTTAGCTGGAAGTTCATTACAGTTTCGCGGTGGGAATACAATATCACTGAATCCTTTTCCAGTTTCTATCGCTTTTTGTCGAAGTTTAGGTATAGTCATGACTTCAACACCATGTTTGCCTCTTAAATGTTTGTCTAAATTTCCTTTCAACTTGCAAGAATATTCACAAAGATGGCACTGATATGGTCTCAGATTCTAGAAAAAAGGATACATGAAATAATGTTAGAATGCTGCAAACAGTAAAATACCTTTATCATATGGCAAGAATTTTTTTTTCAATACACATATTTTCAAAAGAAACAGGTAAATATAGTACAAAATAGTTATGCTCAAAAATATGAATGAAACATTTCAAAGGTCTCAAAGGAAGACAGGACTTATTCTTTAGTGTTTATCTTCTGAAAGACCTTTTCTACTAAAATTTCTATAAAGTTGTCACAACCCCACCCCTGAAAACAAAAACAAATATCAGTTAAGACTTACAAAGTCAAGAATCAGATTGAATATTAACTATTTTAGAGTGTCATGACCCTACCCCTCAGATACATCATGACAGCAGGACTGGCTTGTGCCTTCTGCTATATATTGGTAAGTAATTTTACCTTATGTGTATGCATTCCTGCTATATGGTTCTTCATTGTGTGTTTGAACTTAGTAGAATATCCACATCCCTCAAATGGACACACCATAATTTCTGATTCTGAAAAAAATAATTAACTATTACACTCTTTTTGATTTTCTCATATAATATTTAACTAGATTTAACATTCATGTCTACAAACATGTATAAATTTCTTTAGCACTATGAGAGGAAAAAAATTAATATCAAAA
Organism: Mytilus edulis; assembly: GCF_963676685.1. Taxonomy (NCBI): domain Eukaryota; kingdom Metazoa; phylum Mollusca; class Bivalvia; order Mytilida; family Mytilidae; genus Mytilus; species Mytilus edulis. The sequence continues at coordinate 62,914,854 of NC_092348.1, forward strand.
TCAATAAATTAAAATTTAAATTAAAGTGTCACTTATAAATATCTAAGGATTGCATATTATACAAAAATGTGTACCATACATGGCTGAAAACAGTACTTTAAGCAATTTTCTACAAACAATTCTCAACAGATTCAATCTCCAAATATATCAACAGAAATTTCAAACCATTTTTTATTATATATCTTTTTAACTTACTGTGTCTTTTCTCGTGAGCTTTAACATTCTGTATGTTGTAAAATCCTTTACCACACGTTGAACACATGAAACTTTTCTGTAAACCATCCTCTGAAGAAGAAAACAGTATGATATTACCTCATGTATTTCATATAAATACTATAGTGAACATTAAAATTATTTCTCTAGAAGCTCAGAAAATTAAAAGCATACATGTAGTAAAATACATTTTTATGTTGGAATCCTTCCTTAATATGATTTCCTGTTTTATTTAGTGAACCATAAATTCTTGGGTGAAAACCCAATTTAGCATGGATTTCAAAAAGTATCTTGGCATTGCATAAGGTCTTTTTTTCTAGTAGATCATTGACTGTTTATGATGTCTTTACACTCAATCCATTGGATGTTGGATATGCACTTAGATGCATGTTTTTTTTTAAACTGACTATGTGGTATGGGCTTTGCTCATTGTTGAAGGCTGTACTGTGACAAATAGCTGTTAATTTTTGTCATTTGGTCTCTTGTGGAGTGGTGATTTCACAGCTAACAGTATATCTGAATTAATACCAGAAATCAACAGGAAATAAAATCCACTAATCATTGACTCTTTTTTTAGCTTGTTTGCTGCAAAGCATTTCTACTTCCTGACAAGGGAAATAACTTGCTTCAAATTATAATTCTATAATAAAATAATTATTCGGGAAAATAAGAATTCACTCCTGTACTCTTGTGTAACTATTTAGTCAGAATAATCTGTCTGTCAAGCTAATTTACCTTGATGCAACTGTTGATGTCTGTCATAACAAGATCTGGTCAGTGTAAAGTAATCACATTTCTCACACTTATAACTGTAAATATAAACTTTTAAATATTAATTTTTGAAGTTTTAAAATTGTAAAAATTATAGTTTTCTTACAAACCAATTAGGCATACAAATGTTTTCAACGGCTCTATTTTTTTGGGGAACAAGCTCAACATTAGCATGATTAGGATTACTGTAATTTCAGAAATTATTGCGATGTTTTTATTATTGCGAAAAATGTGACAGTGTTATAATCGCAATAATTCAAACTCACATTTTGTAAATTTTTATATAAACTGGCTTTTTCTCAAGATCGCAAAAATTAAAATCGCATTTTAGTCTCAAGTGACAAAATCGCAATAATTTCTGAATTTACAGTACTACAAATTACAGCAGAATACATTTAGTGTGTAGGTAAAGGTAATATCTTTGGTTAGCTTGCTTGCTAACTGAACCGTGAAGTCATTATAAGGTTAGGTAAACTATCCTCCTTTTAGAATAGACTAGTAGGACATATAACCAATCTATCTGTAGGACTAGACTACTCCAAAAGGAGGGAAGTATACCTAACTTAATAATGAATCTATGGTTTAGCTAACAAGCAAGCTAACCAAAGATTCTACTGTTATCTACACATTCAATGCATTCTGCTGTAAGTGGATTTTGTTGTTAAAGTTTAAAGGTTAACCACAAACTTAAATGTTCAACAAAATAGAAGTTTCCTTCCAGTAAACATTTTTTGTTTAGATTATTCATAAATTGAGCTTTCATAGTATACATTTCAAATCTTTACAAGGAAATGGACTTAAGTAAACAGTTTGTTTATTCATAAGTTCATTATTGAACAGACATTTCAAATTTAAATAAAAAAAGGATTTGACCTTACAGTCTAAAGATTCTTAAGAAAAATATGTTTAGGTAATGTTAAAAATGAGCATACTTACACTTTACAAGATTTTGGCAATGGTATATCATGTATCTTCAGCAGGTGGTTGTTTAAGTCAGTTTTACTCATACATTTATAAGTACACAAATGACATAAGTACTTTTTATCTGATATCTTCAAATGAACGTAATCTATGTGTTTCTGAAAGTAAAAAATATTAATTAATCATTGAAATTAAAGATGATTCTGTTTTACTAAATCTGAGAAACCTGTTTACCACATTCTGTATGTATGTGCCTGTCCCAAGTTAGGAGCCTGTAATTCGATCAGTGGTTGTTGTTTGTTGATGGGTAACATACATGTATCTTACATATTTGTTTTTCATTTATTTTTTGTACATAAATAGGCCTGCTAGTTTTCTCTTTTGAATTGTTTTACATTTGTCATTTCGGGGCCTTTTATAGCTGACTATGTGGTATGTGCTTTGCTCATTGTTGAAGGCTGTAAGATGACCTATAATTGTTAATTTCTGTATCATTTGATCTCTTGTGGAGAGTTGTGTCATTGGCAATCATATATTATAACACATCTTCTTTTTGATATTATTTGAAAATTTACATATTAAAATTGTTGACAAAATCTACCACAACTGTTTCCAATATTTTTTCTCTATTTTCTATATATACATGTTTTGGAGTTTAGTGATATCCATTTTGCACTAAACAAGTACACAGTTTTGTTTAGTGGCCAGCTTTACCCGCCATAAGGATGTGAGATTTTCTACCTGTATTGAAGACCCATAGGTGGCTTTTGGCTGTTTCCTGCTTTTTGATTGGGTTGTTGTCTCTTTGGCATATACCCTGTTCCATCCTCCATTTTATTCATAAATGACATGTAAACTAAATGTGTATGGATTATGTATAAAACTTGCCTTCAAATTACATGAATGTCTGAATGTTTTACTGCATTCATTACACTTGTAATGCATTTGTGTTTTATCATCTGGGTGAACTGTTTTCATGTGGTATTTGAGCTGAGGAGCAGATTTACATCCTTTATTACACAGTTCACACACGTACGATCCAACTTCTCCATGTACGTCACTGTAATGGGTCCTCATCTTGTATTCAACAATTGTTGAAAAATCGCAATTCTGAAAATGATCATTCAAATTTACTCTGCATTCAGTATTCATATCATATATTATTAATTATGTCATATATATATATGTAAGTTAAACACATGAGATGACATTACTTGAAACTTCACTGAAAAAATATTTAATATTCTGCATTTTTTCACATGGGTTAAGAACATGAAGAATTTGAGAGGGAAAAAAATAGATTTTTACATACATGTACATGATGTAGCTCTTATATATATATATATATATATCTTAATTGTTTATATCCATGATTATTGTCTTTTGTCCAAAAATCATGAAGTTTCATGATCATTTTGAATGTCTTTAAAAAAAAATCTTGTACAAGTATTTATACTTTAGAGTCAGAGAGTTTGCCATAAAAGTAAAGTTCTGTCTTAAAGGACCGTTCCCCTTGAAAAAAAAGTGATTTTTGAATTTCAATGTAAACACGTTCATGACGTCTAATACCAAAAATTTATATAATTACTGAAGTATTACAATATCTTACTAAATAATATATCACCATTTTTATGAAATATTATACAACTTCTTTATCAAATCTGTGTATACATCTATAAAAGAGGGGGGATACTAGATGGGCATTAAAACTTATACCAGGGGTAATCACAAATATATAAACTTACAGGCATATCACACATGAGGACCTGATACTTTTCTACATCATATCCAATGTTATGTTTCTTATATTTGTGTTCTATCAGATTAAGCCATGTGCTCAACACTTTGTCACATAACGTACATGTTAAATTCTCACGTTTGCCACCAGGATGAATCAATTTACGATGTTCTTGTAATAACTCATTATTTGAAAATTCATCTTTGCAGAGTCTACATACAAATTTTCCCGCCTTCCTCTGTTTATTTAACCTGTCTGCTGCTCTTCTCTTTGTACCCTGCCTTGTAGACAAAACCTCTTCTTCATCAGTTTTTTCAGACAAAGTATTGTTGGATAAATTTTCCTCTAGTTGGTCTTGGTCTTCGTTATCTGTTAGAGAGTCATTTGGACTTGGAATATATCTTTTTGTATGCATGGGTTTTCTTTTATTTTGATGTTTTTTCCTTCTGTGTTCTAACAGCAGTTTCTTGTCTAGAAATTTTTCTTTGCATAAGGCACAATTAATCATCTTTTCATTTATATTAGTCTCTTCTGCTTTTTGTTCCTGATTATTATTTTCAAAAACTTCAGACTTTTTATTTTTACTCTTCTGTCCTTTAGATTTTGATTTCTTGTCAATGTTTATATCATTTGTTACCATAGCAACATCAATGTGACAGTTGGTAGATACATCTGAGCTGCTACTATCTTTTTCTTTTTGTTTAGCAGCATCAACCTTTGTAACCATAGTAACATTATTATTATTTGACCTTGACTCTTCTAACTGATCAATAACTTCTTCTTCTAACTGCTTTAAACTTAAATCTTTTTCTTCAGTTTTTGATTCTTGTTTGTTATTTTCTTCTTCATCTTGTTCCATACACATATTGTCACTGGTTTCAATTAATTTTATGAAAGATTCACATTCTTTAACTGCATCATCTAAAGCAAGGGTCAAACACAAGTTATGAATTCTTGTCATATTATCTCCCGATATATTCAATTCACCTGTGTATATCAGCTGAACAATTTTTTGCATATCTTCACTTTTCTCTTTTGTAAGATAAAAATTAGCTTCTGGAGTTGTATGAATATTCCTGCTAGATTCAATCTCCCTGAAATGTTTACTAGCAGCTACCAGTACAACTCTGTGTGCAGGTATGTATCCATCTGATGTGAAGATAAGCACGTCACATAAGTAACGCTCTTGCTGGAACTGATATAGAGTTTCAGATACACCACACATCATGGACGGAACACTTAAGGTTGTCAATGCCATTTTCTTAGACGTAATCTGAAAAGATTTTATTTTATTTTAAACATGACATAAGAAAAAACTTTGACACATAGATGTTTTTACAATAAAATATTTGTTTTTAAATTGATGAACGTCTTTTTACCACAGAACACCACAGAATACCATAGAACACCTCAGAATACCACAAAACACCACAAAATACCACAAAACATCACAGAATATAGCAGAACACCCAAAATTTACACCAGAACTTTGAAATATTAATACTTCAGACATTAATATTGTGTTATTGTTTATTCTTTTTATAATTTGACATTTGTTATTCAAATAATTTTTTTTTTCTATTTAGGTTCTGCCCTCTATTGTCATGATTGTTTCGCCCCGAACTGAATGGCCAATAAGGACAGGGTTTTCGCTAAGGATTTTTGAAGGCGAGTCCAGGGACTCGTCATTTTTGCCCATGGCGAGTCCAAGAAGAAGATATTTTATTGCAATATAATGTAATATTTTAGTCTCCATTTCCTAACAGAGCAATGAAATGACATTAAATGCAGATCACTTTTAAACTTTTGCTATAAAATGATGATATTGTGTTTAACTGTGTTTAGTTTATACAAAATATTTCAATATTGATGCATCTGTGGACTCACCAGTTTTGAAAAAGGTGAGTCCAGGACTCATGGACTCGCCTTTAGTGAGAATCCTGTATTATTAAGGATCATATAAAAAATAAAACTAGATATTATTTATAGGTTAAACAATACTTGGTCATGTTCTATGAAGATTTAAGCCCAAGGCGAAGCCGAGGGCTTAAATCTTCATAAAACATGACCAAGTATTGTCTGACCAATTTAGAACATATTCACACTTTCGAGTGACCATACAAAATTATCCTTTCCCATTGTACTATTCAAACCTAAACAAGAGTTCACTTTTTATAATGAACTAATTGTAAAACATAGGTTTTCATCATTTCAATGGATGGAATGAAATAGCACTGACATAGTTTGTGATGACCAAAAGGATAAATTATTTTTCTTCTGCTTCAGGTAAAATTTAATACAAGTTTATATATATATTGAGATTTTTTTATTTTAAAAAGCGACCATTCACAATTAAATGCTTACATTTATTGATAAATTTAAATGTATTCTCCGGGAAAAAAAATCTTTTGCTTTATATGTCAGCAGTCTGGCATTGTTTTCTTGGGGAAAAAAAACACCCTCAAATGACGATTATGAATTAAATAAATATTTTTTCACCTACATCCTTACCCTATTATTTTTTGTTGATTCTATATATGTGTACCATTAAAAAATGTATGAAAATTTGCAAAATTCAAAATGTTTTTGTTTTAATCTTTGCTCTTTTGTCTTTAATCAATATAGGTCTTTTCCCCAAGAAGAAAAATGTCTCAGGGGATTGTACACTTCATTAGTGCAGTTATTAAGAGTTCACTTTCATAATTAACTGACAATGAAAAGTCATTCATGTATAGCATTTCATAGTGCATGGAAAACCATGTACTATGAAAATTAGAGGAGAAAAAACTGACTTTTCATTGGACGAGAAGGGGTGAGTATGTTCTAAAAAACCATAATATACAAAGATTATTTATATTTGTGACATTTATATTTTAGATACATTTTCATTTTATTTTTGCAATTTTTTATTAATTTTTGAAATTTATGTTTAGATGCATAACCATGATTATGTTGTACGTTATTATTTGTTAAATCAATTTTGTTTGTCAGGTTTTTTTATCGCTTTTTTATTAATCTTACAAGAATGTTAAAAGTTGTTACTATTTATAACTTAACCAAAATGGTTAATGTGACATTTCATTTAAGTTGTTGTAAGCAAATATTTAAACTAGAGAATTAAAGTGATTAAAGAAATTGGTTAAACCAAGGACGTATAACTTATATACGTCCTTGGTTAAACTGATATATATCTTAATTATTTAAACTTAACTAATGTTTGTACATCAAAAACATTAAACTTAACTAATGTTTGTACATCAAAAACATTAAACTTAACTAATGTTTGTACATCAAAAGTTTTCTCTATTGGAGTTATAAATAAAATTATTGCACCACAGGTAAATTATCACAATGTGATTGGTTTAACGCCGTCACGTGGTGACCCCTATGAGACGGTAGGGGTTAAGTAAATATTAATGAGGGTTCATGACGCGTTAATAGTGATGTCATCTATTAATATTGTTGTGTTTCATTGTTTGTTTTTCAACAAAACGCAGCAGAAAAAGTCCAGCGTGCGATAAATTCGTTATACGGTTAACCACTGGCCCCCTATGTATCCATAGAGGGTGAATAAAATCCTCTATGGATCTGTAGGGGGGTCAGTAGCGAACCATATAACTTATACAATACTGTGTTATGGGCTACCAAAAAGTTTCAAATAGCAAAAATGAATAGATCAGAAGTTGATATTAGACAGCAATATTTGAGTTGACTTATATATATATTATAAGTGTGTCTTTTTAATTGTCAAAAAGTTCAAGTTCGATGACTGTTTTTGGATTTTTGTGAACATTCTTTAATCATTTGACAATACTTCTGATTTTTACCAAATTTGGTATGCATTTAGATATCGTAGAACTAAAACTTTATATAGAAAAACTGGTATATGAAGCATTTACATCATACATTTGTCATATGGACTCTATTTATTTTAGTCCAAATTTAATATTGACTGTCATGACTGTAGCAAGTTCACCCACACAATTAACATGATTAAAGGACTAAAATTTAATTAGATTAACCAATTTTGACATTTTTTGTAATCACCAATCAAGCCAATTAACATGACATGTAAGTTTTCACACCTGAGACATCAAATACAATTAATTGAATTACCTTATATAAATATATTCTGATAATTCAGGTGGACACTAGAATCCAAACAATGGTATATTTTGTAAATATAAAAATATTATTAATAGAGAGAGATCTTTATTCTCATTAATTAAATAACATCGATAATAATTTTTGGGATGAAATTATACATTACAACATATTTTGCATGTGTGAAATATACATAAATAAAATTTAATGTAATTTAACCATCGAGGATCAACTTTAACTGATATATGATTTATAAATCTACACAGTCATGACAGTTTTTCTAGTAAGACAATATTGACTGTATACGTAGTGAGTACATTTCTAATTTTAAGAATATTAACATTTGTACAACAAAAGTGGTAAATATTTCATGTATTTAATATATGTTTCTTTGTGAAAAAATTCAGAAATGATATTGCAGAATCTTTTTACCACAGAACACTCAAAACATAACACAGAGCTACCCAAATTATAGTCTAAATCATTATGACTTCGACAGTAAGGCGTCAAAGAAAAAAATTATAATAGCCTTTTAAGACGTCATAATTATTTGGACTACCCAAATAACAACAAAACTGCTGAAATTTACCACAGAACATCAAAATTACTTTACAGAATTCAAATCTAATATAAAATCAGAATTATTATTACTTTATTTAGGACTGTGACTGCTATGACGATTGACTGGATTAGTATAAAACATGATATTTCAAGCCTACATGTATGTGCCTATTTGGCCAATTTGTGATTCTGCAGTGCTCAGTGTTCATACGCACAAAATTGGACTAAAAATAAGACGTCCAGGACAGACAGTGGTTACTAATACTAGATGTTTAAGTTACTTTAACCAATCTTAACCCCCAATTTATTAAGTTCGATTATTATCTGCATTCATTCTAGGTCTAGAAATAACAGATCACACTTTATTTTTTTGCTAATTTCAGTCCTGATATTATTGGTAGCTGTATCATATATCCAAGTTCTATCTCTTTCATAGTTTTGTGTAAGGTTTATTGTCAATAAGTTACATTAGTTAGTGTTGTTACTTTTTTTTAGTGTTTATATATTTTTTCTGTTTACACTGTTTACAAGGGATTATGAACAATATTCAAACATTCAGTACAAACCTTGATATAAAATATAAATGTTTGATATTGTATCAAATTCAATCGTTACAGAAAGAATTCAACAGCAACAATATAACTATCATTGTAAACTTCATGTTCATGATGTTTATCTTCAAACGACATTTCCGGCATTGGTCCGAGTTTAGAATTTCACTTAACTCTTTTGTTTTGAAAACAGGAAAGGCTCAAAGTGAAATAAAAAAATCTAGAATGTGAATATTTCGGCCCAGTTTTTTACCCCAAAATGAGTCGATCGGGGGCAGAAATACGAGCAAGGTGTGTATTAAACAAAGCTTTATTTAAGACAAAAACACGAATCGATAAAGATTTGAAAACATTAAAAATTCCGATGTAACATGACCAAACTTGCATCCTTGTTGTTTACACTTCAAACTTTTCGGTGTCCACATTGTTTTCCTTTGGTGTCCCAGTGTTGTCTTCTAAGTATAACCAACATTTAATGTAAGCTCTTTTACCTTTAATTTAACATGCTTCAATGTTAGTAAACATGCTTTAAATCTTTGAATGGAACTTTTGAAAAGCCAAGTTAGTTCAAGTTAGTTCAACTAAAATGTTCCACAGGCACTTTTTTTTATCCAATGGAAGACCCACTATCAAAGTATATTTACTCGTAAATATACATTGATAGTGGATCTTCCAATGAATAGAAACAAGTGCTTGTGAAATGTTTTCCAGTAGATGTGCAAGAGGAATATTCCTTTTGCTCAGTTTGTAGAGAAGTGGCTAGCACAGGCACTTGTTTCTATCCATTGGAAGAACCACTATCAACGTATATTTACGACTCGTAAATATACGTTGATAGTGGTTCTTCCAATGGATAGAAACAAGTGCCTGTGGTGGCTAGGTAGGGGATCTTTGTTTTGAAAATCACGGTAAAGTTTTTATTTTCGTATTGGTAGCTATACAGATGACATAAGTAGATGCAATATCGAAGGAAAATGATAAAATACTGCTATATAAAATTGACATCATCTGTTAACTGCAACTTTTATAGCTTGACATGTTTCGCTGAAATTATATGTGGGTGTCCTATGGTCTTGAAGATGCTGATCTACACTTAAACATGTCCACAAATAAGAGTTTCAGTTTTAAACATGTTAAATACATGAAATATTTATTTTATTTTGTAAATTTTTTTTAACAATAACAAATGTTTGTTATGCATTTAAAGAATAAAAGAAGAATGTCTATATATACATTAGCTAGTATTTAATTAAAGAAACTGGTAAAAGTATTTTCTATTCACTTTTTCTCATGATATTTATTTAGACATGTTAGACATGTATGGTATATAGATTTCCATCATGTCTGTTTTCACAATAGACCACTTTCGAGTTCATCCATCGTGGGAAAAAACTGGTCAATTATGCACGCTTTTATGATGTCATTTACCAGATAGACAACTAGTGGAACGCCTGTATCCCTGCACAATTAACGTTTATCAAGCGTCTTAGTAATCGTCATTGTGCAGGATAAACTAGCAATAATGTTTGTTCTGTAGGTACCTAATCACAATTCCCTAATGATACAATTGCTGATTGTCAATTATTAGAATTCAATTTGCCGCATAATACGTGCAATATATAGCACCATAGTTTTCCACCCACTTGCTCAACAATTAAACGGAAGTGACTAGGCCCCAAAACACACAAGTGATGTTCACTAAAACCAAAGTTTTTGATGGAAAATAACCGAACTCGAAAGTTGTCTATTGTTTCTGTCAGGGCTCACGCTACCAGGCGACTTGGGCGAAGAAGTCGCTTTCCCAACCGTCACTTTGCTTTCCCCGACCTCCAAAAGCGAAAACAAGTCGCCCTGTTCTTCACAAAACTTTCAAAATCAATTTTTTTGCCCAATTTTTTTTTTTTTAATATAGAAAATAAATTTACTTCCCCTTATAATGGAGTATGTTGGTAGGTGCCATGTGCCACATCAATACACCTGATGTTACAGTGTTTTTACATGTACTTCATTATACAATGTTGCATTTATTCCCCTAGCTATTGATTAAGAAAAAAAAAGATGATGTGGGGTTAATGTCAACTAAACAACATGTACATCTTAACATGTATTTGTTCATGTACATCACTTACAGAAAGAAATTAAATCCTTTTGTATTCAACATGCAATATTTAACAATACATGCAAAAAATTGTTCATCATTCTTTGTACATGTCTGTCAAGCTCTGAATCTTTGGAGCTTTGAAATTGTTAAAAAAAAAATCAATAGTGTGGTTCCTACATTTTTATACGACCGCAAAATTTGAAAAATTTTTCGTCGTATATTGCTATCACGTTGGCGTCGGCGTCGTCGTCGTCGTCGTCCTGCGTCCGAATACTTTTAGTTTTCGCACTCTAACTTTAGTAAAAGTGAATGGAAATCTATGAAATTTTAACACAAGGTTTATGACCACAAAAGGAAGGTTGGTATTGATTTTGGGAGTTTTGGTCCCAACATTTTAGGAATTAGGGGCCAAAAAGGGCCCAAATAAGCATTTTCTTGGTTTTCGCACTATAACTTTAGTTTAAGTTAATAGAAATCTATGAAATTTTGACACAAGGTTTATGACCACAAAAGAACGGTTGGGATTGATTTTGGGAGTTTTGGTTTCAACAGTTTAGGAATTAGGGGCCAAAAAAGGGCCCAAATAAGCATTATTCTTGGTTTTCGCACAATAACTTTAGTTTAAGTAAATAGAAATCAATGAAATTTAACCACAATGTTAATGACTACAAAAGAAAGGTTGGTATTGATTTTGGGAGTTTAGGTCCCAACAGTTTAGGAATTAGGGGCCAAAAAGGGACCCAAATAAGCATTTTTCTTGGTTTTCGCACCATAACGTTACTTAGTATAAGTAAATAGAAATCTATGAAATTTAAACGCAAGGTTTATGACCATAAAAGGAAGGTTGGTATTGATTTTGGGAGTTTTGGTCCCAACAGAATAAGGGGCCCAAAGGGTCCAAAATTAAACTTTGTTTGATTTCATCAAAATTGAATAATTGGGGTTCTTTGATATGCCGAATCTAACTGTCATGACTGTGTATGTAGATTCTTAACCTTTGGTCCCGTTTTCAAATTGGTCTACATTAAGGTCCAAAGGGTCCAAAATTAAACTTAGTTTGATTTTGACAAAAAATGAATCAGTTAGGTTCTTTGACAAAAAATGAATCAGTTAGGTTCTTTGATATGCTGAATCTAAAAATGTACTTAGATTCTTGATTATTGGCCCAGTTTTCAAGTTGGTCCAAATCGGGGTCCAAAATTAAACTTTGTTTGATTTCATCAAAAATTGAATAAATGGGGTTCTTTGATATACCAAATCTAACTGTGTATGTAGATTCTTCATTTTTGGTCCTGTTTTCAAATTGGTCTACACTAAAGTCCAAAGGGTCCAAAATTAAACTTAGTCTGATTTTAACAAAAATTGAAATCTTGGGGTTCTTTGATATGCTGAATCCAAAAATGTACTTAGATTTTTTATTATGGGCCCAGTTTTCAAGTTGGTCCAAATCAGGATCCAAAATTATTATATTAAGTATTGTGCAATAGCAAGTCTTTTCAATTGCACAGTATTGCGCAATGGCAAGAAATATCTAATTGCACAATATTGTGAAATAGCAAATTTTTTTTCAATTAGAGTTATCTTTCTTTGTCCAGAATAGTAAGCAAGAAATATCTAATTGCAAAATATTGTGCAATAGCAAGATTTTTTTTAATTGGAGTTTTAAGTTCATTAGAACACATTCATTCTGTGTCAGAAACCTATGCTGTGTCAACTATTTAATCACAATCCAAATTTAGAGCTGAATCCAGCTTCAATGTTGTGTCCATACTTGCCCCAACTGTTCAGGGTTCAACCTCTGCGGTCGTATAAAGCTACGCCCTGCGGAGCATCTGGTTAAAAAATACATTGTACTCCTCTGTCTAGGAGTAGATAAGGCCAGTTGTCTCTATTTATTTTTGGTTTTCAAAAAATACTGCAAAAGTTTCCTGTAATTAGAGTGACTGATTTTTACTTCTTATTCAATGCCTTTTGTCAAATTTTTTATGAATATTCTGTAGGAGAATAAACTAAAAATAAATCCAATAGGTACAATGTATACATGGTATAGATTGTGCAATTTGTGTTGACTAGGATTAAGCTATTTAAGGCCAGAAATATAATTACAGACTGCAACTAATAAGGTACAAAATGTATGCTAAATGCAGTGTCATTTTTTTGTCTACCTATATGTATAGGCCTCTATAGACATTTTGCAAGGATTCCCTTTGATATAAATCAACTAAGAAATGGGGCACTCTTCTTACATTAGCTACATTAGGCATCAAAGTTATTGTCCTCTTTCAGACATGAATGCATATATTTATTCTCCCAATAAGACTAGCAATTATAGCATTGGTTTCACCTGTAGGATGGAAAAATGAAATTTCTAACCATAGTTAACCCAAGGGGTTGTAATGATGCTGACATTATCTGATATACTATGGATTCATTATTATTTGTTTGATACCAATTTTTGTTGATTTCGTGAGCACTGGTGATCCACGAAATTAAATGGCCAACATTGTACAAATTTCCTACAGACTTGAATGCAGACTTTGTACAAATTTCCTACAGACTTGAATGCAGACTTCAGCAAAACCATAAATTTAAATATCCATTAAAATGTAAGTTTTCCTTAATCCACGAAAATTGGTACCAACGAAAATAAATGAATCCACAATATCGTCTTTTAAGTACATGTACAATGCATAATAAAAAAGTAACTTTGTTGACACAATTAATAGAACATGCTCATATGTTTAATTATGTATATTGTTTATTTTGAAAACAGGAAGCAAAGGTAAAAGTCAGTTAAGCATGCCATTAGATTACCACTTATGTACATGCCTGACTAATTTTGTTCAATTGACTTCTAATCCTATTTGCATACTTCATTTTACATGATATGATAAATTAATGGAAGGATAATATGATTTGAAAGGAAATTATAATAGAAATTAACTCTTTCTTTGTAAAATATTTTAAATTGTATGTTTACATGTTAACCTCTTCAACTAAGAATTTGTTTACTATTTCATCACATGTTCTGTTTGGAAATTTCAATGTTTAGTCAAATGTCAGAAAACAGAATTTAATGAAAAAAGATGAATATGTTTGAGGCAAATAATATTTTCTGATTTAGCTTCTCAGGATATTCATATACAATTGAAATATTTTTTTATTCAGATTGTAAAAAAAATTGATGTAGACTGTTTTCACATTGGTCTACTTCCATTTCTAAGCAGCTTACACATTACCATGTGCCAATAGATTTACATATGTATAGTGTATGCAACAGAAATTATAATACAGCTGCATGCAAATTTTCTACATGTATTTTTATACCTTACTTGTAACCCCCACTCCCATATTTATGTTATGATCACAGACCTTCACCCTTTAGTTATGAGACTAGTTGAATAGACATTCATAGTTGCTTTCTGCATCTGTTGTGAGTAAAAGATATATTTTTCTTATAGTTTCTTGGAACTTTTGAAATAATTAAGCAAATCGTATATCAAAATTATGAAATGGGCTTAAATTTCTAATATAAATACAATGTATATATATGTAAATAATTATATCAAGTTCTGCCCTTGTCAGAATGAGAAATTTTCATTCTGACTATAATCATTGATAATACATATAGCATAGGGTGCAGTAAAAATAAATAACATTGAAAGCCTGAATTGCTGAATTGAAAAGTCAAGAATAATAAGTGATTTTGATATATTCAATTGAATTTTAAAGATTGTTTTCGAAAATGTTGAATAAAGGGAAAAAATAATTTTCTAGATTTTAAATTAAACTATATTATGAAACAGTGCACGTGTTCGTTAATTTAAAATAAATCTTGGTCCACTTTATTTTTACATAAAAGTATGATTTATACATATATTACAAATGTATTATAAAATCCTATAACCTTCTTGATATTTTGTTCTCCAAATTTAATATTATTGAAGCATAAAATGAAAAAAAAGTATAAATCATAATCAACACTTTTAGCTGGTTAACATACGAATCTCAAAAAGAAATAAATTATTGAAACAAAGTCTACATGTATATATATATATAACAGTTTATTACTGTCTGGAATTCGAGGACACTTTCTGCAGCACCTACCCCTTTGGCATCATGCATCAATCAGTTTGGCACTGTGGCATCAAACATTTTCTTAGTCTAAACATACAAAATGTAGATGGATTTATACATCTATGGTCCAAGGGAATATCTGATGTCCAGAATGGTGGACAAAAAGTGGTAAATAAAAGTATTAAAGTATCGAAAATTGTGTGTACAATGTACAACCTTAATATACATTGTACATGGTATAATACTATTGAATGTTATTGATAAAAAAATGAAAATTTTAGCTAAAGTATCTTATCAAGGATCTATTTGAATCTTGAATAATTATGACCCAACTAAATATTGTTAGCCCTGCATGACTAAAGATCAGGTTAAAACCTGCAAAAATGTTAAAAATTGCAAGTTACATGACAACAATATAATGAAAATTTTGCCGTTACGATATAGGCCACAACCACAAAGTCTTCAGAATGTCAGAATGAGGTATGCCTGCATGGTGGTTTGTTGGAAGCTACATGTCTATTATATGTTTTATTGATGTACCAACTGAGGTGGAAAATTATTATTTATCTTATAAGAATGTGAATTGCATCGAAAATTATTCCAGTAACATTATTTATTATTCTCAATTCTGGAAGATGCCAGAGTACTGGTGGGGTGGTGGTGGGGGGGGGGGCTGGGCAGGGACCACAACCTACGGCAGAAAGAAAGTGCTTCATAAAAAAAACTATTTTGATTTATTATATATGGCTACAAATATGAGAATTATTTTCCACCTCAGGTACAATTACTGCTTTCTCGTTACAAATGCATTTTTTTTCATCTTTCAAAGTAAGAATTTGGAATTTTAAGACTTTTTCTATCATTTTTTTTATGAATGGTAAATATACAAATGTACTTATTTTCTTTAAAAAAAAAAGAATCATGTTAATCATTGTATGAATCAATAAATAATTTAACCTTTTTAACATATTTTTCATTTGAAATTTTAATTTTAAGTAACCATGTTCTTCAGGATAATCATGGAAAATAGGTTTCAACACTTACTTTTTTTTATTCAAAGTAAAATTTAGTTTATGTAGGAATTTAAAATATCAGCTGCTTATTTTAATTTAGTAATTTTTCAGTCTTTTATTCCTTTTTACTTTTATATTTTTGTGCATGCATTTGATTAAACATATTATGTAATTAAACGTATAGCCATGCAATAACTGTATACTAGTAGAATCATTGTCTTGTAGCTGCTTTTAGTTGAGAATTATTGTATGTAATTGTTGCTTTGGAATATTCATATATGTAAAACATGTATCAGCTTAATTTTTAATTTCTCCTGCATGTCCTTAGTAGATTACTTTGTTTTATATTTTAAAGAAAATATGTTTTGAAAAAATAGTTCAACTGTATAAACATTACATGTTAAAAAATATATATTTTTATTGATGTCTTAATTTTTCGGAGTTCGTTTACTGTAAATTCAGAAATTATAGTGATTATAAAATAAAAAAAAGAAGATGTGGTATGTATCCAATGAGACAACTGTCCACAAGAGACCAAAATGACACAGAAATTAACAACTATAGGTCACCGTACGGCCTTCAACCATGAGCAAAGACCATACCACATAGTCAGCTATAAAAGGACCTGAAATGACAATGTAAAACGTTTCAAACGAGAAAACTAACGTCCTTATTTATATAAAAAAATGAACCAAAAACAAATATGTAGCACATAAACAAACGGCAACCAATGAATTACAGAGGTTTTTATTGATGCTAATTATGCAATTGGGTGAGTTATAATTATTTTGTATAAATGCAGATTTTCCTGAAATCGCCAAAAAAAATATTCTAGCAATTTTTATCGAAATTTCATCAAAAAAAGCTATAATATCTGAATTAACAGTATTTTGAATTGATTGATATAATTATAATGCATTAAAATCAAAAATATCTTTTTTAGTAATAAAATTTTAGAGGTCATCCACTTAATTTTGTTTGTTATATGAATGAAAAGAGATGTTCTGAAGGGTTTATGTCAATGTGACATGTTCAGTTGTACTTTTAGAAAACTATCAAAAGACTCCTATGGTCTCTAACAATAGACAGGTGTCTTTGCAATATGTCAATCTCTAAATTTACCCCAGTCTTTAAAAATTATAAATTCATGTAAAGTCCTCAAAATTTCTATAAATTACTTCTAATCTATTTTAGGAACTATTAATGCATTTTTGGACACGTGTATGCTCAGAAAAAATATTTTAGCTAATTTACATGATTGTATGTTCTTTTAGCAGTACCTTAAATTTTATAAAGCGGTTTGTATGAATTTCACTTTATATATTTTTTCATTCTTTCCAGATTAACCTTCTGTGTACATTTGCATGAAATTTGTTAATAAAATTTACATCTAGTTTAATTTTATTTAGGGATTAGGGTTTCTCTATGTAAATAAAATCGCTGATAAAATAAATTTATGAATTTATAAAGTATCTTATAGGTAGAAGCTATTTGTTATTTAAAGTTTGAAAGTCAGTAAATACTTTTTGATATTTCAGACTTTATACTTATTCCAATTTGTGTTCATGTGTAAAAATTGCATTTCCAATTATTAAAGAATTGGTATACACATTTCAAACTTTATTAATGAAATATTTGAAGTAGAAAAAAAACCTTTTTTTTGAAAACTGATTTCAGAAACAAGAAAAAAGAATCAAAGAAGTTATTTTCTATTTATGTGAAATATACTGTCAGAAAAATTAGGTGAAAACCAGTTAAGTTTGAAAATTCTCTGTAATAAAATTTCATTATACAAAATATTGTATAAAATTGGTTAATGAATTGGGGAAGTTACAAGTATATTGAAAATATTCTGTTTAAAAATTGATTAAATTTCTAACTCCTGTATATGTAACAGTTGTGAAACTACAGTATTACTTATATCATAAGTACCCAAGTCCAAAATATATTGTCAAATTACTTACCTGTGCTATTTTAAAAAGTTTCTAAGTTCAAGTTTATTAAAGTTAGTCTCTCCTATAACAAGCAGCTTCAAATTCTTGCAGCAAGCTCCACAAAAGTACAATACAGTGCAAATTTTGAAATCAAAATTTGAAAGCAAAATACAGATTTAAATCAAATTAATAATTTTCTCAAATTTTAAGAAAGTACTGTTAATTACAGTAAAATATGTGGATGTAAGACTTAGGCTTTGTTTCCGATTTTCCACAAAAAGATGTTAATTAATTCTTGAATAGAATGATTAGTCTAGATTATTGGTGTACACCTACAATTGTATTTTAAGTTCAGCATCACTGAACATGAGATGTGACTTGGTACTGTAAAAATCAAAATGGGGAACAGCTTGATAAGTTCAATTACAATTGACCCAAGACATATGCTTTTGTGGTGTACTTATTAACAGTGTCGAAATTATGTTCTGCATACTAAATAGTGTTTTATTTATAGATACTCTTTGTTCTGAGTTAGAAAAAAAAATAGTCTACTCTCGAAACTTTCCATCTGAATTTTTTTTTCATATCAGATTAGGTGAAAATTTGTTTTAGAAGAATAGAAAAGTTTGATTTCACTGTTTATTATTGATTTGAAAAAGAAAGATTGTAAAACATTTTGTATTTTAGTTTTTGAGATACATTTTCATATAAATGATTTACATAAATACATGTTTTATATTGTAGCATATAGTTTTAATTTCAGAAAAAAGAAGTTTCTACAAATAAAGATACTAATTTATGTGATTAATTAAAAGCAAAGTTGTTATGGCTGAACAGATAAGAATTTAATTTGTCTTATAGGCCCTACAAATTTTAATTTGTTTGGCATTATTTAAAAATTTAAGATATGTTTTATGTTACTTGGTAAATTTATTGAAATTAAGTTAGATGTTTGCCTTATTCAGATTAGTCATCATAGAATGCTTTGAAAAGCAAGAGTAAGGTATGCTGCTGTTGGTGTCAATAATTTCTCAAAGTTTTTAATTATGTCAGAATTAGGATAACTACATAAATGTTATATCATTGATATTTGGTATGCAGTTGTATACATGTACGTATTGGCACACCTTACTTAATTGTGCATCAAATAATTTGCCATCATTACACGTGTAAAACACGTGCAATATATATATAGTGGTGAATAACAATTAGCAACCTTTTCTTCAGGTTGCATGTGTCATTAACATAGTGAAAAGAAATATTCATATTTTCGTGAGATTGCATGTGTCATTTTGTTCTATGAATATCATATTTCAATGTTTTCATCAGCTGATAATAAAATTGAGAATGGAAATGGGGAATGTGTCAAAGAGACAACAACCCGACCAAATAAAAAACAACAGCAGAGGGTCACCAACAGGTCTTGAATGTAGCGAGAAATTCCCGCACCCGGAGGCGTCCTTCAGCTGGCCCCTAAACAAATATATACTAGTCCAGTGATAATGAACGCCATACTAATTTCCAAATTGTACACAAGAAACTAAAATTAAAATAATACAAGACTAACAAAGGCCAGAGGCTCCTGACTTGGGACAGGCGCAAAAATGCGGCGGGGTTAAACATGTTTGTGAGATCTCAACCCTCCCCCTATACCTCTAACCAATGTAGAAAAGTAAACGCATAACAATACGCACATTAAAATTCAGTTCAAGAGAAGTCCGAGTCTGATGTCAGAAGATGTAACCAAAGAAAATAAACAAAATGAAAATAATACATAAATAACAACAGACTACTAGCAGTTAACTGACATGCCAGCTCCAGACTTCAATTAAACTGACTGAAAGATTATGATTTCATCATATGAACATCAGGCACAATCCTTCCCGTTAGGGGTTTAGTATCATACCATCATAACATATATGAGAAGAACATATTCCGTGTCATGCCAACAACTGTTTTTAGAATAAATGTGTTTAGTTCCGATGCAAAGACCTTATCAGTGACTCAATATT
Organism: Mytilus edulis; assembly: GCF_963676685.1. Classification (NCBI taxonomy): domain Eukaryota; kingdom Metazoa; phylum Mollusca; class Bivalvia; order Mytilida; family Mytilidae; genus Mytilus; species Mytilus edulis. The sequence continues at coordinate 62,934,850 of NC_092348.1, forward strand.
AACGCCAAAATATGCAATCTTTAATGACTTGACAACAGTATCGTAATTATATCCCTTCTTAATAAGTCTATTCAAAGGTTTTGTAAGTTTCTGAGGTGAATACCGACACCTTTGTTTTCTGAAAATTCAAATCAACTGACCTTGGCCTGATTTCCATGGTTCATTGATCAATGTTAAGCTTTCCTGGTTAGGTTTGTTTCTTTAATGTGTAATAAGATAACTATATTTAAAGTATATTTGGTGTATGGCAAAATTGTAAGGTGTACATATATTTCCAGTTTGGTTTTCATCTGACCTTGACCTCATTTTCTTGGATATTGTTAAATTGATGTGAAAGTTGTAGTGAATCTTTATATTTAAGACTATCAACATTTTATAAATAGTTAGAAAAAAAGGGGAGACATTTCAGCTTGTGCACTTTGTTTCAAACTAGTAATAATACGATTTTGCTACAAATGATATGAGGTCTTACTTAATTTAAATTTCAAATATAATTTTTTTATTTAGATTATTATGATCACATAAAAAGATTTACATTCCTTGTTCATGTTTATATCTTCTATTTCACAGCTAAAATTTACTAAGGCCAACAACCAAAATGAGTATCAGTGCATAAGTCAATTAAACAAATGTATTAACTGTCAAATATGGTATTTACCAAAATTAATTGTGCATAAAATAGTTTGCCAACAATACACGTTCAAAACACATGCCGTTTAGAGTGGTGAATACCAATTAGTAATCTTTTCTTTAGGTTACACGTGTTATTTACCAAAGTGAATATCAATGCTTATTATAGTACACATGTCATTTTGATCTATGAATATCAAATTTTAATGTATTATTCAAGTGAAAGCATTTTATGCAAAACCCAATTCATATTGAAAAGACAACATTTGTGCTAAATTTATGACTAATATGGAGTTACCTGATTTACAGCTCTAATATTTAAAAATGAAAACCCCCAAATTTTTAAATTGCCTATTTTTGTTTCTGAATAATATACATTAAAAATTATATTTTGTTAACTACCAGTTAAAGGGTAGATTGTGAATCTTATCAATATATAGTTACAAAGAAAGGGGATAAAGAGGCCAAACATGCCTGTTCTGGAATATTGACCAGTATCATTGTCCAAATTAGTTAAATGATCTCTCTCTGATTGATAAGGATATGAGGTTTATAATTTTCTTTAAAATATTATAATCACATTATCAGTTTCTATTTTTACCTAAAATTAAATCTGTTATGTAATCATTGTGTAGTGCAAATGCAGGAGCTCAGAATTAATCCATTATTTTGCACTGGACAAAGCTCATTACCAAAAAAAAGTCTATCAAAAAGTGTGGTATCTGTTTTTCTAATTTTATGGATCCGTGCCTGATAATGGACATCATACCATTTATGGAGTTAATGACTTTATACTTGTCATATCAAACACCATGGGTCGTCAAGTCAATTCAAAAGCTAAGTTTGAAAAGAAGGATTAAGCCACAGATGTTGTTTATGCAGAGAGAGTTTCTGTAAACACAGTTGCATTTTATGTTTTACATCTTATTTTAAGTTGCATGCATGTTGTTTCTGTTCATGGGGAATTAAACAAATATATTAAGATTGATATTTATCATAGTTGGTCCAAATTTGTCCTGTTCTATAATTCAAATTATGTAACTGTTTGCATTCTTCTATCATTTAGTAAAACATGTGGGTTTTTTGGCTTTGAAATAAAGCTTGAGTAAATATTATTTCTTATTTAATTCAAAAGAAAATGTTTGAAATAAATATTTTTATTTTTTTTTAATTAAAGATTATTACAAACGTGCTTCCTGTCTATTTTGATGCATGCTTTAAGAAGAGACATTTTAAATAATCAGCATGTTTTTGATGAAGCATAATTTTGAATTAAAAACCATTTATTATGAACTTTGATTTTTCAGTGAACAACAGTCCAAAATGATCCAAGACAGAGTAAGCTTCGTAGAAAAACATTTTGGACATTTGTGTGACACAATGTCATCAATAACTAGAAAGTGTGCCAGACTTAGGGATAAAGGTAATTATAAAATTGTAAAAACTTAATCTCTATACCCCTAATAAGGAAATGTTGGGGTATATAGGAATCAACCTTTCTGTCTGTAAAAACCAACTTCTGTATCCTTTGTTAGCAAGATTCAATTGAACTTTTATTGTTCATTACATTCAAACACCTCAGGGTGCAGGATTTTTCTCAAATGTTTTGAAGACCCATTGGTGGCCTTAGGCTGTTTTCTGCTTTTTGATTGGGTTGTTGTCTTTTTGACACATTTCCTATTTCCATTCTCAATTTTATAAGAATCATGTGTAGGATATTTCATTCTGTTTAGTGTATCCAGAGTTATTCCCCTTTACACTGAGACTTTTTGGAACTGACCTTGTTATTCTGGTTTATCTTAGCTGCTAAAAAATAGAAATGTTGACCTTGTCCAATAGTTGTCTTCTTAAGCCTTTGTTTGATTCACTGTTACAGATTGTTTTATGCAAACTACGTGCTGTTTAGTTTATCCAGAATTATTCCTTTTTACCTGAGAAATCTTTAGAACTGATTTGTCATCACAACTCCCCCTTACATGTGTTTTGTATCGACATCAATTAAATTTAAAACTGCAAAAGTATATTCTTTACGTATTCATTTTTATACGGCCGCCAAAAAAAAATTTGCGTCCTATAATGGTATCATATTGTGTAGATGTCATCTGCGGTGGACGAAAATGCATTAAGTTTCTGGACAATAACTCTAGATTTAGTATATAGATCTCTACAATTTTTTAATACCACTAAAGGAAGGTTGGGATTGATTTTGGGGGTTATGGTCCATTATGGTTATAGTGTAGGAATAAGGGGCCAAAAAGGGGGCCCAAAAACAAGCATTTTTGTAGTTCTCAAACAATAACTTGTGTTTAAGTGTATGAATCTCTCTGAAATTATACCATAAATTTCTATACCATGAAGGGATGGTTATTAATGACTTTGGGGGGTTATGGCTCAAAATGTTTTGGAATGAGGGGCTAAAAAAGGGGAATAAGGGGAAAAACTAGGTTTTTAGGACAATAACTTTAGATTTAGTGAATGGATCTCTATAAATTTTAAGCAGAAGGTTCAATACCACTTAAGGAAGGTTGGGATTGATTTTGGGGGTAAAGGGTCCAACAGTTTCGGAATTAGGCGGCCAAAAAGGGGGCCCAAAATAAGCATTTTTGTAGTTTTCAAACAATAACTTGTGTTTAAGTGTATGAATCTCTTTTAAATTATACCACAAGTTTCCATACCCTTAGGGGATGTTTATTAATGACTTTGGGGGTTATTGCTCATAATGTTTTGGAATTAGGGGCAAAAAAAAGGGGGAAAATAGGTTTTACTAGTCAAAGGACAATTAAGACAATTTAAAAGCAGTGTAAGGGAGGTAATTCAAAAACAGTTAACATACAATGGTATTTTTTCAGATTTACCTCCCTTACACTTCTTGTAAATAATGTATAAAGAAATGTCAGGACTTGGACTTATTGCAAAAAAAAAAGGGGGGGGGGGGTAGTAGTTTTCAATTTTTTTCCCAAATTTTTGAAAAGTTTGAAGAAGAAATCTTCAATTGCACAATATTGCATAATAGATTTGTAAGATCTTGACATTTATTTTGTGTGAGAAACTCATATAATGTCAAGAATTTGATCACACTCCAAATTTAGAGCTGTATCAAGCTTGAATGTTGTTTCATACTTGCCCCAACTGTTCAGGGTTCAGCCTCTGTGGTTGTATAAAGCTGTGTCCTGTGGAGCACCTGGTTGAGGTTTAAAGAAAAGTTGAATACCTGTTAATGGATTGATAAATTCATGGATTTTATTTTCTTGTTGAAAATTTGAGTAATTATCAAGAATTTGTAGGACAGCGTCAAGAAGAAAAAATCCTGGTTGAATAAAATATGCATCATAATTGTCAGCATTCAAACTAATGACTTTTGGTTTGTGGGTCTTGTTTGTCTTATTAATGACCACTATGGTCAGATTTTTCATGAAAGAAATTTGTCTTTGTTAGTTACAAAAGTGAACTTACATTTTAGTTTGTGTGATCACCTGCCAATACTTATTTCATATATTATGTGAATTTTCTACAACTGATGATTTATTTTACTGTGAATTATAGCAGCACAAGCCATAGGACCACAGTCCAAAATTATAGAACCATGCTCTGAAGTAATAAAACTACAGAATCATTGTGCCATAAGGACATGGAGAGAACATTGTCTGTCAAAGATTTTATATTTATTTATTGCAAGGAAAGTAAGACATGTATTAAAACTAAATATGTATCCTGCCAAATTTTTCCTTATGTATAAATGTTGATTATTGATATATTTACATGTTTTTGCTATACAAATTTTGAAGGTGATGAGTTAGCCAAGAATTTAGTGGACTACACTGAGGCAGAGTCGATGAATCCCAGTATTGTCCGAAATATAAGTGAATTTGCTTCAAATATATCTACCATACAAGACTATAGACAGGCAGAAGTAAGTGTAGTACTGTGGAGTCATTTATTTTAGTGGGTACCAATTTAAGTGGGATGAGGAATCCTGGAATATTAAATTTCATATTTTTGCTGAAGTCTGCACACATTTCTATATGTGGTTTCTCTGTTGACACGAAATCCATGAAAATTGGTTTCCAGCGAACACTAATGAATCCACGCTATTTTCTTTATGATAAACAATTAGTAAAGTAGCAGGGCATGTAGTATAGTAACGAAAACAATTTCCTGGAATTCATTTCTTTTTTATATTTATTGTTGGTTATTTCATGGAAGCATTTATGCATGTAGAACATTTGAGGACATTAAAAGCAGGGATGTTTATTTTTGGAAAATAAATATTTAATTTTTTCATATACAGGTATAGCAATACCGGTAATAAAATCTTGAAATACATATTTAGACTACAAGAACTGGAGGATTTGAAAAAAATGATTGTCCATAAGCAAGTATCTGTTAATAGGGAAAGAACTGCTTACATTTTCTTGTGTTGGTACTCAACAGACTAAATCAAAATCTTGCAAGTATTGCTGCTGAAAGATAGCTGATAAAAAAAACCATTTTGTCAGAGTTCACAGATTATTTTTTTTTATTTCCAGGTTATGAGGTTAGACACAAAGGTTATACAGCCCCTTATGAATTATGGAATAAAATGTAAACAAACGAAAAATGACTTAAAATCTGCATTCGCAGCACAGGATCGTGAACAATCCCAGAAGAAAAAATTAGAACAATTAAGACAGAAAAGTCCAGGGGACAGAAACAAACTATCTATTGCTGAAACAGATTTACAGAAGGCCAGTGTAGAAGCATCCAGAATATCAAAAGCTTTACAAGAACAAATGGATAAATTTGAAATGGAAAAGTTAAGAGATATAAAGGTTGGATTTTTTTTCAGTTTTCAGTAGGAGATATTTTATTACAATCACACAATTTAAAAATAGCCCTAAATCCACTAGTTATGAAGTTTTGAAAGAATTAAAGAAAGAAAATTAAGATAGTTTAGAAAAAAACAAAAAGATGTGTTTTATTAAAAATAAGTTATGATTCACACTAAGAGAAAGATTTTTCTTTACATAACATTTTAGTTTTAGCACTTTGAATTACAAGTTAAGAAATTTTATCTCTTTTCAGAAAATAATGATGGATTTTGTAAATATTGAGATGACATTTCATGCAAAGGCCTTAGAAGTATATTCACAGTGCTTTAATAATGTGGCTGCAATAGACATAGATGAAGATATTGAGGTATGTTGTGATGTTAATATTTTACCCCTTACCAACGAAGTCAAAAAGCGAGAAATAGATATGCTGTTACCGGCAGAGGCAGCAGCATCAACAATGTATTAGTTGTGATTAGGTCTAGTTTATGGTGAACCTCAAGTGGCAGGTCAATCATATTTGGTATGCAGTTCTAAAGCATTGACACATCTCCTTTCCATGGAGATTATATGGCTCTGCCCCCTCAGTCATGGTCTATTGACTTTGAAACTTTTGCTTATTTTACATGTATTAGTTTGTGATTAGGTCAGTTTATGGGGAACCACAAGTGGTAGGTCAATAATATTTGGAATGCAGTTGTGTAAGCATCAGCATACCTCATTTCCATGGAGATAATTTAGCTTTGCCCCCTTAGTCATGGTCTATTGACTTTGAAACTTTTGCTTATTTTACATTTATACAAACAAGCCAAGTTTGTAATCTGTTGTCTCCTATTGTTATTCTTTTCTGTAGTCTCCTATTTGTTTTTCTAAGTGTAATGTTTTATATTTATTGAGTCTCATAAAGTGAAATATTGTTTCTGTACTTTTAGTATGATGTTGTATAATTTGTATAGTTGTTGGAGTGAGTGGTTGCCAATACTTCTTGTCTTTGCCTCTAGTGTCAGTGATCAAAACATTTCAGGTCACCAGTGGCAGGCTTACAAAATTTTTATAGACATAAATTTATTTACCTTTCCCAAAGAACAAGGCATCAATAAGCAAGCCTTCCATTGATAAGATGAAATGGTTAATGATCACATCAACTTATATTTTAACAGGTGTAACTTTTGAGGTAAAATTTTTTCTTCTGATTGTATTAATGAGCAAGTCTTGACTCTACACTTACTCAAAGTAAAACTCTCATAATAGAACAAATCTCAATTAAAGTCCAGATCTCATCCTTGTAATTGAGCAAATACCAGCTCCGAAAAACAATACCAAATGTAACATAAGGGATATCTGTGTGTAAACCAAAACATGGTCTTAGCAAATCATACTGGCTTAAAGCAGAAAGATATATTAGAATGAATAATAATTTTATTATAAAAAACAATTAATCAATCTGGTTTTGGCCTTAGGGAAACACTCAGCATACAAAACAATTTTGAGTTCCTGCCTGAGCAAGTCAGCTTGCAACCTCCAGTGTGAGGAAGAACCTGCCTGCCCGACAATACGCCAGCCGGGGAATGTGAAGCGAGGGTTCTCCACTTAGGTGATGAGACTAGGCGTCTCATCTGCAGCCGGTGTGTGCAAGGTCTGCATGGGGATAGCCCATGTACTTGTGAAGTAGCAGGGGTCTATCAAACTGGCGCTGGAATAAATTTGATAAAATTTTTCCCCGAAATGCTTGGGGATGAATGAAATTTTAGAAATAACCAGTGATAAAATTCCATCAAGGAATTGAAATTAAAAAAATAAAATATATATCACTAGTAAAAACTGAGATGTTTCCCTTGTCATGAAACATTATTGAAGGTGTTAGGTCGGTGGATGGTGGGTGGTAAATTAAATAATAGCACTGTAAAACTATATCAACTAGTCAAGCCTGCTATGAACCAAAAAAGTGATTATACAAAGACCATGCATATGGCTTCACACACAGATAGGGTACATCAATCAACAGTGGGAGGAGTCTGGCCTCACTGACCTTTAGATAATGTACTAATTGTTGTGTAATTATTTTCTATAAGATCTGGTATCATAATCTGCATTTCTTCACCAACTGTGATTGTTTATGACATGTATCTGATTAAGAAAAGATTAGAGTGTGCCTCCTAGTGAGATTCCAGTTGTAACTTCAAAGTGTCAAATGCCAGGGATTGAACCTCAAGATGTACCAAGTGGTCTGTGTATGTTAATTAAAAGTATCAATAATGTCAGCATCTTTATTATCACATTAATTATTAAGTGTAAGCTGGAATGTCAGTTTGTATAAACAGTACTTATATTATTATATATAAGTACCATATTTATACAAACAAGCCAAGTTTGTAATCTGTTGTCTCCTATTGTTATTCTTTTCTGTAGTCTCCTATTTGTTTTTCTAAGTGTAATGTTTTATATTTATTGAGTCTCATAAAGTGAAATATTGTTTCTGTACTTTTAGTATGATGTTGTATAATTTGTATAGTTGTTGGAGTGAGTGGTTGCCAATACTTCTTGTCTTTGCCTCTAGTGTCAGTGATCAAAACATTTCAGGTCACCAGTGGCAGGCTTACAAAATTTTTATAGACATAAATTTATTTACCTTTCCCAAAGAACAAGGCATCAATAAGCAAGCCTTCCATTGATAAGATGAAATGGTTAATGATCACATCAACTTATATTTTAACAGGTGTAACTTTTGAGGTAAAATTTTTTCTTCTGATTGTATTAATGAGCAAGTCTTGACTCTACACTTACTCAAAGTAAAACTCTCATAATAGAACAAATCTCAATTAAAGTCCAGATCTCATCCTTGTAATTGAGCAAATACCAGCTCCGAAAAACAATACCAAATGTAACATAAGGGATATCTGTGTGTAAACCAAAACATGGTCTTAGCAAATCATACTGGCTTAAAGCAGAAAGATATATTAGAATGAATAATAATTTTATTATAAAAAACAATTAATCAATCTGGTTTTGGCCTTAGGGAAACACTCAGCATACAAAACAATTTTGAGTTCCTGCCTGAGCAAGTCAGCTTGCAACCTCCAGTGTGAGGAAGAACCTGCCTGCCCGACAATACGCCAGCCGGGGAATGTGAAGCGAGGGTTCTCCACTTAGGTGATGAGACTAGGCGTCTCATCTGCAGCCGGTGTGTGCAAGGTCTGCATGGGGATAGCCCATGTACTTGTGAAGTAGCAGGGGTCTATCAAACTGGCGCTGGAATAAATTTGATAAAATTTTTCCCCGAAATGCTTGGGGATGAATGAAATTTTAGAAATAACCAGTGATAAAATTCCATCAAGGTCCAAAAACTCAGATGGAAACAGCTGAGTGCCCCCAAGGATTTAGGATTAAGATTTTTTCACCTTCAATAAAGTCATGAGAAAAAAAAAAATATATATATAAAAAATAACAATGGAAAAATCTATGTACATGAATGTGTAGATCTGTATTCTAAAAACATTATTATGTTCATGTTAATATTTTCCTAACAATTCTTGTGCATATTTAATTGAAGTAGATGACACTCTTATATACCTGCAGTAACTATCAGAGGACCAGCGTCCTAGCGTTTTGACCAAATGGTCTTCATTATGTGCTTTACCTGCAGTAGTGGCAGCTCCTATGCGTAGGCTATGACCATTATAGTGATCAGGATTGAAGCCACATATACTAAGTACTTGTTTTATACAATTAATGAAATAATTCCTTTCTAATGCCAAAGCATTTTGTGAGATAAAAAGTGGATCAGATGGGAGACCTTGTTTAAGACTCACTCTAACTTGTAAATATTTGACTAAGATTTTAAAAGGACAAATTTGATTTTTTACTTTATGGAGTTGAATATCTACACCTTTCCTGAAAGGGTCTGTTTTAGACTGTTTCAATTTCAAAATTATCATATCTTTATGCAAAGTTATATCTCCAATACATAAATTAACAGATGGGTCAAATTGGTTGGCTTTCAAGACAGTAAATTCTCCACATCTCATAAAGCCATAAAAACCTACAGTACATACTGCTTCTAGCATTAAATCAATAAAAGGGGTAATTGACTTTGAAACTTTTGCTTATTTTACATGTATTAGTTTGTGATTAGGTCAGTTTATGGGGAACCACAAGTGGTAGGTCAATAATATTTGGAATGCAGTTGTGTAAGCATCGGCATACCTCATTTCCATGGAGATAATTTAGCTTTGCCCCCTTAGTCATGGTCTATTGACTTTGAAACTTTTGCTTATTTTACATGTATTAGTTTGTGATTAGGTCAGTTTATGGGGAACCACAAGTGGTAGGTCAATAATATTTGGAATGCAGTTGTGTAAGCATCGGCATACCTCATTTCCATGGAGATAATTTGGCTCCACCCCCTTAGTCATGGTCTATTGACTTTGAAATTTTTTCTGAGTTATCATGTATTAGTTTGTGATTAGGTGAATTCAAGGGAAACCATTAGTGGTAGGCCAATGTTAATTGGTATTCAGCTGTAAAGCATTGGCACATCTCATTTCCATGGAGAATATTTGGCCTCACCCCTCAGTCACAGTCTAATGACTTTGAAAAATTATCTTAGTTTACATGTATTAGTTTGTGATAAGATCAGTTTAAGATAAACTGCTAATGTTAAATCAATGATATTTGGTATGCAAATTTATTGGCATTTGCAAGTATCGTTTCCATGGAGATTATATAGCCCCACCCCCTCTTATTGACTTTGAAACTTTAATCCAACATATATCTGCAAATCAAACCAACTTTTTCACTGTTTGTAAAATATCTGTAAAAAAACAAGTATATTAACCACACTCATTTAAAGATGTTATTTGTTTAAAATAGAATCAAGCCATCTTCTCTGCTATATTTAAGTCTTTACAATTATACATGTACTTTAAATTTCAAATAACTTTTTGTTTGTCTATTCATTTCAAATACATACCAGTAAGCACATTTAAGTTTATTTAATTATTTGAACTTGCAAGGAGACGGTTTAGAAGAGGCAGTTTGTTATTAAAGTAATGAATACATGTACAGTGCTTATCAAAATATTGTTCCTACTTAAGGGCATAGGATACTGTACCAAGGGCAGATAAGCATTCAAAATTTTTTGGTCATTGAATCGGTTATGTGAATTTGAATGTATTTGCAATAGAAAATAAATATCTTAATTATCAAATCACTCAACATCTCTACTGGGGGTAAGCAAATGCAGATGGTTTTACTTTTCTATCGTCAATAAATTTGATTATGATAGTCATATTGCATTTTGATATATGGCGGGAAAAGCTGAACAACTATGTTAAACATATTATGTGGTTTTTTTAAAATAATTGTGTAATATTTGTGAATGCTGAATTATTTATTTTGCAGGAATTTAGAGACAAATTATTACCGCCTAACTCAGCAATCAGGATGAATTTAGTTAGATCTAATTCTTACAATTCCCTGAATTCTAATAATAATTCTGGTGGTGGAGTTACCCCTCCTGTTGCTGGTACACCATCCACACAACCAAGAGGTCTCCAAAGGCAACAGTCAGCTCCAGTTCAACAGCAGACGACACCAACAAAACCACATGTTCATGCATCACCTGCCAGTTTAAGGTCACCCTCAAGGTCACAGTCAGCACAACATACATCCTCACCACAGACTACTCCGTCCAGAACAAATTCGCTACCAAATGCTCAACCTAAGAAACTGATTCCAGTTTCCAATGGTTTAAGAGGACAGGTAATTTGCTTTTTTAGTGGTCTATATAATGAGGAAACTGTGGTACAAATAAAAAGAGTTAATACTGTAAACCAGCTTATTTTTGCGAGCAGAAAAATAACATGAAAATAAATTGTTGTGTTTATATAAAACTTTGATCAACCCTTATGAATACATCATAATCATAAAAATTAGAAAATGGCAAATATAAAATGCAGCGAAGTCATCTAGAAAGACCTTCATACCTAAAATAAGCTGGTTTAAAGTAGTCATCTAGAGAAATTCACCTCACATATCTCTGGAATAATCCTAATCAAAGAAAGCTACTGGTCAAAGGTAGGGGAAACTAAAAGCCCCCTTCCAAAAAAACAAATTGGATGAATTGAACCAGAAAGGATCAAAAGATTAACTACCAAAATTATTTAGAGTTATTAACAAGATACAACATAAATTCAATAAACATTGTTACAAGGCTAAATTTTTGTCCCTACCCAATATTCCCAGATTTTCCCTTGGCATTCCAGTTTTTCCATCCATCTTCCTGGACAACCTGTCTTGAAGTCTTGATAGGAGAATTACTGAGCGACAGAGCAGGGTGATATAGGGGTAGGGAAGGACGATAAGAATGAAATATTTGCCATTGAACATGAAGCTACCATCAATCAATCAATCAATAAACATTTGAAGTCATAGTTCATAGATATAAATGTTAATGGATATTATCTGGTCTATTATGACATACACTTTACTTTCTGTTCTATTTTAAGATTGAAGATGATGACGATGATGATGATGATGACGACGATGATGATGACGATGATGAAGATGACGATGATGATGATGACGACGATGATGATTATGACGATGAAACAACAGAAGCTATAACAGAACGTTCAGAAAAACCTATACCTGGTGTACGACAAGTTCAACAATACAATCCTGATGCTAAAACTAGATTTGATTCTAAAAAATAATGAATGTTTTCAGAAACTATGTAATTCTGGTTGGGATTGAGTTATTATATAAATCAACGTTACAAATGAACTCTATATTAAAAGAATTTAATTTGTTTAAAAAAGGATGTCCTATAGAGAATATTTTTTAGAAGTCTAAGCTATATATTTATGATCTCTGCTGACAGTTCTTTTATCTATGTTTGGTGTAGTGTATGATTATTATAAAAAGATTATTTTCATATTGATAAAGTTGTACATGTATATGACTAATATGTATGCAAAAGGAGGAGCATTTTTATTCCTGGTAGTTTTTTTGGAAAGTCTTAAATGATTGAATAGTAAAAATTGAACATTAGATCAACATCAAGCTGGCCATTAGCCTGGCCTTAAGCAATAATATATGCTGCAATAATAAACCAATGGCATGAACTGTTTGAAGTCTTTCTAATATTCTATCATGCATTGCAGTATGACTGTTTTAATGCTGGCCCTTAAATATAGTATCTGACTAATGTTTCAGATGCTGACATTGAAATCCTCTACTACAATTACATAGTTTCTGAATTATTCTGTTGTAATGCTGTGCATTTACCTCATGATAGGACAGTATTAATTGTTGCCTTGTTGAATGTAAGTTATTTATAAATTGAGCATGGTTGTCCTTGTTGATGTAAAATCTGTTTTTCTATGGAAATCTATCTTAATTCATACAGGAGACATTTTTTTTTATTTTATTCTTATGGTTTTTTTCTTCAAATGTTTAATAAAGGGGAAATTCCAAATTACAAGTGCCTTCATTTCATATGAATGCAACCATAAAAATAAAGTCTTCACAATTTTTTTCATGTGTAAAAGAAGATATGATCTATTGTTTATTATTCTTTTATTATGCCATTGAATCATTATCATTGTTTTATTTTAACACTTATAGTTTCACAGTAAATAAGCAACACACATTCTACACACCATTTTTTGAGTTAGTGCATTTTACTACACATACTATTAGTTTTGATTTACTGCTAGATTTTCATGATATTAAAGTTGCATTTATGGAATATTTCATTTCTAATGTATGTCAGAAATTAAAATCATATTTTTGTATATTTTTTGTAACATTTTTAAGTGCCAGTCTTTGTAAGAATCAGGCAATTTAGGTAAAAGTTAAAACATGATTAGAAAAAACCCACTGAGCTAATCAGGCTATTAGATACAAACCATCATCCTGAGTTAAAAATAATTGGTCTTTTGTTTGTGTGTGTCTGGTAATATCAAATAACTTGGTTAGAAAATTGGTTAGAATGATAGCAAATTACAGAGTTATCTCTTCTTTTTTGTTAATTTCTAGTGCATTTCAACCAAATTGTATCTTCTATTACCAGAACAGAAAATGGAAATTAATGTTATTTTTGTGCATAACTACATATTATGAACTGAAATCAATGTCAAATAGGGTGGTTTTTTTTTATCATGTTTTCACCACTGCCTGATTCTTAGGCAGACTAGCACTTAATATAACTAAGTAAGAAGAATTACCTACCCTCAAAACTATCAAAACAGGTTTAATTGGTTATTATGCAATTTATTTATTGAGTTTTTAGCTCACCTGGCCGAAAGTCCAAGTGAGCTTTTCTCATCACTTGGCGTCCGTCATTGTCCGTCGTCGTCGTCCTGCGTTAACTTTTACAAAAATCTTCTCCTCTGAAACTACTGGGCCAAATTTAACCAAACTTGGCCACAATCATCCTTGGGGTATCTAGTTTTAAAAATTTGTCCGGTGACCCGGCCAACCAACCAAGATGGCCGTCATGGCTAAAAATAGAACATAGGGGTAAAATGCAGTTTTGGGCTTGTAACTCAAAAACCGAAGCATTTAGAGTAAATCTGACATGGATGTAATATTATTTATCAGGTCAAGATCTATCTTCCCTGAAATTTTCAGATGAATCAGACATTTCGTTGTTGGGTTGCTGCCCCTGAAATGGTAATTTTAAGGAAATTTTGCTGTTTTTGGTTATTATCTTGAATATTATTATAGATAGAGATAAACTGTAAACAGCAATAATGTTCAGCAAAGTAAGATCTACAAATAAGTCGACATGACCAAAATGGTCAGTTGACCACTTAAGGAGTTATTGCCCTTTATAGTCAATTTTTAACCATTTTTCATAAATCTTAGTAATCTTTTAGAAAAATCTTCTCCTCTGAAACTACTGGGCCAAATTTAACCAAACTTGGCCATGATCATCATTGGGGTATCTAGTTAAAAAAATGTGTCTGGTAACTCGGCCAACAAACCAAGATGGCCGCCATGGCTAAAAATAGAACATGGGGGTAAAATGCAGTTTTTGGCTTATAACTCAAAAACCAAAGCATTAAGAGCAAATACGACAGGAATTTAATTGTTGATCAGGTCTAGATCTATCTGCCCTGAAATTTTCAGATGAATCGGATAATCCGTTGTTAGGTTGCTGCCCCTGAATTGGTAATTTTGAGGAAATTTTGCTGTTTTTTTGTTATTATCTTGAATATTATTATAGATAGAGATAAACTGTAAACAGCAATAATGTACAGCAAAGTAAGAACTAAAAATAAGTCAGTATGACCAAAATAGTCAATTGACCCCCTAAGGAGTTATTGCCCTTCATAGTCAATTTTTAACAATTTTCTTAAAATTTGAAGATTTTTAAGAACATTTTCCACAGAAAGTACTGTTATAGATAGAGATAATTGTAAGCAGCAAGAATGTTTAGTAAAGTAAGATCTACAAACACATCACCATCACCAAAACACAATTTTGTCATGAATCCATCTGTGTCCATTGTTTAATATTCACATAGACCAAGGTGAGCGACACAGGCTCTTTAGAGCCTCTAGTTTTATGAATAAAATATTAAGTTTGGCTGTCTACTTTAAAGCAAAATGCCAACAAATAGAACTGTAATAAATAATTGAATATTTTCAATATGCAGTGTCAGCTGGGAGATTTTACTTTGAAATGTTCAGTTATGTGGTAATTTTATGAATCCGTCCATATTGTGCCATTTATGTATGTAAATATTTGTAGTTATTTATTCCTAAAAAGGTAGCAATTTTTACTTAAGAAAAAAAATAGGCTGTATGTAGCTTGTGCACCAATCCTTATCCTTAAACACCCAATATGCAGTAAAAATCAAAATTTTCCAAAAATTAGTTTTCTTAAACTCAAGAAACATTTATTCCAGAGTATTAACAAAAACTATATACTTTTTATGACCTATGTCTAAGTTGCATAGTAATATAGATTTAGTTAGGTATTTATTTTTATCTAGTCATCTAATTTTTCAGCCAAATTGGGAAAGTATAGGCAAACATATTAAGCTTCAATGACCCAGATAAAATTGTGCCTTCTTTGTCCGTATCTAGAAGAATTGTTATGTACTTACTGTATCAATTAAACTCACGTCATAAGAAGTTTTTTGTAGTATAGCTCTGTTCAGCACTGTTCATCATCATTTGGGTGACAATGTATAATTATACTTCAGAACTGAGTGACATTTGTTATATTTGTATTTAGGTCAATTTCTCAGAAACATATTGTCATATATCAACTGTATTTCACTATTGCAGTCTTCAAATATTGTACAATACCACTGAGCTATATTTGACAGCATTATAACATCATTTTTCTTTTTTTTAAATATGGCACATTCTTACATGTACTTATACTTTGGTCATTGGTTAATAGTTATCTCAATGGAAAACATAACAGATGTTTGCCATTGAGATATTAATGTCAAATCTTCATAGATAAGGAGATTGTCCTTGATGATAATCTAGTTTCATGTACCATTTTGATAAAATGACACATAAGAAACAGATACTATGCATTTAAATATATGGATATTTATATATATATGCTATTTCTTTAGTCATTAAGGATTTCTTGTAAAAATCTTATTTTTTTCCATTTGAATTATGAAATATCTATTTTTATATGTTTTTGTCTAGATCTGTTATTTATCCTATATTTTTTACATTGCACAAAAATTGACAGCTTTTTTTTAAAAAGTTCTGAAATCCATATACCACTTTTCATACATTGTAATTTTTTTTCAGTTACAGTAAAGCATAGTTCACTGAAACAAAAGAAAATAAGCAACTTGTAGTCTTCTTTTAAAATACATGTAGCTATATTATGTTATCCAGGGGGTTTAAAGAGGAAGTAATATAATAATCTATTAGATTTATAGCAGAGTCCTTCTCATACTTAAAATAATGCTTTAGTTGATACATATATAGCAACTCTCTGCAAAACAAGCAAAAAGGCAATTTGCAAGAATACACAATTTTTTTTTCAAATAAGGAAATTGCCCCCTCTGAAGATCTGGTTCTATTTCTGAGGAAAAGGATCTTTTTATTTTTTTTTCAAATTACTTCACTTAAAAAATATACACATAATAGTCAAAATATAATTTTATTTGTAAACAATATTTATTCTGTATCATTGATTATATTGTTATTGGTAATTAAATGGTTAGTGGTTGGTTTACATTGTAATTTGAGACATTTTGATCATAAGAATTGTTTCAAGACATTTGCGAGTTAATATAAAAATTAAATATAAGATCAAAGACAAAATGAGACTAAAAGATTTTCCTTTCGAGGGAATCTTTACTTATGAAAATTTGAAAAGTTGTCATCTATGCTTACAAAATATATATTATGTAATTGCATTGGTTATTTATATGTTATCGTTTGCATTTTAAAAATAAAATAATGAAAAAATTTGACTTGATTTTATGTATTGTAAAAACTTTGACTTTATTTTTAGATTTAATGAAATACAATCAAAACCCCAGGTCATTGCCTTGATAGCTATATATCCCAAGCCTCATCTCTACCATTGAAAGTTCTAAACAAACAAAAAGACCGCACTTTCACCTAAAATGGTTTACTTTTACAAATCGTGACTTGGATGAAGAGTTTTCTCATTGGCACTCATTCAACATCTGATACATTTAATGATAGTTGTAACTACAATCCCGTCCCCTTTTCACTAATGTGACCTAATGAATAAGACTTGTTACTGGGTTTGGAATGACAGGTGCCACATGTGGAGCAAAATCTGCTTACTCTTTCTGAGCACCTGATATTACCCAAAGTTATTGATGGGGTTCCTGTTGCTTTATCTTTAGTTTCTTATGTTGTGTTTTATGTACTATTGTTTTTCTGTATGTCTATTTATTTTTTAAGCCATGCCATTGTCAGTTTATTTTCGATCTATGTATTTGAATGTCCCTCAAGTATATTTTGTCTTAATGGCAATCACACTACACTCCCCTTCTTTTTATATAGCTCAATAAGTTAAACATTCTTTATATCATTTGCATGCCTAAATCAAGCTATTTGTTAATAACATATATCTTAAGATTTATTCAAGTTTTCAAATTAATCAGTGTATGTTTTATGAACATAATTGTCAACATCTTCCATTATATGTGCAGTAAAATATCTGATTTTATTTAATTTTCTTGATTTCAAAATCGTCCAGTCTTCCAACATTGTAGATAACTACAAAAAATCACACACTTATGAGTCGGCCTTCAGCTGGCCTCTAAACAATAATGGATACTTGTTCAGTAAAATAGACACCACACTCAACCACAAAACATACAAATAAACCAAAAACATGCAATACAAGCAAAGGACAGAGGTTTCTGACAAGAGATACGTAACCGTTCGGCAGATAAATCATGTTTTGTGAGAGATCAATCCTCCCCCTATATCATTAGCTAATGTGGAATAAACAGGCACACAACAAAAGGCACAGTAAATCTCAGTTTAAAAAAGGAATCAGAGTCTAATGTTTTTTTACATTGGGTAGAGGTATAGAGGAGGATTCCTTAATACTTAACCCCACCCCCAATTTTTGCGCCTGTCCCAAATCAGGAGCCTTAGGCCTTTTTTTATAGTCTTGTGTGAATTTTAATTTAAGTTTATTTATATGTTTCAGAGTTTAATATAAAATCCATTTACACTGAACTAGTACACATTTTTGTTAAGGGGCAAGCTAAAGAACACCTCCGGGTGCGGGATTTTCTGGCTGTATTGAAGACTCATTGCTGGCATTCGGATGTTGTCTCTGACAAACTCTCCATTTCCAGTATCAATTTTATTCTGTTAAAATATAAGAGGTATATGTTATTGAAAATACAAGTTATATGTGTACTAAGTTGGAAACGGGTATTTTTAAGCCCAGGAATGATAACACTCTGTTACAAATTTTATCACTTCGTTTTTCAATCACAGGAAGCGATTTGGTGGTTTAGTTTTTAGTAACCGTTACTACGTCTTATGTAGGATCCATCGTACTCCACTAGGCTCAATTTTAGATGAAACGTAACCGCGGGTTTGCGTATTTTCTATTACATTTCTATTCTTTGGGCATACCAAATTTTTCTCATTACAAACGATAAAAACTTTGCGTTTACACACTATATTCTGAATTTGTGTTTCAATTCTTTCGAAATAATTCACATTGATTTTAATTTTCAAGAATTTACAAACGACCTGCATTTTTGTGTATATATATAATATTTGTTGAAATCTATCGGTGATTTTTTCATTAATATTTCTTAAAAATAATGTTCTTATCAATAAATGCTACAGTAGTATACCGGGGATCAGAAATCATAAATTGATTTGGTGAAAACAAATTCGGGTTACAAATTTAAACCGGGAAAAACAACTATAACAGGAAAACAAAGGAACAACTGAAATGCAACGAAAGCAAACGCCAACATACATAGAAACGAACTTTTTGATAACAATTGCCACATTCCTGAATTGGACATGACATTTGAAGTAAAAATGGTGGGTTGAACCTGGTTATGTGGCTAGCCAAACATCCCGCTTAAATGAAACTATTAGAAAAAGTATTGCTAACATTACCAAATATTTTCCTCAACATTGATAAAGATAGACGTCTTCACACTAAAATCTATGACAAACGGGATGATTTCAACTTCCCAATTATTAATTTCACATTTATGAGCAGTAACATACCCTCTGCTCCTTCATATTGTTTTATGTATCTCAATTGATACGTTATGGTGGTGCATGTTCACGCTGTATTGACTCCATATACAGGAGCGCACTCATTACGCAGAAAATGCTCCAACAGAGGCATGTGGAGGAAAGATTAAAAATGAGAATCTGTTAATTTTATAGACACCACTACGAATGGGTTGATATATGTAAGCAGTCCTTTTTGTATCAGTAGTATATCCTTAATTATGAGTTAACTCATTGGTCAATATTATAAGATGCCAGTACTGATTGCACTATGGGTTGTTCAGTGACATATGTCAAACGTCATTAAAAAAACAGGGGTCTATGTACATGTTTACAAGCTATATATTAAAATCAATGCAAAACATACATTTTTTTCGAATGTCTCATATTTTGACGTCCCTTATAAAAATATTTCATGTTAGCGATCATATTACACCGTGATTGTATCTTATGCCCTCAAAAGCAATGTTTTCGTTCGCGAATGTGTTATTTAAATGAAAGGACGATTTGATATTTTTTATATTCATGTCTAAACTCTATCCTAATAAGATGGCCCACCAACATGTTACAAGTTTTCCGCAACTTTTTTATAAGGTCTTATGCATATCATTTATCTCTTTTATGTTACGTTTTTATAACCATTTACGCTTTGATTATACTAGATTCTATCCATAACAACTATAATCGAGATCATATCATTTTGATTTATAGAATATATATTTCTGCGAATTTTTCATTACAAAAATAAATATACTTCAACATAACATTGTTTTTCGTTTGAAAATAATCGATCGGACCCTTGTTCAAAACTTATATTTCACGAGGGAATCATCCCAAAAGTGTTAATTGATTCGCGTTTTTTATTGATATTTTACTTACATTTTGATCAATTCTAAGTTTAATTGGGAAAAATAATAGATCACCATGCAAGTTCGACCATATACTGGTTTAACTATTCATCGTGTTATCATTAATATGGAGATGAGCTTTGTCAGATCAATGACCAAAGGGTTAAACGATGACAAATCAATGTATGAATTTCAATTCGGACAAAATCACACATTTGTACCATGTAGTAAGCTGTAAAAAGCCCAGATCTGACAAAATGGAACAAAATTAGATACAACAATGCAAAAACCTTAAAGTCAGCTTTTTGTGCGACTGTAAGTCCAATGCTTCCGAAATAAATGGTGTTCTGATATAAAATTGAGTTACTCTGCTTCATAGAATTAAATTTATACAGTTAACGCATACGGAAGGGGTCAAATTGAACAAATAGAAGATATATGGGGAAAAGACTGTTTATTGATTTGGAGTCAAAAGGTTTAAAGTCACTGTTACTTATTATTGGAACTTTTGAAATAAATAGGTTCCTGGAAAGTAACTGGAGTTTATCTGATTTTGGAATGGAACTTATAAAGAAGAAAGATAAAGGAAAGGGGACTACTTCTATTGATGTCAGGAGGTCCTTCTTTGTACATGAAGACTAAAAGCTCATAACAGCATGAATGAAAAGTAAAATCACATAAATACTGAACTCCGATGTAAAATTCTACAGGAAAGTCCCTCATCAAAATCAAAACAGATGGCTGCTAATTTGACCTGTTGATACTATTTGTAATGCTTTCTTGTACTGAAATTCCGAGGAAAACGGATAGTCCCTTAACAAATGGCAAAATCAAAAGCTCAAACACATCCAACAAATTGATAACATCTGTCATATTCCTGACTTGGAACAGGCATTTTCTTTATTTTTTTTTATCTAGCTAAACCTCTTACTTGTATAACAGTCGCATACAATTCCATCATATTGTCAACGATGTGTAAACAAAACAAACAGACGTAATTGGTTGAAATGTCAAAAATGGGGTTCAGCAGTCAACATTGTTTTATTATCTTAAACACTATAAAATAAACACATATATTTAAAAATATTGGCACAGTAACAAATTACCGTTTGTGTAGCTTTACTCTTGTTTTACATACATAAATAAGATTTGGTATGAATGCCAATCAGACCAATCCCATTCAAGTCAAAATTTATAAACAGTAAATAATTAGATCTAAAGGTTTCCAACATGACTAGAACTAGAAAGCCAACGGTCTAAACTAGATAAAAAAAAAACAAGAAACGAGAAACATATATGAACCACCCCAAAAAAACGACATCTACCCGATCAACAGGATCCTAACTTAGACAGGTTCATAGAAATACAGTTTGTCTAACCGTTTAAACAGGCGCTAACCTTCATTCTTATCTACGACAATAGTGTAGCATTACAACATAAGAAGACTCAATATGCATGTAGGCCCTTCGAATTAAGTTTTGCGCCGACTGCGAAAGTATGGTGACCGGTTAAGGCCATTTCGCGTTTTCGCGTCTTCGCCTTTCATATTATATAGGGCGAAAACGCAAAGTCGAAAACGCGAAAACGCGAAGTAGAAAACACGAAATCGAAAAGAAAATATATTTCGCGTTTTCGCGTTTTCGACTTCGCGATTTCGCCTTTTCGCCCTATAGAAAATAAAAGGCAAAAACGCGAAAACGCGAAATGGCATTTACAACATAAGAATACTCAATACTCAATATGAATGTAGAACCTTCGAATTAAGTTTTGCGCCGACTGCGAAAGTATGGTGACCGGTTAAGGCCATTTCGCGTTTTCGCCTTTCATATTATATAGGGCGAAAACGCGAAGTCGAAAACGCGAAATCGAAAAGAAAAAAATATTTCGCCTTTTTGCGTTTTCGACTTCGCGTTTTCGCGTTTTCGAATTCGCGATTTCGCCTTTTCGCCCTATAGAAAATAAAAGGCAAAAAGGCGAAAACGCGAAATGGCATTTACAACATAAGAATACTCAATACTCAATATGCATGTAGAACCTTCGAATTAAGTTTTGCGCCGACTGCGAAAGTATGGTGACCGGTTAAGGCCATTTCGCGTTTTCGCCTTTCATATTATATAGGGCAAAAACGCGAAGTCGAAAACGCGAAATCGAAAAGAAAAAATATTTCGCCTTTTTGCGTATTCGACTTCGCGTTTTCGCGTTTTCGACTTCGCGATTTCGCCTTTTCGCCCTATAGAAGATGAAAGGCGAAAACGCGAAATGGCCTTAACCGGTCAGCATACGAAAGAGATGCATTATTTCAGTTAGAGCTATAAATTTGGTCATTAAAAGTAAAACTTGAGTATCAAACAAGTTAATGTTATAAACATTTAAGGAATCCAAACTCAGAAAAAAATACGATCAGAAAATGACCCAATCGAAGGAAGGGAGAACTGTAAAAGTCGTCGATTGAAGACGATACTTCGTTTCCATGTCATGCTTTATCCTATAAAGTATATTTTGGAAAAGTTTGATAATTTTTTTTTTCTCTTTTTGTAAAGCCAATTATCATCGTACCTTTTCACCCCTACCTTTTAAATCTGTTGTTCACCTGATTTCAGTGCAACATAATTTTGTAACCCATTTTCTGAATTGTAAACTATGTAAGACACATCGGTGAAGGTTTTCAGGTTTGCTTTAGTACTACATGTATCAAATTACTTAAGTACTTGACAAGAATTGTTTTACCAAATTAACCCTTACAAGCCAGCTGTTGTCTTGACATTTCTAGTATAAAACTGATGAAGAAAGTCTTGCCATCATATTCAAGAGTTTTTGGGAAATCTTGAATAATTGAAACGACTTTCTAGAGACGAAGATGAAGTTTGCGATTGCATTTTTGTTTTTGATCCTGATGGTAGAAGTGTCATTCTCATACCACTACAAACATAGTGACCATGTTAATTCATGTGGTATGTTATTTTTGTATGTTTGTAACCATTGCTATAATAATTTTGTACATACTATTCTCCTTTCATTGTTAATTTAATTGTAAAGTGATGATAATACGACATGAATGCCATTTCTAGCATACTGATTAGTCTGATTCCACATGAATTTTTGACGAAAAGTATAAATACAGCAGCAAATGATGCAAACATAAACATAAACATGTACAAATGTGATGGAAATTGGATATTTGCGCGTGATTTTTTTTTTTTCGTTTTTCTACAAAAGGATTTAAATGATTTTAAATATTTCACAGAATCGTATTTAATGACCGACCAAGAAGTATATTTAATTATCGTGAGGGTATGAAACCATAAGTGTCAATACCTGATTCTAAAACACAGGCAATTTAATTAGATTGAGACTCCTTGATATATTGTGCTGACAAAGTGATGTCATTAAATTATCATACAGTCTATTGTGTAATATTGGCTTTTTAGTAGAAAATTTGTATTATTGACTTTTTTTTTGAAAATTATATTGCAACAGTAAGGAACATTGCAAAACTGGAAATACGCTTTCTTAGGTATTTTTTTTCTTGACATGCTATGTAACAAGTTGATACTTTCGTAATCAATATCTTGTCTTTTAGTATGTGGACTGGAGAAAAACGAAGGATATTGCAGTAAAAAAGAACATTGTTATTCAAAGGGAAGGTACTTCTACTACGATTCCAAGTCAGGAAAATGTAGACCTCTACGTTACAAAGGATATGGCGGTAATGCAAATAAATTTCACAGCAGGAAAGAATGCAGACACGCATGTCGAAGTAAGTTATTGAAAATATGTATTAGCATTCGAATTTGTAATTGTTCAAATAATACATATGGCAATTTGATCTCGAATGTGAAATATTGACCAGTTTCCATTATCTAAAACGTTCTGAGCTCTACCAAGTGTTTATTGACAGTCAGATTTATTGCCCCGACACGACATTTTTTTTTCATTTTGTCTTTTATCGTGAAAACTATTATAGATAGAGAAAAACTTTATGAAGGAAATATAATCAGCAAAACAAGATTCACAAATGATTATTATGGTCAAAATCGTCAGTTGACCAAATAGAGTTTTTGATATTTTTGCGTTTTATTCTGAATCTCAAACATTACAATCGATATTTTGTCAAGAATTCTATCATTGTCTACAATGTTGGAGAGAGTACATTGTTGATTATGCACATATACCTAGGTGAGCGAAAAATATTTTTAAGACCTCTATTTTTCATTTTTTAACTTTATTCTTTACTTGAATTTGTTTTCATAAAAAAATAACCAAAATAATCATGGCATAATTTAAGGATAGTCACCTTTCATTAATTGTCCCATTGCTTTCTATGTTACATTGAGCAATTTCAAGCAGTAACATCTCTTTGTCTTTTGAAAGTTTAAGTAAAGTGACAGTCTAAAAATGTACGCACGGTCAACGCTTTTACAACCCTATAAAGTTACAAAAAGAAGCATTCAATACTTATAATTACATTTTTTAGCTAGGATCATGAAAACACGATTTTTATCAAGTTTTATTTCATTCACCTGTGCACTTTATTGTGGGACCTCGTGTCATCATGAATGATAAATTTTATTGTCTAATACAATTGCTTACGGAATAACATGTGTTGTGGAGTTAGCCAATCAGAATAACGTATTATAATGAAACATACATCTAATGTAATTATTTACATATAACAAAATACTGGTACTTGATGTCTGAAATCCAGGCATAATATACCGCTTTTTAATTTGCGTACATTTAAAACAATTCAAATTCATAGCAAAAAAGTGTTCTACAATGATCATCATTCATTCAGCTTTCATTAAATAAAATAAAAAAATTCTACATATTTTGAAAGCTACACCCATGCGTTCAACGGTTGGACCTATTTTGTTTGAAACATGTACCTCTTTCTGGAATGTTCTTTCAGACCGAACTTCATTAGTCGTGGTACAAGTTAAAGTTATGAACAAAATTGCCCATCGGCAGAAATTATTGTTTTTAATTTGTCTGTATATTCCCGATACTTCATTTATCTTTACTTTGAGAACGTAAAATGTTTTTTTATTGTAATTTGCGCATCAATATTCTCCTTTTTTATTTTACCGTTGTTGTAGTTATTGAGATGACAATTTTTTTTATTAGAGCGTCACTGATGAGTCTTTTTTTTTTAAACAAAATGCGAATGTGGCCTGAGTTTCTCTAAAAAGTTCTTAAAAAAAGGTGATGTTGATTCTTTCATATAAAAATATAAATAGATATCTATCAAAATAAATATCCGAAAAATAGAAGTGCCATGTAAAAAATATATCTTGAAGTATCGCAAATATTTTCAATGATTTCCTATATTATTGTCATACCAAAAATAGAAACTTGTACTTTGATTTTCTCTAACACTGGTAGTCAATTCATCAGATTTCCATTGTGTGTGTTGTCATTGATTGATATTGCGTTTGTATGTATTGTACGCGGCTATAGAATTAATGTCTCAAAGTAAATCTGTATCACACATTTATTGCTCATCTGTTTAGTTTTTTACAGCTCTCCAAAGGTTATCATAAATTTCAGATCATAATTTTAGTTCGAAAGTTAGTTATATACTTTGTATAAAAATAAACTACACTGTCCTTTTGTTTTATAGTATAAATGTAAACCAAACCCAATTTAAACGACAACCCCGCGTCAAACAATAAAGAAGTTCAGTTGGCTAACATATTTCATTTCAAACTCTAAATCTATAGTCAATGTATTTATTGATTTGAAAGATCAGATCTGCAACCACCAATAACAATAAAACATATGAGGTACATAACAATAAAACATATGAGGTACCTAAATATTTTTCTCAAATGATTTCAGAGGGATATGGTAATAAATGTGAGGTATGTCCAGCACCTACATACGTATACTATACCAAGTGTGGTTGCTATAGCAAGGGTGATTGTAATTGTTCACCTGGGTATTATTGCTGTCCAGTAACATGCGGCGGTAACGGTCAAGGTTCTTTTGAAGGATACTCATGCAGGAAGCCAATACAAGGTACGTCTAAGTGAAAGAACGATAAATATTTGAACATAAGGACAAAAAAGATATTAGATCTATATCAAACCAACCCTTTTCTCATTTTTTCAATCGATGATTGATTGATTGTTGGTTTTGAACGTGACAATCAGCAGTATATCGTGGTGGTCAGTTTTAATTAATGGAGAAATCTAACTGTCAGTAGAGAACAACTGACCATATCAAAACATACAATCCTTCTGAATTCAGATTGGTGTCAAACCCTCTATTAATGGAGGAAGCCGGAATACTCGGAAAGAACCACCGACCGTTATAGGAAAACTGTCAATCCCTGTCAATTGAGATTGAAGTCGAAACTGCCACATACAGGTTTCAAATAGTAACATAAATAGTTATATATATGAAGCATTTCGAAAAATAAGTCGCACATACTCTCTAACTTTGTTCTAAATATAACCTTTTTAATTTTTTGATTTGAGCATCACTGATGATTTTTTTATTGACGGAAAGTGTCTGGCGTGCACAATTTTAATCTCTGTATCTATGATTAGTTTTTGTACTATATTTTTTTGACAGTTTAACTTTAATACTATTAACATTATATTATCTGTATATGTGTTATTATTGTTTGAAGTTAGTCACGCATAACTTGTTTTATCCGTTGAACAACCAAACTATCGTTATTATATTGCTTTTATCCGATGTTTAGTAAAATGTGCCAGGGGTCATGGACAAGGTACATGTGGAGGTGGCGGAAAACATAAAGGCAACGATGGTACTGTTGGAGATAAAGGATAATTGAGCCATAAACCACATGTTTTGATTACGATTGAAGACAGAAGAAGTTATTTGGAACACCATCATAAGTATGCAAAGATTTAAGTCGATTGGAGATGAATAAAAAATTCTTCTAAACAGTGTTCATTTATTTTCACTGACTGCAGTACATACTTAAGTCTATAGTATTATTTATATTCAATATATATATATCGTAGTCTATTTTATGACCACATTAGGATTTGAACAGGTTCTTTTAAAAACTTTTTGTGGACATAACACATTGTTTATACAAAATGATAACAAACAAAAAACAAGAGAATGTTAATTAAACTGTAATTGCTTCTTTTTTGGAGATTTTTTTGTATAGATATAGGAAGATGTGGTGTGAGTGCCAATGAGACAACTTTCCATCCAAATAACAATTTATAAAAGTAAACCATTATAGGTCAATGTACGGCCTTCAACACGGAGCCTTGTCTCACACCAAACAACAAGTTATAAAAGGCCCCAAAATTACTAGTGTAAAACCATTCAAACGTGGAAAACCAACGGTCTAATCTATACCAAAAACGAGAAACGAGAAACACGTATAAATTATATAAACAAACGACAACTACTGTACATCAGATTCCTGACTTAGGACAGGTACAAACATTTGCAGCGGGATTAAACGTTTTAATGGTACCAAACGTTCTCCCTTTTTCTGAAACAATAGTATAACATTACAACATAGAAAACACACCATAAAATATCAATTGGTATGTATAGATATCACAAAAATATGTTCTTTAGAAAGCAATGTCTTGTGGTCTCGGTATACTTTTTTTCATTTTTTTGTTTGTTTTTTGTTTAGCGGCTTCTATTTCTTCCCCAAATCATTATTAATTATTCTTAGATTTGCAGAGCGTTTTCAAATTTTGAACGTTAATTGAAACCATTAAATGTGTATTGAAAATATGTACTTGTAAGACAAAAATATCTTGAGATTTATTTCGAAATGAAGTGATAGAATATAAACTGATGTGTTATTTTTTGTGGGTCAGTTGTTTGTTATTTTCCAACCTGAACCAAATAATAGCCAAATACAGTACGAATCTACTAAGGATTTATAGAGTTATATCATCTCTTCTAAAATTTTACATACGGCTTCTTGGTTTGGTTGATTGTTATCGAAATGATAAGACTTTTTTCCACTAGTAGAAAGACACAATTCAAAGACACCTATGAGAGTACATATGAATTCATCTCCGATTAGATCTTAGATGTTTCTCAATTTCAAGATTTCTGTGGTTGTTTTGTCTATTCAATGATTTGTTTTGGGTATGGTGTTGTCTTTGGGTTATTTATTAATGATATTTGATTGCTTCATAGTATATTTTTGTTTTTGTAACATGATAGGATTATGCAGTTTGTCAAAAATAAGTTGCAGAGGAATACGTTAGTATGTCCACATTTATTTGTGAATCCAAATTTGAAATTAGGAGATTATTTTGCTTATAGTGAAAGAAAAAAAGATTTATCATCAGTCTTTCAGAATATACCTTCATTTCTCACTTTATAATAATAAATACATATTTTTTCTTTTGGTAATTACATAAAAAGATACAATGAAAATATCTCGAAGATAAAACTTCACATTTTTATTTATCAAACGATATATAGCCAGTTTGATAAAGGTGTATTAGCTGTAATTAATGAAAATAGAAAACCGTATGATCTATCAGCATTTAGCTCGTATTTTAGCCTAGACGTCATCTAACATAAACATATATATAAGTAGACCGGGTTAATTTGTGTCATTACGCTCACCCACATCTGTATTTCATGCCATGAAAGAAATAAAACATAGATTTACCAGGTCATGAATGATTTCTTTTGGTCCGAATATGGTGTTGCCATTCTTTCATTCTAATAACTTAACTTGCAAAGTGCATGCGAAATCCATTTTCTGACATCGTTAAAGTTAGGGTTATGTAAATACGGGTTTGTCTGATTTTGAATTATTGACTTGCACGTCAATAATTTGGGATGAGTTGATCGTGTTTGACCAAATTGAATCTATCTGACGGCTTATAGCGAAACAGCGTTTCATTTTTCCGTGTTAATTTCTGTTTGAAACAAAAAAAATTGTACCTTAAATTTTGGTTTGATATGATATGGTTTGATAAATTGATATACTAAGTAATATGAATCAAAATGAGAATTTAAGTCAAACCTGCACTCATGAAATTGACAGCTTATATATATATAAAACAAAGAAGATGTGGTATGATTGCTAATGAAACAAGTGTCCACAAGAGACCAAATTACACAAAAAATTAACAACTATAGGTCGCCGTATGGCCTTCAACAAAGAGCAAAGCCCATAACGCATAGTCAGTTTGAAAAGGCCCCGAAATGACGAATATAAAAAAAATCAAACGAGAAAACTAGCGGCCTAATTTATATGCAAAAAATAAACGAAAACAAATATGTAACAAATCAAGAAACGACAACCACTGAATTACAGGCTGCTGACATAGAACAGGCACTTACATATAGATTAAACATGTTAGCGGGATCCAAATCCATCCCCTACCATGGGACAGTTGTGCAAAAGTACAACATAAAAACAAACTATAAATGACACAGGTGATTTTCTTCTAATATATTTAATGTTGGTAAAATAATAAACCCAAAACGGGAAAGATTGTGCTTGCTACTCATATAATGAAGACATAATCTTTTAATTAGTTTAATTGAAGTCTGGAGCCGGCATGTCAGTAACTGCTAGTAGTCCTATATTAATTTATGTATTTTTTTCATTTTGTCTAGTTTCTTTTGTTACCTATTTTGCAATCGGACTTCTCTTAAACTGAGTTTTACTGTGCGTATTGTTGTGTGTTTGTTTTTTCTACATTGGCTAGAAGTATAGGGTGAGAATTGAGATCTCAAAAACATGGTTAACTCCACTGCATTTTTGGCGCCTGTCCCAACTCAGGAGCCTCTGGCCTTTGTCAGTCTTGTATGCTTTTTAATTTTAGTTTTTTGTGTATAATTCGGAGTTTATTATGACGTCCATTATCACTGAACTAGTAAACATATTTGTTTAGGGGCAAGTTGTAGGATTCATCCGGGTGCGGGAGTTTCTCGGTGCATTGAAGACCCATTGGTGGCCTTCGGCTATTGTCTGCTCTATGGTCGGGTTGTTGTCTTTTTGACACATTCCCCATTTCCATTCTCACTTAAATCAAAATCAGTTTAAAAAGGCTTAACTCATCAGACGGATACAAATAGAAATACATTTAACAAAAACACAGAGTGGACGTAGCCGGGTACTTGTATATCCCAACAACAAAAATACACTAATTACTAATCTGAGAGTACTCGCAGCTACTGACAGCTAGTTCAAGGCCACTAACAACTAATAAAAAAATAATTCATCTAAGACTAAATTTTCAATCAGTACACATTTAACATTCAATGGATTTAGTGTAAAGACGTCAATAACATAAAAGATGACCTTGTGCAATGCCAAGATACAAATATCGACAGATTGTAGATAATGCTGATTATAGATGTTAACGTTTTTGAGGAATCATATTCTACCTTGGGGTTCAATCAGATGTGATCAGATTCACAAATAATCTCATGTTATAGAGCAGTTCTTCGTGTAGACCTTTTTGTGTAATCACTTAGCATCACTTTGACTAAACTTGGTTTAAATAGGTCGATAAGTTTAATATAAGTTATCATAAATTCTTTTATAACATTTTCCCGATTAATACGGATACAAAGTGATAGGTATATTTCATCGTGGGCATTGGGTCAGTGGATCTTAAAACGAGGTATAATAGCATTGGGTGAACAATTCGAAACGTATGAAAATACTTTTGAACCTCTAGTGTAAATCAAAGTAAAATCGTGCAAGTACGCTAACACTGACAGCCGGAAAAACGGATACCATGGATGAGTTACAGTTCAATTGCTGTATCATCAACCCTATGCTAGTAATGGAAAGCAAACGGAGTAAATGAAGTCTTCTAACTCATTTCCTTTAGGTTAGCAAAAAACCCCTGAAGCTATATCTACTGAATAGTAATACAATATGATACATAAACTATTGAGAACTGATTTTTATGCCTCACCTATAAGTATTATGAATTTTGGTTTGTGCTTTCGTTGGTCTGTCCTCCGTTCGTTCGTCCGTCCGTCCATCTGTTCGTCCTTTCGTCCGTTTGTCCCGCTTCAGGTTGATGTTTTGATCAAAAGAAGTTTGTATGAAGTGAAAGTCTTATCAACTTAACACTTAATACACATGTTCCCTATGGCATGATTTTTCTTATTGTAATGCCAAAGTGGAGTTTAGACTTCAATTTCGCGGGCCACCGAAAAAAGCAAACGATAGAGCGAGTGAGTCATCCGTGAACTACGGACACATTCTTGTTTCATACAAAAATTAAGCACAGATTTGTTGTAAACATTGAAAAATATCATCCAAAAACTCTGAGAGAGAGAAAAAGAACCATATTTGGATTTCTTTGATTATTTTGGTCAGCATAAGAATTACATTAAAAAAAAAGCATATTTGATATTTAGGTATACAACAACTATAATTTTACATATCAACAAAACATGTCATAAACTAAACAGTAAGCTTTGAGGTCTCTTATACAGTTCTTGGTAAAAATAAATAACAGTTCTTAACTTGTTAAAACGTAACGTGTTTTTTTTTAAATCTGAAAAAAAGGTCGAAAATTGAAACTTCATCAGAGTAACATCAGAGTAACATTGTTCAATTATGTCGTCATCCTTTCAACCATAGATATTTCTTAACAAAATTATACTAACAAACATGAAAAGTGACACGTTGTATTATAGATTCGTGTAATAACTCTCATCAGTCGGAAAAAATAATGTTAAAACGATATCTACAGTGTAATCTATTAAGAATGATTTCTAATATGTATTTTTGTAAAACATTTTTACATTTTAAAAGCCTTTATTCATTATGAATAAAAGAATTCAATACTTTTTCAACCATGGGAACATTGTATATTCAAAACTAATGATAACAGAATCTAAATTTCGAATTTCACCAATTTCAGACTCAGTCATCTTGTATATAAAGTCATATGATACTTCCAGTTCAAATTAAAGTGAATAAGATTTACCATAAAATACGTGTTCATGTACCTTCTCTTGTAAGAAAAAATCCTTCGTCTGATTAAAAGCTTCAGAAATGTACTTCTTTTGAAATGTGGCCTTTCCGTTCTCTAAATCGCCGATAGCTCTTCCGTATGCAATAAAATCGGAAACACGGGAACTCTTGTTGGCACCTCGATATCTACACAGTCTAAATAAGTAGGAAAACCCGCTAGGATAAAAAGAAAAAAAAGGTATTACACAAACGTGGAAGTTAGATAGTTTTAATTGATTTTGAAAGGAAAATTTTAATACACCAATTCATTACAAACCGTTACGACAAAGTTTAATCAACCTATAGAAACATATAGATAATGTTTAACTTGTTATTCTAATCAGCTTCAATACTACATGTACTAACATTTACATATGTTATATCTAGGTATATAATGACATTGCTTTGCTAGATCAAATTCATATGCCAAAACTTAATCTTACAAACTTATTTAAATAAAACAAATATGGTAAAACGTTGTTGCCACAATTCAAATGATAAATTCGGATAACAAAAATGTAGTTACAACAAATAAAGGCAAAAGTAGTATACCGATGTTCCAAATTCATAAATCGTTCGAGAAAAAAACAATCAGGGTTACAAACTAAAACTGAGGGAAACCCATCAAATATAAGAGGAGAACTACGACAGAACAGAAACACAACATTAAAATGTAACACACACAGAAACAAACTATAATATAACGATGGCCATTTTCCTGACTTGGTACAGGACATTTTAACCAAACAAATGGTGGGTTGCACCTGGTTTTGGGGCATGCTAAACCTCCCGCTTTTATGGCAAAGTTAAAAATAACATTAAAATGACAACATTAAGTGACATGACTACAAAACAAATAGACGGAAGAACACACGAATAATAGCTAAGAAAAGGTACCAGGTTTTAAATTTAATACGCCAGACGCCAGACGTGCATTTCGTCCACACAAGACTTATCAATGACACTCAGATGAAAACAGTTCGAAAACCAAAACAAGTACAAAGTTGAAGAGCATACAAAAACATTTACAATCTGTTTAGGATAATTTCTATGATGTATTTTTTGTTAATTAGTATCATATTCTAATAGCCGTCATTCGTTTAGAATGAACGAAAATCATCACTTGTTAAACCATGAAAATAATATTTTATTTAAACTACTGAACTCTTAACCCTAATAATATTGTTCGTTTAAAAGTTTAGAAATTTTTAGAAACTAAGGTTTCATCTCCTTCAGGCAAAGTTGAACTTAGATCAATGCTAATGTCCTTTAAAATCGTATAGCTTTTCAACTGTTTCGGTACTTATAAACCCACGGCTTAATATTTGCATTGATCGTTCCTATAGAATGTCAGTACAGAAGAGCGCTTCGGACGCAGACAATTTATAACATGTTACAGCCCTTTTCATAATGCTAGTAAGACACATGTTTGGTTTGGAGTCTTTGTTCACTCCTTGGTTTTGATTGTTATTGTCTAAATAAGACTGGAGTCGAGTACACCCGCACAAACTCTAAATCGCCGATAGCTCTTCCGTATGCAATAAAATCGGAAACACGGGAACTCTTGTTGGCACCTCGATATCTACACAGTCTAAATAAGTAGGAAAACCCGCTAGGATAAAAAGAAAAAAAAGGTATTACACAAACGTGGAAGTTAGATAGTTTTAATTGATTTTGAAAGGAAAATTTTAATACACCA
This sequence comes from Mytilus edulis, assembly GCF_963676685.1. NCBI lineage: Eukaryota > Metazoa > Mollusca > Bivalvia > Mytilida > Mytilidae > Mytilus > Mytilus edulis. Next base: position 62,968,542 of record NC_092348.1, read on the forward strand.
ATTCATTACAAACCGTTACGACAAAGTTTAATCAACCTATAGAAACATATAGATAATGTTTAACTTGTTATTCTAATCAGCTTCAATACTACATGTACTAACATTTACATATGTTATATCTAGGTATATAATGACATTGCTTTGCTAGATCAAATTCATATGCCAAAACTTAATCTTACAAACTTATTTAAATAAAACAAATATGGTAAAACGTTGTTGCCACAATTCAAATGATAAATTCGGATAACAAAAATGTAGTTACAACAAATAAAGGCAAAAGTAGTATACCGATGTTCCAAATTCATAAATCGTTCGAGAAAAAAACAATCAGGGTTACAAACTAAAACTGAGGGAAACCCATCAAATATAAGAGGAGAACTACGACAGAACAGAAACACAACATTAAAATGTAACACACACAGAAACAAACTATAATATAACGATGGCCATTTTCCTGACTTGGTACAGGACATTTTAACCAAACAAATGGTGGGTTGCACCTGGTTTTGGGGCATGCTAAACCTCCCGCTTTTATGGCAAAGTTAAAAATAACATTAAAATGACAACATTAAGTGACATGACTACAAAACAAATAGACGGAAGAACACACGAATAATAGCTAAGAAAAGGTACCAGGTTTTAAATTTAATACGCCAGACGCCAGACGTGCATTTCGTCCACACAAGACTTATCAATGACACTCAGATGAAAACAGTTCGAAAACCAAAACAAGTACAAAGTTGAAGAGCATACAAAAACATTTACAATCTGTTTAGGATAATTTCTATGATGTATTTTTTGTTAATTAGTATCATATTCTAATAGCCGTCATTCGTTTAGAATGAACGAAAATCATCACTTGTTAAACCATGAAAATAATATTTTATTTAAACTACTGAACTCTTAACCCTAATAATATTGTTCGTTTAAAAGTTTAGAAATTTTTAGAAACTAAGGTTTCATCTCCTTCAGGCAAAGTTGAACTTAGATCAATGCTAATGTCCTTTAAAATCGTATAGCTTTTCAACTGTTTCGGTACTTATAAACCCACGGCTTAATATTTGCATTGATCGTTCCTATAGAATGTCAGTACAGAAGAGCGCTTCGGACGCAGACAATTTATAACATGTTACAGCCCTTTTCATAATGCTAGTAAGACACATGTTTGGTTTGGAGTCTTTGTTCACTCCTTGGTTTTGATTGTTATTGTCTAAATAAGACTGGAGTCGAGTACACCCGCACAAACAGGTTTCGAACTCACAACCTCAGTGTTGACTGGCTAGTGATTCAGTAGTAACTACTTATACCACTCGGTCACCGACGCCCCTTGAATCACAGTGCAACTTTAAATTAAAATAAATAAAGAATATGTTACATGTTTCATACATTACATTTTTAAAACAAATTCTTATATTAAAATATGTTACAAAAGTAATTACAACAACATCTACAGTTTTATCTGTGCAGAATGATCAAATTTTAAGGTTTGCAATAACATGAACTATACGATGGGTACAACATGTGGAGCAGGATCTGCTTTCCCTTCCGAAGCACATTTAATCACCCCGAAATCTTGGTGGGGTTCGTGTTGCGTAGTCTTTAGTTTTCCATATTGGGTCTTGTGTACTATTATTTGTCCGTCTGTCTTTTTCATCTTTTGCCATGGCATTGTCAGACTATTCTCGCTTTATGAGTTTGACTGCCCCTCTTGTATCTTTCACCCCTCTTTGACTACATTTCAGAAGGTTAATTGATGCTGATAAAGGTTGCATTTCTGTAAATATTGACTATGCAATTTCCCATAGGAACTCCTTTTACGGCTAAAACTGTACCACTTTTACTATGAAGTTTTGAAAAAAATCTTATCCTAGAATTGAAAGTTCATATGAACCACAATTTTTTTCAAAGGTCAAAATATAGGACTGTGCGGCATATTTTCAACGTTTATATGCCCTGAACTTCTCAGAGTTTAAACTAACACTAATTTTCTTAACTACCCCTACCTCGAAAGAAAGGTTACCATAGATTTCAATGTTAACAATATGCACATGTCAATTTATTGGTAACATTCCCAAGTTATGTCTCTGTGAGATGGAACACAGAGAGCATAACTGGGAACCAGTATGTAAACAAAATTAATTTTCTATGAATATTGAAGATCTCCCCAAAAGAGGCGTGTTTTGAGAAACAGCTGTATTTCCAAAGTGCAACCCATAGGAATATTCATCGTTTGTTAAACAATGAAAAATATTTAATATTGAAACATATATAATTTGAAATTTGAATTTCGAGTTTAGTTAAATATTTTCCTCTACTCAGGAGTCATTTCTTAGGTTGTTTAAATGTAAAGAATCATTTTAAGCTATTGTTAGAAAGCTTGAAGTATATTTTTTAGTCACGTTAATAAGGTTTACTCAAACTGCAGTAATAAAGACCTAAGAGTATTATCGTAAATCGTAAGAAACATTCCTGAATTTACAATTGAATTCTTTGTATTTACTTTTTGATTCTGGTATTTAACATTTTAGATGGCTGCTTCCTTCCATTGTACGAAGGAAGTCGTGCTGCACCAGTTAAAAGAATCCAAAAATACAGTAGGGATATTCTCAAAATAAAAACTTTGAGAGGTTTTTTTTTATATCTTTTATTACCTAGTATGCTCCAAATTTATGTTTAAATTCTTTCAAAATAATTCACAGAAATTTTAATATTCCAGAATTTTCAAAATACCTGCATTTTTTTGCTGTAAATTTATATAATATTAAAAACAATGTATCGGTGATATTTTCATAAAAAATTCTTACACATAATTTGCTTGTAACCTATTTATGTCGAACTTTATTTAAAAAAGACAAGGGTCTATGTACATATTTACAAGCTATTTATTAGAATAAGTGCAAAACATTCATTTTCCAGAATGTCACATTTTGACGTCGCTGAAAATTACTAGTATATTTTATGTAAGCGACACAATGACATCAAAAGCAATGTTTTCGTTCGCTAATGCATTATTTGAATGTTAGCACGATTTAATATTTTAATATTCTCGTCTAAACTGCATGTTTATGAAATGACTCACCAGCATGTTACAAATAAAACCATCAGTAGTATACCGGTGTTCAAAAGTCATAAATCGATTCAGAGCAAACAAATCCGGGTTACAAACTTAAACCGAGGTGAACACATCAAATAAAAGAGGAAATTAAACAGTAACACCGAAGTGTAACAAAAACAAACGCCAACACACATATTTGATAACAACTACCATATTCCTGAATTGGTAAAATTTTCCCGATTTCTTTTATATGAACTTATGAATACTAGTATCAATTATCATTAATTATGACCATCCACGCTTCGAGTATAAGTGTTTCTATCAAAAATATTTATAAACGAGATTATATTGTTTTAATTAGAATAATGAAGTTTCATTTCAGCATGTCTGTTCATTACTAAAATAAAAATACCCTTTTAACTTTTTTTTTCATTTGAGCGTCACTAATGAGTCTTTTGTAGACGAAACGCGCGTCTTGCGCAAATACAAAATTTCAATCCTGGTATTTATGATTAGTTTATTCATATGCTTCAATACAACATTGTTTTTCGTTTGGTCACCACAGAAAATAATAGATCTGGCCCTTGGTCAATTCTACTTCTGTTGTCTCACGAGGGGATCATCGTGTTCAGTATTTGGCGTTTTTAATTGACATTTTTATCAGATAAAAGTTTTATTTGGAAAAAATCTATTTCACCATGCAAAAATGACCATACCCTAGTTTAACTGTTCATCTTTTTAGAAAAAAAACCCAAGCAGATGAGAGATTTCTGTCAATAGGACAAAGATCTAAAAAGTAAGATAGCAAAAATGCCGAATTCAAAGGAAAATTCAAAACAAAATCCCTTTATCAAAGGGTAAAACCGAAAGCTCAAACACATCAAACGAATGGATTACAACTGTCATTTTTCTGGATTGGTACAGATATAAAAAAATAAAGACAAGAATAAAAAAAAATGACCGTAGCTCAATAACACAATAAAATTCAAAGCAACGGCAAAGTATTTTCCAAAAATTGACTAAACAGTAAAGGTAGAAATATACAAAGACAGATGGTATATTGCTGCTAAGTTGGGGGTAAATGATAATTGCATAATTCAAATCGAATCGTTTGTCATAGATTTTGGTACTTAGATGATCGGTTCTGTCAAATTAGAGGTATAAGTCTTATATTGAGACAGCGGAAGGCATGAATGTAATTACTTGAATTCCTGGTTTATGTAAATGAAGACAGTTCAATATAAAGGACAAAAGTCATAGACGTCATACATTTGTACAATATAGTAAGTAATAGCCCGAAGATTACAAAATGGAAATAATGTCAAATAGACACTGTTTAATGACCATATAGTCGTCTCTTTGTCTGTCTTTCGGTCCTATGTTGTCGAATCAAATGGTTTACTGACTGTAACTTGAGTTTCCTTTTTCTTGAATAACAGATAGAGGGGGTCAAATATTAGTATCGCTTTCACAACAACAACAAAAAAAGGTTTCCACGTGGTAATTGATCTTGAAAGGGTTAAGTACACACACACATGTCTATCCCCGCCACATTCAATATGTGCATGTAGTCCAGTTGTTGTCGTTGGTTTATGTCTGTCATATTTGTTTTTTCGGAATTGTTTTGTTATAAACTAGACCGTTAGTTTTCTAATTTGAATTTACATCATTCATGTTGTGGTTTGTATAGCCTTTCCCGGATGGGTTTTTATCATTGTTGAAAGCCGTACGATCGCCTTTAATTGCTCACATTCACTTTATTTTAACTCTGTTGGATAGTTATCCCAGTGGAAGTCATATCCTATCTCCTTATTTTTATGTTATCTTTAAAATCTAAAAATTAATATCAAATCCTGTTTACATACAGTCGGACAACCAGAAGCCTCTGAGTGGGAATATCCTAATCATAAGTGTCTGTCAGACAAGTTGCAATGGCGGCCAATTTTGGTGTCATTTTTCAATGATAATTTCAAAATATCGAAGTTTCCAGATGGTATTCAAAACAAGTTATTGCTCTTCTTTAATTTATTTGAACAACTATTTATTTATATTATAATAGTTCATTTCAACAAGTAAATCAGCGAATAACAACGAACACTTAAAATTAATTTAAGACAAAACACAAATACAGCACAATCGTACACGATTGTCCTTAACCTTGGCTAGTTTTTTCGCATATGTTCAACATAACATTATTATATAATTAAAAAATGTATCTTTGAAATAGGTATAGCAGGAATTCCTGAAATAAAAAAGGATAGTACAACAAGCAAAATCAACCATAACTCCTTCCTTTTTGAAAAAGTGAAATCACAAAAATACTGAATTCCGAGGAAAATTCAAAACGAATAGTCGCTTAACAAATGGCAAAATCAAAAGCTCAAACCCATCCAACAAATTGATAACAACTGTCATATTCCTGACTTGGAACAGACATTTTCTTAAGTTTTATATCTAGCTAAACCTCTTATTTGTATAACAGTCGCATAAAATTCCATCATATTGTCAACGATGTGTAAACAAAACAAACAGACGAAATTGGTTGAAATGTCAAAAATGGGGTTCAGCAGTCAACATTGTGTTATTATCTTAATCACTATAAAATAAACACATATGTAAAAAAAACCATTGACACAATAACAAATAACCGTTTGTGTAGCTTTACTCTTGTTTTACATACATAATTAAGATTTGATATGAATGCCAATGAGACCAATCCCATCCAAGTCAAAATTTATAAACAGAAAATAATTAGATCTAAAGGTTTCCAACATGACTAGAACTAGAAAGCCAACGGTCTAAACTAGATAAAAAAAAACAAGAAACGAGAAACATATATGAACCACCCCCCCAAAAAAACGACAACTACCGATCAACAGGATCCTAACTTAGACAGGTTCACAAAAATGCAGTTGGTCTAAATGTTTAAACAGGCGCTAACCTTCATTCTAATCTACGAAAATAGTGTAGAATTACAACATAAAAATACTCAATATGCATTTAGAACCTTAGAATTAAGTTTTGCGCCGACTGCGAAAGTATGGTGACCGGTTAAGGCCATTTCGCGTTTTCGCATTTCATATTATATAAGGCGAAACGCGAAGTCGAAAACGCGATATCGAAAAGAAAAATATTTCGCGTTTTTGCGTTGTCGACTTCGCGTTTTCGCGTTTTCGACTTCGCGATTTCACCTTTTCGACTGAGAGAAGATGAAACGCGAAAACGCAAAAACGCGAAATGGCATTAACCGGCCAGCATACGACAGAGATGCATTATTTCAGTTTGAGCTATAAATTTGGTCATTAAAAGTAAATTTTGAGTATCAAACAAATTAATGTTATAAACATTTAAGGAATCCAAACTCAGAAAAAAATACGATCAGAAAAGGACACAGTCGAAGGAAGGGAGAACTGTAACAGTCGTCGATTGAAGACGATACTTCCATGGCATGCTTTATCCGATAAAGTATATTTTGGAAAAGTTTGATAATATTTTTTTCTCTTTTTGTAAAGCCAATTATCATCGTACCTTTTCACCCCCTACCTTTTAAATCTGTTGTTCACTTGATTTCAGTGCAACATAATTATGTAACACATTTTCTGAATTGTAAACTATGTATGACATATCGGTGAAGGTTTGGTACTACATGTATCAAATTACTCAAGTACTTGAAAGGAATTGTTTTACCAAATTAACCCTTACAAGACAGCTGTTGTCTTGACATTTGTAGTATAAAACTGACGAAGACAGTCTTGCCATCATATTCAAGAGTTTTTGGGAAATCTTAAATAATTAAAACGACTTTCTAGAGACGAAGATGAAGTTTGCGATTGCATTTTGGTTTTTGTTCCTGATGGTAGAAGAGTCATTCTCATACGGCTACAAACATAGTGATCATGTTAATTCATGTGGTATGTTTTTTTTGTATGTTTGTAACCATTGCTATAATTATTTTGTACATAATATTCTCCTTCCATTGTCAATTTAATTGTAACGTGATGACACGACGACATGAATGCCATTTCTAGCATACGTATCACAAAAGAAAAAACAAATTAAAAGGGAATTTCACCCGTCACATCCGATGTATAAATAAGAAATGTATCCGGATATGGTGAAATTACTCCCAAATGAATGACTTATATAAGAAAGGATATGTAAATATCTCACCAACATCTAATCGTTAGAAATGTAAATGTAATATTTGACACTAGACGTTGACCAGACGCCAATTAAATAGTCAAGTTCACTTTTTTTTAACTATGAAATAAATTCATATAAATGTCTGCTAAGGGAATATATTAATTTTATTTCAATTTCTGCATACTGATTAGTCTGATTCCACATGAATTTGTGACGAAAAGTATAAATACAGCAGCAAATGATGCAACAATAAACATAAACATGTTCAAATGTGATGGAAATTGTATATTTGCGCGTGATCTTTTTTTTCGTTTTTCTACAAAAGGATTTAAATAATTTTAAATATTTCACAGAATCGTATTTAATGACCGACCAAGAAGTCTGTTCAATTATCGTAAGGGTCTGAAACCATAAATGTCAATACCTGATTCTAATACACTGGCAATTTATTTAAATTGAGGTTCCTATTCAGAAAGTCTTAAATGGGATTATCTTTATTACTTATATGACTTCCATTCCCAATTTTAGATCAAAACTATTGAGAACTCCTAGATATATTTTCATTAAATACCAGACAGTTTATTATGTATTATTGGCTTTTTTGTAGAACATAAAATTGCAATTATAAGAACGGACGCGCAACTGGAAAGACAATTTCTAAGATGTTTCTTACTTACTTGACATGCAATTTATCAAGTTGATACTCTCGTAATCAATATAATAATTTAGATTTGTCTTTTAGTGTGTGGACTGAAGAAAAACGAAGGATATTGCAGTAACAAAGAACATTGTTATTCAAAGGGAAGGTACTTCTACTACGATTCCAAGTCAGGAAAATGTAGACCTCTACGTTACAAAGGATATGGCGGTAATGCAAATAAATTTCACAGCAGGAAAGAATGCAGGCACGCATGTCGAAGTAAGTTATTGAAAATATGTATTAGCAGTCGAATTTGTAATTATTCAAATAATACATATGGAAATTTGATCTCGAATCTGAAATATTGACCAGTTTCCATTATCTAACACGTTCTGAGGTCAACCAAGTGTTTATTGACAGTCAAAATTTCCATGGCGACGTCTCATAAGATTTATTGCCCTGAAACGATTTTTTTCCCATTTTGTCTTTTATCGTGAAAACTATTATAGATAGAAAAAAACTTGATGAAGCAAATATAATCAGCAAAACAAGATTCACAAATGATTATTATGGTCAAAATCGTCAGTTGATCAAATAGAGTTATTGACGCTTTTTGCGTTTTACTCTATATCTCAAACATTACAATCGATAGGAGGAAACTTGAATTTGAAAAAAATTATTAGCAAGACAATATCTACATCTACAATAGGAAGGAAATTTTCGTCGACTATTTATTGGATTCATTGCCCTTTAATGACAATATTTACTATTTTTTAGCGTCTTGCCTTAAATGAACAAAATATAAAAGATACATAAAAATATTAAAAAGCAAAAATTGTCAGCAGGTCAAGATCCACTAATTAGTCAAATTTTATTCATATTGTACATTGTCGTTAGTAGATCGTCACTCTTTATAGGAGCGATTTCCTTTAAAAAGGATTTTTACCCTTTTCTGTGTTTTGATTGAAAACTAAAAAAACATATGAAGAAACTAAACAGACAAAAAGGTCAGCATTACATGAACATCAAAAAAGAAATTTTTGACATGCATTCTATCATTGTCTACAATGTTGGAGAGAGTACATTGTTGATTATGCTCATATACCTAGGTGAGCGACACATATTTTTAAGACCTCTATTTTTTTTAACTTTATTCTTTACTTGAATTTGTTTTCATAAAAAAATAACCAAAATAATCATGGCATAATTTAAGGATAAACACCTTTCATTAATTGTTCCATTGCTTTCTAGGTTACATTGAGCAATTTCAAGCAATCACATCTCTCTTATCTTTTGAAAGTTCAAATAAAGTGACAGTCTTTAATTGCATGTTAAAGTAAACCCTTATGGAGTTTTGTACGGAAAACATCGACATACCTTTAATTACATATAACAAAATAATGGTACTTGATGTCTAAAATCCAGGCATAATATACCGCTTTTTAATTTGCGTACATTTTAAAAAAAAATTATTTTTCAAATTCATAACAAAAAAGTGTTCTACAATAATCATCCGTCATTCAGCTTTCATTAAATAAAAATAAGAAAATCTACATATTTTGAAAGCTACACCCATGCGTTGGACCTATTTTGTTTGAAACTTGTACTTCTTTCTGGAATGTTCTTTCAGACCGGACGTACATTAGTCGTGGTACAAAATAAAGTTATGCACAAAATGGCCGATCGGCAGAAATGATTGTTTTTAATTTGTCAATCATCTTTACTTTGAGAACGTAAAATGTTTTTATTGTAATTTGCGCATCAATATTCTCCTTTTTTATTTTTAACGTTGATGTGGTTATTGAGATGACAATTTTTTTTATTAGAGCGTCACTGATGAGTCTTTTTTTGTTAAAACAAAATGTGAATCTGGCCTGAGTTTCTCTAAAAAGTTCTGAAAAAAAGTGATGTTGATTCGTTCATATAAAAATATAAATTGATATCTATCAAAATAAATATCCGAAAAATAGAAGTGCCATGTAAAGAATATATCTTGAAGTATCGCAAAAATTTTCAATGATTTGCTATATTATTGTCATACCAAAAATCGTAACTTGTACTTAGATTTTCTGTAACACTGGTAGTCAGTTCATCAGATTTTCATTGTGTGTGTTGTCATTGATTGATATTGGGCTTGTATGTATTATACACGACTATAGAATACATGTCTCAAAGTAAATCTGTATCACACATTTATTGCTCATCTAGTTAGTTTTTTATAGCTCTCCAAAGGTTATCATAAATTTCAGATCATAATTTTAGATCGAAAGTTAGTTATGTACTTTGGATAAAAATAAACTACACTGTGCTTTTGTTTTATAGTATAAATTTAAACCAAACGCAATTTAAACGACAACCCCGCGTCAAACAATAAAGAAGTTCAGTTGGCTAACATATTTCATTTCAAACTCTAAATCTATAGTCAATGTATTTATTGATTTGAAAGATCATATCTGCAACCACCAATAACAATAAAACATATGAGGTACATAACAATAAAACATATGAGGTACCTAAATATTTTTCTTAAATGATTTCAGAGGGATATGGTAATAAATGTGAGGTATGTCCAGCACCTATATACGTATACTATACCCAGTGTGGTTGCTATAGCAAGGGTGATTGTAATTGTCAACCTGGGTATTATTGCTGTCCAGTAACATGCGGCGGTAACGGTAAAGGTTCTTTTGAAGGATACTCATGCAGGAAGCCAATACAAGGTACGTCTAAGTTGAACATAAGGACAAAAAAGATATTAGATCTACATCAAACCCACCCTTTTCTCCTTTTTTTTAATCGATGATTGATTGATTGTTGGTTTTGAACGTGACAATCAGCAGTATATCGTGGTGGTCAGTTTTTATTAATGGAGGAATCTAACTGTCAGTAGAGAACAATTGACCATCGACATCAAAACATACAATCCTTCTGAATTCAGATTGATGTCAAACCCTCTATTAATGGAGGAAGCCGGAATACTCGGAAAGAACCACAGACCGTTATAGGAAAACTGTCAATCCCTGTCAATTGAGATTGAAGTCGAAACTGCCACATACAGGTTTCAAATAGTAACATAAATAGTTATATATATGAAGCATTTCGAAAAATAAGTCGCACATACTCTCTAACTTTGTTCTTAATATGACCTTTTAATTTATTGATTTGAGCATCACTGATGATTTTTTATTGACGGAAAGTGTCTGGCGTGCACAATTTTAATCTCTGTATCTATGATTAGTTTTTGTACTATATTTTTTTGACAGTTTAACTTTAATGCTATTAACATTATATTATCTGTATATGTGTTATTATTGTTTGAAGTTAGTCTCGCATAACTTGTTTTATCCGTTGAACAACCAAACTATCGTTATCATATTGCTTTTATTCGATGTTTAGTAAAATGTGCCAGTGGTCATGGACAAGGTACATGTGGAGGTGGCGGAAAACATAAAGGCAACGATGGTACTGTTGGAGATAAAGGATAATTGAGCCATAAACCACATGTTTTGATTACGATTGAAGACAGAAGAAGTTATTTGGAACACCATCATAAGTATGCAAAGATTTAAGTCGATTGGAGATGAATAAAAATTTCTTCTAAACAGTGTTCATATATTTTCACTGACTGCAGTACATACTTAAGTCTATAGTATTATTTATATTCAATATATATACCGTAGTCTATTTCATTGACCACATTAGGATTTGAACAGGTTCTTTTGATAACTTTTTGTGGACATAAAACATTGTTTATATAAAATGATAACAAACAAAATACAAGAGAATGTTAATTAAACTGTAATTGCTTCTTTTTTGGAGATTTTTTTGTATAGATATAGGAAGATGTGGTGTGAGTGCCAATGAGACAACTTTCCATCCAAATAACAATTTATAAAAGTAAACCATTATAGGTCAATGTACGGCCTTCAACACGGAGCCTTGGCCCACACCAAACTATAAAAGGCCCCAAAATTACTAGTGTAAAACCATTCAAACGGGGAAAACCAACGGTCTAATCTATATCAAAAACGAGAAACGAGAAACACGTATAAATTATATAAACAAACGACAACTACTGTACATCAGATTCCTGACTTAGGACAGGTGCAAACATTTTAAACGTTTTAATGGTACCAAACGTTCTCCCTTTTTCTGAAACAATAGTATAACATTACAACATAGAAAACACACCATAAAATATCAATTGGTATGTATGGATATCACAAAAATATGTTCTTTAGAAAGCAATGTCTTGTGGTCTCGGTATACTTTTTTTTTATTTTTTTCATTTATTTTTATTTATTTTTTTGTGTTTTGTTTAGTTGCTTCCATTTCTTCCCCAAATCATTGTTCATTATTCTTAGATTTGCAGAGCGTTTTCAAATTTTGAACGTTAATTGAAACCATTAAAAGTGTATTGAAAATATGTACTTGCAAGACAAAAATATCTTGAGATTTATTTCGAAATGAAGTGATAGAATATAAACTGATGTGTTATTTTTTTGTGCGTCAGTTGTTTGTTATTTTCCAACTTGAACCAAATAATAGCCAAATACAGTACGAATCTACTAAGGATTTATAGAGTTATATCATCTCTTCTAAAATTTTACATACGGCTTCTTGGTTTGGTTGATTGTTATCGAAATGATAAGACTTTTTTCCACTAGTAGAAAGACACAATTCAAAGACACCTATGAGAGTACATATGAATTCATCTCCGATTAGATCTTAGATGTTTCTCAATTTCAAGATTTCTGTGGTTGTTTTGTCTATTCAATGATTTGTTTTGGGTATGGTGTTGTCTTTGGGTTATTTATTAATGATATTTGATTGCTTCTTAGTATATTTTTGTTTTTGTAACATGATATAGGATTATGCAGTTTGTCAAAAATAAGTTGCAAAGGAATACATTAGTATGGTCACATTTATTTGTGAATCCTAATTTGAAATTAGGAGATTATTTTGCTCATAGTGAAAGAAAAAAAGATTTATCATCAGTCTTTCAGAATATACCTTCATTTCTCACTTTATAATAATAAATACATATTTTTTCTTTTGGTAATTACATAAAAAGATACCCTGAAAATATCTCGAAGATAAAACTTCACATTTTTATTTATCAAACGATATATAGCCAGTTTGATAAAGGTGTATTAGCTGTAATTAATGAAAATAGAAAACCGTATGATCTATCAGCATTTAGCTCGTATTTTAGCCTAGACGTCATCTAACATAAACATATATATAAGTAGACCGAGTTAATTTGTGTCATTACGCTCACCCACATCTGTATTTCATGCCATGAAAGAAATAAAACATAGTTTTACCAGGTCATGAATGATTTCTTTTGGTCCGAATATGGTGTTGCCATTCTTTCATTCTAATAACTTAACTTGCAAAGTGCATGCGAAATCCATCTTCTGACATCGTTAAAGTTAGGGTTATGTAAATACGGGTTTGTCTGATTTTGAATTATTGACTTGCAAGTCAATAATTTGGGATGAGTTGATCGAGTTTGACCAAATTGAATCTATCTGACGGCTTATAGCGAAACAGCGTTTCATTTTTCCGTGTTAATTTCTGTTTGAAACAAAAAAATTGTACCTTAAATTTTGGTCTAATATGATATGGTTTGATAAATTGATATACTAAGTAATATGAATCAAAATGAGAATTTAAGTCAAACCTGCACTCATGAATTTGACAGCTTATATATATAAAAAAAAGAAGATGTGGTATGATTGCTAATGAAACAAGTGTCCACAAGAGACCAAATTACACAAAAATTAACAACTATAGGTCGCCGTATGGCCTTCAACAAAGAGCAAAGCCCATAACGCATAGTCAGTTTGAAAAGGCCCCGAAATGACGAATATAAAAAAATTCAAACGAGAAAACTAGTGGCCTAATATATATACAAAAAATCAACGAAAACAAATATGTAACAAATCAAGAAACGACAACCACTGAATTACAGGCTGCTGACATAGAACAGGCACTTACATATAGATTAAACATGTTAGCGGGATCCAAATCCATCCCCTACCATGGGACAGTTGTGCAAAAGTACAACATAAAAACAAACTATAAATGACACGGGTGATTTTCTTCTAATATATTTAATGTTGGTAAAATAATAAACCCAAAACGGGAAAGATTGTGCTTGCTATTCATATAATGAAGACATAATCTTTTAATTAGTTTAATTGAAGTCTGGAGCCGGCATGTCAGTAACTGCTAGTAGTCCTATATTAATTTATGTATTTTTTTCATTTTGTCTAGTTTCTTTTGTTACCTATTTTGCAATCGGACTTCTCTTAAACTGAGTTTTACTGTGCATATTGTTGTGTGTTTGTTTTTTCTACATTGGCTAGAGGTATAGGGTGAGAGTTGAGATCTGAAAAACATGGTTAACTCTACTGCATTTTTTGCGCCTGTCCCAACTCAGGAGCCTCTGGCCTTTGTCAGTCTTGTATGCTTTTTAATTTTAGTTTTTTGTGTATAATTCGGAGTTTATTATGACGTCCATTATTACTGAACTAGTAAACATATTTGTTTAGGGGCAAGTTGTAGGATTCCATTGGTGGCCTTCGGCTATTGTCTGCTCTATGGTCGGGTTGTTGTCTTTTTGACACATTCCCCATTTCCATTCTCACTTAAATCAAAATCAGTTTAAAAAGGCTTAACTCATCAGATGGATACAGATAGAAATACATTTAACAAAAACACAGAGTGGACGTAGCCGGACGATGACCTTGTGCAATGCCAAGATACAAATATCGACAGATTGTAGATAATGCTGATTATAGATGTTAACGTTTTTGAGGAATCATATTCTACCTTAGGGTTCAATCAGATGTGATCAGATTCACAAATAATCTCATGTTATAGAGCAGTTCTTCGTGTAGACCTTTTTGTGTAATCACTTAGCATCACTTTGACTAAACTTGGTTTAAATAGGTCGATAAGTTTAAGATAAAGTTATCATAAATTCTTTTATAACGTTTTCTCGATTAACACGGATACAAAGTCATAGGTATATTTCATCGTGGGCATTAGGTCAGTGGATCTTAAAACGATGTATAATAGCATTGTGTGAACAATTCGAAAAGTAACATCGTGCCAGTACGTTAACACTGACAGCCGAAAAAAGTTAAAGTTCAATTGCTGTATCATCAACCCTATGCTAGTAATGGAAAGCAAACAGAGTAAATGAAGTTTTCTAACTCATTTCCTTTAGGTTTGTGCTTTCGTTCGTTTGTCCCGCTTCAGGTTGATGTTTTGATCAAAAGAAGTTTTATATGAAGTGAAAGTCTTATCAACTTGACACTGAGTACACATGTTCCCTATGACATAATTTTTCTTATTTTAATGCCAAAGTGGAGTTTTGACTTCTATTTCACGGGCCACCGAAAAAAGCAAATGATAGAGCGAGTGAGTCATCCGTGTACTACGGACACATTCTTGTTTATACAAAAATTAAGCTCAGATTTTACATATCAATTAAACATGTCATAACCTAAGCAGTAAATTTTGAGGCCGCTTATACAGTTCTTAATAAAAAATAAATAACAGTTCTTAACTTGTTAAAACGTAACGTGTTTTTTTTTTTAATCTGAAAAACAGGTCGAAAATTGAAACTTCATCAGAGAAACATTGTTCAATTATGTCGTCATCCTTTCAACCATAGATTTTCTTCACAAAATTATACTAATAAACATGAAAAGTGACACGTTGTATTATAGATTCGTGTAATAACTCTCATCAGTTAGAAAAAAATACAGTGTAATCCATTAAGGATGATTTTTAATATGTATTTTTGTAACCTTTTTTACATTTTAAAAGCCTTTATTCATGATGAATAAAAGAATTCAATATTTTTTCAACCATTGGAAACATTGTATATTTAAAACTAATGATAACAGAATCTTAATTTCGAATTTCACCAATTTCAGACTCAGTCATTTTGTATATAAAGTCATATGATACTTCCAGTTCAAATTAAACTGAATAAGTTTTACCATAAAATACGTGTACATGTACCTTCGGATGCATAAAATTTATAACATGTTACAGTCCTTTTCATAAATGTTTTGTTGACTTACTTGCTTCGTTTGTAGAAATGTTTGACCAAGCATTGTAACTAAGATTGACATCTGCAAACATATAAGTAGGCGGAGTTAAACCTGTGTATAGGTAAATTTTATTATTTGATAATGTCTAATCAAATTTAAATATAATGTATACATATTTAAATCCGCCTTTTTATGTTGTTTTTAGATGTCAATCTTAGCCAAACAAATCTTGTCTTGCTAGCATTATAAAAAGAGGTGAAAATGTATTTTCATTTTAATAATTTCAGAATCGGTCACCTCGAATTTAATAAAGGTTATAATACCACCACATCCGAAATGTCAGAACAGTCACCTCAGACCGACTCCATCATATAAGTTTACCAAACTACGCATATTTTATATTCACCATTAAAATAACCTTGATTTGTAAAATCAATTAAACATGCCAAAACCTAATATCGAAAGTAGTAGCTGACAATAAATTTGTAAACCGATTTCAGTAGGACAAGTTCTAATCCCGATGTCCGAATTACGTTATTTACTGCAATATTGTTTGTATTGCTTGAAAAAAATCGCTGTGTGGGTCCCTTATAGCTTTCTGTTCAGAATGAGCCTAGGCTCTGTGTTGACAACCATACTTTAACCTATATAAAAAAACAAACACCTAAACACATAGAAACGAGCAATTTGATAGGAACTGTCATATTCCTGACTTGGTATAATTATTCCGATTTTTTTGTATATGAACTTATGAATACTAGTATCATTTATCATTTATTATGACCATCCACGCTTTGAGTATGAGTCTTTCTATTCAAAACATTTATAAACAAGATTATATTGTTTTAATTAGAATATTGAAGTTTCATTTCTACATGTTTATTAATTACTGAAATAAAAATACCCTTTTAACTTTTTTTTTATTTGAGCGTCACTGATGAGTCTTTTATAGACGAAACGCGCGTCTGGTGCAAATACAAAATTTCAATCCTGGAAGTTATGATAAGTTTATTCATATACTTCAACACAACGATTTTTTGTTGTTTGATCACGACAGAAAATAATAGATCTGGCCATTGTTACTTTCTACTATTGTTGTCTCACGAGATAATCATCGTGTTCAGTATTTTGCTTTTTTAATTGACATTTGACATACATTTTTACAGTAAAAGTTTTATTTGGAAAAATCTATTTCACCATGCAATGCAAAAATTACCATACCCTGGTTTAACTGTTCTTCTAAGACTTCAAGCAAAAACAAGGAGATGAGGTATGTCTGTCAATATGACGACAACGCGAAGATTTAAAAAGTAAGATATCAAAAATACAGAATTTTAAGGAAAATTCAAAACGAAAAGTTCTCTATCAAATGGTAAAACCGAAACGTAAACACATAAAACGAATGGTTAGCAACTATCATTTTCCTGACTTTGTACAGGCATTTACGTCTTCAGAAAATGGTGGATTAAACCTGGACTTATAGCTAGAAAATCCTTTCACTTGTATGACAGTCGCATATAAAAAAAAACATTGACAACAATGTGTGCACAAAACAAACAGACGTAATAGGTAAAACTGTCAAAAACTTGGATTCAGTTGTCCTGCAACATTGTGTTATAATCTTGATCACTATAAAAACAAATAATTATTTTAACAAAGAAAAAAATAAAACGACACACAATCACTCTATAGACAAAGTGCTGAAAAATGAAAGTCAAGAATAAAAGAAAATGACCGTATCTCAATAACACAATGACGGCAAAAGTATATTTCTTAACATGGACTGAACAGTTATAGTAGAAATATACAAAGACAGATGGTATATTGCTGCTAAGTTGGGGGAAATTGATAATTGCATAATTCAAATCGAATTGTTTGTCATAGATTATGGTACTTAGATGACCGCTTCTGTCAAATTCGAGGTGTAAGTCTTACTGTGAGACAGAGGAAGGCATGAATGTTATTTCTTGAATTCCTAGTTTATGTAAAGAAAGACAGTTAATTATATGGCCTTAAAGAGGACAAAAGTCATAGATTTATAAAATATAGTAAGTAATAACTTCAGCCCAAAGGATACAAAATAGAATTTATTTTAAAAAGACACTATTCAATGACCATATAGTCGTGTTTTGTCCGTTTGTCAGTCCTATGTTGCCGAATCAAATGGTTAACAGATTGTAACTTGAGGTTTCCCTTTGCTTGATTTACAGATGGAAGTGGTCAATTAATATTAATTTCACTTGTACAACAACAAAAAAAAAGGTTTCCAGAGGGTAATTGATTGATATGCAATTTATATAGGATGAAGATGTAGAATTTGAAGTCAATAGGTCAAAGTTCAAGGTTACTTAGTACAGGTTCCTGTAAGTTAACTTAATATATAGTCAATGCTCCGTGTTTAAGGTCGTACTTTGACCTATAATGGTTTAATTTTACAAATTGTGTCTTAGGTCCGTGAACTCAATTATTTCGTACTGCATTTCTTTTAGACAATAAATGCAAATTAAAAAAAATCCCACATGCGCTTCCTCAATAGAATGTTTACAGTGTGTTGTACTACTTTTGGGACAAATAATATCAAAATTACAGAAAATTTCATCTGCTTTAACTCAAAATACGGACACTTTTATGATAAGGGGGTCTTGAAATCTTTTGTCAGCTTCCGAAGTGCTAATTTTTAACCTTTTTCAACTGGACCAGATCACTACTTTACTTTGAAACTCATGGCCCAAATTTGTTGACAGTGTCATTTCATTCCTTGAATTGCTAATTAAGGCATAAAGCATGGACACATACATTTGGAAGGGGTATTAACAAAATTGGCAAGTAACAAACTGTCCACACTAGGGACTACATTCGTGTAAAACGAAAATCAAGGGACGACAATTATGGTCTCGGACCACTTGGATGGAGAGTTGTCAAAGCACCTGTTTTGTTTACCATTCAAATCATTAACACACTTAGAAATTCTCGATCTGATCAATACATTTAGAAATTATTCCGTCAATCAACACATTGAGAAATTAAATAACTAGCTTACTCATATAAGTTATTAAGATGTCTAGTTTGTGGTCTGTGAAAAGTTTATTTTTTGTCAAAACTTGAAAGATATATCGAAATGAATCATAGATGCAAATGTTGTGCAGTTATAGTGAAGAAGTTCTTTTAAAAAGAGGCAACAAATACCAGAGGGACTTTAATAATGGTCTATTATAAAATAGGTGCACCAATTTTTCTTATTTTTTCCATTTTGTAAATACAGCCGACACTTGCTTAAAAGAGGGACGAAAGATACCAAAGGGACAGTCAAACTCATAAATCTAAAACAAACTGACAACGCCATGGCTAAAAATGAAAAAGACAAACAGAAAAACAATAGTACACATGACACAGCATAGAAAACTAAAGAATAAACAACACGAACCCCACCAAAAACTAGGGGTGATCTCAGGTGCTCCGGAAGGGTAAGCAGATCCTGCTCCACATGTGGCACCCGTCGTGTTGCTTATGTTATTACAAATCCGGTAAATAGTCTAATTCGTTAGGTCACATTCATGAAAGGGAAGGGGATTGTAGTTACGACGTAAGGAACATATCCGATATCATTTGTGAAACGGTTGTTCCATAACGGTCAACCAACTCGTGATGGCGTCCGTAAAATTTACGAAGGGATGATTTCAACTTCACCATTTGGAACTCTTGGTTTAATAGCTTCCTTGTAAGCAGTAACCCTCTATCAAGAAAATCATGATAGGAAATGAAGCACGGGAATATCGTATCAATTGGGAGATATATACCCCGTATGCAGGTGCTGCTGGAATGTTGCTACTTAGAAATGGAAAGTTCACAATTGGAAAGCTGAAATCATCTCTTTTGTCGTAAAGTTTTGTTTTCAACCGACCCTCATTGTCAATGGAGGTGTCCAAATAATGACATAATCAGATTGTTTTGCCAATATAATCACATAATCATTCTTTATTTTTAAAAGAAGATAATTAAATAAAGAAGAATACTGTTTTCGATTATCAAATAATAATAAAGTTTTTGGTCTGGTAATAAAATAAAAACTATAAAAACAGTCAAGTAATTAACTAATCAGCTAACCCATGAGGAGGCTCTTCCTCATAGCATCACCCTTGTTACATTATGTGAACTCTGAGTATATATTTTGCGTTTTAATGACGTCAGTTACGTTTCTACTGTAAAAGATAATGAAATGAGTGTACATCTAAAATAAAGGGCGTACCTTACAATTTAAATGACACGTTACTTTTTGACAAAAAAACTGTATACAAAATATTATTTACCCTGATCAATTCAAATATGTAATAAATAATATACCTTCATGTGCTAACTTAAGAGAAAAAAATTGTAGAAATTTTAGATACATTGTTTTTTTTTACATTTCTATTCTTTGGGCAGATCTTTTTTTTTGTCATTTCAAATTTTTTTTATATCTGTTTTACATAGTGTGCTCCAAATGTGTGTTTCAATTCTTTCAACAATAATTCACATTAATTTTAAAATTCTAGAATTTTAAAAGACCTGAATTTTTTTTTGGTTGTAAATATAAATAATATTAAAAGCAATGTATCGGTGATATTTTCATAAAGAATTCTTGCACATAATTTTCTTGTAACCTATTTATGTCAACTTTAAAAAAAACAAGGCTATATGTACATATTTACAAGCTATTTATTAGAATAAGTGCAAAACCTACATTTTTCCAGAATGTCACATTTTGACGTCGATGAAAATTACTAGTATATTTTATGTAAGCGACACTATGACCTCAAAATCAATGTTTTCGTTCGCTAATGCATTATATGAATGTTAGTACGATTTAATATTTTAATACTGACTCACCAGCACGTTACAAATAAAGGCATCAGTCGTATACCGGTGTTCAAAAGTCATAAATCGATTCAGAGCAAACAAATCCGGGATACAAACTAAAACCGAGGGAAATACATCAACTGTTAGAGGACAATAAAGGAAAAACAGGGACACCGAAGTACAAAAAAAAACAAACGCCAAAACAAATAAAAACGAAGTTTGATAGCAACTGTCATTTCCTGACTAGGTACAATTTTTCCGATTTGTTTTTATATGAACTTATGAATACTAGTATACTTTATCATTTATTATGACCGTCCACGCTTTGAGTATGAGTGTTTCTATTCAAAACATTTATAAACAAGATTATATTGTTTTAATTAGAATATTGAAGTTTCATTTCTGCATGTCTGTTCATTACTAAAATAAAAATACCCTTTTCATTTGAGCGTCACTGACGAGTCTTTTGTAGACGAAACGCGCGTCTGGCGCAAATACAAAATTTCCATCCTGGTATTTATGATGAGTTTATTCATATACTTCAATACAACATTGTTTTTTGTTTGATCACCACAGAAAATAATAGATCTGGCACTTGGTCAATTCTACTTTTGTTGTCTCACGAGGGGATCATCGTGTTCAGTATTTGGCGTTTTTAATTGACATTTTTATCAGATAAAAGATAAAAATTTGGAAAAGATCTATTTCACCATGCAAAAATGACCATACCCTAGTTTAACTGTTCATCTTTTTAGAAAAAAAACCAAGCAGGTGAGATATCTCTGTCAATAGGACGAAGATTTAAAAAGTATGATAGCAAAAATGCCGAATTCAAAGGAAAATTCAAAACAAAATTCCTATATCAAATGGTAAAACCGAAAGTTCAAACACATCAAACGAATGGATAACAACTGTCATTTTTCTGGATTGGTAAGGGCATAACAAATGAAAGACAAGAATAAAAAACAATGACCGTAGCTCAATAACACAATAAAATTCAAAGCAACGGCAAAGTATTTTCCAAACATTGACTAAACAGTAAAGGTAGAAATATACAAAGATAGATGGTATATTGCTGCTTAGTTGGGGGTAATTGATAATTTCATAATTCAAATCGAATCGTTTGTCATAGAGTTTGGTACTTATATGACCGCTTCTGTCAAATTCGAGGTAAAGGTCTTACATTGAGACGAAGAAGGCATGAATGTAATTTTTTAAATTCCTGGTTTATATAAATTAAGACAGTTCATTATATGGCATTAAAAAGTAAAATCACAAAAATACTGAACTTAGAGGAAGATCAATTGGGAAAGTCCATAATCATATGGCAAAATCAAATAACAAAACGCATCAAAAACGACAAAAGTCATAGACGTCATAGATTTGTACAATATAGTAAGTAATAACTTCAGCCAAATGATTACAAAATTTGTGTTAATAATTTAAAAGAGACACTATTCAATGACCATATAGTCGTCTCTTTGTCCGTCTTTCGGTCCTATGTTGCCGAATCAAATGGTTTACTGACTGTAACTTGAGTTTCCCTTTACTTGATTTACAGATGGAAGGTGTCAAATATTAATGTCACTTTTACAACAACAAAAAAGGTTTTCAGATGGTAATTGATTGATATGCAATTTATATAGGATGAAGATGTAGGATTTGAAGTCAAAAGGTCAAAGTTCAAGGTTATTTAAAATAGGTTCCCGGATGTTAACTTAATATAGAGTCAAGGCTCCGTGTTTAAGGTCGTACTGTGACCTATAATGATTTACTTTTACAAATAGTGACTAGGATGGAGAGTTGTCAAAGCAGCTGTTTTGTTTGCCATTCAAATCATTAACACACTTAGAAATCCTCGATCTGATCAATACATTTAGTAATTATTCCGTCAATCGACACATTACGAAATTAAATAACTAGCTTTATCACCATCTTCATATAAGTTAGTAAGATGTATAGTTTGTGGTCGGTGACAAGTTTATTTCTTATCAACACTTTAAAGATATATCGAAATGATTCATACATGCAAATCGTGTACAATTATAATGAAGAAGTTCTTTTTTAAAAAGAGGCAAAAAATACCAGAGGGACATTAAAAAATGGTCTTTTATGAAATAGGAGCACCAAATTTTCTTATTTTTACATTTTGTAGATACAGGCGACACTAGCTTACCTATGATTAAAAAGAGACAAGTTAAGGTACCAGATGTAAAACTGAAGAACTCAAACAAACTTCAAAAGTAGCGAGGCCGGGTGCGTCGAGAAAGTGAGAGTATAAGGCTATGTATTCATCACCCGCAATACAAACTCTGAATAATATCAAAATGAGAAATCAAACACTATCGAAGGTAGGGAGAACTGTAACAGTAGACCTTTAAACCATATAATTTGTTACAATATCATGCTTGTAAATAACATTCCGAAAAAGTATATCAGTCCTGAATGGAAAAGTTTAAAATTTGTCTCTTTTTGTAAAACCAATTATCACTGTACTTTTTTCACCTCTACATTTCAATTCTACTGTTCGTCTGTTTTCAGTGCAAATAATGTTGTAACCCACTTTCTGAATTGTAAAATATGTATGTCATTTCGGTGAACTCTTTCAGGGTTGCTTTAGTACTACATGTACCAAATTACTCAAGTTCTTGACATGTATTGTTTTTACCAAATTAACCCATTTCAAGGCAGCTGTTGCCTTGACATTTCTAGTATAATATTGACCAAGTAAGGCTTTTCATCATATTTAAGAGTTTTGGAAAATCTTGAAGTATTAAAACGACTTTCTAGAGACGAAAATGAAGTTTGGGACTGCATTTAGTTTTTTGATCCTGATGGTATATGTAGAAGAGTCATTATCATCCGACTACAAACATAGTGACCATGTTAATTCATGTGGTATGTTATTTTTGTATGTTTGTAACCATTTCTACAATTATGCTGTACAGAATATTTCCCTGACATTTTCAATATAATTAATTGTAACTTGATGTGTCTGTTCGACAAGAATATGAATGAGACAAGACAAAATTTAAGATATTTTATGACAAAAAGACAGCTCAAAATCTGGAGGCATGACAAGAAATCACCAATTTCATCCATTTTTTTTAAACGTAAAAACAATAAGTATGCCAAAGGCAGTTAACTGGTAAAAATCGGAATTTTCATCCAGTTCTGCGACTGATAAATGTGGGCATTCTTATATGCCTTGGACGATATATTATTTTGTGTTATGGGGATGTCTCATCATGGGGGTTCATACAAACCTCATCTACTGGTGGTTTAATAAGTATATTGGTCAAGCATTTGTTTATTTAGATGATTATATTTCATTCTGTTCAATGAAATAAATATACTTGGCCATCATTATTTAGTTATAAAAATAATTGAAAGAAAAAGGAGAAAATTGAAATAAATTTTTTCGCATTCTTATATAGATTTTTAAAAATTAGTGAAATATGAGAAAATAAGCCTGTATCTTGATATTCGTATACTTTTCGATAATTGTGGTTCATTTGGAAGTCTAAAAATAAATCTTCTTGTTTTCACACGAGCACACAGGATTTTCGCTTTAGTTTCCGGCAAATTTTGATGTTTGTTGAAAGGTAATTTATTATTAAGCCGATGTAACAGTTGACCCTTCAGATTCAGTTGATGTGATCTAACCTATGAAATTATTATTTTTATGCCCCAAACGTTCGATACAAATACGTTTGAGTGATGTTGTTGGTTCGATTCCTAGCTTGATGATAACCTGCTAACCGCATCAGTGAACAGATGTATCAAAACTATACTTAAAAAAACCTTGGTTGGTTTTAATTTTAAATAAGAAATGTATCAGGAAAGGATGTAATGACATCTAAATTACTTTTATCTTGTCAAAAGTAAAACATTTCTCATGATGCCCGATATATGATAAACAATTAAGATCGAAATTGCGATTTAGGAAACCTTCAATATCATAATCTGTATTGATTATATGATTTCGGTTCCCCATTTTAGATCGCAACTATTGGCGACGTATAGATATGTTCCGCTGCCAATATGCTGTAAAGGGTTTGTTATATAGTCTATTATGTATCATTGGTGAATTTTCGGTAGACTTTTAAATTGGAACTGTAAGGACGTCAGAACAGAAAACCATTTTGTGTATTTTCTTGTTTCCCTTTTAATTGTCTATGAGACTTTGCAGGTTGGTTATTCCTTAATTAAGATATTTATTAAATTTGCTTTTTAGAATGTGGACTAGAAAAAGATGAAGGATATTGCTGTAATAAACATTGTTATCCAAAAGGAAACTACTTCTACTACGACACTAAGTCAGGAAAATGTCGATCATTAGCTTACCAAGGTTGTGGTGGTAATGCAAATAAATTTCACAGCAAGAAAGAATGCCGACAAGCCTGTCGAAGTAGGTTTATAAACATAGAAATAAAAATTCGTGGTTTTTCAAATACATATGGCAATTTAATCATCGAATGTGATATTTTCATCAGTTTGCATCATTGAATACATTTTTTTTCGAATGCTCCGTTTGAAATTGTTTGATTAAAAAAAAACGAGAGAAATATGACTTTAAAAGTTATGTGTAAAATGGCTACTGATCATTCCAATTTTGAAATGATTATGATTGTTTTCAATTAATCTGTTTCATCTCAGTACTTAAGTGCATCTTTACTGAAAGATCGTAAAATGTTTATTTGTATTTGCGCATAAATATTATCTTCTTTTATTTCAACGTTGTTGGGGTTATTGAGATAACATATTGTTTTACTAAATGACTCACAGATAGGACAATGTTGTTATCGGAATTAATAGTCCTCAGTTGTTAAAATACTAAGGATTTTTCACCCAGAAATAGATTTCCTTCGCTGTCTTTGGCAAAACCATTCGAAATGCTCTTCAACTTCGTTCTTGATTTGGCATTTTTACTTGTTTCATTAATTCGTCACTGATAAATCTTTTGTAGACGAAACACTCGTCTCTGGTATAAATATATAAGCCTGGTTTCTTTGATGAGAGAGGCGAAAGATACAAAGGGACATTGAAGCAGTCTCATAAATCAAAATAAACTGAAAACGTCATTGCGAAAACCAAACAGGCCAAAATACAAACAATATTATACAATACCCATCATGCAAAACTAAAGAATGAAAAACAAGAACCCCACTAAAACCTGGGGGATGATCTCAGATGCTCCGGAAGGGTGGGCAGATCCACTCCACAAGTAGCTAACATGCGGGGAAATTGTTGGAATGAGTTTATTTTAACACATCTTTTAACTAAAGTTGAGGTTGGTTCGTCTATATAAAACGGAAAAAAAATACATGTAACGATCAAACGCCTCGATATCCAACAAAATGAATATCCGAAAAATGTCAATGTAAAGAATACATCTTAGTAGCGGATAAAAGTTCAGTGATTTCATATCATACTGAAAATTTTCGATTACCTAACATTCTTTTGGAGATAATATTTTAGAAAGTCACTGATTTCGTTTTTGCTGTTTGCAAGTAAACCCAAAATCGTACCTTGTCCTTTGTTAAAGTTACCTTTTTGCCAATAATGGTAGTTGTTTTTTTTTTTGCGTTGTCATTGCTATAGCGCTTGAATTATTTGTACATGATCCTAGAAAAAATGTCACAAACTAAATCTATATCAGACAAGCAAGTATTAGGTCCTTCTGTTTTCTTTTAAATAGCTATCCAAATGTTTCCATAATTTTCATCTTAATTTTTTTAGATCGAAAGCTAGTAAGATACTTTGGACAGAAAAGAAATCACCCTGTCTTTTCGTTTTATAATACATTTTAAACGGCAACTCTGCGTAAAACATATAAGAAGTTTACAGGTTAACATATGTCGTTTCAAACTCTTAATCTGTAGACACTTTATTAATCAATTTGAAATAAATTACCTAAGATCTGTAAATAACAATAGCAAATATGAGGTGCCTAAAATGATTTTTTCAATTGATTTCAGAGGGATATGGTAATAAATGTGAAGTATGTCCACCATCTACATACGTATACGCTTCCTATTGTGGTTGCTATGAAAAGGGTTATTGTAATTGTAAACCTGGATATTATTGCTGTCCAGTCACATGCGGTTTACCAGACAAAACTCCTCATAAAGGATACTCATGCAAAAAGCCAATACAAGGTAAGTTTTAAGTGAAAAGACGACACTTTTTTCACTAAGGACTAACAAAGATTTGTCAAATACACCAAACCTTTTTTTCCCGCTTTTTTAAAATAGATTATTGATTGATTGTTGGTGTTTACTGCCACAATCAACAATATTAGCTATATCATGGTGGTCTGTTGATGGAGGAAGCCAATTGCCGGGAGAGAACCACCGACAATCGACCTTAAAACAGGCATACCTTGTGAAATCAGAACGGAGTAGAACCCTTAATTAATGGAGGAAGCCGGAATGCCTGAAGAGAATCACCGACCAACGATAGGAAAACTGGCTATCCTTGATAAATAAGATTGAAGTCGAACCTGCCACATTCAGGTTTCAAACAAGACATCATTTTCTTTTAATCTTGACGCTAAAGGTTTCAGATAGCAGTCCGAAAGGGAATGTAAAAGTTTAATACTTTTTGCTATTAAAAAAAAAATTAAATTAGAAACAAAAAACATATTGCTATTTGAAACAATTACCATCAGACCATGTCCGTCAACCAGATGAAAATCTCATATCGCGCGTATGGTCTAGGAAAATATAATCTTGATATCTTTGATGATTTTTTTCTGGGAACTACAAAAGTAAAAATACCAAAATGTCCCTTGAACTATTGCATCATTGAACAGATATTTTAGTAACATAATTAAATAGGAGCACTTTCCTTTACGCTGAAGCATAACATAACAAACATGTTTGTCATAATAAATCATAAATCATAATCCGGGTATTTTTAATGAGATTTTAAATAATAACGTTTAAGGTGGCTCGGGACTATTCGACTGCGCATAATTTCACGCATGAATTACAAAAGTATTTGTCGTAATTTTTTTTCATATTTTGATTGATTAGAAATATTAAATAATTGTAGTTATATGACTAATAGAATATTTTCGTTATTATCGGTATTTTTTAAAGGGTCAAAATGACATTTCACCCATTTTTACCATTTTTTACCATTTTCCCGCCAAAATTTGGGTTGTAAGGCAAAATATTTTTTTTTCCTTATCGATGACCTATTGGCTCATTCTTTCAAGCTGTATTCCAGCTTTTCATATTACAGATTTGGAACAATTGTCATAGAACGTTTTTTTGATATTCCGAAAAAAATATGTCAACACCTCTATTTCCCCTATCATTTCATTGAAAAATGGTCCCTTTTACATACCTGTTTAAAAGTAAAATTTTGAGCTTAAATGGTCCGTGACCCCCTATTTTTTTTCGACCAATTTGATTCATTTTCTTTAAAGAATAAAATAACCAAAAATACGGCACTTCTGATAGAAACTTCGAATACGCCCGAGCCACCTTAACTGATAATAAAGTTAAAAAAAAAAACTCCTTAAAAATTGTTTTTTCTTAAAGTAACGAAAAGTCAATTTACCAGTCGGCCGTTTTCTTTATTATAAGTAAACGTGATAAATTATCAAAAAACTCATCAAAGTATAACGTAGCATAATCAGGGCACCAGGTCAATCAAGAGAGTAAATACCTCGCGCCTGGTGTAATAAATTATAAGCCTGATATATTTGGAGAATATCTTTTTCCTCAGTAAAAAACAACATATTACCATAATTTTTCTAGATATATTTCATTATTTAACCGATATCAAAGATACAAAAACTCCATTATGCAATAAAAAGATTTTTCGTTACGGTATAGCAATAATAGCATATCGTTTCATAATGCAATACTACCCTTTATTGTTATGAGAGGGAGTATGGTAAAAACAAACTGCAAAGTCCATAAAAGGATTGTCTCAACATGAGGACAGATGAATGAGATACTTAGCTGAATTGCATTATGCAGAAGCTTCTAATTTACTGATACAACTACAAGAGTACATAAAAAGAAAAAGATGTAACATTACAAATAATTAAATCTCGCATACTCTTCAACTTCCTACTTTATATGGCAAGTTTTGATTCGACAGTCACTGATGAATCTTTTGGTGACGAAACGCGCCTGGCGTACACATTTTTAATCCTGGTATCTATATGAGTTTGAATACTTTTTTTGCCTTTTTGAACTCAAATAGTATTTAAATTATATTATGTGTATCATTATTTCAGAAAATTGGCTTTACATAGTTAATTTCGAATAATTTGTTTTGTCCGTTGAAATATCAACCTATCTTTATTATATCGTTTTTATCTAATCTTCAGTAAAGTGTGCCAGGGGTCACAGACAACGGACATCTGGCGGTGGCAGAAAACGTAAAGACAACGTCCGTAAAAATACAAAAAGGCATGATAACAATGGAAAAGGCAACGTCCGTAAAAATACAAAAAGGCACGATATCAATGGTAAAGGCAACGTCCGTAAAAAGACAAAAAGGCACGATACCAATGGTAAAGGCAAAGTCCGTAAAAAGACAAAAAGGCACGATAACAATGGTAAAGGCAACGTCCGTAAAAAGACAAAAAGGCACGATAACAATAGTAAAGGCAACGTTCGTAAAAAGACAAAAAGGCACGATAACAATGGTAAAGGCAAAGTCCGTAAAAATACAAAAAGGCACGATAACAATGGTAAAGGCAACGTCCGTAAAAATACAACAAGGCACGATAACAATGGTAAAGGCAACGTCCGTAAAAAGACAAAAAGGCACGATAACAATGGTAAAGGCAAAGTCCGTAAAAATACACAAATGCACGATAACAATGGTAAAGGCAACGTCCGTAAAAATACAAAAAGGCACGATAACAATGGTAAAGGCAACGTCCGTAAAAAGACAAAAAGGCACGATAACAATGGTAAAGGCAAAGTCCGTAAAAATACAAAAAGGCACGATAACAATGGTAAAGGCAACGTCCGTAAAAATACAAAAAGGCACGATAACAATGGTAAAGGCAACGTCCGTAAAAAGACAAAAAGGCACGATAACAATGGTAAAGGCAAAGTCCGTAAAAATACAAAAAGGCACGATAACAATGGTAAAGACTATGGCGGGCATGGTGAATATTATGAAGGCAGTGGATATGGGTCATAAACCACATATTTCGATCACTATTGAGCACAGATGACAAAAGACAAATATGTGGAATACCATCATACGTATGCAGAGATTGGAGTCGATTGGAGATATTAATAAAACAATTGTTTAACAATGTTTCTATATTTTCACTAATTGCTGTACTAAAAATTACAGTAGTATTGTTTATATTTACTGTAGTCCATTTTATTCAATTTACATGAAAAATACTCATTTTTGTCATAAGTGGTCGAAACAAAATATTATATATCCAAAAGATAAAATACAAAAGGACAACAAACAAAAAACATGTGAATGTTAATAAAACTAAAATTGTTTTTTTTTTATTTGGGAAATGTCTTGAGGTAAGTAGATGAGATAAAGAAAGATTTGCATGATAACTGGATTGTTTTTCTTACTGATATTATACCAATATGATATATTATTTCGTTCCCCTGAAAAAAATATTTATATCGCCTGTGTAAAAGCGTAAAACTAAAATAAAACTATTGCCATGGCAACAAAAAGCCAAAAAGTATCCCCGTTTCCGGGGTCCAACGTTTTTGTAAAAGCTGATAACTTAAGGATTTAACTATTTTCATTATAATTATCGACTCCTAGATTAAGAATTGAACGATGGACAGTTAGTGCGTGAATTTTTCTTGCTACCTGATTGGAAGATATTACGAGACGTGAATAATCAAAGTTTATTGATTGGTTAGGACAATCCAAACCTAGTAAATGTCCTTCAATCCCGTAGAGTATCGGATTTGTCCTCTCTATTTTAGCAATTAGATTTTGCCTGGTCATTAATCATGCATATTCATGATATTGGTACACAGGTAACTTTTATCTATAAATAATCGAATATTCTGGAGTTTCGTAAACAACAACGTTAAACGATACATACTACAACATAACGTGTGACCTCACGTGTGTGGTAAAATTTGTTGATTGATGCACGTGGCTATTCTAGTAAATGAATTAATCTACAAAGCAAGAGCACTTCCCATTTTCATCAGCTAAGAGTCGACTAGTCCTTTTTGAAAGGCTAACGCTTGTGAGCTTATAGAATCGATATGTCACCGAACTGGTTTTTACGGAAATGGGCGTTATATATTCATCATGTCATCTCTGTAAATCGCAAAAATATCAAAGAAGATTTTAATTAAAAGTCACAGCATCTTTTTTCAAAGTATCATTTTGTCATGTAACACTTTGGAATTGATCACAACCAATTAGATTCGTCATATTTGTGTATTACATTTACAAGTCTCTAATTTTGAAAGAAACACTTATTTTCTTTCAGTGCTTCAAACTGTAATATTTTGAATCTTAGGATAACGTTCTGTTTGCCATAAAAAGAATTTTCTTATGGCCCTATTTTTATTTTTTTTTGTATGCAGATATAAAGACATCCGTTTTGACTATTAAAGTCATGTACAGCAGTCGTGTTTATTCCATTCATTCCAATCTGTACCCAACAAATAGTTTACAAATATTTATGATAAGGCAGGGAAAATCCCTGTATGAGAAAAATAGATTACTTATATGATTTGTCTTATTGTTAAACCATGTTCATATTTGGAGTATTTTACCAAAGAAACAAACTGCATGCTCCTAAACACGATGAAAGACGAAAAATAAGATGCTCAAGACCCAAATGACCAGCTGTAAATGTATTGTTCATATATATAAAATAAGTAATGTCGTTATGTAGACTTATAATATGAAAATCTTTGACATAATTTAATAAATTAGAATCATTTCAATGTTAAATTTGAAATATAATAAAATTCTTTAAAAGTTCATAAATTAATTTGGCGCAAATACGTCAGGTTTAAAAGAGGGACGAATAGATACCGGAGTGACAGTCAAACTCATAGATCTAAACGCGACGTTATACAAATGAAAACTTAAAAACTGAAGGTTATAACGTTACTTCTACGTTTCAAGTTTGGATAAAATCACTTTACAATAGGTAGGTGTTGTTTTATTTTTGAAGATATTGTAGTAGTCAAACATTTGTTGTTCCAAGCATGGCGTTTACTGATCGTTACTCCTTAGTTTAATAAGTAGAATTCGAGTTACCTCTCTGTGTAACTTGATTAGTTGTATCAGTATCCCTAGGGGTACATTCACTATTTTCTTTATTGACACCTGAAGTCAACTTTGTACAAATTTGAGGCTGAAATAAGGGTAGCACCATTTATGTTTTTCAATGGATACTGTTTCATCTCATTATGTAGATCCTTTATGGTTTGTATGATACACGAGACCAATGTCAACCTGCCCATTCAACATTTTATTTAACGGAGTGTCTATTGTTCTGGCTAGCCGGAAGAATAGTATCACTATTTTCCAGCCGTTCGTTTGGGAATGCACAAATGTTCAAAATCAACAGAAGAGTCATGTAAGGTGTCGGATTGCAAATGTGCTTATGCATTGGACATTTTGAAAATTAGAGATCGTGATTTAATAAATAAAGATGTCATAAAGAAAATTAGAGATAGTGTGATTGCTTAAAAAACAATTTCTTTAGAGGTGACTACAGATAGTGCGTATGCATGTAAACTGAGAGGAATAAAGCATGAAATCAAACTGAAATTGAAATTTCCCCCATTATCTTTAACCTTTTCCATGGAACACATGAGATAAAAAGAGGAATATAAACATCTACTGATATCCAGCAAATACACTTTTAGAATAAAGTCACTCAGACATCGATTTTAAAAGATAAATCAAGATTTATACAAAAATCTAATCGAAAGATAATAATTACTGACCCATCGACTTATTACAGCCGATTTCAATGAGTGTGTATGCAAAGGTAATATCTTTGGTTAGCTTGCTTGCTAGCTGAACCGTGAAGTCATTCTTGGATTAGGTAAACTACCTTCCTTAAAGAGTAGACTAGTCCGACAGATAACCAAACTATCTGTCTGTAGGACTAGGCTACTCCGAAAGGAGGGTATTATACCTTACCTAACTATAAATTAAAATCCGTGATGATGGACAGAGTACATACGTGTACGTTAGATAGTGTTAATTGATTTTGAAAGGGAAATTTAATACAACAAATCATTTATAACTGTTATGACTAAGTTTAATAAACAAATAGAAACGCATAGAAAATGTATAACTTGTTATTCTAATCAGCATTAGCACTACAATTACTTAACTTTGCATATCTTACATTTATATTTAAACAACATTGGTTTGCCAACTAACAGGCCAAAACTCAATCTTCACAACGTATATTTAAAAAGTAAGGTAACACGTTGTTTTACAGATCTATAAACAAGTAACAAGTTTGGTTAACAAGAACATTTAACTTATTTGAACTGTTTTTTTATGCAAGCGTCATTAATGAGTCTTTTGTTTCTGTAGACGAAACGCACATCTGACGCAGATAGAAAATTGCAATCCTGGTATCTATACTGAGTTTATTTACAACCACTTGGTCAATGCTACTGCTGGTGGAGTTTATATTCCCCGAGGGTATCACCAGCCCTGTAGCCAGCAATGCTGTGTTGATATGAATTATCATAGATATTGTCATAATTATACCGTAAATTAACGGTTTACAAATCTTAATTTGTTTTAAATACTTAGGCTTTTCTACCTCAGTTATCGTATATAGCTATTCAACTGTTTCGGCTCTTATAAATCCTTGGCTTTCAAATATTTGGCATTAGACATTCCTGATGGAGGTTAATACAGAAAACCACTTCGGACGGATATAATTTATAACTTGTTTTTTTTTTGTAGCAATTTCAGAATCGAATTACCTTATTATGTAAGAATGGTTATAATACTATCATATCCGAAATGTAAGAATAGGTAACATCAGACCGACTCCAAACATGTTTAGATATTTGTTTTGAAGTTATTTTAGTCTGTATTGGTATTATATTTACTTATTTTTGCATATTTTATATTTAGCAATGAAATAACCATGATTTGTAATATCAATTAAACATTCTAAATATAATTTCAGAGGAAACATATCGACAGCTAACAATAAAGTTCGTACAGTAGGAAAATTTCTAATTCCGATGTTCGAGTTACGTAGTTTAATTCTATATTGTTTGTACTACGAAACAAAACTCTTAATAAAAAAAAAAATCACATTTTCTAAATTTTATTCAAGAAGTACACCTTTTAAATATTGAACACAAAAATAATGCTGGAAATGAGAACTTTATCTGAGAAATAAATAAATTGAACACAACCTTTGAACCATAGTGCAAACTTAAATTGAAATAAAAAGTATGTTACATGTTTGATTCATGAAATTTTTTAAAACAGATTCGTATATTAAACTCGGTTAAAAAGTAGTTACACCAACAAATACAGTTTAATTTTTTCAGGATAATCAAAATGATATGTATTTTATGTTTTGTAATACATTTCAGAAGGTTTATGAATGATGATAAGGGAACATTCATTAATGTTAAACAAAGAAAAATATTCAATAATGAAACTTAAAAAAAAAGGAACGAAAATTGAATTTCGAGTTTAGTTATTAGCAAAATCATACACTTCGGATCATAATGTGGCTACAAATTATAAAAGTGTCAACCATACAAGCATAACTATCGTTTAAGACAATCTCATATAACCCAGGCATTTATCGAGATATAAACCAACAATAGAAATGAACATATCTAAACAGGAATGCGAAAATTATACTCATTAAGCGTTTATTACAGCCGTTTCATTAAAACAATCTACTTTTTAATTATCATATTTACACATAAATCATATGTAGTGCATCATTGTTACGCTTTATATAAAAAATTGGTGAATCATTCAAAATGTGCACTTAGAATATAACCAATTTAAATCGGTTTAGGAAAATACATCTTGTCACCTTTATGTGCAATACAGAATGTGGGTGTTTAGATAATAATTAACATATTGCTACCCTAAATAAACTCATCCTAGATACCTGGAGTGAAATTTATATAATTGATAATTGACAATATCTAAGATATACAGGTGATTTCCATTGATTTTGCCATTTTATAAAGAAGTTTCCGTTTTGAATTTCCTTTGGAGTTCGGTACTTTTGTTTTTTGACTTTTTCTTATGTTAGGAATTATTCTTTCTTTCATTCAATAATGATAAATTAAAAATATAGGCATATAAACTATCTTATTCATGAAATGTCAACGAAATCAACTTTTTAAAAGAGAGATGTCGGGTACTCTGTTTGCAAATTTCAGGAAAACTAATTACAGCACCTGATCACGACAATGGCTACACTTTTCTTGCATATGATTTATTGATCAACTGATTGGTCCTTAATGCCACTTTCAGCATTATCGTGCTATTTCAATCATTTTGAAAATGATATGTCAAACCGCATCTAAGATATAGGATAACCTATTGTGTTCCTCGCTGAAATAAAAAAAATACACCAAGATACTTAATCCTTTCCTTATTTTTCAAATCAACATAGTTTTCTAACATGATTTCATAGTAAAGTAATGAAAAACTCTGAATATTCATAAATACTTTCGTCCACTTTTAAAAGTTGAAAAACATATATAAATAAGTAAGTATATTGCACTATTCAAGGATTGTTTTTAACATTTTTAACATGAATGAAAGCTGTTGTTTTGACATTTCGAGTATAAAACCTACAAAGAAAGGCCCTTTCGACATGTTTTGGGTCTTGGACATTCAAAGTACTGAACAGATATTTCCATACAGAAAGATGAAGCTTGCGATTGCAGTTTTGCTCATGGTGGTGTCGGTGTGTTTAGCAGACGATACACACCAGGGAAACCCATGCGGTAGGTCTATTTAAGTTATTTTCACTATATCTCTTTGCCAATGTTCCCTTCCATTTTGATATGATTCTAATTTAAAAAAAAATGTTATTTAATTGTTCTCCGCCAAGCACGTAGTATTTACGAGTTGTGGGAAGACTGTTAGTCTTGATGTCTGAATAGTGTGTTCTGGAATGGTTTCTTGTCTTCATGCAGAATATTTCCTTGCCAGATATATGGGTAAAAAATCTTGTTCTAATCAGATTTTTTGGTAAATTCAATTTACAATGTTATCGTCCTGCATGTGCTTGTATCCTTTGTGTATGGACTCAAAGCCATTTCGTATGTATGCATAAAGTCCATATATATTATTTGATTACAGGAAAAGAGAAATAAAACAAAACTTCAAATGATGCTTTCACTCCTGATTTAATTTTCAACCATAGTAATGTCAATATAACTTGATTCGAAGCACTGTTGGTTGACTTTCATCAAATGTATCATCATTTCGGTGTTTCTTTTCTCAACAGATTGTTAACACATGTTCTTGAACTCTCCGTTGATAAAATCATAAAGAATTTAGTCAAAATTTGGAATACCGATAAGTTATGGTTACGTATCATTGACAAAAATAATAAAATAGATCTTATTTTTGAACGATTATGGCACATACTGTTATTAAAACTTTCAGGTTAGCTTTAGCCTTCAGTATCTCTCATTGTTTTATTGTTAGTACATACAAGTGTTTTGTTCTGCTTTTATATTGTCCTGTGTTGTTCAGTTCATTAAAAAAAAAATTATAAATTTTATGCGACCAGAGCGTTTTTCTTCAAGGCCAAATATTTGAAAGCCAAGGATGTATAATACTGAGAAGAGTTTTTATGAAAGGACCTAAACAATTTCATATTGGTCAAATTTGCCCTACGGAGTTGAAACCTTTGGGGTTTTATTCATAATTTATAAATCTATAAACAAACAATTTTAGAAAGGTTTGTATAAATCAACTTTTTTAGCCTCATGGGTATAATGAATTCATATTTGTATTCTAGAATGTGGATTAAAAAGTAGCGAGGGAAGGTGTTGTAAACATGGACACTGCTATGCAAGTAAAGGCTACTTCTACTACGACTTTAAGTCAGGGAAATGTCGACCATTGCATTACAAAGGCTGTGGCGGAAATGCAAACAAATTTTACAGCAAAAAGGCCTGTACGCAAACATGCAGAAGTAAGTTTCGTCAATGATTTATTTATAAAAAAAAAGTAACAATTTAGTATATATGTCACTGAAAACTAAAATTCAGAATGTGGTTCTTTTGACCAATGCATTATTTATTTATCTGTCCTTCTCCGAAACGTTCGAACTATATTCAGCGACATCACAAAGACATTTTCCCTAAATACATAGAAACCTTGTTTTTGAATTCACATTTTTATGTTTGTTTGTTTACTTTTTGGACCTCAATCCTGCAGCAAATCGAAACGCCATTTTATTGCCATCATAGGGCATTCATGAAATTTATCATTTTTTTCACAGTCTACTCATAATATGAAAGGGTTCACATATCAGTAACAGCTTGCTTATCATATACCTCAGTTAACTTGAAAGTAGAGATACTACCGCAACTTTAGATCTGCTTATTGTGTGGACCTTGTTTCTTAATATTCCTGCTGATGGACCTCTTTACACTAAGATATTTGACACATGTGACAATTTCAGCTCTCCCATTAAAGGCAACTTCTCTTTTCTCAGCAGTAACATCTCCTATTGATGCGTTACGCGCGAACTACCAAAAACATGTTGACCGATACGTTAATTGGGTTTTCGTCACAAGTCATAAGTCACGCGGTCTTTAAAAATTAACGTAACCTGAATCCGTTCAATCTGTATATTTGCCAATTGTGTCCTTTTCCCTTTTGTGAGGTTTTGACTAAATGTGGATTCGCATGGCAGGTTATTTATGCTGCTCAACAGTTACCGATTACCGTGGATTAGCATGGCAGGTTATTTATGCTGCTCGAACCGTTATCGATTACCTGAGGTTGTGTTTTTTTTCATTTTGATTTGCATATTTTATAAAATAAACTCATCAAAAATACCAAAGTTGAAATTTTGTGTTTGCGCCAAACGAGCAGTTCGTCTACGAAAGACTCGTCACTGATGCCCGAATTACAATTGATCTTGCTGACTGATAATTTCCTTTCTCAGCAGAGTCGAGTGATATGTAAACGGAGTCAAGTAGTATGAAAATTATCGCCAGAAACTAAGGGGGCACGTGGCGTTGCGAATGAAATTGACATGAAATTAACAACGTCGTCATGGGTAAAATAGCGATCAACAGATTAGCATTGGTCATCTCAACTCGATTGCTTTTCTTGCTTTCGTCGTACCGGCTCAAGCGAGAAAATCAATCTCGTTGAGATGATCAACGATAATCAATAAGTATCTAATGTGTATATCTATTTCACAACTAGGAATGGTCAGGAATGTATTTATCTCTGAAAAACCTATAGATTATAGAACCTTATTATATATAAGTTAAGTACCAGTTTATATTTGAATTCTTAAGGGAAAAGTACATATTATACTCACATCGTCAGGCTTTAGCCGTAAAATTGTACGCTCAAACTATGATCTTGGAACAGTATGTCAATATATATGTTCCTGCTATGATAAAAAAAAAAGTGATACGATTAATGGTTTGTTTTAAACTCTTGGACATCTGAATGCGTCAGATATTTATTTTTTATGATATAACGTTTGCTATTAATTTCAGAGGGAAGAGGTAATGTATGTGAGGAATGTCCACCACCTTCATATTACCATTCTAGCAACTGTGGATGCCTTAGAAAGGGTCAATGTAAATGTAAACCCGGCTTTTATTGTTGTCCTGTCATGTGTGGTTATGCTGGACCTATGTATAACGGTTACACATGCAGGAAACCAGTACAAAGTAAGTACGAAAAAGGCAAAAGTACTAAATCGTTGGTCAATAGTCATAAATCTATTAATCGAAAACATATCCGAGTCACACACTAAAACCGGGGAAACACATCAACTATCAAAGGAAAACAACGGAATAACAGAACACTGCACCGCTACAAAAACAAACACCAACATACATAGAAACGGACTATTTGATAACAACTGCCATATTTTTTATTTGCTACAAGACATTTTCAGAAAATACAGTTGGTAGAACATGGTTTTATTAACGATAGTTTTTATCATTAACTTTTTTCACAGTGTGATGCTAGTATTTCAGATAATCATCCAGCATTTTAGAAGGTTTTGATACAGAAATGAATCGTTTTTGACAATTATTTCAAACATACAGCTGCTTTTAAGGTTAGGTTACGTCATAAACATACAAAATACCTCTATATTTATTGTCTTTACGTGAGTAGGTTTTTATATTTGAAAATTGGAGATTCACGTATAGACAAATTATGAATATTTTCGAAATAGACTACCAAATCACTGCCGAAACATCAAATTATATATTTAAACTTATTTGAAGCAAAAGGCTGCACTTAAAGAAAAAAACGTAATAACTAAATACAAATATAGGGTTATTCAAAACAAAATGTAATGTAATTCAAAACAAAATGTAATGTAATTCAAAACAAAATCAATCAATGGATTTTGTATTTCATAGAACTCAACAAAATACTGGCATATACGTATCATTTTCGACATTTTGATTTTGACATTAAGTGTTTTTCTTCAATTTTTTAAATAATAAACAATGATGCCGATAATTTTGGCAGTTTTGTTTTGTTTCGTACATTGGTTGATTGTTGGTTCCAACAAAGGAAGACGAATGGAAAATAGACTTATCATTATCTATAACGGAATAAAGACTTATCATTATCTATAACGGAATAAAGACTTCTTTATTCCGTTATAGATAGTGATAAGTCTATTTTCCATTCGTCTTCCTTTGTTGGAACCAACAATCAACCAATGTACGAAACAAAACAAAACTGCCAAAATTATCGGCATCATTGTTTATTATTTAAAAAATTGAAGAAAACACTTAATGTCGTTTCCTTTTACAATTAAAATTATATGTCATCGACATTCTAGGGTAAGTATTTTTCTCAATAAGGTATAAAATAAGGCAGAAATAAATCCAGGTATAAATAGGGTAAGAGTGAAAACAATCTGAATTGCATAATCTTGCAATTTTATATTTTGTGTGAAATTTTGTAAAATCTTTACATCATATTTTGTTGTATCAGCCATTTGTGAAATGTGTTTAAAAAAGTATGATTTGGCTAATATATTTATGTAATTGTTTTTGTCTTCTCTAATCTTCAAAAAGTTAATCAATAGTCAAAAATTATGTGTTTTCACAAGTAAACTGTCATGTTGTGTTGTATCTTTCGTTCAGAAAAATGTGCTTCGGGTAAGGGAAAAGGGAAAGGAAAAGGAAAAGGGAAAGGGAAAGGGAAACATGGAAAAGGCAACCAAGGTCGACGTCAAGACCATGGCAAGCAAGGTAACAGACACGGAAAACAAGGCCACAGCAAAGCCGGTAGAAAGTATGGCAACTTTGAAAAACGTGGATGACTAAAATTCATTTTGAAAAATATTGTACAAATATGAAATTAAAAAAAAATGAAAAAACTTCGAGTGACATAATGTATTTGCAGTTATATATGGATCTGAAAATTATACATAAAGGTGTTTCATACGTGTTTGCTGCATGATATACCTACTCCTTAATAAAGGTTCATATAATGTTCATGAGATATCTATCCACCA
This sequence comes from Mytilus edulis, assembly GCF_963676685.1. Taxonomy (NCBI): domain Eukaryota; kingdom Metazoa; phylum Mollusca; class Bivalvia; order Mytilida; family Mytilidae; genus Mytilus; species Mytilus edulis. The sequence goes on from NC_092348.1 coordinate 63,009,002, forward strand.
GAAATCAAATAGTGAGGATAGAACACTTTTGACCCTTCAAATAGGAACAAAACACATACCACATAGTAAGCTTTATAATGTGAAACAAACCCGAAGAGAAAATCTAAAGACTGGTTTGTGCTAAACCATCAAACAACTTTGTTTCAATCATGAAATGTAAGCCATTGATACTGTCAATTAAATGTACTTTTGTCCTTTTTGTCATCATAAAATTATCGTCTGATTGGTTGTAAGGGACGAATTTCTATATATACTAAAAACAGGACAAAATAGTTTACTCAATATCGCCTGAACGTAAAAAGGTGAGCCTGATTTGTTTTCTTTCCGATGATAACATTACTATCCATTTTCAAATTTATTTTATTCAAAACTGCTATTGACGGGGGCAGATACTGGTGCCGGTTAATCCTTTAAAAGGTCTATCTGTGAAATTTTGTTTCTTTCGAATTGATGTTTATGCAAAATTATTTGAACATGTAATAATCGATTGTAGTGTGAAAATGTTTCTTTAATTCTAAAGTTCACAAATATCTCTTGGTTCCTTCATTAAATTTGAGTATAAACAATTACATACATGGGAAAGATTAAAAAATCCTCAATTATGCACCTACATTGAACTTTTTAAGACAAGAGAAACAGATGTAAATAATCCAAATATACCGACTTGACCATTTGTACCTTCTCTAATAAACACTTCCGTTTCGTTGGTTTAATTTCAACTGAATATCAGCTTGCAAAGTACAAACGTCGGTTGATGATATTATGGAAGAAACATCTGAGCCAAATTGAAACAAATCTTGCAGGAATACATTTGGATGGTGTCTATGACTATTCCTCATTTCATTCTTATCAGATGAACAACATGGCCACCAGAGGCAATTGTTAGCTCTAATAAGTCAAATAAATATGTTCTTGTTTTGTGCTGATAGGTGATATGCGTGGTGGTTACAGTGGCGCTTGGTTTTCCATTAAAACCTACAGAACAAGAATGTATCCATAAATAAATAGTACACGGATGCCCCACTTGCACTATTATTTTCTATGTTCAGTGGACGGTGAAATTGGTGTCCAAACTCTAAATTAGAAAGATCATATCATAGGGAACATGTGTACTAAGTTTCAAGTTGATTGAACTTGAACTTCATCAAAAACTAACTTGACAAAAAACTTTAACCAGGAGCGGGACAGACGTACGTACGAACGGACGGACGGACGAAAGGACGCACAGACCAGAAAACAAAATGCCCCTCTTCTTTCTTAGGTGGGGCATAACATTATTTCGTATCATCCTTCCGAAACCGGATTTCTAATTTCATTCTAATCGGATTCAAAGCATGGATGCCAAAGGAAACTGATTGGTTTAATTTTCAAATTTCTTCTCTGCAATTACAATGCCAAATCTTTTCAAACGCTGTATACATGATTATCAGGAGATTCTACAAAACTTCCTCATTTTCTGCTGATGTGATGGCAAACCTAGTGGCGACAATTGCAAATTATGCTGTTTCCAGGTGAAGAATTCTGGTTGTCCATGTGCAACTGTCTCAATTGACATATACGACAAATCTTTCTTTTTTCATATAGATCAAATAGCTAGTGTAACTCTTGGGTACATCAGAAAAACCTTTAAGAGCGTCGGATATCTTATAGTGACCCTATAAAATATATGATTAAATATGAAAAAGTAAACACGTCTAAGGGGATGTTTAGACACAAAGGACATTTGTAATGATCAACCAATTCAAGATAAAAGCCATGGAACTATGTAATATTGTCAGAATGCTTTCTCCTCTCTGCACTACCATCAAAAGCTTTTTAGCATTTCTTGAAAGGCAATTTGGTAAAACATATTGCACATGCCACATTGTCAGTTAAGTTTAAGTAGGAATTTTTGCTATGAGGTGCAGAAAAATTAAACTATAACGGTCAAGAAAGTTTTTCTTCAAATCACTAACACTCACAACAAAATAAGTAGGATTATGTGTATGGTCTTTGAACCTCAAGTTTGTTTCATTAAAAAAAAACTCAATGTGGAATTTTTTTATTGAATCCTCTAAAACCCTTCTTAAATTAAAAATGGATATAAGGGAATGTTTCAAAGAGACAACAATCAGCAGAAAACAGCCCAAGGCCAAACACAGCGAGAAAATCATGTTCCAGGAGTAAGGCGTCATGTGTACTTTTGCAGTGAAAATAGACGCCACACTATCCTCCGAAACACATAAATGACCTAAAATCTAAATAACATACAGACTAACAATGCTTCCAACTTTGGACTGGCAAAAATATACAGCAGGGTCAAACATATTTTGTGAGATCTCAGCCCACCCCCATACCTCTAGCCAATGTACAGTAAATAAACACACAGCAATACACAGAGGAAAACTCAGTAAATAAACACACAACAATACACAGAGGAAAACTCAGTAAATAAACACACAACAATACACAGAGGAAAACTCAGTAAATAAACACACAACAATACACAGAGGAAAACTCAGTACAAAGAAGCCGAGTCTGAAGTTAGAAGTCAGAAAAGTTAACAGAATGAACTTATTAAAATGCAATGATACATAAATAACAAAGTACTACTAGCAGATACTGACATGCCAACTCAAGATTTTAATTCAACTAATTGAAAGATTATGTCTTCATCATATGAAAATCAACCACACAGCCCTTGCTTTAAGGTTTAAGTACATGTATCATAACCATCATAAATAATGATGCCTCACTTTTTTGTAATTTTGATTATGCAAATGTTGAAATTAAAATAGCAAAACTTAACATGTTACATAAGTTAACTACCACTTGTGGTTCACCACAAACTAGACCTAATCAAAAACTAATACATTGTTGACGCTGCTTCTGCCTCCTCCGCCACCATCACCACCATCACCACCATCACCGCAAACAGCATACTATCTTCCTTTTTTTTCCATCAAGCAAGACAAAAATATGAGAAAAACATAAATTTTTCAAATTGTTCAATTTCTTTTGAATGTTCAAAACTCTTCACATCATTTTAAATTGCTTTTAAAGCTATCTAAATTAAATTCAAACTAATAACATACAAGGATATAAAAGAAAAGTAGATACATTGCCAATGAAGGATCATCGGTAAAGAAATAGTCATTTATAAATTCATTATATTTTATTGTATTTCAAACTCAAACTGGTATCTCTTCTCCTCAGTGGAAAAGTCTCCACTTCAATTGAATAAAAAAAATCTCAGTCATAAAAGTCTCAACTTCAAATGAGTAAAAACAACTTTGTTTGTTTTTTGTTTTTAATACAATAAATATATACTATATACAACTTAATACAAACAATGAGAATTTACAATGATATACCAGCTGCAACTTACAGTTGAATTCTAGCCATTCTTATATACAATGTTACATAGATCAGGAAAGTCTTCCTATAAAGATATGAAGCTGTTTATTCAATGAGACAGCTACACACCAAAGGCCAAAGAAGAAAACACAATTGAGAGCAATTTTGTTTTGGCATTATTTTGTCATTATATAATTTCATAAAATATGGAATGTGACATTGAATTATATAATTTCATCAAATATTAAATTTGTTTAAACAAGAATATGTGTTAAGTGAATGGTGCAATTTTGGTTCAAACCCTAATTTGGCATAAATCTATCATAAAATATCATGGCAGTAATGTTTATAAATGCAAGAATATAATCTAGCTTGACAAAGATTTGTTCATTGGACGGATACTAAGTTCATAACCAAAATGTTTTTGTTTATTCACAAGGTACAGCTGGTGGCCTCTTTGATCTATTCTCTAAAGCAAGTCTTTGTCTTAAATTTCTAACTTCATTTAACAGAGCTATTTCCTTCTCATCAAAAGCACGACCACTTCTTTCTAAAAAAACTGAAAAATAAAGAAAACAAATTTAAAGTGTTACGAAATATTTATACGTGTTGAGGGCTTCAGTAGAAAATCCCATTAGGTTACATTTAAGCAAACTATACAGTTCTAAAGTGATCTGATATTTGGTTTGAATATTTTAAAGCTCACAGGTTCTGCAAATTGAGACAACAAGTTGCAATTCCCCTTGACAAACCTGGTCTTGTTCAACACGTTGAAGCCAAAAGTTAAGCAAAACCAACTATATTTACTATCTTTAGTTTCATTCCTGTGTCCATGAAGTTAAAAAGACAATAATATTTCCTTTGTTATTTACTTTAAAAAGTCAGTTCAAGTTTTCCAAGTTTTCCTAATGATGGTTAGATGTAAAACATTAAATAATCACTGATTCTAAAACAATCATAACAAAATGTTCTTAAGGAATATCACTTAAAAGAAACGCTAAAAATTCAAATATGGATACGAAAGCATTTCAGTTATTTTTGTTTCATTGATTTTCCATTACCTAGGTACACTTTTTTTGTCATTTAAATTAGTTGAAGCGAAATCTATCTTATAAATTAACCTGGCTGTCCTGGCATCAAAACAGTTAATGTTTTAGTCTTCTTATAGTTAGTATGACCCTAAACTTTGACCTAATGATAATAAAATCAAAAGATACTGCCCACTTCAAAGGGATTTCAATTGAATAAGTTCAGAAAAATGTGAATAAGTATAAACTGACCAAAATTTCCTGAAACTTCAGTCTATTTAATAAAGAATTGATCTTGACCTTAAAAATCATAAATGAAAAAAGTATCTCCACTGCCTCAACTTAGATTAACTTACCTCCAGAAGAATTAGTTGTAGTCTGTAAAGTCTGATACATATCCGACTGTTTTGTACTGTTTAATGTGGTATTTCCTAGCCTAGAACCTGTAATATATTAATTGTTTTGTACTGTTTAATGTGGTATTTCCTAGCCTAGAACCTGTAATATATTAATTGTTTTGTACTGTTTAATGTAGTATTTCCTAGCCTAGAACCTGTAATATATTAATTGTTTTGTACTGTTTAATGTGGTATTTCCTAGCCTAGTACCTGTAATATATTAATTGTTTTGTACTGTTTAATGTGGTATTTCCTAGCCTAGTACCTGTAATATATTAATTGTTTTGTACTGTTTAATGTGGTATTTCCTAGCCTAGTACCTGTAATATATTAATTGTTTTGTACTGTTTAATGTGGTTTTTCCTAGTCTAGTACCTGTAATATATTAATTGTTTTGTACTGTTTGATGTGGTATTTCCTAGCCTAGTACCTGTTTTCTGTGGAATATTTAACATTAGAATTTGTTTACATATATATAAATCCCAAGTTATTGTTTATCTCAGGACTTTAATTTGAATAAAAAAGATACAACAATGGCTTGTGTGTCTTTGATAGGACTTGTTCTTGTATGAATTGGGAATTATTTTATGAAAAATCTGTTCGGACAAATTTTTTTCTTGGAAATGTTAAGTTCCTGATTCAAACAGGCAGAAAACTATCAAAGAACTTATAAGTCAATGCTCTCATTCTTGAAAATCAAATAAAAAATATTGATTATTGTTGGCCTAATGTTCAGTGGCAAATATTTCAACCATCTTCAGAAAAAGAACAAATTTTAAAACAATAAGTCCAAGAAGTTGTTTCTGCAAAGTAGGTTGTTAATGATAAAGGATGGAAAATATAAACTACCACTGGAAAAGAGATTATGTTGGGAAAGGTTCAAAAATTTTGTTGTGCAACTAGCCATCAGGCCACAATTAAAAATATTTTGGTTTGCCCAAACCCTACTCAAAGGTGAGACAGTGGGTAGGTAGGTAGGCATTTTCTTTTTTTTTTCAAAAAGAGTAATTGAAGTATCGGGTGTTTATTAGTCTTCATGCCTATCTGATAAAAAAAAACTTCTTCAAACCAGGACAATAAAAGAATTTGAGTAGGCAGCTTTTTTCTGGGTAGGTAGCGTTTGGGCAAACAAACCTATTCTTTTTTATGGCCTCAACAGACCTCTCAAATTAATTGTGGCAAGGACTCTTATTTGTGAAGATGGCAAGGCACTTTGCTGACACAAGGAAACTAAATTGTGAAGAAAGTGTGGCATCTAGCCTACACACGGAATCTGATCTCATGTGTTCAACCCAATCAGACGTGGTTTTGAATGTGTACATCCAGCACAGCCAAAGCTATGGGTTTAGGTATCGGATGGGAGAAGTCCAGGTGATCATATTTGATATCTTAGTCAACACTTTGGATGCAAATGGGAGAGCAAAAGTTTGTAATATATATATATATATATATAAGTTGATTATAACATTCATATGCATACTCACTATTGTTATTTAGATTACATAAGGCGTCTTGTGTGAGAGATTTCCCATGCTCATGAGCAACATATCCCTCTTCTTCCAATAATCTTAACCGTCTCTGACCACTCTCAGCTGCATCCTGTTTCTGTTCATACAGTTCCATGTGAGCAACTTCTGTCTCTGTATCCTAAATAAAAAGAAAATAAATATAAACAAGAATGTTTTTATACTACACGGATGCCTCACTCACACTTTCATTTTGTATGTTCAGTGATCTGTGAAATTGGGGTAAAAACTCTAATTTGGCATTAAAATTAGAAAGATCATATCCTAGGAAACATGTGTACTAAGTTTCAAGTTGATTGGACTTCAACTTCTTCAAAAGCTTTGATCAAAAACTTTCACCTGTAGGCGCAAAAAAAGACAAACGAACTGACGTCACACATAGACCGAAAAACATAATGCCCCTCAATGGGGCATAAAAACATAAACAGCTATAACTTAAATAGCCCTTTCAACAAGTTAAAAAAAAATTGAGATTATTTGGTTTCTGTCCCAACAAAATAATTTGTACCACAGGAAATTCTTTTATTATTTATGTACCTTTCTATCTTGAACCTTTGTCATTAAATCTTGCACTTCTTTTTCTAATGACCTATTTTCTGCATTCCTTTTGGCAAGCTGGAAAATGAAGATAATAAAAGAATAAATAATAAGATACTTTGCTTACAATCTTGTTTTTTTTCTATTTCAATAAATCACATTTACAAAGTTATGAGAAATTCTGACGACCAAATGGCAACTAAAGCTATAACTTAGACGAAGTCAATCACAAAATCATGCATGGGATATATGGTCAAAACCAGCATGCAATATTTCTAAACCAATACACATTTCATTAATTAAAGGAAACCAATAAAATTCAATTTGGTTAAATTCATGACAAAGTTAATTGTGATGTATTAGTTAATTTTTTTGTAGAAAATCTGATGGAAAAGAAGCTCATATTTTTCAGCAGAATTAGCACACTTGACTAACAACTAATGCATTTACCAATGATTCAAAATCTTTTCCAAGATTTTACATACATATAAAATTAAAGTAACAAACAAATGACAGGCCCATAGCCAGGAATTTCCAAGGGGAGGTTCGTTGGACTAACAAACTCGACTTTAACAGTCACAATTTCGAACAGAACATTGACTTTAACAGTGCTTATTTGTTTTCAAGGGGGGGTTCGTCCAAACCCCCCGAACCCCCCCCCTGGCTACGGGTATGAATGATTACTTACTTGTAATGACATAGTCTCTCTTTCTAGATCTTGTAGCCTACGTCTAGATTCATACTCATTTGAAGCCCAAGCTTCAATATTCTGTTGTGATGACTTGGCTAATCCATCTTGTAATGTCTGTAAATAAAGGAATGATATATTGATAATTTGATTGATTGGTGTTAAATGACACTTTTAACCCTATTGTGATATTTCATGGGCAGTCAGTATTTATTCGTGTAGGAAGCCATAGTAGGAATGATATAGCTGACTTCTTAACCATTAAACATTGGCATAAAAATCATAAAAATAAAGATGTTGTTTTAAAACACCTGACTATAACCTATATGATAAATGCATGCAATTCAAATTATAACTGTGGCCATGTTCTCTTTTTTCTTTTAATGTTCTTTTTTTGGGGAGGGGGGTCAACAAATGAGCAGTTTTTCATAGTTGTGTATTATTTTTCAAATGCTAAATGATAAAAATGCTGATGCATGTACTTCCTTAATTTAATACAATTTTTTTTATCATATCTATGCATGCTTGTCATAGAGTGCTTACTTCTATGAAAGTTAATGAAAAGTTTCAGATGCAATATAATAATATATTTAATTGTTGTTTTACAAATAATGTATTTATAGCTTAATGAATTGTCATTTGTATTGATTTACAGTTTTTATTTACTTAAGGAATGACTGTAATATTTTTTCTGTCTATGAATAAATAACATCAAAAATGTGGTGCACACTGAATAACCTGCATAGCAGGTTATTTAAAGTGTGCGCCACACTTTTTATGTTATTTTGAATAGGCAGAAAAAATATTACAGTCATTTCTTATAATTTAATTCTTAAATCCATTTTGAACCGGAGTAAATCAGGAAAAAATGTTGATGACGCCACAGTCACATGACAAAATTATGTCTATGGGCTGATAAAGAAAACGATGTCAGCCAATCAGAAGATGCGTTACATTCGAAATTGAATTATACTAAAATAACAAAATGATCTTACCTTTCTTATTTCCATTTGTCTTTCTCTTTCAGCATCCCTCAGTTTTTCCTGTATTCTCTCCTCAAGCTCAGACTGTTTACGATGCATGTCTTGTTCAGTTCTGAGATGGTGAGATGATGTAGCAAATTCTCTAAATAAATCCTGTGTTGAAATAAAAAATAATTCTAATTTAATACTTATTTCTCTTTTTGTAATCTTAAATATCAACAATTGTTGACCAATTTCAGTCATTTGTGAGAGGTTGTGAGTTTTTCAATACTGTGGATTCATTTATTTTCGTGGGTACCAATTTTTGTGGATTGGAGAAAACTTGTGTATTCGTGGATATTTAAATTCGTGGTTTTGGCACAGTTTGCATTCATTCCTTTAGAAAATGCATTATTCGTTGAACATCTTAATTCGTGGTACTCCTGTACCCAAGAAATCCACAAAAATTGGTATCCAACGAACATTAATGGATCCACAGTACATGTATGAAACTTGAGACATTGTGGACCAAAATTCAAAAATAAGCATTTTTCATCAAAAGGTTAACCTACAGGTCATATCTAAATACCGATTGTGATTTAATAGGTAAAAAGTCAAAAGCAAAGATTAGCCTTGATTATTATTTCAATAAATAAGAACATCACAAAGTTTTAAAGAGATATAATAAGTTGAGATGTGTGCATTACTCTAGTATAAATGAATTGGTATTTTTATAATGGCCCTGTTATATGTCCAAGGTCTGTAATAATGGTCGAGGAAGTCTGTAATTTACAGACATCTGAGGCCATTATTATTGACCAAGGACATATAACAGGGCCATTATAAAAACACCCATTTCTTAATACATTTATTAACCAACTGAAAAAAGGTGTAACACGTTGCTGCCAACTTGATGTACTCTCTCACTCTTTTAATGACAGTTTAGTTTGAAAAAAATAATTTGTACTTCACCATGATCAAGCTTTAGATATACCAAATATCCAAGATATTAAGTTGAAAGAAGTTATGTGTTGAAAAACAGGATGGACAGTGATCCCTTTATATAATTCTTTAATGTTTGTTGCTGGTAACTAAATTAAATAAAATACAAAAAGGTATTATACTTTTTACAGCTTAATTTTATTAACTTTATTAAAAACCCTAACTGGGCTCAATACAGACAAGCTGGGCATTAATACAGGGCCATTACAGAAATAACAGGGCCATTACAGAAAAACAGGGCCATTACAGAAAAACAGGGCCATTACAGAAAATATGTTATTTTTAATAACCAGTCATTTTTGGCAATTATGTACTTAGTTGGTTAATAAAATCTAATAAAGAATCCACAGTAAAATAAAACGTCTCTGTTTGTACAACTCCTTATCTTTTCCAACTTTTTCATTTGTAATTGTAACTTCAAGTTTTCCATTTCTAAGTGTAGTTGCTATTGTAAATTTTCCATACCTGTTCAAACATTTTCTTTTGTAACTGTAACTCTAAGTTTCTTATTTCTGCCTCTTCCATAGCTGTTTCTGTTTCTTGGTCTCTTTGTAAGGCCTGAAAAAAACATAATAAATGTCTATTTCACAGTATATCAGCAATCATGTGATCATAACCTAGAAAAGCAAAAAATTAGTGAATGTTAGTTCTTCTGAGATGCTTCAAGATCAGTGTTTAATGCATTTTAGGTTTCTGAAAAAATGAACTTGTACTTGTTCAAGAAAACAGGATGGTGCCTATTAAATTGAAAAGAAATATTTGCTGCATTTCCTAAGTCAAACATTCTTAAAACGTATATGCTTTATCATCTTTATAGTCTGGTCAAGCTTCAAAACTTTTCATGTAGGGTACTTTTGAAAGACAGACATCAGCGTTTGCTTAACAAGACAAAAGTAAAATCACAAAAATTATTTCCCCTTGAAGCACTTGCCTTTCTGAAGAAATTAAAAAAAAAAAGGATTTATGTTTGTAAGATTTTAAAAGATGACCACACAAGTTAGACAACTTCATATAATTACACATCCATTTTCATCTAAATAAGTTCATTTTATTTCAGACAAATATTTGTGGTTACGAAATAGAAGAAAATATATTTATCCAACAAAATAAACTTTTTTTTTTTTTACCTTTCTTTGAACTTCATCATCAAGTCTCTTCAGTTCAGATTCTCTTTGTTGTTTCTGGAAATGTAAAAACTTTCTTCTTGCTGCATCTAATAATTGTAGCTCTTTTAATTTTACTTCCCTGTTCATGGCATACAATCTGAAAACAACAAAAGTAATTTTAGACATCTTTGAATCGTTACTGACTTCGACTTATCCTAAGGAGTGACTGTGTAAATTATTTAGCAAATGACTTATATTACTGAATACTGTAAATGCAGAAATTAATGGGAGGTTTTTATTATTACGAAAAATGTGACAGAGTTGTAAACGCAATAATTTGAACTCGCATTTTGAAATATTTTCTATGAATTAAACAGGATTTTTCTCAAAATCGTGAAATTTAAAAGTACATTTTAGTGTAGAATTACAAAATCGCCAAAAATAAATGCGCACTATAATTTGTGAATTTACAGTATATAAAATGGAATGTGTGGCTAAACAATAACAACTGACTAAAACTTTTATACAAATTTTATTGACTACTCCAGCATTTGTTCCTTCAAATAGATTACTGTGGATTTATTAATATTCGTTGGATACTAATTTTCGTGGATTTTGTGGGTGTAAGGTGACTACGAATTTAAAGGTTCAGCATATTACAAATTTTCCATAGGAATATATGCAGACTTTGCCAAAACCACGAAATATAATATCCACGAATATGCAAGTTTTTCTCAAAAAACGAAATTGGTACTCACCAAAATAAATGACTCCACAGTATGTATATATCTCAATGTAATATTGCTTTTATTTCAACAAACAGATTTCAAACAGCTCTAGACAGAATTTAATGTGAACAGACCCAAAGTCAATTGACTTGATTGGTGTTCAATGCAACTTTCAGCATAATGAGCTATTCTGTAGCTGCTAGTCCTGGTGGAGGAAGCTGGAGTGCTTGAAGTGAACCACAAACCTTCAACTTTCAGCATAATGAGCTATACTGTAGCTGCCAGTCCTGGTGGAGGAAGCTTTCAGCATAATGAGCTATTCTGTAGCTGCCAGTCCTGGTGGAGGAAGCTGGGGAGCTTAAAGTGAACCACAAACCTTCAACTAGAAAACTGTCAATCCTAGTCAATGAAAGTTAGAGTCAAATGTACTTGCCAGTTGTCAATGAAAGTTAGAGTCAAATGTACTTGCCAGTTGTCAATGAAAGTTAGAGTCAAATGTACTTGCCAGTTGTCAATGAAAGTTAGAGTCAAATGTACTTGCCAGTTGTCATTGAAAGTTAGAGTCAAATGTACTTGCCAGTTGTCAATGAAAGTTAGAGACAAATGTACTTGCCAGTTGTCAATGAAGGTTAGAGTCAAATGTACTTGCCAGTTGTCAATGAAAGTTAGAGTCAAATGTACTTGCCAGTTGTCAATGAAAGTTAGAGTCAAATGTACTTGCCAGTTGTCAATGAAAGTTAGAGTCAAATGTACTTGCCAGTTGTCAATGAAAGTTAGAGTCAAATGTACTTGCAAGTTGTCAATGAAAGTTAGAGTCAAATGTACTTGCCAGTTGTCAATGAAAGTTAGAGTCAAATGTACTTGCCAGTTGCAGGGTTCAAATTCACAACCTCATTGTTGACAGGCTAGTGATACAGTAGATGCACTACTTAAACCACTCATCCACTGAGGCCCCTAATTAAACCTGAACAGACCTGTAGAAAATAAATAAGGACAAAGATAGTGTTTACCTCTTTCTTTGATCTACAAGTTTCACTTCCTCGTCTTGGATAAGTTTACGTCTTTTATCTTCTGCCTCCAGGAGGAGCTGTTGTTGTCTGTACCATGCTTCTTCCTCTTGTTGTCGTTTCTGGGTTTCTTTCTGCATTTCCAAAGACAAATGTCTGAAAATAAGAAGACAAATATATACATGGTTATGGCTATAAAATTAAGACACAATTAAATTTAAACAAAAATACATAATACTTAGTTTACAATGTTTTGCTAAAAAATAAGACATGGTTAATCCAATTCTGAAATGTTGGTTGAAATTAGTTGTTTTGACTAAATCTCATATTGACATGCTGTTATTAACAAAAATTTTCAAAATGCAGATCATAAATTCTATTCTTTTGATACAAAATCATTACCAAATCAAAACTGACTTTACAAACAACAGTAATTACAATGTACAACTGTTCAATTTAACCATCATTTTTTTTATAATTCATGTTATGTAAGCCCCTATTGTTTATCCACTATTAGAACTGCTTTTCTTTTAAAATCAAAATCTATCAGGAAATTTTCAAGTTGAATACTGAGGATTAATTTTAGATCTTTGGATACAGAGAAAATATACATATGTTAGCATATGTTCAGGCATGTTCCTACCCATATCTCATTGACCCTTACACTGACCATCTGTAACTTACTTTTGTCTCATATATTCCATTTCTTCATGTCTTATCCTTTCTCTTTCTTGTACCTACAAGTATTTAATGAACACAAGGTTATTATCATGATGTGTAACAAATAAGCAATGAAATAAAATAACAGACAAAATGAGTTGCAGTCTCAACTATTGAAGTAAAACGAAAGGTCTGTTTATAAATTATGTAACTTTCTTTCTATTTTCAATGGTTTTTTTTATGGTACAGTGCTATTTTATAGAAATTTATATACAAAGGTGTGAAAAGTCAGATTTGTGGAAAAAAATCTCCTTACAATAATAACTGCAAGAATAATTGGTTGCATGGACTTGACAAGATTTCACAAATTTGTATTAACAATGAGGTTTTTTCAATGACCATTACTATTCATGAGAGTCTTGCACTGTCAGCTCACTTTTTTTTTTTTTTATAAAAGTCTGCAAAGAGCATATCATATTGCACCAAATGTATTTCTTAAAATGATGCATTGATAATTTGATTTATTGACTGAATTTTGTTCTTAGTAACCATGTAAATAAATAATCGTTTACACATTATCAATCAATTGGAGTTTGTATTTTGTGTCATGCATTTCATTCCAATCTTAAATATCTGGTATGAAAAAGATTGAATTCATTTTCATGAAGAAAATATGTCATTTGCTTTGCTCATTGTTGAAGGCTGTACAGTGACCTATAGTTGTTAATTCCTCGTTCATTTGGTCTCCTTTAAAGATTTCTCTCATTGGCAATCATACCACATCTTCTTTTTTTATATTTGTCCATTTTGTATTTTTACCTGATAATCTACAATAAATTTGGGATATTTATTGAAGACAGGATATTGTCCTACAGTAAGAGGTTTGAAATCTTCCAATGTCTTCTCTGGATGAATGTCTTTAGGGGTAGATTCCATCAATCTATACGCTTCCTTAACCACATGTTTAATATCTACTGCATTTCTATGGTGGTAAAAATACTGAAATAGAACAATCAAAAACATTGTAAGTTTCTACAGTTTCAAAAGCCAGTGCCCCCCTCCCTTTTAAGAAAAAAAATTGATTGATTATTAAAGGGAATCACTGAAACAAGACTTGAGCGGCCCCCTCTTAGGCAGTCAATGTGTCCTCCTTATGAAAATTTCTGGATCCACCACTGAATGTGTTAGTACATTGATATTTTAAGGTGATTAATCTTTAATTATCATTAAGAAAAATGTGCTTGCCACTATCAGAAGTTTGCTCCCTTTGTATTTCTCATACAATAATCGTGTTTATACATATAAATAAACATTAACTATAGTAGTCTTAAGCTCTCCATGAGGTGGAGTTTTTTCATTGCTTGAGTTATACAGTAAGCTTTGGTTGTTAACTGGTATTCATACTCTTTACATAAGAGACAGTTTTTGTTATATATTTACCACAAAACTTTTCAACCAAGATGAAATAGTGACAACAATATTTGTTTTATGTGATATTTTAATGCTTTTATTCATTAAGAGAATTGGTGTTAATGGCAGTTCCATTAAATTTATAAATAATGTTATAAACTTGTGAGGATATAGAGCTTGACATCTTGAATCGACACCTGTCTATTGTTGAAACTGTATGTTGACATCTAGATGTTCTTCTGATCATCATTCATGCTGTCTCATTGACTCCACATCTTGAATTGAAATGACAATTGATATACACTTACTTTAAAATCATCTAATTCTATACACTGCATAAGAGGACCTCTTGCTGACATGGCATAGGCTACAACGACCATCAGAAGGAAGGAGGGGTGGTTAGAGAACACGTTGTCAAATAACATCAACCATTCATCTCTTGTTAGAACTTCTGAGAATAACGTCTCCAGTAATGGCCAAGCATAAACCTGAAATAGACAATCATTTGTTGTAGGAATCTAATGAAATATCATTATCATGATTATTATGATTATGGTAAGAGGAATATATGAATCTGAAATTATTATGATTAATAGAACAGTATTTGTTTGTTCCTGTTTATTATATCCATGCAAAAAAGGATGATGATGATGATAAAAGTAAAAATTAAAAAAAATGAAATGGTTTCTTGAGAGGCCTTTGATCTTTATGATGTGGGTAGGGTAACCAACAAATACAAAATGTTCTGTCTTCTGAGTTCTTCATAATTTATATATGTATATTATGTAAACATAAAATAGTTCATAGAGAAATAAACATTGCAAAATTGCTCCATACATAAAATATAAAAGCAAAAAAATGGTCTAAAGATGGATAACAGATTCAGTGATTTTTTTTTTTTTAATTTGAAATATATATACATATGTCAATGATATTTTGTTAAAAATCAAATTCCATTCAAAATATATTCCCAAATACATGGACCACACAATATTTGATTAACTGCCACATTATAGTTTTTTTTCTATATTTGCAAACTGTGAATGGACAATCATAATTTGATTAAACATGCCAAACAAATAAATGAGCAATCAATTCTGAGTGCTAGTCAAGATGTCTACTTAAAAAGCTAAGCACTACCAAATGACATTACCAAAACCATAAAAACTGAAAAAACGCGGTCTATTGTTTGACAATGTATTCCAAATGTTCTCTGAATGCTGTCAATCAGTTCAAATGTTAGTTTTAACTATAACAATGTGAACATTACTGGTCCCAGTAAGTCTGGACTAAAACAGCCTTCTATGTAACAGTATGGGCTAAATATGTCCTCGAAACTAAGACAAAAAGTACAAAATAGAAACTAACAAAATCAATCAGTTTGCCTTTGAGTGAACTTTCAAACCGTTTTATATATTTTTTGGAGTAGAATAAGAAAAAAAGATGTAAATTGTATCTGTTGGACATAAAACTTGATCATTTTATTAAAAAAATATAGATGGATCATTTGCAGCTATATGAAATTAAAAATTAAATTGGACTTCAATCTAACTTAAAAATGCATTTACAAGGAAAATATTTATATTTCGAATTTTAGCTAACTAAGAACTGGTAGCTGGTTTTAATGCACTGATTTGAAATTAACATGGGTCCATATAGATAGCCTGATGCAATGCTAAATTTCAAATAAATGTGAACATGGTTTTAATGCATTGCTTTGAATTAACATGGGTCAATGCTCATAGCCTTGATGCAATGCAAAATTTATGATAATCCTGAACACGGTTGTAATGCACTGATTTGAAATTAACATGGGTCCATATTGATAGCCTGATGCAATGCAAAATTTCAGACAATCCTGACCATGGTTTTAATGCACTGATCTAAAATTAACATGGGTCAATATATAAAGCCTGATGCAATGCCAAATTTCAGACATTCCTGAACATGCAAAGCAGTCCAGGTCAATCCAATCTACATAACCTAAATAATTTATTGTATTATAAGTTTTTGTACTGAATATATAAAAATGAAGATGTGGTATGATTGCCAATGAGACAACTCTTTAAAAGAAACCAAATGACACAGACATTATAAACAACTATAAGTCACCATGCAATACAGCCTTCACAGTGAGCAGAGCCCATACCACATAGTCAGCTGCATGGAAATATGTTACTGAACCATAAGAAAACAATGAATCAATCTGCACTAGAAAACAATTACTTGGTGGTAATGGATGCACTGATAAAAAAAATGCCATGAAACCATTTTTCACAGTTTAATAATTTGTCTGCATTTTTATTTTTTGACCCATTTTTCTCTATCCTTAATTTAATTGGCCCATTATTATCTTTTCTGAAACCCATCCAGACTCTTGAGTTCTGCAAGTCTAGACACTGTTTTGATGTACAATGAAAAATATATATATATATATAGGTGTGCAGACTTATAATCACGTAAGGGTACAGCTGGCATGACCTAATATATTAATATGGTCTCACACTTTGGTGTATGCACTCCTAAGGTAAAGCAAAACTCTTTGTCTTCCTAAATAACATTGTTCCTGAAGGATGTTTAGATTAAATGTATGGATTAGATTAAATATAGATATTAATTGTTGATTTCATTGATAACAATGATACAATATATACTCTCATAAACCAGATGCAAATTTACAGAAAGGATAATATGCCATTGATAAACAAATATTATATATAGAAAGTGTGAAATACAAATGTCTAATATATATCATAATGTGTATCTGACCAATGATACTAATAATCTATGTTTTTAATCAAGTTTTTTACCCTTATTTCAGCTTTTGTGAACCATTATCCTCATTTAAGTAAGCTAGACTCAATGATGTTTCAAGAAGCCATTACTTTGAACAAGGTTTCTTCTTCATTGACAAATAACAACACATAGGCATATGTGATTTATGTCCAGTCTGTTATAAGAGGGATTGCTAATTTCAAAATTTCCCTTTTTTCCCCAGATACCACTTTTTTAATTCCTATAACCTTAAGTACCCATTACAACTCCTTAAATCCATCCAATTTTTTACATCTTGATATCCCTCATCTCCGCTTTTTTTCAATGATGTTGGGTATATGTAGTATGTGATTGCTCTGACATCTTAAAATGGACATGTAAAAGTCAGAAACTATGTATCAAAAGTTATCTGTATATAATAAAGTTTGCAGAAAAGAGCTAGTGCTGTTGATGCCACCAGTTTAGCATTTCTATGTGTCACATTCTGTGACTTTCATCACAGGTGAGATAAAAACTTAAGACATCTGGAGGAATAATGGTCTTCATAAATAGACAGTTGCCTGTACAATATGTTAAGATTGTAATCAAACTTACAATACATTTAAAGGTGAAAATCCCTTTTACAAAGGAACCCTTTAGTTACTAACCTTTAATGTCATTTGGTCTCTTTTGGAGGGTTGTCTCATTTGCAATCATTCTATATCTTCTTATATCTAAGATTCACCAAATTTCCAAATGACAAGAGGAATTAAGCAAAAGACAACCACTGGTGACAGAAATAAAAAGAAGTGGTATGAGTGGCAATGAGACAACTCTTCATCCAAGTTTATACAATTTGTAATAGGTAAACAGGTACAGCCTTCAACACAGAGCCTTGTCTCACAACAAACACCAAGCTATAAATAGCCCTAAATGACTAGTGTAAAACAATTCAAACAAAGAAACCAAGTCTAATCTTTATAAAACTTGAGAAACAAGAAACACTTTTGAACCACATCAACTAATGACGACCAATGGACAACAGGTTTCTAACTTAAGACAGGTCTTAACATTTTGGTATGATGAAATATTTAAAGCATGAAAATGTTGCTTAGTATTCTTGAAGCCTGCATATATATGTCAGAGTGTCCAGTTGTTAAGGCTGTCAGACACTCAAAGAAGTATTCATATAGAAGTGACATGACTAGGTCCTTTAATATCCAAAAACTGAACTCAGACATAAAGCTCAATTAGAGTCGCATAAAATGTAAGGTTTTTTTTTTGGTTGGAAATTGTAATACCCTGCATGCATGGTAGAATGATTATATCTTTCTAAGAACTGGCTGTAGCTTATGATGATATTCGACTTTAATTGAACTTGTAGAGGCAAACCAAAAAAATATCTAAGTAATAAAACAAGACACAATGTGATATGGGCTTCGTTCATTGTTCAAGGACTTACAGTGACCTATAGTTGCTAATTTCTGTGTCATTTGGTCTCTTGTGGAGAGTTGTCTCATAGGCAATCATAACACATCTTCTTTTTAATACAATATCACAATTTAACCATTTTTTTCACCTTTGGGAATATCCTAAAGTTCAAACAAAAATATGTATCCATATTACACCATCTCTCCTAATGCACCATTACCATGCTGAGTGAAATCTGAACATAACCCTATGGTAAAACCAAATTAATACTTTCCAATAAAAACTCATGATACAACCAATATTTTCCAATCAAAATTCTTGGTATAACCAAATATATTTCCAAACAAAATACATGTTCGACTAAATATTTCCAAACAAAAGTCATGATCTACCAAATATTGTCCAATCAAAATTTGTGATACAACCAACTTTTCCAATCAAAATCCATGATACAAACAATGTTAAACAATTTTAAGTTGTTTTAATAAGACATTTTTCTCTAAAATATAAGAAAGTTTAAAGAAATTTGTTTTAAAAATCACTTTTCAGTACATATGTATACTCAATTTATAGCATGCTAATGTAGCAACAAAAAAGTTATACCAATATTTCAGTGTTGTTGGGTTGCTGTCCCATTGAAGTGTACCCAACATCTCCTTACATTCATACTTATTTAAAAAACAAGTCCATAAATATAAATAATATTTATTTACAATTGAGCACTAAATATAAAAATAATAAACATAAAATATATATTACATAAATAGTTTGTTTGCAATACTGGTCATATTTGTAACGTGGAAAAATGTTTTTATCAAGTACTACCATTACTATTATCATCACTACTAGATATCGTAGAATCTGCAACTAAGAGTCCATGGCTGAAGATGGCCGTGTCTTGGTTGTGATATCCCTCTTGGTTGTGATATCCTTCTTGATGGTGATATCCTAAGTTCTCAGCAGAAATGATATCATGACTAAGAATAGGTGTTCCTGCATTAAACACAGTTGATCTGTTTATAATGTTAGAAAGTTTCTGAATAATATCTCCATACAACTTCGGTGTTCTTCCATCATCCCCAGCAATTTCTGAACAAATTGTCAGAAGCTTTTTCTCCACTTGTATTTTCTGTCTCTTTGGTTTCGTATTGTTTGTCCTGTTACGTTTATTTGCAAACCATGCCTTCACTTGTCCGAGAGAAACATTGCCTTCATCTGCCATTCTTTCCTTTTCAATTTCAGATGGGTAAGGATTGTCAAGATTTCTATCAAACCAATTTGTCATGATTTCGATGGCTTTCGCATTTAACTGTCGGCTTTTTGGTTTTGACGAGGTTACCATACTTCCAGACGGCATAGCTTCTTTAAGTAAATCCAGACTAGATGATACACGACTTGTTAAATGCATTCTTTGACGATCATGAAATGTGTGCACTTCGAATAGTTCTGTCTGATATTGAGTTTCATCCTGAAATATCTGTCCTTTAAGTTTAGCAATTGCATCACATCTCTGGGTTTCTATCTCAGCACACTGTGTACTATAAAAATTCTGTAGTTCGTGAACTTTCGGATTATCGTGAGACAATGTTTGAAACTGAGACTGGAGATGAGCTTCCTGTACGGCGGCAAAAGACGGATCAACAATAGGTTCTGCATCACTTCCTCCAACAATGCTCTGGTCGGAACATAACGTGTACGGCACTGATGCTTGAAAACATTCAGTCACTAATGTAGCCTGCAGATCCTGAAACATTGGATGAGCAGACAGTTTGTAGAGTCCTGCATTCGTCTCTTCTTGTGATTTGTCAGACTGTATCAAGGATGCCATTGTTGTCACTAAGTTACTTCTAGATAACAAACTTTCACTTTGAAATAACTTTTCACAAATAAGAACTGATAAATCTCACAAACAGGAACTTCTACTTTGAAATTACTTTTCCCAAATGAGACACAAACAGTGTTCAGTTATACATATTCTAACTTCTATTCACAGAAAAATTCAACCAATCAAAACAAGTCTTGAGCCAATCAGAAAATTTCTTCTACTGCTCACTAATTAATGACTTGTCAAATTTGTAGATCACAACCCAATAAACAAACAATTAGTGAAAAATAATAACAATTTTGTTTCCAATTGTCCAAACAAATATATCATGACTGCACATTGATTGGTTGACAATGATCAGTGCTAGGGAAAATTAAGGTGTGAACATTCCCAGCCCTGAGATTGCTGAGATACAGGTGAACTGTTTTCATCTACCTGACAGCCTTGGCAGACAATATGACAAACTGATTTGATTTGTAAATGATATTTTTATTTTTATATTATGATTTAATTAACAGTTTTTATTTACTTGTCTCCAAAATGTCTTCAGTCATGGGAAAATTGTGTAGAGTAATAAAGCGTAGTATTATTGGTAAAGCATGGTTTAATGAAAAAATTCAAACAGTTAAGTTGTTCAATATGAAAGATATATGTTTTTAAGATTCTTTCACAGTTTAAAATTTGTTAAATTAAAAAATATTGATATCATTTTGAACAATTCTCAAAATTCTGCTTTTTCTTAAGAACAAGATTTTTTTTCAAATATTTTAGCATTTTTTTTTTATTTCATATTCAAAAGTTACATATTTTTAAAAATAATTATAAAAGAGAAGCAGGTATTTTAATTAAGTCATTGATGTCATGGGATATTATATACAAGTATAAATAAAAGAATTTAAGTTTTTAAAATTAACCAACACAAATATTTTTCAAAAGATGTTACTAATGAAAAGTTTAAAGTTTAAACATAAACTATCAAATTTGGGATGTTCTTAAAATGAAGAAGCCAAATTAAGCTTAAACAAGTACTATTTTCTATTATCCATACATATCATAAAAAGTATGAATTAAGCCAGGTTTATAGAATATTTTTAACCATTGTAAATTTTTTAATTTATTTCAGATCACAAATCTATTAAACCATTTTTCTAAAAGTGATGACAAATTAAAACTTAGCCATAAGAAAAGAGTTTCCTGGAGGATATCTCTTAAAAAAAAAATTGTGTATTTTTTTTTTATTTCAAACTTATCATTAAAGGATGTTCAAAAGGTTAAAAATTCTACACCTAATTTCATGATATATGGAGAATTGGGCAGATATTCTTTGGAAATTGATATAAAACTCCGTATAATTAACTACTGGACAAAATAATTGTCTGGAAAACAAGAAAACCTTCCTGCGATTCTATACAAGTACTCATTGTATAAATATAAAAATGATATTACTTGGTTAAATCAAAGAGCTGAAAGCTCTGAAGAAAAATGATGCCACTGTCTCTAATATTGGGATAGTTTTTATGCAAGTCTTGATTTTCACATACCGTAATTAGTTTAACAATGCAACATGTATCGTAAGCATATAATTGATATTCGTATATGTGTGTGTGTGTGAAGTGAAGGTGACAACTGGCTGGTTTTTTTAAGTCAAATGAATAGGTCAAGACTAGCTGAATTGTACAAATAAATACCGTAGAAAGGCTTGTATATTTCTCACTGGTACATAGTCTGAATCTGAGTCCGTTCGCTTCCATTCACGTTTGCGCCCACTCATTTTCACCCCTTTCACTTTCACACCCTACATGTTCGCACCCAATCTTAATTGGTTTTGTGTTTAATAACTATGTAAGCAAGTGTTTTCTTATAAGTATAATTGTTGTCATTGTCTCAAAATAAAGTGAGACAGCAATTTTTTTTTTGTGTTGAATAAATCTTAATTATGTTTTGGATAAGGTATTGCTAAAAATAATAATAATCCTTTCTTAATAAAGTGGTATTTTGTCAACGTTTTATTTTGTGTTGAATAACTCTTAATCATGTTTTGGTTAGTGTATTGCTATAACTTGTTTCATTGACTTCTTTCAAAATGAAGTGAGATTCTGACTATGTTTGTTTCTGCGTGTTGAATAAATTTTATCATGTTTTGGTTATATTAGTGGATTGCTATATTTTGGTTTCTATGTTTTATTGTTTCGTTGTTTCAGATCAATGGGACCAAGCTGTTAAAAACAATTATCTTTTGTGTTTTTTCCTTTAAAATCTTCAATGTTTTACTCATACCAAGCTATAAATACATTCAGTATTTACACCAAAGCAATTTAAAACAACAACCATAATTATCCAATTATTCAACTTGAATTTGAATTAAAATTGGGCGTGAATGAGTAGAGTGTGAATGTGTAGGGTGCGAAAATGTATTGGGCACAATTTTTTTTGAAAGTTTGATTTATTGAAAGGGACTCGTAGTTTTCCATTTTATTTTAATAATTGACTTGTTTTTACAATTACACAAATTGTCTTATTGTTAAAACAACAGCTTTGGTAAGGGCTTCGTTGTTTACCTTTAATATACACTACATATCCACTTTCGTTTCGTGGTTTACCAAAATACACAACAACATATTCACTATGTACTTGGTAACAGTAATTAATTAATTGAATAGAAAATATTATATCAAATATTATTGGATGCCGAATTGACGTCGAATAGGTGCCGATTTGACTAGATGCAAATTTAACCAGGTGCCGACTTGACTTGTACGTTTCAATTCCTCTGCGATCGTTTGCGGTATTTTCTTGAGAAAACCTATTTTCCATCATCAAAGAGAAGAAGAAACTGCTTTAAAATGATTCTGGAACGCTTCATGATTGTTAAAATAAGTTTAATTCACTCAAAAACAATTTTAAAACTTGCGATTAAACAGGAAGTTTCCAAAGCACGTGTAAAAGAAGAAATTAACCGGTGAGAGTGGAAATCCGTATATGACAGATATCCCTATAGTACGACTTTGAAAGTAAAACAGTTCAATCCTTTTGTAAAACAATCTTTAATATACCTATCACATTAATGTTTGAATGGTCTTAAGCTTATTCAAACCATATAAGTCGGTATGAAACACCAAAACGGAATGAACAATAACCGATTACGTTTTGTAGTTTACAAATTCTAAAACTGGTTCCCGTCAAACTACAACACTTTGTTCGAGTGTAGTGGAATACAAGCAAAAACCAGTGTAAACTGGGTCCTGGCTGGTTTAATACTACACAATGATGCATAATGATAACACAAGCAGATTCCAGTTTGTTTGGAAAATAGGAAATACGAAACCAAGCGCGGTAGGCAGAGCAATGTAATGAAGTTCAGGTCGGCAGTTATGGAACAATGACTGCGTCATTTTCCAAAAATGTTAAATCCATTCTTGATGAATCGGGTTTGTCATTTGTATGGGTTACCCAATATTTTGTAAGTGATACATGGCTATATACTATTGTTAAACAAAATCTTGTTGATCAATTTAAACAGAAATGGCATACTGATGTGCTAGAATCGCTTTAAACTATCGTATGTATAAAGAAAACTGTGAATTTGAATATTATTTTGAAAATTAGATGATAGAAATATTATTACATTATGTAGACTGAGAACAGGAAATCTATTGGTAGATGGCAAAATGTTGCAAGGGAAAATAGAAAATGCTTAATTTGTAACTCTGGCGATATTGGAGACGAATTTCATTATATTTTTATATGCTCTGTATTTATTGATAGTCGTAAACAGTTATTGAGAAAAAAAATATACAAATCAATCAAATTTGTTGAAATTTAATGAACTGATGAATTGTAAAAATCTTTCTGATCTTAGCAGCTTGTGCAAATTTATAAGACTAGGCAATATGCATATATGCTCTCCTGGGTAGCTCATGTACTTGATATAATTAAGTTTAATATGTATACTGTAATTTAGGATATTTGATTCTCTCTTGCTTTCGTATAACTTTTGTATGTATGTACATATACATTATGTAATATTTATTATGTGTATCTCTATACCAATGTTATTTGGTTTGTTGAGAAATAAGGATATATAATTAAATTATAAGCATTTAACTGAAAATTTCAAGATCGATAGATTGTCGTCTATTAATTGTTTTCAACCTGTCATTTTGTTTTTATTGCTTAAGTTTTTTTTAATATATAAGTCTATACTGCAATTTAATTTAATCCTATCATCCTATGTTCTGTTTTACGTAACAGGGTTCATGTATGTTGATGAATCTCATATGTTATTTATCAATTATATTGGTTATTCTCATCGGATTTTGTCTAATTCTTAGTCCGTTTCTGTGTGTGTTACATTTTAATGTTGTGTCGTTGTTCTCTTATATTTAATGCGGTTCCCTCAGTTTTAGTTTGTTACCCCGATTTTGTTTTTTGTCCATAGATTTATGAGTTTTGAACAGCGGTATACTACTGTTGCCTTTATTTATATACAGACCAATGAACATTCACAAAAAGTTTTGTTCAAATTCGTTCATTGGTTTTAGAGTCGAAGACTTTGAAAAAATTTATATGGATTATGAGGGTAGTTTTTAACGACCTTGACTACCCATGAGGGGCTTGCACAGTATATAATAATGTAACACACACAAAAGTGATAGCTCACATGGATCTATTGGTCCAGGTGATTTAAAAATGTAAAATTCCCAAACATGACTAAGGGGGCATAACTCCAAATTATCAGGTACATGGATGATTCTACATGTCTAAACCTTATGATATTAATTTTATTGCACCAAGAGTATATTAGTGACGTTGTGATTGGTTTAATGCTGCCATGTGGTGACCCCTATGGATCTGTATGGGATCAGTAGATTAACTAGATTCCATAGGGGGTTCATGACCTTCTGTTGGTCTACTATATATTAATGAAGATACAATGTATCATCTTATTAATTTTATTAATTTTTATTGATCTATAAGAATTTTCAACAATGGTCATTCCAACATTTAAAACAAGAATATGACTAAATCTTTTTTTTCTACTTGCATTGTTGATATATTTATTCTGTTTTTAGTTAAATCTATTTAATTTTTTGCCTTTTATGCTAAAATTGGGTGAAAATTGTCTTTCAAGGGCCATAACTCCTACAAGAAGTAACCTGAAATTTCAGCAGAGTAAATATATATTTGTAGATCTTGTCTTTGCAGTTTACAATTTTTTTTCTTCTAAAAATTTATGCCAATCATTCAAAAAGCAGTAAAGATCATGATTTAAAGGCAACAATCCTGTAAAGATTTATTTGATCAATGATTCCAGCCATGTTGACCCTTTGGTCAAGTTGAGCTATAAAATTCCAAATTAAGCGTGTAAATACCTGGTTGTTATTAATCTTTCAAAAATTTTGGAATTTCCAAAGTCTTATTCTATTCAGTAATTTTAAAAACTTGCCAATATTTTTTTTTTTAAATTAATGAATTAATTATAAATGATGATTCAATGTTTCAGAAGGCACCTTTGACAGAAAGTTGAATGGAAATTTTATTCTAATGAATGTACATCATAAAGATTTAACATTGTCAATATTTTTTTCAGCTTTTCTTGTGTCAAACCCCATTTTTATACAGGACAACAATGGCACTATTGCTTAAATATCTATTAATAAAATGACAGCCCAATAACTAAATCACAGGATTTGAAATTATAAGCTTATAAACCCATATATGTTTTAAATTATTTTTAACCACCTGGCTGACTGTTGTATAAAGCATCCCATAATCTGAGAATAATTGATTTCACCACATCAGCATGTTGATTAAGTTATATATCAACTCTTTTTAAAAGACCATTTAACAATCCAGAGTTGAAAATATTGCAGTCAAAAATGTGGTGGTGTCTAAATTAAAAGTAATTCTCAATAATTTCATGGAAAATACAGATTGCAATATACAAATGGGAATGGTTAGTTTTCTCTTTTGAATTCTTCAACATTTGTTATTTCAAGGCCTTTTAAAGCTGATTAAGGGGTATGGGTTTTGCTCATTGTTGAAGGCTGCACATTGAACTATAGTTGATAATTTCTTGTGGAGAGTTGTCTCATTAGAAATCATACCACATCTTCTTTTAATATGATTGGAAATTACACACAAGACAAATTTATTCAAAAAGGGGTTTATCAAACTAGTCAGAACTAGTAAAAATACATGCAGAATTAAAGAAAAAAGTATATTTAAGTATTCAGATAGAGTATACATTCTGGCATATTAAATAAAAAAATCTGAATAAAACTTTGCAACTTTTCTTTCATAATTTCTCTGCTTCTGGTATTAATTGAGAGCAAACAGTTTGTTTCAACAAAATGATTTCATTTATTGTAGGTTTCACAGAAGCAATTTCAATCATTGATGGCTACAACAATAGGGTTTCAATTTTTGAAGGTTTCACCAAAACCAATTCCACCATTGATGGTTTCACCAAAAGCTTTTCAATCATTTACAGTTTCACCAAAACACCAAAATAATTTCAATTATTGATGGTTTTTCCAAAATGATTTTATTTATTGATGGTTTCACTAAAATGATTTCAATTTTTGTTGGTTTTCCCAAAACGGTTTAAATTATAATTTGTTTCACCAAAACCATTTCAATTATGGTGGTTGCACCAAAATAATTCCGTATATTGATTGTTTCACCAAAGTAATTAAAACTAATGATAGTTTTAACAAAACCATTTAACTTACTGATGTTTTCACCACCATTGGTTTCAGTTACTGATGGTTTCACCAAATTAAATCAATAAGTGATGATTCATAAAAAAAATCAATATTGATGGTCTCACCAAAATGGATTTCAATTATTGATGGTTTCACCATAACAAATTTAGTTATTGATGGTTTCACTAAAATAATTTCAGTTTTTGATGGTTTCATCAAAATTATTTCAATTTTTGGAGGTTTCACCAAACCGTTTCAAGTATTGATGGTTTTACCAAAATGATTTCAATTTTTGATGGTTTCATTAACATGATTTTAATTATTGATTTGTTTCCCCAAAATGGTTTCATTTGTTGATGGTTTGACCAAAATGATTTTAATTGTTGAAAGATGCATCTAAATAATTTCAATCATTAATTTGCCCATAAAAATGGTTTCACCAAATTAATTTCATTTTCTGATGGTTTCACTAAAATTATTTCAATTATTGATGGTTTCACCAAAATGATTTCTATTATTAATGGTTTCACTTAAATGATTTAACCAAATTAAATTCAATTATTGATGGTTTCACCAAAATACCTCAATAATTGACAGTTTCACAATTACCTTAGAAAAGACACTTACCTGAGATGTGACTGAGTATTTAACAAAATGTTGCAGTAAATATTTATCATGGTAAGCTAAAACATTCTCTATCATTCCCAGGATGTTGATTGGTGGATTAGGAAAATATTCAAACCAATGATCTGCCCAGTTCACTGTAGAAAAGATAAATATATAAAAAATAATCATTAAACAAAAGGCATCTATTTATTTTTAAAGTTTTAATATTAATATTTATTTTTTTCTAATAAGAATTAAACAAATTTGAAATTTACCAACTTGATTCTAATATTTATATACTTGAATTGAAATTCTTAAGCATAAATTCAACCTTTAATATTCATGAACTCTTAACATAAAAATATTAAAGATAGCTTAAGAAAGCATGTACTTTTTGAATTCCTTAAATATCATTCAGAAAATAATCATGTTATATTTCTAAAAGATAGGTGTGAAAGATATGGAAGAGTAAAATCAAGCATTATAAAATTTTGCAATATTTTCAAACAATTTCCAACTTGCCTGCTAAGAATACTGTGCCATGAATAGCCATTTAAGGTGGTACATAACACTACAGGGAGATAACTATGTAGAAATTGGCTTAATGTCTAAATTACATTTTATTGTGTAGGAAATATTAACCCTCTCCAGGATCAAAACTAGTATTTGCCAAACTGCTATATATATATTCAATGAAATGATTCCAATAAAGTATGTGATTCAAGATTTTTGAAATTTTAATATTTTTGTAAAATGGTCAAAAGTAAATATTTTGTCCAATTTTATGAAAATGAAGCAAAGCAAATTAACTTGAGTCCAGGTGTTTGGTATCACCTTAATTTGTGACATTACGTTACATACTTACTCATGATGGATGACAAGATTTCAAAACACACTAAATGATTGTTCTGGAATAACTTCACGAACGGAAAAGCTAGACATGGAAGATACTGTGTCTCTCCAAATATAGGTGACCAATGTGCCATGGCTGATAAGATTCTGAAAATTAAAACCACAATATTTTATACAAATTTAGACTTATCAATATTTTTGTTACAAAACTTAAGACTTGTAACCAAATTTAATACAAAGTTTAGACTTATCACAATTTTTCGATAAAAAGATTTTAATAGACTTTATATCACAATTTTTTATACAAAATTTAAAATTTTTTCACAATTTCAAGATAGTTTGCAAACAAACAAAATATAAAGTGGATTTTGCATTTCAGGTTTTCAAGAAATAAAGTTAAATTTCAATTTAGGTTTTCAAGAAATAAAGTAAAATTTCAATTTAGGTTTTCCAAAAATAAAGTAAAATTATAATTAAGGTTTTCAAAAAATAAATTAAAAGTTCAATAAATTTGCCATTCCCCATCATGAAAACATTTATTAAATACAAATGAAATTGAAAAATGTTATACTACAACTTGTGAGATGTATGCAGATATTAACTGAAGGCTATAAACTAAACGTGAACGCCTACCTTTGTAAAATGCGTAGAAGTCTTCGACTTTTAATTGGATATTCTTCATGTATTTTAGCATATGCAGGATGTGTTCCTTTGTCAACTAATGCTGCATATGCTGTGTGATTTTCTGGTAATCTTAAAATAGATCTCCATATAAACATTCTATATTTAGCAGGGTATTCCCCATACCCCTTTAAAATGGCTCTTAATTTTTCCATATTTAGTTGTTCTGGAAGTTCTTTCTGAAAAGAAATAAAATTTGGTGTGAATGTTTTTGAATTAAAAACAAAACGATTTAATGAAAAAATAATATAGAAAAAAAATATTTATAAATTTTAGTGATTTTGATTTATAATTACATCTGATACATGTGATATCATCTTGGCATTTCGTTCATTCTTCTTTTCTTGTCCTATTTGCTCATGATTTCATTATTTAAAAATTTCACATATTGAGTTCTATTGTAATTTAGAAACCCCTTCCCTTAAACAAAGTCAGAAAAAAGCACTGTTATTTGGAAAAAAAATATTTACTGATGTCTCTGTATCACAGTAATTTTTTTTTTTTACATAATCCTTATTTAAGTACTAATAGATTCATGATTAAATGAACTAGTAATGGCACATATTTCATGTGATAAATTGAAAATAATATATTGAGTTAAAATAAGAAGTAATCAAAGCACTTACTTCGATTTGAAAATCTGGTTGATTTCTCCTGTTTTCTTTGCCTTTTGCCCTGGCTCCTTTTTGTTTCTGTGCTTTCAAAGACTGATCTGATGCCACTGTATCTGACATTTTGTTGTCTTTTACTACCTTGACCAAAGGTGCAGGTGGCTAAAATATCAATAAAATGGACAATTAAAACAAATAGTAATCAACATCTTAAATAAATACAGAAACTATTGCTAGTATATTTCATCTTTTAGACACTATGTTAAGTAACAATTAATCCATATGTTAAATATATTCAATTACGGTTTTTTTAATTGCTAAAGCATATCCCATGTGGAATTGTTATAAAATATCCAATCTTATTTTGTAAATTTTTTGAAGGTAGATTATAATACGGTCATACATCAAACAACAATAGCAATAACTATTACAATTTGAAATTGGCCCAGAAAAAAGAAGTTGAATCTAGCTGGCAAATAAAAAGAATTAAAATACATAATAATAATTTGAATATGATTAACTTCAAAATCCTAACATGTATGTAAGATGTCTGTTTTGCTTTTAATTGTATATAAGGCCAATTAAAATTAATTGATAGATTTTCATCCCCGCCCGCCCCTCTGAAATCTTCCCGCCCCGATTTTTTTTATTTTTGAAAAAAATACAATTTCCGGATTTTGTTCATTTCCGTTACCGGTAACCGTCGATAATTTCGTTTCATGTAAAACTTCCTGTTTAAATTTTGGTTTTCTTATTTCGTAGAGTATTCTTACTGAATGATTAAGTCGATATATTCTGCTGATCTATGATGACAACATCATTTACCGAGAATAGAGATTGATTACGAGAAGGGCGTGAAATAGTCGGGTTACGAGTAATACGCTGTGTCCAAGAACGCAAATCGCCGTAGCGTATGTCACAAATGACACAAATGTTTGTGAGTAAAACACCTTGGATTTATTTTATTTATGCAATAACTTTGTGTCAAAAAATTTGGACTGTGAATGAAACCCAAAAGTGTTAGAATCGTGGAACACATTTGACCGGAAAAAAGAAAATGACACAAGCATGAACATTTTAGATTGGTGACCGTATATTGAGTTAAAAAAAAAATCAACAAACATACGCTTTTTTAATTTATTAATTCATAGCAAGCTCTTAGATTTAGATTTAGCTTTTATATTTATAATTTTGAGAAAGCGGAACCAGCATATGGAGTATATGTGTCTCAATTGATACGTTACTCTAGAGCTAGCTCAAAGTACGTTGATTTTTTTGAAAGAGGAATACTACTTTCTCAAAAGTTGCTTAGACAGGGCTATGAATCAATCAAATTAAGGTCATCACTCAAGCAATTTAATGGTCGCCATCAAGACCTGACTGGCCATTATGACAAAAGTGTGTCAGAAATCATGTCTCAGTGATATTCTTCCTCAGTAATAACAACCTTTCATCATTACCGAACTGAACAAAGAAATAACCCGGCGTGTGCCGTATACGGTGCAGGAAATGTTTACCATTCCGGAGCACCAGATTTCACCCCTGGTTTTTAGTGGAGTTCGTGTTGTTTCCTACTTATTATTTGTAACTTGATGTAAATGTCTTTTGGTTTTATGAGTCTTTGGTTACTCCTTGGTTTTGATTGTTATTGTCTGATACACGATACCTTATGGATGTATTTACATGATATAAGCTTATTATAACACTTGCATATATAAATAACACATGACAAAAAGGTTTCATATGAAATAAAATTTAAAAAATAAAATCCTCCCACCCGCCCCATTTTTTTCAAAAATTTGGATGAAAATCTACTTATTAATTTTAGTTGGCCTAAGGTTGCTGCCTTATTAGCATATACAAAAAAACTGTTCCTTTCTTAACATATATATTACCTTTCCTATTTCATCTGAGACTACATGTAGATCATAGACATGGAGACTACCATCTTCCATTGTAGAAACCATGTGACGTCCTGAAGGGCTGATAGAGAAGTTGTTGACCTTGTTATCAATGGTGCCGACATCAAAAAGTAGTTTACATGAGTTAATATTTATATATCTTACTATTCCATCCTGACTTAAAACACCAAGTGTCTGTAAATATAAACAAAGTGGCAATATTGGTATATTGATTATCAAAATTTATAACTCTAAAATTAGAGAACTGAAACCAATATTTGGGGGCGTAAGCGATGGATGTACAGGACAGACAGACAGGACAGACAAGTGTGACACTTAATGTCCCCTCTAGATCTGCCAGGACAGGGGCATAAAAACTTGAGGGAATCAATAAAACTTCAAATGTGTCTCAACAAGGTAAGACTCTTGCTTTCATTTCATCATGTGCAATGTGAATTCGACTTGGAAAAAATTGTTATGATGGGGAAATAATATACAATTGGTAAAAAATTTCTTATCAGACAACTAGTCTGGTGTCATAAGATCTAAGACAGTGAAAACATGTGTCTTGTGAAGTGAACCAGATTCATGTCAACAATCTACCACAATACTGTGGATTCATTGTTATTAGTGGGAAACCAATTTTCTTTAATTTTGTGGGTACAGGGAAACCACAAAGGAGTATGCTCTGTAAGGTTCTAAAATGGCCCCCTTTTTTAGCTTAAAATTCAAATTCGGATTTATTAACAAATATCACAATAAATTATAGCTAATACAGTGACTAGATACGAAATAAGCCATTTTGTTGAAAATTTTACGTTTCTGTGTTTCATTATGACGTCACAAATTGAACTCATATTGATTTTCATGAAAAATTCAATGAAAATGAGTAAATTCCCATAGATTATTGGACAGGAATCATAGAGCGCATACGTCGACAACAAAGATCTTTTAAAATAATGTTTGTGAAGACATTTCACATGTCTTATTTGAATATTGACTTTGTCGACGCCTGCGCTCTATGTTTCCTGGTCCTTAATTTGGTTGAAAGCCAGCTGATTTTGTCAAATTTCACCAAAGTCCCTTATCTTGACTTTTTTTGGATGTAAAAATCCACGTGTTAGAATTTAACTTTGACAAAAACAGTTCTGTTTAACTTTCTCACATGTCTTTAAGGCAACTTAAAACATTTATTGTCTTGTAACTATGAACTTTATAATTGGGGATAAATATTGCCCTTACCAAACTTACTCCTTCAAATGTTCAATGAATTGCAAATTTGCTTTTAGATTAAATGTAAACTTTTGGAAAACCATGATATCAAATATCCATAAAAATTTGGTATCAATGAAAAATGAATGAATCCACATTATTCCTTTTCAACATTTTTCAAAAAGTTTGCTAGAGAAATCTACTTTACTCGGCCAGGTATATCTGGAACCTTTCATGTTCCTTGCAAGTCAAAACTAATTATTACCTGATTTTGTCCTGCATCAAATTTGTCAGGAAGAAAGTTGAGTTGCTTAACTGATGTGACTTTAGTAGGCAGTTCAACAATGCGTAACAATCTGTGTGTATCAAGATCCCACAGGTGAATAAATCTAGATCTACCGCCTGCTGCTAAAACACGGCCATCTCTGGAAATAAATATGAAATGTTCGGATCCAGGTTTGGTTAAACATGAAAAAAAATGTAACAAAAATATAAAATATATAAGATAAGGTGATGCAATTTTTGTGCATGTCCTGTTATATGATTATTTTATGCATAGTATCTATGTAAAAATAAGATGAGGTCTGGTTGCCAATAATCAAATTCTCCACATAAACAATGAGAAAAACCCATACATCACAAAGTTTAGCTAACTAGTATCAGTGCACAGATATATTTACTGTAACTTGGTCATTTTTTCTCAAAATATTGGGACTATTATCTAATATGCAGCAAACTTTCTGTATTTTTTCTTTCCTTTTTAAGTAGAAATGTGGATCTGCAACATGTTTTCACTTGTAATTTCTGCACATCAAATCACTTTGAAGCAGCAAAACTTATGTCTCTTGGGTGGTTTCCCAAAGTATTGGCAACTGAATTTTACTGCACAGTTTCTTACTTTGTAGCAGCAAAACTTCTGTAACTTGGTTTCTTCCCTGGAGGAATGGGTAACTGGTATTTACAATTCAATGTATCCGACTCCCAAGCAAATATTGTGTCATCTTTAAATGCAGTGATGATTGTGTTACTCAGTGGCAAGAAAGAGACCTGTAATCATATTAAAGAAAAAAATTGCTTTTAGCCTACACTCGTGTCTGGTAATTCAGCCCATCTGATAACTCTACTTCCATGTGTTTCTACAAAATTTTTTTAGTCTGCTATATTATTTTAATTTTGAAGAAAACCATTTGCTTACGTCAAGCCAAAATGAAAGGGAGATAATTCAATTTTAAAACTATGGAAAGCCAAAATAACAAAATTCAAAACAATCTTAAAAATTCGCAATCATTTAGAAATATGTATATGAAAGTTTGACACAAGCTTTCTGTTTTTTTTTTTCGATTCTTAAGAATACAAATAAAATATATTAACTCTGAAAAATTTTTTGGGTTTTATATTTTAATTACTAGATTTACTGCACAGACATTAAACCCATTGACAAGGATGATCGTGGCTTAGCTGCATTTCAGAATACTGAATGATAGCAATTTTGTTATGAGAATGCTATTAACCATTCTATTGACATTCTTATCTTTTTTTATAATCATATTCTAACTTTTCTTTTTTTTCTGATCTTAAGGTGGCTCGGGACTATTCGACTGCGCATAATTTCACGCATGAATTACAAAAGTATTTGTCGTTAATTTGATATAATTTTTTTAAATATTTTGATTGATTAGAAATGTTAAATCATTGTAGTTATGTGAATAATAGAATATTTTCGTTATTATCCGTATTTGTTAAATGGTCATAATGACATTTCACCCATTTTCACCATTTTCCCGCCAAAATATATTTTTTTCCTTATCGGTGACCTATCCAATTTTTATTTGCTCATTCTTTGAAGCTATATTTAAGCTTTTTATATTACAGTTTTGGACCATGTGTCATAGAACGTTTTTTTTAATAATCCGATAAAAATATGTCAACACCTCTATTTTCCCTATCATTTCATTGAAAAATGGTCCCTTTTACATACCTGTTTAAAAGTAAAATTTTGAGCTTAAATGGTCCGTGACCTCCTATTTTTTTTCTACCAATTTGATTCAATTTCTGTAAAGAATAAAATAACAAAAAATACGGCACTTCTGATAGAAACTTTTAATAGGCCCCGAGCCACCTTAATAAAAAAAAAAGGTTTTTACATTTTGGTTAATTTTTCTTTTTTATATTTCGTTCTCCTTTCTTAGTGGTCCATTACTAAAACATCATTTCCAAACGTTTAAGTTCCTTAATATATGATAAATCGGTCTTCCATACTTGTTTACAACGCATGGACAGACTTACCGGACAACCACACTTCCGTGAAAAACACAGGTGACCCATTTGTCTTATTGATTTTCTAATCATTTCAGATATATGTCTTTGCAGAATTAATGTTAATATGCATAACATTGAGTTTTCAGTGAAAAGATTTAAATAAATTTTGAAGCAATTTTAATATAATAAAGAATAAATATAAAAGACCAAATCCTTAGGTGGGCAGAGTTACCGGACTGCATCATATGTAATTTTCTATCTATCTAAGAGATTTATTATCATGACAGAAACAAAATTTTAGATTAACAGCAGTCAAAACTTTGATTGAGGTTTGTCAAAATTCTACGTTTATACAAGACTGTTATATATAATCTCAAACATTAAATTTGTATTTTTTTTAAATCCAAAGATACATTTTTTGTAAACTATGCAATTTTTTACTATTATTATTTATTTCAAAACAACAAACTTTTCTTGTTTTCTTGTTTTCTTGTTTATTGGGATGACATGGACAAATATCATATAAAGGCTACATCTTATGTTTACTAACATTGGAATTTTCCTCTCTTTTTTTAATGTTTCAAAACTAATGAAGAAAGTTTTTTATTGCAAACATAAAGAAAGTAATCTCCTTTTTGTCAAGATATTCAAATTTTTGTCTGTTCTATTTTCCAATTGAACAAATACAATAGTTATTGTTCTCTGTGTAGTTAATTTACTGTAACAATATAACAGACAACATTTTAAACACCTTGACTAAGAGGAGATGACTCTGTGGAAAACTTTCATTTGGTTCACAATAAAACTACCTGAACAATGCCAACATCTTCTTTGATATTAAGTTTTCTTTTCCTCTGGAAAGTATCTAGATCCCACAGCTGAGCAGCATCAGTAGATGTTGTCAATGCATACCTTCCTGAAGCATGTACTGATATATTCCCTATCACAGATTCATGTCCTTTCATCCAAGCCACCATCTCTTTTGTATCTGAAATATATAAAACTAGTTGTAATACTGTGAATTCGTTACTGTTCACTGGATACAAATTTTCTTGGATTTAATGGGTAAAGGAAGGCCATGTTTTTGCTGACTTTGAACATACTATGAAAACCAAATATCTATAAAAATATGATTTTCCAAAACAACAAAAAATGGTAGCCATGACTATATAAAATGTATCAACAGTATATTTTCCCCAGATTTTCTTTGAGATTTTCATGTAATCTCATCCTAGCTCAAATTTAAAGAATAAAGTATTTGAAGATCTATATCAGATTTGCTATTTCAATTAACCATTTTGGTTTTTTTTAAAAACCCATTTAATCCACCATTTTCTACATTTGAAAATGCCTGTACCAAGTCAGGAAAATGACAGTTCTTGTCCATTCGTTTTTGATGTGTTTCGTTATTTGATTTTGTTATGTTATTATGGACTTTCCGAATTGATTTTCCTCTAAGTTCAGTATTTTTGTGATTTTACTTTTTGATCAAACATCTGGACTGAGCTCTGACTTACTGCCATGACACTTTTAATAGGATGAAAAGACAGCTGACTAAATCACATACCCATTAAAACATCAACAGGCCATTTTGTCTAATATAAGTCTGAAATTTAGATGGAAAATATTAACGCAACACAGATATCTACTTACCAACATCATAACATTTCAATGAGTAATCTGATAGTCCCACCAAAAACTCAGATTTCCTTCTCAAGTCAAACGCCATTGCTGTACATGGATGTCCTAGCTTTTGAACCAAGGAAAACCTGGAAATTTATAAAAAATATTTACTCAATAAATAGTATACATAAATTATCTTGGCCATATTTTCTTTTAACATTATTTGATTTATAAAAAAGGTATAACATCAAGAGATCAAACCTTCATAAAGGTTAAACATATTTTTCTTAATCTTAATATTATAGGGTTATTGCATGAATATTGGGGAATATTGTCCCGAGTAGAATATTATATTGCACGAGCTTGCGAGTGCAATATATGTTCTACGAGGGCAATATATTCCCCAATATTCATGCAATAACCCTTTTATTGTATAGCAATATAATATTTGAAAGTAAAAATTGGTTTAAACTAAAAAAATCGTTGATGACGTCATGAATTTTGAAGATTTATTGCACTAGTGCAATATTGGAATTTATTGCACGCTAACTTTTGGTTACTTTCTGTGGGAAATATTATATTGCTATACAATAATTATTGTTATTTGTTATAAGTGTAGTCACTGCAATTGTATTTTTTTTTCTGGATATATACTTTTTACTCACTTGGTCAAATCATGTTTTGGTCTATTTTAGACATTCATTCCTACACACATGCTGTAGGTGTACATAAACCAACATGGCCATCTTGAAGGGTATTACATTTTCAAATGTTAATTAAATAAATACAACAATATTTCTGTTTAAACCAAAAATTAGATAGTATAATGTTCCTAACCAATTGCCATAAGTTTAAAAAATATTTACTGCTACATTTCATGATTTTTCAATTTTCACAATTTTCTTTATGAAAAATAGAACCCAGATATTTTGTTTTACGTGTTTATAATTTGCATTTACCTGTTTTTAGTAATATCAAACATGAATATATGTCCCTGATGGTCCCCTGCGACAAAACTGTCACCATTACTGTCAAATGCAGTGTGAAGAAATCGGACATTTTTACCAGCATGTGATAATGTACTTGGCTGACTGTTAGTAATCTGTATCATTAAGCTGAAAAAAAATATAGGGTAATCTTCAAATATTAATACAATTAAAGCAACAAACAAACAAGAGAAGAAGCAATTTATTTCTTTACTTACAATTACAAATGTACTGGTAATTTTATTCCCAAAATACTTAAAAATAAAACTTCACTTATTTGTAACTAAAAAAAGAAACTGACTGAATAAATGTGAAAATTGTAACATTTTTATTTTTAAATTAAAAACAAAACTTTGAACATGTTGAACTACTAATCTAATTTATCATGTTTATTGTTGTTCAAACATTTTTTTCCAGCAGGAAGAGTTGAATCAGATTTAACATCATAGTTTTTTCATTACGAATTTACAGAATATGAAAGTGATATTAGTGATTGCTTGTTTTATTATTTACATCATACCCATTATCCGATGATGGTGTAGGTTTTCTGTGCCATACTTTACCAGATGTCTTTCTACAAACATCAAGGGACTGCATCTTAGATGGAACCTTGTACCTGCAAAAAACTAATATTTTTTTTGAAACTGCCACAATTTTCAACATATACACTTTGAAAAGAAAACCTTGTGCATCTACATTGTACATGTTATAAATGCATTACTTGATTTTTAGCTAGGAATTTTCACAACACATGCAAATAAATTATTTCTGATGAAAAATCAATTCTGTATACATGTATAAAACTTGAAACTGAATCTCCAGCAATATGCCTTGGAAGATATAGGTCACATATATATAATATATAAATGTAGAAAATGGTGGATTAAATGGGTTTTTTAAAAAAACAAAATGGTTAATTGAAATAGCAAATCTCATATAGATCTTCAAATACTTTATTCTTTAAATTTGAGCTAGGACGAGTTTACATGAAAAATATATATATAAGCTAGAGTTAGAGGAGGGGGATAAGGTCTCCGTGCAATGCTAGGCGGTGTTGTCGTAGAAGTTAAAAATAAAAAGTACAGGTTCCAGCCCCGGCGCCGGGGAGGAAGTTACGAATCAAATCTACTCTAACATCGTTAGGTTGATTTTCTAGGCACTTTATGTATGTATATATATACATATATATATATATAACAGCTTTTTTAAAAATAATTTAGGAAAATCATTGAACTGTGAACAAATGCAGTTTAATTCTATCTTAAATAACTTGCATCACATCCTATTTTTTTTCCAGTAATGTTGTTTGTAAAGCCTGTAAATTTAGATAAGATCTGTGTACACTCATTGGTGCTGTGAGTAAACTTACCAGTATTCTCAATGGATATCAAGTGAACACCATAGGAAAATCTTAAGAGTATTGTTTTTATCCATTCAAAAAATGATTTAGTTTTCTATAAATCAAACAAATAATTAAGGCAGTGGCTATTTGACTGGCAACGGCAAAATAGCAAATTTGCTATTTGACCGGCACTGGCAAAATAGCAAATTTGCTATTTGACCGGCACCGGCAAAATAGCAAATTTGCTATTTAGCCGGCTCTGATTAAATCATATCTAACTGGAATTAAAATTTAAGAATAATAATTAAATATCAAAATTTTCTATCTAAAAACATTTGTTACTGTTGCTCATATAAACACTTAAGGGGACGACCATTTGATATTCTGGGGGGTGGGGGGGGCAGGAGGATTTGTTTTTGATCGGTTATTTATTTTTGTAAACTAAGAGGACAGATTATTCATTTTCTGCACCGTTGAAGCAAGATTTTTCATTTTAATTAAAGCAAGGGACTGATTATTCATTTTTACAACTATATTTTTTATATTCGAAATTTTTTTTGAAGGGTTTTGGATCCACTGAAGGCCCAAGAAGCTATAGAACAAATGATGCAAAATCATGCTTTCTGGATGTTCCGAAGACCCTTTGATAATCTGAAAATTAAGTTTTGTTTAAATAATTTTTATGCCCAACCTACACTAGTAGAGGGGCATTATGTTTTCTGGTCTGTGCATCTGTTCGTTCGTCCGTCCGTCCGTTCGTTCGTCTGTGCGTCCGTTCAGGTTAAAGTTTTTGGTCAAGGTAGCTTTTGATGAAGCTGAAGTCCAATCAACTTGAAACTTAGGACACTGTTGCTTATGATATGATCTTTCAAATTTTAAAGCCAAATTAGACTTTTGATTCCAATTTCACGGTCCAATAAACATAGAAAATGAAAGTAGGAGTTTCAGGTTAAAGTTTTTGGTCAAGGTAGTTTTTGATGAAATTGAAGCCCAATCAACTTGAAACTTAGTACAATATGTTCCCTATAGTATAATCTTTCTAATTTTAATGCCAAATTAGATTATTACCCAATTTCACGGTCCATGGAACAGGATAGTGTGAGTGGGGCATCCGTGTACTTTGGACACATTCTTGTTTGACAATATTTTGGTCTCAAAGCAAAATGTATAAATTCAGAGTTAGACTGAAATTTCTAGGGACAACATCAAAAGACCAATGTGCATGATAAAGCAAAAATGGAATTCGCATAGTTAAGCCTATGGCTGCTGGTTTTTTTTTTAAACTCATGATCAAGTTCATAACAAAATTACTAGATTACAAAAGAAATGCAACACTAACAGAATACAGAAGGGCAATCAATGAACAAAAGACAAATAAATAAGAAACATTGATCCCGAAAAATCAGGGCTATAAGTCTGAGGGAAAACAGAACTTTCTTCTTGCAAGGTCGTGAACACAATTTGATATGGAGACAAGCGTTTGGTTTTGAAATTTTCTACATGTAGTTACGGCCCTGTTTAAATAAAAGTGAGGTATGTTTCCTGAGACAATATACCTCAAGTTAAATGAAACCAATTTTCAGAAATTTCAAGTATATTTAAATAATATTTATACTTTTGTTATTAAAAAATTTGTGAAGTGTTTCACGATTTTTTTGGGGGAAAAAGATGAATTGATGAAGAATCTGGTGCCATCTCATACTTTCCATTAGACCTGCTGAGTTATTCATTTTCTATACATTGCAAGTCAGGCAATTTATTTTCAAACTACCACAGAACAAACCATTTATTTTTGTGATTATCAAGGCCGAGTTATTTATTTTCAAAATCCTCCTTTTACACAGATTTAAATTTGAAAATCAACATTTTGTTATAAATATTTTAGAAAAAATATATTTAAAAAATGTATTTACAAATGTGTTTTCATGCTTTTAATTAATGTTATAAAGTTATAAATTATTTATTTATGAAAATCTTTTATTTTTTATTGTACTTTAATATTTTAAATGCTTGATATTGTGATAAAATGATTTTAAATTATTATTATAAAGCTTTTTTATTCTCCACTAATCACATCAATGAACAGTTTTATTTAGTGCCGGCTAAATAGCAAATTTGCTATTTAGCCGGTGCCAGTCAAATAGCAAATTTGCTATTTTGCCGGTGCCGGTCAAATAGCCACTGCCAATAATTAATGCTTCAAAACAAGCCATCAACTTTTAAATATTCAACGTGTTGTCATTAATTTCAAGAATGTATACCATTTAAATATCTGAATAAGTTTATTAACCTTTAACATGCTTAATCTCCTTAATATTAAACTTTTTTTTTTAAAGTAAGGAGTTGGTCTCATTGGGATCTAAGCGTGACACAGGATTGCTGATTTTTTGTAAGCATGACACAGGATTGCTGATTTTTTGTAAGCGTGACACGTGAAAGTCAAATTATTGTGCCATGAAGACAGGAAACGAAGTCTAGCAGAACACAGGGAAATTACAAAAAAATTAGAATTGCTAATGTATATACTGTAAGCGGGATACAGGAATCTGACAAAACAGTAAGCGGGATCAGAACCCCCAGTGATACCCCCTAAGGAGAACAATACACCTAATCGCTATTTATTCCATTCCGGATAAGTTCTAAAATTACACAACTTTTTCATCCAGTTGAAGTTATCTGGGACCCTGTTTGAACAATGCACCATGCATGATACTTTTTAATGAGACCTGTTTAAA
The DNA here is from genome assembly GCF_963676685.1 of Mytilus edulis. Taxonomy (NCBI): domain Eukaryota; kingdom Metazoa; phylum Mollusca; class Bivalvia; order Mytilida; family Mytilidae; genus Mytilus; species Mytilus edulis. The sequence continues at coordinate 63,050,915 of NC_092348.1, forward strand.
CTACCGTAAATACTTCAAACAAAATATTTTTTTACTTTAATTTTAATTTCGAAAAAAGTGGATCATACTATATCAAAGTTTCTTGATAATCACTTTCTAAAGTTTTTTCTCCCTCAGCTCACTACTGATGACCTCCATTTTTCGGCCGGTGACCCAAAACAGGGAGTTGTATAAATGACTGTTTTTCTCGGAATGGACTAAATAGCGATAAGGTGTATCCAAGGGCAAACCGACTCGATGGGCACAAATGAACTCAGGGCGAACATGTAAATAGGGTGGACAAACCCAATACCCATCTGACTATAGTCGAACGGCTGATTGATAAAGCTTGTCTAAAACAGTGTAAGTTCTTTATATTAAAGGGACTTGTAATTGTTAGGATAACAGGTAAATTTTGGACTTCCAAATTGATATAGATTTTTTGCTTTGATATTACATATTGCAGCACACAGGAAATCTAAATCTGTGCAGCTCATTGCTTGTTGAAAAGGGTAGAAAAGCACTTTTTAAAATAAAAAAAACAATTGGACTAAATAACCAATGCAAGCTATTAGAAAAATTATTTGACTCCCTAGTTGTGCCTATTGCTCTATACGGAAGTGAAGTATGGGGAATAGGCAAACAACACAGGGATTCAGATCCCTTTGAACACTTGCAGTATAAATTTATTAAAGAAATTCTAGGAATACATTGTAAAGCATCAAATGCTGCATGTTTAGCCGAGCTAAATAGATTGCCTTTATATACCAGAATAGAATTTTCAGCAATAAAATATTGGCTTCATATACTTGAATCAAATAATTCACTTGCCCTAAAAATATATAAAGCAACTGAAAAAAATAACTCTTGGATAATAAATATGAAAAATCTCCTTTCAAGACTTGGTTTTCATTTTATTAATCTAAATCCTATTGATATTAAGATGTATTTAAAACACATTCAAGAGAGAATCAATGATATAGCCTTCCAAAAGCAAGAGACTGACATCAATCAAAATAAAAAAATGAACTTTTTTAATATACTTTATAAACCAAATAAAAGACCCTCGTATGTTGATCAATGCAAATCCAAAAGTGATAGATCAACATTATGTAAATTGAGGTTAAGTGCTCATACTTTATCTATTGAAAGAGGGCGATATCTAAAAATACCAAAGCAGAATAGGGTATGTCTTTGCTGTAACAATGAAGACATTGAAGATGAACTTCACTTTCTTTTAAAATGTTCCTCCTATAAATATGTGAGAGATAACCTTATTAAAAAATTAAATAATGTTCTATTGAACAACAAATTTTCTTCCTTATCATATAACTTACTTATATCAATTCTAAATAGTAATTCCCAAACAATATTAAAAATTGTTGTCAACTATTTGAATGAATGCTTGTTGGTGAGAAACTCATTATTAAAAGGTACTTGATTTTTGTAATAATGTATATTATGCTTCTCATTTATTTTTTATATATTTCTCTCATAATTATCCACTGTCACTCCTTCATTGTATATATATGTTATTGTAGTTAGTCTTTAATTTGTTGCCATAACCATTTATTGTCAATGTGTTAGTGCTAATAAAGTTATCTTATCTTATCTTATCATATTTCATACCCTGTAAATTTTGAATTTTGCTTCCCTAACTTATTAGCATTGCAGCTTCATTAAGTGTGGTTAGTATTGCTCTTCTAATAAACAGTGATGTTTACTATTTTTCGGGACCAAACATGTTTTGATTTGTCGCGCTTTTATAAAATTATAGATTTTTTAAATTCATAAAAATACGAACTCTGCGGTAAATTAAGTTCATCATTGCAGTGATTATAGAATCTCATCTAGCCTTAAATATCAATTCATTTAAAGTTCTACCTTATAAATACATTGAAGATACATGTTATATTCGAAAAAAGAAAATATAGGTATCTCTTAATATTAATTCGTTTTATAAATTAATATATGAAAAATTTATACTTTTGTAAACTTTTGGGTTTAAGAGATTTCGTCAGAGAAAAGTCCCGAGCTAACCGATGAATGTTTACTTCCGGTGATAATCAACTTTTTGAGCGAAAGCCACGTCAGATTTACACGGTTTAAATATATAAAGTAGAGTTGTGTCTTAATGACAATTGATGATTTGATATACTGAAACTTCATTAAAGAAACAAGATGTCCTCGAATGATATCGGGGATTGGTACCGCAGTATTCCGAAAATAACGAAATGGTGGTTTTCAGGATCAGTTATTATACCAATAGCAGCGAAGTTGGGACTTCTGAATCCTATGTGGTTGTTTCTACATTATGAATCCTTAATTTACAAATTTCAGGTACAATGAATTAGTATTACATTTGAGTTTTTGTGATTTGACATTTGCATAATTGCTAGCCTTTATACACCTTATCGCTAATCCTGGGTGAACAGGCCGCTTGAACTTTTGACGTATACAACAATCACTTTTCCATTGTGGAGTCAGATATTTTGTTTATGACATTAAAATTTTACGGGAACCTGTGTGATATCCAGTAATAGTGGACATATATATAGCAATAAGGTGTATAGCTATAGATAGTCGGAGATTACTCTGACGTCCAACGGCTGTTTTGCCAGACAAGCTGGGGCCGTGGGACGTCAGAGCTTGTCCCATATCAAAAAGTGGATATTTGCCCACCCAAAATAGATGCGCTGCTTCGTCGCTTCTGGTGCCGACTGGCGGCCTTGGAATCATATAAATCGGGCATCAATCTGTTCATTTTTCATTTATCTCTTCATTTATGTAAGTTTCACTTACCTGCCAACCTTTATTTTCCCATATATATTAACAGTTTTCACAGAGACCCATCGATTTCTGCATTTTGACTTTCATTTTTAAAGATTATCACGTGACCACGAGAAAACAAGTGATGATTTATGCAAATGACCATATTCTAACACCTCATTCATTTACGATGCAAGTAATCTAAATGTCCGAGGGCTTCCGATTGTTATCGTGGTTGGCACTAAATGCTAAATACCGATCTCCTGTAAAGGAGGCGAAAAGTTGTGGTTGGTTACTAAATGTTAAATATCGATCTCCTATATATAAAGGAGGTGATAAAAGTATAATTATTTGCATATTTGAGTCTCGAGGTCGCAAAATCCCTCGTAACTTGAAGTCCATTTGAAAACAAAAGAAAAATGTCTGAATGGATGGGTCTCTGTGAAAACTGTTAAAATATGGAAACCTTTATTTTTCCATATTTTAATCGTGCCAACCACGATAACAATCGGAAGCTCTCGGACATTTAGATTACTTGCATCGTAAATGAACGAGGTGTTAGAATATGAAAACTGTTAATATATATGGGAAAATAAAGGTTGGCAGGTAAGTGAAACTTACATAAATGAAGAGATAAATGAAAAATGAACAGATTGATGCCCGATTTATATAATTCCAAGGCCGCCAGTCGGCACCAGAAGCGACGAAGCAGCGCATCTATTTTGGGTGGGCAAATATCCACTTTTTTATATGGGACGAGCTCTGACGTCCCACGGCCCCAGCTTGTCTGGCAAAACAGCCGTTGGACGTCAGAGTAATCTCCGACTAAGCTATAGACAGGTCCCCAACACTACATAAATTATTACCGAATGCAAGTAGACTTGTACCAGTTGTGGTCAACATTTTTTAATCAAAATCGGTTTGGCCGAAATCATATTGCTTTCATTTTTGTTCGCCCCCATTTAAGTTGGCGCCCCAATCTTAAATAAATTGCAATCAATGATTAATCATCTAATCACAAAACAAATATTTCAGCTTGTTTAAAGCCACTATAATCAGCAATTACAACTAATAAAAAAATCATGCATCTAAGACTGAATTAATTTGTCTATAAGTACACATCCATCGATCATTCAATGGATTTAGTGTAAAGACCACATTATAAACAGTTTGAGAAAAAGATGACATTGTGCAATGAAAAGATACAGTTATTGACAGATTGTAGATTAGATTGTATTAGCCTTTTTTTGAACATTCTGTACTTGTTTCCTCAAATATTAATCAAAAGATTCACATATATTTGTAACTTTATAAACCTTTAAAAGATTCATCATAACAAACCATCAAAAATGCATATGCATTTGTAGATACATTGTACAGCCAAAAAAATCATGCTCGTGCAGTTGGAATTGGTAAAGCCAAAGCATCCACTAGAATTCAAACTACATTTGTAAGAATCACTTTAATGTAATTTTTTAGTTTCATATTACTGTTTAACTTTCATGACTTTGTGATAATTATACTTTCACAATAATGGTATTGTGATTAGAAACTTTGAATCTAAATGAATATTGTTCTAAAATGTATCTTTTGTGATATCTATTTTCAGTTTTGGAGGCCATTGACAGCTGTACTATTTTATCCAACAGGATTCCCATATTTGATAAACCTTTATTTCTTATATTCTTATTCTATCAGAATAGAAACAGGTATGTTTACTATTACTACAAAAATATCATTTATATGTGCTAGTTCATGTTACAAACAAGTTGTCTGCACTGTTTACATGTATATGTCCTATCTGTATAAAAAAAAAAGAAGATGTGATATGATTGCCAATGAGACAACTCTCCAGAAGAGACCAAATGACACAGAAATTCACAGCTATTGGTCACTGTACGGCCTACAACAATGAGAAAACTGACAGATTTATTAATGAACAAAAAAAAATATAAAAAATATAAAAAAACATATATGTTACACAGCAACAAACGACAAAAAAAATTGCAATTTTGTTTTCATTGTCATGCTGTGGTTTGAACAGTGGTTCATGCATAAGACAGCATTTAGCAATTCTGTTTAATAATTATGTAAATACAGAATTTCAATTTAGAAAAATACTAGAGAAATTTCTAATGGCATCATTTCATGATGTACAAATGTAGCAGTCAAAAAACATACATTGTTGACTAATTTACACACTAGTTTTTCAACAGAGCACACATCAAGACGCAAGTGTGGCATCAATATGTCACCACATACTTTTTTGAACATAATGATGATTTTATCTTTTATAAATTTAATCAGATTTTCAAAGTTATCCCTTTTAAAATTCCTCATTCCCAATGCAAGAGTTGATTTCCTTTTGATAAAATTAATGACAGGGAATTCAAATGGTTTGTTTGATTAAGAGAGCTCTTCTACATGTACATGTACGTTTTGTACAAGGGCATGCTTGTTAAAATTTGGCTTGTTTACTTTTCAAGAAGCAAATTTTTGAGATAGCTACATGTAATAGCTTTCCAAAGTTGTCCCTTTTAAAATTCCTCATTCCCAATGCAAGAGTTGATTTCCTTTTTGATAAAATTAATGATAGATATAGGGAATTCAAATGGTTTGTTAGAATAAGAGCTCTTCTGCATGTACATTTGTACACAGGCATGTTTGTTAAAAATTTGGCTTGTTTACTTTCCAAGAAGCAAATTTTTTAGATAGCTATATGTAATGTTGGTTTGAAAAAATCCTCAGACTTACAAGATATACAGATAAACATTTGTATTCAATATTACATTTACAAGACAAAGAAATGAAAAAAGGAATAAATATGGATTGCCTACTAAAACAGGACAAGTGAAAGATCAAAATCAACATGTGTTGTAGTATGTTTTGGTTTCTTTTATTTTGATTATAGTTTAATGTGGTTTTTTTTCTTCAATATTATAGTTTATTATGTGTTTTTTTCAGGTATATATGATGGCAAGCCAGCAGAATATGCTTTTATGTGGATCTTCAACTGGTTAGCACTTGTTGTATCCTTTGAAATAAATTTGGATGAATAAAAACAAAATTGGGATAAATATCAGTTAGACATAAGTGATTGACAAGTCACCAAATCATATAGTAACTTCTGACATTCTTCTATGTCTAATGCTTAAATATGAAAAAGAACATCCACAAATGCTCTCAAGATTCAATACCTCCTTATCACAGTTTTCCAAAAAAAACATATAAAAAATACCCATGGTACCACAGTCCAATTTATTGCTTAGTATAACAAATGCTCTTTTCAGCACCTTTCTTTCTTTCAAAATGTTCTTGTAATAATTTCAATTGACTAGCTATTGGCAAAAGAAAATGGATTAACAAAATGAATGGTTGAGTGCTTACCACAGGCCCTGCAGCTCAGGCTTGTTAAATTGCTGTCAGGTCTGTAAAAGTCGTCTCTACTGGCTTAAAGGCCAACAGGATCTAACCAAAATTTCCCTAAAAATAGATATCATGGGCCTGTAGAGATAAAGTGTGGAATATTTTGATAATATTTCTGTTGATTTTGGGGAATTAAAATCAGAAATTTTGTTTTTGACTTTAACATGTTTAAAGAATGACCTGAAGCTGTTTATATTTTAGTGGATTTACATTTAGAGTTTCCCTTAACTGATAAAAACAGATAATTGGATTAGTAGCTGAAATATATGTAAGTACAAAAATAAAATCACTTGTAATACAGTATCTATACTCAGATAAAAGAGAAGCATATAGTTTTGTATTCAATCATGAAAACTAACTCAAATTAAATAACTATCTCTTAATTATCTACTGATACAATTGACAAGTTGTTAGCAAGTTGAATGAATGAAACTCAAATGAACGCTGTTCCTTTTGAATTTTTTGTTAATTCTTGGATTTAAATGCTGATTTTGAAAAATAAGAAGAAGAAAGAAAATAAATACAAATTATATGAATTTAAATTAATTTGAGCAAATGTTGAAACAACAAAATCAGAAACCATTGATTTTATCTCCAACTATAAAACTAATACATATCATTAAATGAAAGAATTATTGGAATAAATTATAAATACAAATACATCACTTTATAATTCTCTTAATTTACTGTTATAGTTACTGATGGATCCTATGGTGTTAAGTGTGTTATATGTGTGGTGTCAGTTAAATAAAGATCAGATTGTACAGTTCTGGTTTGGAACACAGTTTAAGGTGGGTAGTTAACAAAATTATATATTCACATATATGTGTGCAGGCAGACTAAATGTTTTTTGTCAGATACATCACAAAAATATGACAGTTTTTAAATTGAACAGAATATTTTTCTGAATCTCAAGGATAATGGGTAATTTCATTGTTTCATACCCAAAATTAAAGGAATGTCAAACATTGGTTGAATTTTAATTGCATTTGTCATTAGGACATTGTTAGACATTTGAATCTTTTTGGTGCACACTTTTGAAAGTATTACCCAGAAGATTCTGCCAACCATGTTACAGTATGTAAAGTTCCTTACTTTCGCATCTTCTTAGTGGCTAGTTAATACAAATAACATCATAACATAAACAACTATTTTACATTAGAGTTCCTGTTGATGGGTATCTGTTATTCTGTAAATCTGTCATAAATTAGTATTCATCTTGATTGCACTTGAATTTCATCTTATATTGCACTTGAATTTCATCTTATATTATATGTTCAAAATATATGGTTATTTTTGTTTATTCTGGATCACTTTTTATGGTGGATCTTTACGTATGAAAAAGAAAATGTGGTATGATTACCAATGAGAAAACTCTCCACAAATAACCAAATGACACAGCTATAGGTCACAGTACAGCTTCAACAATGAGCAATGTCTTTACCACATAGTCAGCTACAAAAGGTCCCAACATGTTCATTATAAACAGTACATTGTTAGAAAATTCACATTATAATCATTGAAAATTGGAAAACAACTGAACTTGAAATAGCTAGTACAAATGTACCACATTTAACTGTCAATATTTTTTTCTGTTTCAGGCCATGTATTTGCCATGGGTTTTGTTTGCTTTCAATGCTATTATTGGAAGTGGGTATGTAGAATCTTTATACTGTAGATTTAATGGACTGTTTTCTGCCAACCTGCCATTGATTTTCCAACTTTAATTTTCACACTTTTTTTTTTACATATAGGCATTATATGTAATACTGCTATAACATAGTATCTTGACCTCCCATGAAAAGTTATTCCTGTGGTATTTTTCCTCATTGAAAATTTATCCCAAGTCATTAAATTGAATGGAAGAACTATGTTTTACTTTTAAAAAACAATTCAATGCATTGGTATTTTTGTGGATTACATGTATTAGCAGAGCACTGATTACCAGTATAAATGTTGAATTACGAATTACAGGGCTCTCACTTAGGCATTGCTTGACTAGCATGTCCAAAAAGTACAAGTCCCTAGGTCTAGACTCCCTAAAGAAAATCCATCGTGAAAACCCTGAAATACTCAATTACACATTGAAATTGATTTGTTTCCATTTCATTAAAATTTGGTTCAATTACTTTTTTTTCTAGATTATTTTACTTTTAATAGGTCAATATATAAGGGACATGTGGGAATTTTGGATAAAACAGGCCTAAATAATCTGAAAGTAGTGACTGTTTCAAGATGATATAGTTATTTTTTTTAAATGATGTTAGCTAGTATGTAAATAAAAGTTTATGCCTATTTTTTTTCCAGTGGCCTGGCACAGTTACTTGGAATAGTTGTTGGACATTTGTATTTCTTCTTAATGTTTAAATATCCACAAGATTTTGGAGGAGCTACATGGTTAAGAGTACCAGCCATATTGTAAGTTTATTATCAGCAGCGTGATCAAATTCGTCAAAAGTAAATTAAAACTGAAATTTGCAATGGATGTACAATAAAAAAGATGGCTCATCTGGTGGCAGCATATAAAACACTATCAAATGAAAAAAATATATACTGTATTTAGTGGGTCTCATTTGGGTCTAAGTGTGACACGGGATTGCCGATTTTTTTGTAAGCGGGACACGTGAAAGTCAAATTATTGTGTCGTGAAAACGGGAAATGAGGTCTAGCAGGACCCAGGAAATGACAAAAAAATGAGAATTGCTTACGTACATAGTGTAAGCGGGATACGGGAATCTGACAAAACAATAAGTGGGATCTGGGATCGGAACCCCCCAATGAAACATCCTATTTAGTCATGTATAGTCTGCACTTTTTTACTCAAAATATGTAGTTGGTACAAGGGGTGTGGTATACATAACTATAGACATGATAGAAGGTTTTAGATTTTAAAAAAAAAAAAAATTATCACCAATTTTGATTTCAACAGATAAAATATTTGAAGATGGTACAATTGCCAATGAGACAAGTATCCTCCTTTCCAAAAGACATTGATTTAATTATAAGTTAATACACAATATATGTCATTAATATGCCTTCAAAAAATGGTTTTTAGCTGTTTGGTTTGTTTTGTGTTTTCAAATAGTTCGTCCAACAATAGAAAAATATCACATGCAAGTAAATACGTTAAGAGATGATTGGATTAGCATAAAGTTGATGTATAATGTAACACATGGTATTTATACCTGATAATTGTTGAAAAATGATTGATGATCTAAAGATGTCTTGTTTTGTTTAATATTGTGATGTATTGAAGCTCTACTTTTGTAATGTTATAAACATCTTCTTGTATTCATATGTAAACTTAATCAACTTTGACTATTAGAACATATAGATAGTTTTCTATTAATGTAATTTGAGTTAAGAGTTCTTTTTTTTCACATTGGAGTGCAACATAGTCATACACTAATACTTTTATAGATTAACTAAATTTAACTTGTAATAATGATAATTTTTATTGACAAAAGTCGTTTTTTCGTGAAATTTATATCTGTTTAAGGCCTTGTATAAATAATGTCAAGGATTTGGGAATATGTAATCAGATTCTTGTATACCACATGTCTAAATCCAACTCAAAATAGATGAATTGAAAACTATCAATTCTGTTTCAATATTGTTTTGATAAAAAATTTGAAAGTATTGTTTTCATGTAGATACAAATGGCTACCAAATAGAAGAGGTGGAGTGTCAGGATTTGGACAAGCACCAGCCAGCAGACGACAAGATGGCAATGATAATGCAAATGGCGGCAGGCATGCCTGGGGAAGAGGAAATCAACTTGGGGATTAAGAAGATCTGAAATATAGAAAACATCATTTTATTACACTGTAATGCTTGAATATATCTGGTGAAAAGTATAGTGTAAACTTCATGTTCACCAAGACCAGATTCATCAAAGACTGAACTATAGATATTTTTCAAGCGATTCAAATTTAAGTGTGTTAGCACTAAGTTTAACGCAATGAACAATGTACAAACATTGAAATTGAGACTTTTTTATTCTGTGAACCATGATATTTTTATAATGTTTTAAGTATCTCTATTGCCATGGTGGGAGCTTGATTCAAACAAGTTATTTGCTTTGAAAATTTGACAGAAGTTTAATAGTATCTTTCTAAAAGTATAAAATGCATATTTCTAAAATGGCCCCATTTACATATGCAGCTGTGCATGCATATTTTAATCATTATGAGGGTTTAAGTTTATTTCCATTGAAACCATATCATATTTTATTGTATTACATACTAAACCATGTATGTTTTTAATCAATGTTCTTGTTTCGTTTAATTTATCCTTAAAAACCAATCTGTGTATAAATGCTCAAATTATCTGGCTATTTTATAATTGTGGTGTATTAAGCATAAAATGCTATAAAACATTTCCAAGACCAAAGATCAGTAATTTTGCTTTTGCTGGTAAATGGAAGAATTACGTATACTTTCTCAGTTCTTCTGAACTTTGTACTGAACAAGAGATTTGTACAGATTGCAAGTTCATGCATCACTTCCTCACTTTACTTACATAAGAGATAAGGTATTTCCTCGACTACTTTTCAAACAGTTATTGAATTCCATTGTCCTGCACTGTGTGCACATTTACCTAGCTTAATTAAAGTGTAAAACTTGTGTGTCAAGATGAATCACTATTTATTGAATTAATATATATATAGGAAGGAAAATTTGTTATGTTTGCTACTAATGTACCAAAAATCATGTTTGTTATTTAAATTTCTTCTTCTTTGACATTCAATGTCATAACAGAAAAAAAAATATTCACAATTTGTGTCATGTGATAAATCTATTCACCAGACTATTTACCCCACAAAAAGAAAAACACAATTTGAGAAAATATTTTTTTAGTGATTGGATATATTTGGAATTATTTTTATCAACATTCATTTTACAGTTATATACTTGTGTATATGATTAGTTGTAAAATAAGCCGAAGTAAAATTATAATGTCATATACCTGGTTGGTTTTTATTTAGTTGTTGGTCAAAGCAGTATACTGTTGATAGCAAAACAGTGCACTCAGTCAACTGCTATTTACTCTTGGAAATTTCTCTCTTAGATACTTTTTTTTATCACTAGTTGTTTGTATAATGATTTTAAAAAAAGTCCTCAAAAGGTGCTGATAATGAAATACAAATATCCAAGCAAACCAAGAAGTAGATGACTTTATGTACTCTGGGAAGTAAATAGGTATGATAATAATGGTAAAATATGGAATGCTTTTTTAACATAATTTGGTGTGCTTATTGCAAAACTACTTAGTGAATTTTTCTTTACTTTTTTATTCTTTCATTCATTACTTTATTTGAAATAAACACAAAGACTTACCATACTCAGCTGTGTATTATACACACTTATTTTACCCATAACATATAATTGGTAAATGGGTGTGTATTATACATGATTTTAGACTTTGAAGACAATGTTTTCTTCACAATTGTATCATTTCAAAGTACAGGTGTGGAAACTCAAGAGACTTGGGGATATATATGGTTTATTTATTCTATTTAAAACAGCTTCAATTGTGTCATGTTCATATGTAAGTCCAAGTCATTGAGTTAAATTCAATAACCATAAGTGTTTTTAGCTGATCTCTTTTCAGTGTTTTTTGCTCCATTTAATCATTTTATTATTTCATGCCCATTTTTGTCAGTTATGTGTAACTGCTGTATTGTGTGTATGTCATCAAATAATATAATTTTGTTGAAATTAAATAAATATTGTTTATGTGTTGTGTTGTCTTTTTCAAAACAGTAGTGGTTTAAAAGCGTGGAATTAAAAAATAATTACAAAATTAGAAAAACCTTTAAACCTATTCCACTCTTTCAACAGCACCTGTATTTCTGAACAGGAATTTCATAGTTACCCTTTTACTTGGGAACCCAATATTTTATGGCGCAGGTGATATTAAGTGTTATCCTTGTCTGTCTGTACATCCGTCCGTCCATTTTTCTGTACACATTACCATAACATTATATTGCTGCAAAATTTTGAATCTGAATGAAAATTTTTAAATTTGAAATTTCCACACACTAATTTAGTTTGCCTCAACTATATATTATGAAAATTAATCACAATGCTTGTTAACACCAATATCAATATAAAGAAGAAGATATGGTATGAGTGGCAATATGAAAACTCTCCATTAAAATCACAATATTTTTGGTTGCATCACTTCACCAATATTTCCCTTTATAAATGGATTAAAATGTTCTACAGAGCGCAGCTCGAATTGTCCACAGAGCTCACACTCCAGACAGTTGGGAAAAGTAAGGACACAACATTTAAGCTCGATACAGCTCTGTATTTTTATTGTGATTAAATATTTGACATATCATAGCTATATATAGGTTACTGACACAGAATAAATGTGGTCTAAGAACTTCAAGATTTGATATTGGACATTTACCTATCATAGACTTATACAAGTATCTAAATATGTGGTTGCATTCAGCTTATCAAAGAACACCAGGATGTCATTAATGTCAGTTCAGTTCAGCTTCTTGTATTTTTCTCCATTAATTGTGCAGCATAGGGTATACTTGTAGCAACTATATACACCTTAAAATATAAGGGAAAATATAATCATGTACAGATAGATGAATTATGACAGTATTGTTTTTTTTTAATTCATAGGAGAGTAATTACAATTTTAAAACCACAAAATTGTTAAATAATAGTAATGTGCTGAGGTATGAGAAAAAGTTAAGTAATAACTGGATATATTTACAAGTAAAATTGAAATTTAATTTCTTTTATTAGTTTTACATTTAAATTCAATTGGTTTGTTAATGGTGCTTTTCTTAAATTCTGATTTAGAATATAATGATAGAATTATCTGAGAATTATCAGTCATTGAATATACAAGATAAATTAATAAAGTAAATACCTCTATTTATATATTTTTATAATGAAAGAATGACATGACGACACTGTTGTCAATCAATAATAAAGGAGAACGATATTAACCCATTCGCCCCCAAGAGATTTCTGGAAAATCAGGCATTTTCGAAAATTTGCAATCATATGCAAATTAGGGAGCTACCATTTGATTTTTATGGGGGGGGCTAGGATGAAAAATTTTGTCCTGCATTTTGTTTTAGCTGTAATCTCTCTATTTTATTTTTCACTCTGTTTGGTCCTGGTTTTTTTTTTTAGTTTATCCTGACTTTTTTTTTTTTGGCAATTGTCTCATCCTGCCTTTTTTTTTTAACTCAAAACTCCTGTCCTGCCTATTTTTTTCAAATTTCATCCTAGCCCCCCATAAAAATCAAATGGTAGCTCCCTTTAATAGCAGACTCTTGATGCTGTAACTGATGCTATATATTAAACTATATATTGGGATTTGGGGGCGGATGACATGGATGGGGGAGGGGGGGGATTAAGGTGGAATATTTTTTCGTGGGTTTGAACCCACCCCCACTGAAAAATTATAATTTTCCGATTTTAAAACGACCTTGAGAGGTGAACATTGACAAGACTGTGTTTCTTTGTCATTCAAGTATTACCCTATAGTTACAGCTGTCCATTCATGCTAACTGGGAGTATATTGGACTTCACTGTCTTGCTGGGGAATTATTAAGTCAGGTCTACCTAAATGTCCGTTTTTACGGATTTTTGACAAAACGGTGACCTAGATTTTACAGCCTAGATTCCTATTGGCCATATTATACCTCGTGTTCCTGTACCACCTATGCATACAGGTGGGATTGGGGGCTAAAGGGTTAAAGGTTTTTTTAAAGAAAAGTTTTGACTTCATGGTCTTCAACGATGCTGAAGGCTTCTGTTTTAAATCACCATCAGGAACATATCTAAAACTAGATGTTTCACAGTCTCAGGTGCATTGAACATTATTTTCTATATTGACTCTGATGTTACTGCTGTACAATTAAAACAATCAAACTTCTGCTGGTTTTTTCGTGCGAATACAAAATAAAGGTGGTTCTGTTTTATCAAATTTTGGGGGTATGTTGCAATGGATGGGAGAGTCATTGAATAGACAAGATAAGTTAATAGAGTCAATACCTCCATTTATATATATTTATTTGAGAAAATACAGTTTATCATTTTCATTTGTCTATATTAGGAAACTACTTGGAATGCCAAAGGGATGTTATAATACGGTTGTAATCATGCAACGGACTGACAAATAAATTGTATAACATTGACGTTGACGCTCGATGCTAAAAATTAAATAAAGTACTAAGTGGAAGAGAATTTAATTTGTATAATCAGGCATATGACAGTTATTTGATGTGTTTGAGTTTTTTTTATTTTGCCATTTGATTAAGGACTTTCCGTTTTGAATTTTCATCGGAGTTCAGTATTTTTGTGATTTTACTATTGTAAAAAACATTAGCTGTCAAATATAAAAATACAAAAATTCTCATATTTGGAAAATAGCATACTGAAACGTTTGTTCAAATTATTAAAAAAAAACCTCTGAAACAAACAAAATACAAAGCATTTACCCAGTCTAATGTATATGCATTTCGTGTGTATTTCATACTATATACCAGCAAATTAACCATCGAGATGACCTCTAAAGAATCACGACAGTCAATTGACCCGATGCTAACAAAAATATGTAACTTGATACACAGACAAGTTCGTGCAAACGTATTATGTCTAGGTCTGTTTGATTTGCTGTCATATAATTTGTTGTTTTCCTTTTTATTAACTGAACATACGTAACCCGTCTCAGCTAAGTCAAATTCATATCAAAATTGAAGGTCGTTTGAATATATTTTTAAATAAGATGACCTTACTAACTTGCAAACCAACAATACATGAACGACTTGCTGAGCTTATTTACTAGTATACACAAATGAACCAAATTAAACGCTTACAGCCAAAAGAATTTCACAATACCACTTTATATTAATTTGAAACAAAACAAACTATGTTTCAATGTATATTCCAAATCGTAGCTTATGCCTATAAAAGGATGAGAAATTCATCAGTTAACCTAAGTGAGATGAATTTTTATTACGATATTATCTTAAACAATATACAACGACTAAAGTCAATTTGCTTGAGGAAGATTGAATCGTTTTGTCTAATTTTGAAAGTTTATAAGAAAAATCTCTTATACTAAATGTGATAAATCAGGCAAATTCTGATTAACGGTGTGCAGCTGATGTAATCTGTGACTACGAGAGTTGTGGACTAAAGGATTACAAGTAATATCTACAACGTTGAAATTAAGAATCATTAAGAAATTTCATGTTACCTGTTTATTAAGCGATCAAAAAAGGTTAAGACATATAGTGATTCCCTGTTTTATATTTAACATAAATGTGGTGTACAAGTCCTGATGTTGTTAATGTTACAACTTATACAGGCAAATTGTACATGCTATAAGTTAAACGTGTACATGCAAAAATGTTACTAAAATACATCGGACATGTTGTAGCATGTACAAAATAATGCTAAAAAATGGGGTTGACTTGTACAAAATTTGAATATAAAGATATGTTTCTATTATAACAACACATGCAAATAACCTCAATAATATTTTAATCAATGTTAAATGGGCACTTGCTACGAGATATATATATATAAAATATGATTGTTTTTGTTCAATCATTTATGAAAGTTAAATGATGAAATGATAATTCGCTTTCAGCAGCCAGTATGGTTTTATTTTGTCAAAATAAGCTTTAAAGAAAGATCGATGATGAATTATTCACTTGTAAGTAAATAATACGACATCATTGAATCCGTATTCATGTGACCTTTAATTTAACCATTTGCCAGAGATGGATTACGCATGAATTATGCGTATTTAGTTATTAAAAGTAAAAAAAATTGTCAACATTAAAAGTGAAACGGAGGTGAATCATTCGTATATAGGTAAAACGACAATCTATCACTTTTAACCTATAACATGACAAGAAAAATAACATAGAAAATCCAATTGCACGATGTCGCTATCTATTTATATCTATATTGATGTTTATATCGTATTTTGTTACCGTAGTTTTTGGACGTCATCTCAATAGTTATTTAGATTGCGTTTGGACTAAAATACATGCGAAATTCTGGTATATATTATCTAGTATATGCATTGTTTAGTATTTTACTATTTATTTTAGAGTTTTTTTATTGTAATTTAGATATGTGTTTTAGTATGTCATAAATCAAATATGAGAATGCGAGTCAAATCTTTACATGATTTTGACAGGTAATGCCCCTTTAACATGTTTAATGTGTATTTTGTCTTTTTCGATTCCGTAAATAACCAGATAAATAGTTTTTATAATTACTTAATACCTTTTTAAAAAACACAGGTATTCAATAAACATTATTCAATATTCTAACCTGTTGAATTATAATTATAAACAATCTGATGTCTTATGAAAGGGGAAATTTCTGTTCCAATATAACATATGTATTGCCTGTGATACTCTCGTTAATTTATGAATTAATTCCAGTTTCTCAGTCCCAGTAACCTTGCTGTGGTACATAAGGCTCATTCAATGATCTTATTACTTATCAAAAGATAATAAGATTTCCTGCATGAAATTTGCACACTTATCAGTTATTATAAAAAAATGCTGAGAGCAGATTCAATCATTTCAAATTAATTCACAAGAGGTGTCCAATGGAAATAATTTTATATCTCCGTGTTTTAAAGAGTATGCATCGGAGAACTGGCTTTAATTTTTGCATGTTGAAAATAGAAGAAAACTGGGTATAATTCAAAATTCTAATGCATCGTTCTGATAAACCAAGTATCTACATTGTGGTCATTGAGGAAATGTATGTTTTTAATTTATGTATCATTGTCATTTTCACGTTTAGTTTTTTTTTGTTACCTATTCCGACATCGGACTCGGACATCTTTTAAACTGAGCTTAACTGGGTGTATTGTTTTTTGTTTGTTTTTCTACATTGCCTAGAGTGTTTTTTTTTTTAGCTTTTTACTGTTGCTCTTTATTATTTAATGAATTACAAATGTATATTCTGCTTTATTTATTTTCTGCTTTATTTAAATTTATTTTCAAATTTTTAACAAGTTAAAACAATTTTTAGCAATATTTTGTACATGTTATCACATTAGTTTTTGCATTTTGTCAGTTTAAACATGTGGAATCTTTCTGTATATGTTATCACATGTACAAAATCGCAACTTGTACACGAAATATACATTAGGTTTTAGGTTTTTACTAGATGTATTGTATTCCTATTTTTTTTTTAATTATTTTATTAAACTTTGTGTGATTATATATAAATATATTTCTGTTTATACTATAAGATTGCACTCAATGTTAACTTGTGCTACTTCAACAACAACTCAACGATGCAGTAGAGAAGTACTTTTTGATAAACAACTGTGGTTTGATAAAATTGGAATTACATTTCGTTTGACCGAAAATAACATCAAAATAATTAATGATTAAATTGTGTGTGTTGTTTATTGAATGATAACAATTAAACGAGACTAATAGTTTACAAATGCCATTAAACAGGAAGAACATAGCTTACTTTGTTTCATACTAAAAAGGAAATCCATTAAAGTGAAAGCAATTTATTTGAAACAATAATGGAAATATTAGGTTCAATATTTAACTAATTCCTTCCTGCAAAAAAGTATTGTAATACGTATTTTTATTTGAAGTGTAAACATATAACATGAAATTAAAACTGAAATTAAAACATAGTTTAACTCTTAATTTGGAAATTTATGCGATAAAATTTGAAAAATCTCTTACACTGAGTGTTCGTATGATATTTGAATAAAGGCAACAGTAGTATACCGCTGTTCGAAAGTCATAAATCGATTGAGAGAAAACTAATCCGGGTTTCAAATTAAAAACGAGGTAAACACACCTATAAGAGGGAAACAACGAAACAACAAAAACACTGAAGTGAAACAAAAACACCCAACCAAAACGACAATGCAAAACACACAGAAACGAACTAAAAGATAACAAATGCCATATTACTGACTTGGTGCAGGACATTTAAAAAAAAATGGTGGGTTGAACCTGTTTTTGCGGCTAGCCAAACCTTGCGCTTTTATGGCAACGTTAAATATAACACTACATGACAATGATGACAGGACTACAATACAAATAAATGCAAGAACATTACGGACATAGAAATACACAAATAAACATTACAATAGTATATTTCGACATGCTAATAGTTATCAAATGTACCAGGCTTATAATTTAATACACCATACGTGCGTTTCGTCTTCAATGGACTCAGCAGTGACGCTAAGATCAGAATAGTGAAGAAAGCTGAACAAGTACAAAGTTGAAGAGCACTGAAACGAGTTTATGTGAAAAATATAAAGTTACGTCGACGCATTAGATAGTATAGCAATAACTTGGATATTTACATAACACAGTTATTTGGACAATATATGATTTTTTTTAAAAACGTTTCTAATGAAGAAAGGTTGCTACATCATAAGTCCTTTTAATTCATTTCATAACAGCTAAAACACTTTCGTATTGTAAAATTTTAACATTCTAACGAGAGATAGTTCTTAGTTGTCGAATTCTGAATTATTGGTGTTTCAATGAAATATGTAAACATTTGAGTGAAATATATAGAAATTTAAAAATGTGTAAAGACTTTTATCGGGTCGTTGATTTTCTCATTTCGGTGTTGACATGAATATCCATAATGTGGTCATTTTTATAAATTTTCTGTTTACGAAACTTTAAAATTTTCGAAAAACTAAGGATTTTCTTATACCAGGCATAGATTACAGTAGCCATATTTGGCACAACTGTTTGGAATTTTGGATCCTCAATACTCTTCAACTTTGTAACTGTTTGGCTTTATAAATATTTTGATATGAGCGTCACTGATGAGTCTTATGTAGACGAAACGCGCGTCTGGCGTACTAAATTATAATACTGGTACCTTTGATAACTATTTAACCACTGGGTCGATGCCACTGCTGGGGGACGTTTCGTCCCCGAGGGTATCACCAGCCAAGCAGTCAACATTTCGGTGTTGACATGAATATCCATAATGTGGTCATTTTTATAAATTTTCTGTTTACCAAACTTTGAAGTTTTCGAAAAACTGGATTTTCTTATTCCAGGCATAGATTACAGTAGCCATATTTGGCACAACTGTTTGGAATTTGGATCCTCAATGCTCATCAACTTTATAACTGTTTGGCTTTATAAATATTTTGATATGAGCGCGTCTGGCGTACTAAATTATAATCCTGGTACCTTTGATAACTATTAAATTGTTCAAGTAAACATTTATCATGTCATGTTCTTTTATAACTTACTCATGTTACTATACAGTATGTATCTTTCTCATTGCTGAAGGCCATATCGTGATCACATCTTTATCATTCGGTTTATTGTGGATAAATGTATCATGTGAAGGCATACTTTAATTTATGTATTTCGCTTGAGTCACGACGTCGCGTTTTACCGGTTGGAACAGGATCTGCTTACCCTCCCGGGGCAGCTGAGATCACCCCCAGTTTTTGTAGTAATTCGTGTTGCTTAGTCTTAAGTTTTCTATGTTGTTTTTTGTGTTTTATTACTTGTCTGTTTGTCTTTTTCTTTTTTAGCCATGGCGTTGTCAGTTTATTTTCTATCTATATGTTTGACTCTGGTATCTTACGCCGCCCCTCTTTTAGACTGTGCATTCAAAATATTTATATTAAGTAAACAATACGGCTGTAAAAAATTTCGTAATACTAGGGATTTTCTTCGCCAGGAATAAATTACCTTAGCTGTATTTGGCAAAACTTTTCGGAATGTTGGGTCTATGCTCTTCTCCTTCGTACATTATTATACGGTTGAATTCGTTTGATTCGAGTCTCATTGTTGAGTCTGATGTAGATGAAACGCGCGTTGGGCATACAAACTGTTAACCCTGTATACCATCATTCCCCATGTAAAATTATAAAAAAAATTTAAACGTTGAACGGCAAACTTATTATATATCTATTCCTATGTGACGCTTACATTTTATGACGTCAAACGCGAGAAGCAATGCATGTGGTTTTTGAATTTGATGGATGTTCTTTGAGCTTTTTTATTAAATATTTGTTTATTTTGAGATTGTGACACAGTGATGACTGCTGTACCCATATTTTGACTATTTTACCTGTTGTGTCTGTTTTAATCACGCATCGTAATAAATATTATGGAATTTGATGCGACTGTCATACAAGTGAGAGATTCAGAGCTTTAAAACCAGGTTCAATTAACCATTTTCTACATTTGAAAATGCCTGTACCAAGTCAGAAATATGACAGTCGTTTGCTGAGTTTTATCATTTGATTTTGCCATTTCATTAAGAACTTTCTGTTTTGAATGTTCAGTATTTTTGTGATTTTACTTTTTTAATCCTGGTATCTATGATGAGTTTATGTATAACCTATGTGCATTTTCTAACTTTCCATATCAAACTTGCCTATTTCAAGGAATTAAATGCACTAAATACATCGTTATAATTTATAATCGGCTTTGACTATCCATTTCTTGCTTTTATTAACCTTTATTATCAAACAAGTTTACTATCAAAATGAACAAAAATGGCATTGATTTCGACGGACATCATCAATGAATCTCGCCCTTCTGCTATTGAAAATAGAAGAAGACTACAACAGGATGTAAGGAAGGCTTCAAATTTCTATCTAAATGATTTACAAGATTAAATGGGTTAGTACAGTTTCAGCAATATACTTTTTAATTTTTGCTCCCCTAGCTCTCAAGAAATAAATTCTTGTATTGCTGTTGGTTATAGAAAACATATTTCTGCTGTTTTCGAAGCCTCAAATGGAAAATAAGATGCTTTGTCTTTCTGTGATTGACAAAAAGTTAAGTTACAAGTGTTGAAAGTGATGATAATAGCGTAGCGTTATTTTGAGCTAACGGTCTTGCACTTTAATTGTGTCGTTCCCAACTTTCTAACGTCTTCTAAAGGAAAGTCTACCCCTTTCGTCCTCGTAAGTATGATTTGTTTATAATATCCTTGTATTTATTCCAAACTCTGCAATAGTGTCCAAAGAAAATTCAGTACTTTCAAATACTTGGTCAAAATCTATATTTTCGGTTTTTTCTTCGATAAACTGCTTACATATGTTTTCCAATATTAAATTGCAATTTTTGTTAAGATGGTAATTAGGACATTGTCTAAAGTATTGTACATTATGCAGATCTTTTAAAGATGAGGAACATTTATGATTTTTTTTCTGTTTATGATAACATAAAAAACGCAAAAAATGACTATATGTTTCGGCATGCACAAACAATCCGTAGTTATCAAAAAGAGCTTCTGACTGGAATTTGATATAATTCATATATTCTTTCATCTCTTTAATAGCACAGTTGGAATTTTGGAGAATCCTGTATGGTTCCAAATGAAGTTTCTTAGCCAGTTGTCTGAAACCGTATGATTGTAAAATAATTTTACTGTTGAATGATTGATTATGAAACAGTGTCGAAAATTCGAAAGAGTACACAACATTACTTATCCATTTAAGAGCGACATCAAGTACTTGGAGACATTCATCATATCTCTCATTGTTATAAAACCACGACGCTAAATTCAGTTTTGCCGTGATTTTGTCAACTTTATTCCCACGCAGCATAAACTGTAAAATTAACTTATTCAGAACGTAGTCATGTTTATTCGTCTTAGTATCTGTACATTTAAGCAATTGATAGCAAGGGTACAGTACTAGCTTTTTGAGAAATTTATGTATTGGCATATCACGTACGTCTGTTATAGAAAACTGACTATCAATGCTACATATTAGATGTTTCCACTCGAGAAAAAGAACATTTTTGTGATACGACAAAAACGCGAGACGATAGGCGTAAGCGTCATTTGCAATTCCCCATTCTGTGCCACTAATTATCTGGTGGCATTTGCTGACAGTTGAAAAGGCCCGAGCCTGCCAGATCAATCGTAAAATGTTTGAACTGACTGCATTTAGAATTTCTAAAAGTTCTGCAATTGATTCTTTTGGATATTTGTTTAGGTACATATTGCTTGTAAGAACGAAAAAATTAGGACAATTCATAGTTTTTACACATTTCCTTAGATATTCAATACATAACGTTATACATAGCATTATATTTGATGGCTGCCATACAATTAGTTCATGATCTTCAGATACCCAAAATACTGCTGTTTTCAGTATATATGACGCAAATGCACTTTCATAACCGCATCTCGTTTCATTAAAAATCTCTTGAAATAGAATTTTCAACGCACCATATGTCATTAACTGGGTGTGGTTAAATGATCTTATTAATGCATTTTCTGCTTGTGAAAATGATAATCTCCATTCATGGCCAGTTAGATTTTCTGCTGACGACTTTGGTACAATATGACACCCAGACTCTTTTATGTGAACAACAAGCTCTTCAGAAGGCCATTCAAAGCACCTATTCCTATTTGTGAATTCAGCTGCAATGCGAGGCCATTTGTCAGATTTTAAGCAATAAACATAGTCGACTTCTATTCCCGAATTCGAAATAGATATTGATGGCCCATGTTCGTAGGTCAAAATGGCACTACTAACATTATATCTAAACTCGTTCTTTTGAACTAATTTGAACTGGCTACTACTGTAGTCGCTGTCTGAAATAGTTCCCTCGCTTACTTGTCTTATAGAAATATATCCAGGTGAGGAAGTGTCAGAAGTTGAATCAAAGAGGAACCCATCTCGAACTCGGATTGTTCCATCAATTTCATCTGCATTATCAGTTACATACATATGATCAGTATCACTGCCTTTAATGTCGAGACCTTCAGCTTTACTTCCGCTAACAAAACAGATATCTAAAGCCCCGCATAAACCTACAAATTTGTTATCCAATAAAGTCCTTCTTGTTTCAACAAGTTCCTCATCACCTATGTTTTCTTCAAGAAATTTGTACAATCTTTTTGACCTTCGATTGTACTCTCTTCTGTCGACGTCTGCAAAAAGATATAAACAAATCAACATGAGTTATATGAAATTAAATACATCCTAACATTCATTAAAAGCCTGTAAATGTTTGATAAAAAACATTAACACCATCAAATAACAAAGCGGGACTAAATATACCCGAGGAACAGTCATAAATCGAAAATAAACTGACAACGCCATGGCTAAAAATGAAAAGGACAAACAGACAAACAATAATATACATGACACAACATAGAAAACTAAAGAATAAGCATCACGAACCCTAAACTAAACAAAGCTGACAGGTTATCATGGTTATATAGATACAAAGAAATGCAGAAAAAAACTGAATGAAATAAGCTGATTCTGCTGCAGAAATTGCTATTTGTTTCACATCAAATATAAATATGTGTTTACGTTTAAAGATTTAGGAGCATTTAAGCCCTGGTTTTGGTCTAGGAAATCAAAGTTTGTTAGCTACAAGTAATTCAGATTTACAAGAAACAATAATATAAACTAAGAGAATATTTTTGACATAATATAACCAAACACATAGAAAAATTGTTTCATTGGTGCGCACAAATTTTACCAAGCTATCATAGGATTAAAGTTGAAGTAAAACAAGGAAAACTGAGTAATTTTACAAAATATACAAATTTCGTCATGATTTGTTGCCATAGAAACTCGATGGATGTAATTGATTTCTGAAAACGTCGACCTAAGTGTATTCAGTTAGGACAAATAAGAGAATAGGCATGTTAACTTTTTAAATTTGTTCCAAAATAAGCGCCCTAGTATTTCCTAGCATTTGTTTCGTTGCTTTTTCAGCAGAAATAGAAAAAAAAAATACGTTGAGAATTATTTTTTGGCAATTTGGTAAAGTGTTTATATTGTTCAATTCTGGTTGAAGGCAATGATGTAGGATATCTTTAAAGTAACCTTCTGCTTATAAATGATAGTATTTTGGCGGGGTAAATTTTAATGTCATGTACCCGAACGGGTTTTGACGTTATGTGTTTTCTGTGTCATTTTCGACATACCCAGCTCTTCAACTCTTTCTACATAGAGTTTGAATCAGGAACATGAGTCTCTCATCCTTCATATTTGGCTAGCAGAACATAAAACTAACAAGTTTTCATAGTCTTCTTCATTTTCTTGAATACAAACATCAACATTTTCTTAAAGCATGTGAAAATTCACAACTAAAAGCAAGATTCGCTTTTTCGTTCTTAGACTTGTGTATATGCATAAAACGCAAATAGAAGAATGCCATCTAATCTATATGCATTGAAATGCCAATTTTTATGATACAGACGTTCAGATCTATACAAAACCAATACAACAAATGGAAGTTTTTAACGACCTTGACTGGCTATACATTAAAACCAATAGCTCCTTATTTCCTCTTTATATACAGAAGCAGACAGGTATGAAAAGACCACGTGACCCCAGGATTAAATCCCAGTACACATTTTAAACTCAAAAATAGAAACACAATATAACTAAATAATAAATCGCGAATTTAAAAATATTGAATATAGTCAATGAATAATGCACAAGAAATAAACTACATATTTTATCAATAATTTATATAAACGGTAATAATAATTTGTAATAGTCCATTATAAAGGGAAGTAAAACTGTTGACAAATATATAGGCTCTTCGTACGTTGAATTCATAATTTTTAAAATCTTAAATTAAATTAGTAATTGATGGTCTGAGTATGTTTTAGTTTTGCAAAAATCGGTATTGAAATAATGATAGACAATGATTTCGTCCTCTCTCACAGGTTACACCTACCTCATATCGTTTAACGAGAAAGATACCAATTCAAAAAAAAAAATATGGTATGATTGCTAAAAGACAACTCTTCACAAGAGACAAAATGAAACAACATAAATACATGTTTCAACAGGAACAGATACTATAGAATTGTTTTAACAAAGTTTCCAGAGAGAAGTACAAATGTATGTTGACAAATCATTTATATACTCATATATATATTCTTATATCTAGTTCTCATTGGTTGCAAACTACTGGCCGTTAAATGGAGTTTTCCTTTGTCCTCGTCAGGTTGAATTTACTTGAAATCTGATCTTATGAAGACGTCCATTTATATGTCCAATTAAATATTTACAACAAATCCATACTTACAGGTGGGCTTATTAGAACCCGGTTGTGTTTCCTCTCAGTCGATATTGTCTTTCGAACAGCGGTACACTACTATTGCCTGTATTATTCAACTCTTGTAACAAAGCCTTTGACCATTATAACATATACATTTGTACTAGAACTCCAAAGAAACCCCTTCAAATTTAATAAACAAATGAATTACAGAATTTTAATAAACGTGACCGACATCACAAAATCAGATGAAAAAAAACCCCATCAAAAATCAACCTACGGTATTGATTATACAAAGTGTTAGAACCCCACGTGTATAGAATATCCCGAGAGAATCAGTGACCCCATTTCGTTATCATCAAACTAGATATGACAGTTTCTACATTCGTTTATAACAGTCAAATGTTTAAAATATCGTTGACCCATAGAAAAGCATGATGATTCATGTTATGATATTTTGATTATGAATTCCTTGAATTATATTTTTTAAACCTACCTTTTGAAATTCCTAGACTGTCTAAAAATTCATCTGTGTAGAAGAACTCCCCATTTGTATAGTAAAATAGTGCAGGCATAGAATTGATATTATCTGTGTTAAAGCGTTCTGCCTGAATACCATTGTCGTTGTTTTCTCCGTCAAGTGTGGAATCTTTGTGACAACTTCTAAAGATTTTACAGTTTGATTCAGGAATACAATTCCAATCTGCACTCTTTGAATTATTCTTTACTGTACAAGAATTTAAGTAAAACTTAAAATCCCTAAGTCGTTTCATGAGGTATCTAGAATGTTTCTGGTTTCTTTTATGAACATATTCCACAGAATCTAAAGATATTTCATTCAATTCAAAGGTAAAGCTTTTTGTAAAATCGTTAATGTAGATTTTATTATCACTCCCTCCAGTATAGAAAGTGACAACAGATTCATAATCCAAAGACTTCCATATATCTCTATAGAACGATAGGTATCCAGGATCTACATTTTTTCTTACATATTCCATATTTTGTTATTTTCTTTGACATTTTACGAAAATAAAACGCATTTTATATTATCATTTGGTATTATGTCTTCGCTCACATATCATAACATGGCGTCCAATTAACACAACAACTAACCTTCGATATATCTAAAAGGTAATGTATATAACTGTTAAAGGTAAGATACATTTATAAAATTTAGGTCAAGACATTCAAATAAAATTCTAAAACATAATATTGAGTAGATTCGATATATTTGCATTGAAGATAATTGAATGCACTTCATTGCGGTAGTAAGATTTATAAATGCTCAATAAAAGTATATTTATACTTATAGTGTATTTCACAAGCTTAAGAAGAGGGAAACAAGACAAATCTAATCGTGATTTATTTTCAACTGATTTTTACTGTGCATATCGCTGTGTGCAGACCCGTTGGTTTCCTTGGGCTGTTTTCTGCTCCTCGGTCTTGTTGACACATTCTCCGATTCCATTCTCAATTTTATTTTACTGATTTCGTAAGGAAAACAATTGCAATTTCCATTTTCCGAAATTTTAAGTGCATTAATTTCACCGCACAATTTCATATTTAGCAGGTCGTTTGTGGGACAAGATATAAAGACGATTCAAACGATTGTTATTGATTTGAGAAATAAATCATAGAGGCTTGAATTAATTTGATTTTACCACGGATTTGGCTCTTTATATAAATAGTTTACCACGAGCAATATCAAGGGGTAGTATATCCACATAAAGGAATAGCCCGTGGTTAAATTATTACAAGTTCAAGCTCCAATAAATATTTCTATTCTAAAAAGACAAAGACAACACTTAGTGTGTTTTGACGCGCTTTGGATTACACTACTGGGTCGATGCCTCTGCTGGTGGACGTTTCGTCCCCGAGGGTATCACCAGGCCAGTAGTCAGCACGTCGGTGTTGAAATGAATATCAAAAATGTGGTCATTTTTATAAATTTCCTGTTTACTTAACTTTGATTTTTTCGAAAAACTAAGGATATTCTTATCCCAGGCATAGATTACCTTAGTCGTATTTGGCACAACTTTTTGGAATTTTGAATCCTCAATGCTCTTCAACTTTGTATTTGTTTGGTTTATAGCCTTTTTTTATATGAGAGTCACTGATGAGTCTTATGTAGAAGAAACGCGCGTCTGGTGTACTAAATTATAATCCTGGTACATTTGATAATTATTTGGGTGAAGGGAAATGTTTTCTTTTCTCGTATTAGTAAACAAAACGAAGAAAACTGAATGAGAAACATAGGCTATTTAAATGATTTAAATAAAATACTTATGTGGTGTACGGATTGATAGTTTAGTCTAAGTTGCATGATTTTTTTATTAGTTGTTAGGGGCTTTGAACTAGCTGTCAGATAACTGCGAGTACTCTCAGATCTGTTCATTGTGTCTTTTTGTGTCGGGGTGTATAAGTACCGGACCACGTCCATTGGTATTTTTGTCCATCTGAGGAGTTGAGCCTTTTTCAACTGATTTTTATAGTTCGTTCTTATGTTTTACTGTTATACCACTGTCCCAGATTAGGGGGAGAGTTGGGATCCCGTTAACATGTTTAACCCCGCCACATTATTTATGTATGTGCTTGTCCTAAGTCAGGAGCCTGTAATTCAGTGTGTGTCGTTTGTTTATGTGTTACATATTTGTTTATCGTTCATGTTTTTACATAAATAAGGCCGTTAGTTTTCTCGTTTGAATTGTTTTACATTGTCTTATCGGGGCCTTTTATAGCTGACTATTCAGTATGGGCTTTGTTCATTGTTGAAGGCCGTACGGTGACCTATAGTTGTTAATGTCTGTGTCATTTTGGTCTTTTGTGTATAGTTGTCTCATTGGCAATCATACCACATCTTCTTTTTTTATATTAGACAATTTTGGTTGAAATTGATCGATTAACTAACTTTTATTTCCGAAAATGAAATTTCAACAAAAAAAAGTTTTATCTCTTTATTGTTTCCAATTTGAAAACAAAAGTTTCATAACTTGATTACACATACAATTCTTTTTTACGGAGACAACAGTAAAGAGGTAACCGCTTGGTCGATGCCACTGCTTTTGGACATTTTGTTTGTTGATATGCCTCATAGGGATGGACCAGATAAGCCGAAAATCAACAATGACTCACGTTTGTTAATATGTCAACGTATAATTGTTCCGCCTGACAGAAGTTCCACTGAAACTTGATTATAAATTATGTGATAATATCTGTTTTTTTTGGAACAAATATTCTATACCTTGTTATACCGTAATATTGATTCCAGTAGAAATTTTCCAGAATATTGTTTCCAATTGGAACTTATTATGAAGGAACTTCTATTCCTTGACAGATAAAAGTGTTATTGTTCACTTTTAATTCTGTATGTAAAAGTGGCCCTACTCTGACACAAAATAGTGCCTTTGATGTTACTGTGTACCTAAACTAAACAAAACACTCCAGAAATGAAACTTTTTTGTGAAAGAGAAATATATTGAGAGTATTTTGAGCCAAAATTCACTTGTCAGGATTAATGCGTTCCATAGTAGACTAATTTAAGATTTTTAGAAAACCAGGGGTTATTTTTGAAGTATCTCTGTTTTGAAGGTCAGATTTCTCTCATAAGACTTTAAAGGTAGGTTGAAAATTGGCACGTAGAAAGATTATACATGTACTATTTAGGATATACCAAATTTCTATGTAGTTAAAAGTTTAGAAAGCTGTGAAAATTGCAAAATTTGATTTTTAATGAGTGGTCTCACACCTATGTTGTGATGTATAATCCGCAAAAATATTATAACTGAATGGGAAAATAATCAAATTAATTTTAAAATATCTGATTTAATCAATTAGATTAATAAATTGATTTGATAATTGCGGAGAGTTGCCCAGATGTTTTATCATTATTGCCTTCAACTGTTGTAATGGAGTCAACAACTTTAATAACCGACATTAAAAAAAAATGTTTTATATTAAAAAAAAGTTGCCTACTACAGACCATTTTGTAAAATCTTTCTCCACACAGTTGCCCATGCAAAGTAAACTAAGGCAACTTTTTTCCTAAAGTAATCTGGATGACTACTACCATGTGCTGTCGCGAGGAGTGCTTGTAGAAGTCTTGAACAGTGCAGAGACTATACTGGCAACAGAACAGGTGCCTGTAATTAAGTGGTTGTCGGTTGATGCTGTGTAACATATTTGTTTTTCGTTCATTATTTTGTGCATAAATTAAGCCGTTAGTTTACTCATTTGAATCGTTTTATATTTGTCAATTCGGGATCTTTTATGGCTAACTATGCTTATCTCATTGTTGAACGCCGTACGGTGACCATAAGTTGTTAATATCTGTGTCATTTGGTATCTTGTGAATAGTTGTGTGCAATCATACAAAATTTTCATTTTTATATTCACACACCCGTTTTTTTTTCAACTGCAAAACTGACTTGCTATCAGTGGTAAAAGAGCCTATGACTCCAACCACACTATATGCAGAAAGGGCCCAAACTTTAAATCTATACAGTTAGATTTGGCATATTAAGGAACCGCAATCATTCTCTTTTTGATAATATCAAACAAGCTTCAATTTTGGACCCTGTGAACCAATTTAAAACAGGGCCAAAACTCCAAAATTTAAATACACTGTTAGAATAAGCATATTGGTATTGAAGAACCTGAAGAAAAAAGACTTGAATTAAACCCTATTGGAATTGATCAAGAAAAAAGTAAGTTTTACAAAGTACTGGCTGCCATTAATAGATTAATTTACACTTAATCAACATAGCATTAACCTATGTAATGTTAGTATGTCGAATTGCCTATTGTAATGTTTATTTGTGTATATCTGTAGTCCTGTCATGTAACATGTGTAATGTTGTCATTTTAGAGTTATATTTAACATTGATATAAAAGCGCTAGGTTTGGCTAGCCGCAAAACTAGGTTCAACCCACCATTTTTTTTTCTTAAAATGTCCTGTACCAAGTTTGGAAAATGGCAGTTGTTATCTAATAGTTCGTTTCTGTTTTGTTGCATTGTCGTTTTGGATCTTTGTTGCCATTCAGTGTTCTGTTGTTTCGTTCTTTACGTCTTATTGTTGATGTGTTTACCTCAGTTTTACCTCAGTTTTAGTTTGTGTTTTATATAATTATTGTTATATGATGTGTATTGTTTTTTGTTTTAGTTTTGTGTCCAAACCACATGTACGTTTTTTTAATATCTGTTATGTATTTGTATGATTTTTTGCAATGAAAAACCAGCTTTACCAAATATATTTGATTTTTTATCTAAGATACATGCTAGTTTTGACCAAAATACTGCTGCTAAAAATCCAAATTTCAGTAATTTTTTCTAGTTTTGTTTTCGTTTTATATTTAGCTTTTGTTTGTATCATCAATTTTTTTCTTTCTCTCTGAAATAAAATTATATCTTTTTTGAACAAAATAGAAATAATGGATACAAAAAATATAGTGTATTTATATAATTTAGAATACTAACAATTACTAACTATTTCCTATTTAAATATACAATACAATGTCTAACGAGGCCGGGATAAGGTACCGGTACTTTCTGTATCCAACTATAGTTTTCAATAAAGTAAGTAAATTTTAAAAAAAATATTAGAACAATATTGTTTGTGGCCCCCTATACCTTAACAGTTAGGGCTACAACCCCCAAATCAATCAAACTTCCAGATTTGGTTTGGAACCTTGTACATTTTGATAGAGATACATAGATATGTTAATGAATTATTGTCTGCATACCAGAAAATCCTTGCATTTAGGCCCTTAACTCTAAAATTGTTTGGGCAAACAAGCCCCTAATTCCATACTTCCTTTTATGGTAAATATCTTGTGATAAAAGTCAAAAGAGGCCCGTTCACTTATATTCAAGTTACTTTCTGGAAAATAAATGACTTTCTACTATGACAAGAATTAGGAGGAAGATGACAACATGTCCATACCATTATAAGGCCACAAATATTTTGAGGTTGTATAACAATGGCTGATTTGCAGTTTTTACTCTTCAACTGTAATTTTCCTCAACCAAATGTTTTGAAAAATACACAGTGCTTATTACCATCTAAACCAGATCAAGTTCAAATTTGATTGGCGTAACTTTCACGGTCCTAATGTTATGTCCTTTTGTTAATTTTCAAATTTTGAAAGTTGGCATATACTATGTATTTATAAGCGGGGACATCTGTGCTCAATGAACACACTCTTCATTTTTTATCCTCATCTTTGTCACAGAGTCATATTGGTTTTTTTTGTGTTGAAATTATAAAATATCTTAATTCATGGGATAACAATACATAGATTACCTACATCACCTACATTGGCGTGGTCTGTTTATTTTCTACATATGAGTTTTAATATCGCTCTGGTATCTTTCGTCCCTATTTTACCTACACGATAACAGCCGACACATTCAATAAGCAGGGAGTAAATTAACAGTGATACATGTTAGTATATTACTTATATGCAGTATAAGTATTATTTACTAGTATACAAACAAGCATATAATTAATATCTTGTGAAATATGCTGACGTCATTGTTACTATTTAACATCAATGACCTCCTGTTTTAGTTTGAGAATAATTTCTTTGGTTTTTGACATTTTGAGATTATGGAGTATCACCAGGACATACATTTATCTTTTCCTAATCAGATACAAACATTACTCTTGGTGAGGAAATGCAAATTATAATAACAGATCTTACAAAATTAATTGCACAGCTATTAGTTTATCATTCTGATGGCCAAGTGAGGTCAGTCTCCTACAACAGTATGACTAATGTACCCAATCTCTGTGTGAAGCCATATACATGGTCTTCGTATAATCACTTTCTTTGTTTATAGCAGTCTGACTGGTTGGTATAGCTTACAGTGTTGTTATTCAATTTGATAAAAAAAAATATGCAATGTCTTATTTCAAGATTGATGATGCCATCCATAAAAGTTTGTGTCTAGGCCGAAATTCATAGCTTTGTAAATATGATGTATCCGACGCGTTTAAAGATGTCCTATTTCTCCTAGTCAATGGACATTTTTCTGTATAAAATGGCGAGATGAATAATTAATTTGTTCGGTTAGAATAATTGATTATGTGTCATAAGATATTTGCAGCATTGCAAAGCATAACTACACATTTGCTTGATAATATTTTAATCCTTGATCCACTATCAGTAGATGGAAAAGAACAGTGGCTGTAATGATGAGGATTTTTAAGGGACTTAACATACCGGTAGCTGTCACAACACATAAGCCACGATAAGATAGTCAGGAACATATATATTGACATGTAAGATATACTGTTCCCAGGTCCACTCAAATGTTTGGTATATCTAGGTATCATGTTGGACATCGAAAAAATGGAAGCTCGCCTGCCTACAGATAAAGTTGACTGCATTCGTGAGTTAATATATGTAGATGTATAGGAAAAGGAAATGCACAAAAAGTGAACTGTTACAGCTTTTATGTCATTTAAATTTTGCCTCGAGGGTGACTCTTATTGGTCGCACCTTTGTTGTATATCTGATTAATCTATCATCTACCGCAAATTACATCCCAGCTCCTTTGTTCTAACAGGGGTGATCTGAGCCGGGTCACCCCTACCAGATCACCCCAATTTGAGTCACTTTGTTATGAATGCTTTCCTTTGTTCTGTAACATTTTGGCGGGAATACCAAATCTATTATAAAAGTTATAATAAATTATACGTAAAAGACTATCTATCAAAATTCACGTAGAAAAAAATCCAGTGTATATGCTGGGATTCGAACTCAAGACCTTTAGCATATCAAGCCACGGCACATTCCACTACCACTGGATCAGTAATTTAACATACTTACAGGTAGCAAGATATTTTTATGGGGCGAGTTGGCAGACCTGTATTCAGTGGGGTTTAAACCCTTTTCGTTTATAAGCTGCTTAAGAACCTCATCGGCCAGTTTAGAGGTAATGTGATCCGGAACAAAATAGTTTATCAACTTTGGGACGTTGCCATTGTAAGTAAAATAAAGAGAGCATATGAAACTGGTTTCAAACATTTTGAGAGATTTCTGTTTATGTACATTTCTAAAAAAAGAATTTCTTATCTCATATTTCAGAAGACATTTTAAAATTCTTTATATCATATTGTTTCCATTTCTATCAACTACAGTAGTCTACCATACATTGTATTTATGTGAAATAAGATACATGTATTAATGGAATAGTTGTAAGGACCCTTTAGAATTTGGCCCTTCAGACTCTTACATTTTGAACTCTGTCAAAAGAACTTCAAAAACCTAGGAACCATAAGAGATAACCTATTACTTTTGAGATTTTAGGGGGGAAATAAATCATAATTCTGCTTAGACAAGAAGTGTTCATCCTTTTTATTGAAATAATGCTGTACAGTTGGTTTTTATGGCTTTATGAATTGTGGAGAATTCACTGTTTTGAATGCCAACCAATTTGAATGACTGGTAAATTCAAGTATTTAAGATTTTATATTTCATAAGATATGACAGTCAAAACCAGCTCTCGGCAGGAAGGGTATTGATATTCAACTAAAAAGATAGTCTAAATCTTATCCCTTATCTCTCTCCCATCTGATCCATTTTTTGTCTCATAAAATTCTTTAGCCTTACAAAGAAATTATTTCATTAACTCTATTAAGTACTTAGTTTGTGTGGCTTCAATCATAACCACTACAATGGTCACAGCCTACGCATTGGAGTTGCCACAACTGCATGTAAAGCACATATTGAAGACCATTTGGTCAAAGTACTAGGACGTTGGTCCTTTGACAGTTACTGCAGATATATAAGCGTGGTATCTTCTTCAATAAAGTACGCACAAGATTTGCAAGAGAAATAGAATTATGATGTTTATACTATCAAGAATTTACTGTACAAATTCATTTTTTTTTTAATTTATCATATTTTATTGAAATCTGTACATTTGTTAGTTTAAGGTAGCACAATACAAAGATTTGTTCACTCCCAATCAGACAACTTTAAACTGATGTAATTCATTTAACCCTTCTTTATATATTATAAATGAGGTACCAAAAGAAAGAAGAAAGATTCATCTTTCAAATTGTGATAATTTCATTATGACATAATTATTACTTAATTAATTATTATGTAATAATTTGCTATATTGTGATGTCCACACTTGAATGAATTTAGCGTCTTTGTTCTTCATAGCATCCCAAAATATTTAATAGATTCTTGTACAACACAGCTTGACCTCCAAAATTGTGTCTTAGATTTTCAAAAACATCAATAGAACAAATTTTATACCTTATTAAATTTAGTGGTCTCTTATGAATTATTGTTGCAAATTTCATTGTAGATTTGTGAGAGAATGAAATACAATAGGAACAATCTGAGACACAGTTTTGGAAGTCAAACTGTGTTGTGCAAGAATCTATAAAATATTTTGGGATGCTATGAATAACAGAGAAGCTAAATTCATTCAAGCATGGACATCACAATATGACAACTAATTACATAACAATTAATTATGTAATAATTATGTCATAATGAAATTGTCAGAATTTGAAAGATTAATCCTTCTTCTTTCTTTTGGTAACTCATTCATAAAATTTAAAGAAACATGTCATTGAGTGGAATTACATCAGTTAAAAGATGTCTAGTTGGGGATGAAAAATCTTTGTATTGTGCTACCTTAAAACATCAAGTGCCGATACCTTATCCCGGCCTCGTTAATATTCGTAAATAAACATATTTATACAGTTGTTAGTTTTTGTTAGTATTATACCTGCAATAATAATCAAGTATAAAAAATGCACAGGTTTTGAAAATATATATATATATATATAGTTTTTTTATATTAAATTTCATTTTTTTCTTATTTGCACATGAACATAATGAGTTAAACACACCTGTATGCATAATAGTTTTATACACTAAACAGAAGATATATAATATATTTGATAGACACAGCTGTTTGATACATTGCAGAAAATGAGTTTAAGGCATAGGCTGTTTGGATATGAAATATATATAAATTATATGTGGAGTCTACTTGTTTTTTTTTTTGTTTTTTTTTTTTATGAAAGTAAAGGAGTCCAGGGGTTGCAGCAGTTTTCTGCCCTACTGAGTAATTTATTTTTATAGAATACTAGTATATTTTTTTCTATTAATAGGTTTCTTTTAAATATTTTTTAGTGCTATTATATTGGTTTGTTCCATAGATAGTTTGCTTCTATAAATGTAGAATTTTGTTAACAGAAGTGTTAAGTTTCTGTACAAATCCTTGATACTATCATTTCAAAATGTATTTACATTATAATATTTCAATATGAAAACAGTTGTATTATATTTTGATACATTTGATTTTCTTTTTTGTTTTTCTCATGACTTTATTGAAGGTGAATAAGTCCACACTTCTAAATCCTTGGGGGCACTCAGCTGTTCAATCTCAGTTTTCAGATATTGGAATTTTATCACTGGTCATTTCTAAAATTTTATTCATCCCCTAGCATTTTGGGGACAAATTTTATCAAATTTATTCCAGCTCCAGTTTGATAGACCCCTGCTATTCTACTAGTACAGTGGCGGATCCAGAACTTTTTGTTAAGGGGGAGGGGCTGACTGACCTAAAAGGGGAGCTCATGTCATGCTTCAGTGATTTCTTATATAATCAACGAAATCGTCCCACGAAAGGGGATCCGCCGCCCCCCGTCCAGGGCCTTTGGATCCGCCTATGTAGCACATGGGCTATCCCCTGATGCAAACCTTGCACACCCCAGCTGCAAATGAGATGTCTAGTCTCATTCCCTCTGTGGGTACCCTTTGCTCCACCTCTCCGGTTGGTGCATTGTTGGGCGGGCAGAATCTGCCTCACACTGAAAGTTGCAAGCCGACTTGCTCAGGCTGGAACTGTTTCTCGAGGCCAAAACTGATTTTATTGTTTTATAATAAAAGTATTATTCTAACATAATTTTAAAACATCTTTCTGCTTTAAGCCAGTATGTCTTGCAAAGATTGTGTTGTGATTAACACACAGATATCCCTTATGTTATTTTTTTAAACTTTGGGCTGGTAATTGGTGTACATTGCTTAATTATGTGGGTTGCAGTTTTGGCTTTAATTTAGATTTTCTCCATCAGAAGTTTATTTAAACTAAATGTTGGACTTCGGGACTTCTCAGACATACACCAATAAAATAATTTATCCAAATTACAACTGTAAAATACAGGTTGATGTGATCATTAAACTTTTCATTTCATCAATGGAAGGCTTACATTATGCAACTTTGGTCTTTAGGATAGGCAAATAAAATGTATCTCAAAATATTTAGAAAATAGTTATCAAAGGTACCAGGATTATAATTTAGTCAAATTTATCCCATTTAAGCCTGTCGTTGTTAACCTGGAATGTTTTGCTCACTGACACTATACATCTATAAAAGGAGTTATTGCATACCACTCTACAATAACCAAATAATAAACAACCCACCTCTTAAACTACAGGAATTATTTACTCTTATGAGATTTCAGGTAATATACAGGAGACTACAATAAAATTGCAATATGAGACAATTACAGAGGGACTTCATTACACCAAGTTTGTATACATTTTCTTATATTAGTTTGAAATTCGGCAAATAAGTGATTTAAATAATTCAAACTCTGTTAAGAATAGTCTATAAGATTATGTACCATGGTGCAATTTGACATGGCTTATTAAACTTATTCACTTCCATCGAAATCCTAGGGAGATAAAAAAAAATATGTTGATTTCTTGCTGTGACTTAACTGTAAGTGTTGCTTTTAAGGTAGCACAATACAAAGATTTTGTTACTCCCAATCAGACAACTTTAAACTGATGTAATTCATTTCATCCTTCTTTATACTTTATAAATAAGGTACCAAAAGAAAGAAGAAAGATTAATCTTTCAAATTGTGATAATTTCATTATGACATAATTATTACATAATTAATTATTATGTAATTAGTTGCTATATTGTGATGTCCACACTCGAATGAATTTAGCTTCTTTGTTCTTCATAGCATCCCAAAATATTTTATATATTCTTGTACAACACAGCTTGACCTCCAAAACTGTGTCTAAGATTTCCAAAAACATCAATAGAACAAATTTTATACCCAATTGAATTTAGTGGTCTCTTATGAATTGATGTTGCAAACTTCATTGAAGATTTATGAGAGAATGAAATACAATAGGAAAAATCTGAGACACAGTTTTGGAGGTCAAACTGTGTTGTGCACGAATCTATAAATATTTTGGGATGCTATGAATAACAAAGAAGCTAAATTCATTCAAGTATAGACATCACAATATGGCAACTAATTACATAACAATTAATGATGTAATAATTATGTCATAGTGAAATTATCACAATTTGAAAGATTGGTCCTTCTTCTTTCTTTTGGTACCTCATTTATGAAATTTAAAGAAAGATGAGTGGAATTACATCAGTTTAAAGATGTCTGATTGGGGATGAAAAATCTTTGTATTGTGCTACCTTAACCTATTGCAGTTTATCAAAAATCCTGACCAAATCGCAATTTGTTTATTCAAACTAAACTGCCCATCTATTCAGAAATTTCTACTGCTGTAGAAAAACGGCCCAGTCGTGAAAATGCAAGACTTACAATCCTAATAGACTAGATTGATATTTAAATTATGAAAAGCCATTCTAATAATTTCTATCTATTTTTTCACTGTAATTGTCATCCGAAATGGGAAAGGTAGTAATTTTTGAATTGCTGTAAAAATCATACTAACAGGCGAGATATTTTGAAGATTTTTTTTGTTCAGGAAATTAGCTCATCACTTAATACTTTCACACTTTACAGTACAATAAAGCTTACAAAGTACCAGTCCTCAAGAAGACATGTCACCCTAGCCAGCCATATTATTCAGTCAGGGCCATCCAAGCATTTGCTCTTACTCCTTCCTTATTATTCATTGAGAAGCATCAAATATAATTTTTATATATTTGGCTTGAACTTGCTGGTGATCAAATCCGACACTGCCAGAACTGAAGTTGGCAATTAATAATTCTAATATCAAAGAAGTAGGTCCGGTAAGGACCGATTTTGGCCTCAAATTTCAGTTTCTTCTGACGAAAGATTTTGACCACTTTTTAACCACTTAAGAGTCTATTTCATATGATGCAATTAATTTATGTGAAAGATTTTTAACTTATTTAGTCATTAAAAACGATCCGATTCAGGCTCAAATATGAGAAATCTACCAAATATGCGAAAAAAATTCACTTTTCAGATGGTTTTTCTCAAAAACGAAAGTGGCCGCATCCGTGTTCATCCTCAATCTTTATATATGTTATGTATTATCATAAAATACAACTTCCATTTCAATATTTTGGATGAACACGAATGCGGCCACTTTCGTTTTACACGGAAACCGTCTAAAATTTAACTAAAATGCCGGAATTGTGAAGATTTCAGTAATTTAGCATGAATTAATGGTGCTAGTTCTCAATATATGTGCATTGTATTGTCAAAAAGAGCCCATATTTATGTAACAGAACCTTTCTACTATCCAATAAATGACTAAAAGTTTACATTTTAACAATTTTGTAAAACTGCTATATTTTGGGGCCAAAAAGGGGTCTTACTGGACCTACTCCTTTAAGAGTTGAAGTTGGATAAATTGCTTCCCTGAGCGCAGTTGGATACTACCGCAGAGGTCAAACTCTGAACAGTTGGGGCAAAAATGGACACAATATTAGCAATTGATACGTGTCCGAATTTGGATTGTAATTAAATATTTGACACAGAATAACTGTAGTCAAAAAACTTAAATTGGTTATATGGTTTGAATTAATATTCATTTTTTTTTATCTTTTTTCCCCTCCCACAATTTCTTATCCCCCCACCCCTTTCCCCTTTTTTCATTTTTTTCAAAAAAAAATCTTTCCCTCAAGATGTGGTCATAATCTCAATTCAAATTTCTAATGGAGTTTGCAACCAAAATTACCCTTTTAAATACATTGAACTTTAAATGTGATTGGAATACCTCCCTACACTGTTTTAAAACTGTCTTAATTGTCCAATAACCAGAAAAAAAACTTTTTTTTGTCCCCAATTCCTAGTTTGAGCCCCCAAAGTCAATCTTAACCATCAATTTGTGATATTGAAACTTGTGGTATAATTTCAGTGAGATTCATACACTAAAACAAAATTTATTGTCTGGAAACTACAAAAATGCTTATTTGGACTCCTTTTTGTTCCCCTAGTTCCTTAACTGTTTGGACCATAACCCTGAAAATCAATCCCACCCTTCCTTTTGTGATTATAAACCTTGTGTATAAATTACATGAATTTCTATGAACTTATACTGAAGTAAGTGTCCAATAACCAACTGTCTTCTGAAGACTACAACGTGATACCAATATACGACTGCAAAATTTTTTGGCAGTCATTTAAAAATTGAGTTATTTCCCTTTGACCAGAAATCTAGTAATTAATAAGCATTTCAACCAAAATTTAATTCTAGGGAAAGGGCTTAAACTGAACAAGGAGAAAAGCTTAAATCTGGAAAATCGAATTTGATTTGGAACTCGTCATGATTAAACAATACACCAAATATTAAAACAATATCTTCAAGCATGAAGAACCAGGTGCTCCGCAGGGCGCAGCTTTATACGACCACAGAGGTCGAACCCTGAACAGTTGGGGCAAGTATGGACAAAACATTCAAGCGTGATACAGCTCTGAATTTGGATTGTGATCAAATTTTTGACATTACATGGTTTTTTTTACACAAAACAAATGTCAAAATTTTACAAATCAATTAAAGATTTCTTCTTCAAACTTATTTAAATCTAAAATTAAATAGTTGACAAAGCATAGGTTTCTGACACAGAATGAATGTGGTCTAATGAACTTAAAATTTTTTTTTTGCCTTTGAGCAATTCACTATGCTGTTGAATATTAATCCTCTAAAAAAAATGTTTGAAGAAATTTTCTTTTTATTTATGAAATCTGAAATGAGAAAAATTTAACCCCCCCCCCCCCATTTTTTTTTCACATCCCCGTTTCCCTTTTTCCAAAACTGATATCAATTCAAATTTCTAAAGGAGTTTGCAACAATAACTACTCTTTTAAATACATCATAAAATATTAAAATGTAAAATAAAGTGCTTGTTATCACTGAATGGTAAAGATTGGTTGGTAGTTAAAGTGAATATACATTGTTTATTGTATAAAACAATAAAAAAAACTTCATCAGCAACATTTAATATTAGCAAATTTCCAATGAAGTTATTTACATAAAGTTATTGGCAAATAAAAATAGAAAATGACATCATAGTCATGTCTGGCAAATGTCCAACATACATTATCTAAAAACATTTTAGATAAGATAAGGAAAAAAAGCTTCATCAGCAACATTTTATATTGGCAAATTTCCAATGAACTTATTTACATAAAGTTATTGGCAAATAAAAATAGAAAATGACATCATAGTCATGTCTGGCAAATTTCCAATATATATTATCAACTACTATTCTATACAAAGAAAGATAACTCCAATTGAAAATTAATTGCTATTGCACAATATTGTGCAATTAGATATTTCTTGCTATTGTGCAATACTGTGCAATTGAAAATTTCTTGCTATTACACAATACTTGATATGGAATCCTGATTTGGACCAACTTGAAAACTGGGCCCATAATCAAAAATCAAAGTACATGTTTAGATAAAGCATATCAAATAAGCCCAAGAATTTAATATTTGTTAAAATCACACAAAGTTCAATTTTGGACCCTTTGGGCCCCTTATTCCTAAACTGTTGGGACCAAAACTCCCAAAATCAAACACAACCTTCCTTTTATGGTCATAAACCTTGTGTTTAAATTTCATTGATTTCTATTTACTTATACTAAAGTTATTGTGCGAAAACCAAGAATAATGCTTATTTGGGCCCTTTTTTGGCCCTTAATTCCTAAAATATTGGGACCAAAACTCCCAAAATCAATC
Source organism: Mytilus edulis (assembly GCF_963676685.1). Lineage (NCBI taxonomy): Eukaryota > Metazoa > Mollusca > Bivalvia > Mytilida > Mytilidae > Mytilus > Mytilus edulis. The sequence goes on from NC_092348.1 coordinate 63,092,093, forward strand.
CCAACCTTCTTTATGTGGTCATAAAGCTTGTGTTAAAATTTCATTGATTTCTATTCACTTTTACTAAAGTTAGAGTGCGAAAACTAAAAGTATTCGGACGACGACGACGAAGCCGCCGACGACAACGACGACGACGACGCCAACGTGATAGCAATATACGACCAAAAAATTATAATTTTTGCGGTCGTATAAAAACTCCAGACTGATGGATAGACAGAGGGCCAGAGTGCAAACCTATAGTCCCCTTCGACTTCGTCGGTAGGGGAATAATAATATTTAAGAGTATAAGCCTGTTACAAATAATATAAACTGCCAGTAAGACTATCTTTTCAGAGTTACTTCAAAGGTATACAGCAAATGTGCTTCAATCTTTTTCAATATGATTCATCATGATATGCAATTATTTGTGGAAGGATTTTTAATGCTCCTTTGAATTGATAATTTATCACCTGATCACCAATCCATGTTGTCATCATAACTCCTTTAATACTACAGTAGGAACATGACTGTCCCCATTATCAATTCCATCATTGAAACCATTTGGTACTGTAAATTTTAGATCACTTATTACTATTTTAGGAAATGCTGTATTCCAATATATGTATCAGAATTTTGAAATAATCTCTGAATTTACAGTTACTTATTGGAATGATGGCATATAAAATTCATATGAAGGGCAACAACATGTTAATATATGAATATGCACCCTGCTTTGTACTAGACTGACACACTGAGTCAGATTTTATACTTGCAGATTCACAAGGTGACAATCCGCAGAAAGACATGTCACCTTACCCAGTCATATTATTCCAACTCAAGGCCAACCAATATTTCCTCTTTCTCCATAATCCATGCTTAGTGGAGTAGCCACAAATACAAATTTTAAAGTGCCCTGTTTGATCTAGGCAGGGTTCAAACCAATGAGCTCCCACACTTCCACCAGACCTCTAATATGTCTTGATATAAAATGTATATGTGACAGATTTAAGTTTAATGAAGTTTACTGTGGATTCATTAATATTCGTTGGATACCAATTTTTGTGAATTTCGTGGGAACAGTGTAACCATGAATTTAAATGTTCAACAAAATACATATTTTCTAAAAGAATGTATGCGAACTTTTCTAAAACATTGGTACCCACAAAAAATAAATGAATCCACAGTATACCAAGTCTAATTTAAATCACATAAAAAAACAAAGATTTCAAATATGTTATAATTTATTCAAACAAATTTGGGGAAGTATTGACACTCAACACATCTTTGTCAACAATACTCATTGTAGTCAGAGTCATGATCTGACACCATATGTACAAATGAAACGAGTTACTTAGTGGCCCAATTTGATGTACTCTCAACAAAATATATCTTCTCTTGATGTCATTTCACAAAAATAAATACAAAAGTCTTCATAATCCTTCAAAAAAGTTCTTAAAAATGTTCACAACAATTAACAACAACGAAATTTTGACGGATTTATTGTCTTGTGTGACGCCATGATTTTGTAAATCAGTGAAGTTCTGTGGTGTCAGTCTCTCTAAGGTTTTGTGTATTGCCTGTTCCACCAGACTTTGGCTGCATACAAGATCTGGCTACAGACTCAAATAATCTGGAAAACAAAAAGAAATAAATCTGACAATTCCATTTCAATCATTTATGTAAAACCAGACATTGCTTTTATTTTGTTATGCCAAGGCCTTTTATAGCCGACTATATATGGTATGATTTACTCACTGATGAAGGCCAAACAGTAACCTGTAATTTTAAAATACATGCCATTTGACCTCTGTTGGATAATTGTCTCATTGGCAATCATTACACATCTACTTATCTACTTATTTTTTATATTTGTCTCATATCTGATGCAGATATTTTCATAATACAATTCAGTACAAATTTTACCAAACAATGTGTTGGATTTAAATATCATTGGGGATTTAAGAAATAATGTGTGAAAATTCTAAAAGTCATACATGTTTGGGTAAAATAAAAATTGCCTCTCCCCTCCCCCCATACATTTATTTATGGAACAGCCCTGAAATCAAGGTCATCCTACCAAAAACTATAAAACTTTAATTCATTGCATGTTGAACATACTCAAAACCATGGATTTAATATTATTCTTATGAGTGATAGTTCATCCATTTCTTGACTATAGAAGGACCACGTTACTAAGAATTCAACAATTATTTAAATTGGCTTGAGTGCTGAATTTGTCAATATATGAAAAAATTAAATGATTTTTGGAAATGCATTTGTTTCACTCAACAATAAATCAATGTTTAGGTCATCGTCTCTTAAAACATCATGATCTAAGACAAGTAATCACATTTTTCAAACACTTACTTCTCAATTTCTGGAGCACAATGGACAAACTCATGGTTCCAGAATTTAAACTGAGGATTCTTAATAAGTTCAATAAATGTGATCAACAAGCCCCATGGATGTGGCCTGTTAACAATCAGTCTCTCTAATAGAACTCGGGTAATTTGTTCCTGAATAGCCTCAATATTAGCCTCTACAAACAGGTAGAGGAGCGTGCAACTGAAATAGTGAGTGTGACTATTGGGGTACCTCAGCTGGTTGGCTATTGCTGTCAGGAATAAATATCGACCTGAAACACAGACAAAAATAATAAAGAAAATTCAGATTACATCAACAACTTTGATTATTCTAGTCAATAAGGGTTGATACATGTACTAATTCATTTTACTATTCTTTAAAATGTTATCACATACTGTCATTTAAACAAATATTTCTACAGTTCATCTATTTCCTTAGCTAGTAATTTTGTTCTTATGGATTGAAGAGATGTTTTAACTCCACTGTTCAAATTCCTGCAGAGAAGGAACAATAGCAATAAAAAGTGGTTTATGAAATATGAAATTTAAAAGATTATTTGGGTATATCATATAATGTACATCACCGAAGCTATATTTAAAATTTGTCAACAAAGAGAGACAATTGACCATAAGGTACTACTGTAGGTTTGCAAAGCTCTGAACATAGTTAAGCATCTTAGTATAAAATACATTAATTCTGTATCAACATTTACCCTCAGTATCCAGATCAACTCCAAGGTTTTGGAAGATGTCCATATGAGCTGAGTGAGCTATGGTACTCATACTAGGAGTTTGTCCTTTACTATTGATGAAAGCTATTGCCTGTGTCCCTACATATAATACTAAGGCATTCATCAGAGGAATGTTATATCTCATTCCTGGCTCATTCGACTGAAAAAGAAAATTCAGTTTAAATATAACCAACAAGCATAAAATTTAAGGATACTGTAAATTCAGAAATTATTGTGAGCATTCATTACTGTCATTTTTGAAGAAAAGACAAAAATGTGAGATTTATTATTCCAATTTCAGGAAAACAGATATATGTATAAGATATCAGAATGCTTGTTCTTATTATTGAGATACCAACCCAGTCGCATTATTGCCATTAATAGAAACTTTGCAATAACTTCTGAATTAACAGTATCCCTCCCATTTAGCATGTATAGTAAAGAAAGCATATGAAAATAGCACAACCACTATCTTTTTTAACCCTTTCAACGCTACACAAAAAAAACAGAAAAATGGCTGCTGCTGCTGCTTTTTTTTTGGTGTTTTCCCCCCCTTTTTCTACGTCTCGTAAAGGTCGATCAAATCATATTTCCCACACCAATTAAATGTAATACACATATTGAGATAACAAGAAACCTTTTTAACTAATCCTCGTTGTCAGTTTCGCCATAGAAATGCTGAAATATTTTCATATTTACAGCTTCGTTTCCGGTTTCCGCCATTTGCATTTGTCAAAATATTTGTTTTTATTTTCCTTCTACTGCATGATTTTACAATAAAAATTGCCGGGTTTTCAAGCGCAAATGAGACCTTGTATATCCTTGATTCATAAGAGGAATAATTAGAGAGGACCCGAATGAAAGCCGAATGGTTTAAGAGTCCTGATGAAAAATCTGTTGTCATCGCAGCATATATGCCGCAAAAAGCAGTGGTGGACGGAGTATGTCATCGCGGCATATGCCGTGTAAAGTGTTGAAAGGGTTAAGGGTGTTTCGAATAGAAAAAGAAATTAATGGACCAGTCAAAAATTATTATTGGCTCTTCTTGCACATTTCCAGTCTATTAAGTTAGGAAATAAATGTTCATATTAATTTTTAAAGCATTAAGTAGAATGTTTTGAATCATTGATAATGTTGATATTAAAATCACATGTCTTTTGATGCTTTTGAATTTTTTTTTAGAATTAAAATGTAACTTTCACCGTTGTTACAGAACTCTTCTAGTCTTTAAAAGTGTGTTGTACATATTGTATAATGTCCTCCCGATTGCTCTTACATTTTTTACCTGTAGATATGAACGTAAATCAGACAAGAAAGTGACTGGTGATCTCGTCTTTAAATAGGAATCCAAATCCTACAAATAAACAAACAGTTAAAAAACGTATTCAAATAAATTAATATATCTTCCTTCTATTCTAAATTATACTTCTGCACGTTAAATGTTCTTAATCTGAAGATGTGAAAATGCTGCAGCTCTTTTATTTATTTGTTTTATAAAGATTTTTTAGTGTATGATATTTAAAGTTTATTTTAAGTGATATCATCCTTTCATTAATCATTAATGATGAAATTAGTGTATTCCTTGTTTCATTCCTTTTCTAATTCTAATTTTGTATTTACTCTACCCATACCCCTGTTTTATTATTTACCATCTCCAATCAGAAATCTGTATTATAACTTTACAGGTCAGGTGCAATCAAACAACAGCAAAACAATTTGCAATTTCAGAACTGATAAAGATAGCTGTTTAATGTTCAGTAGTTAATTAAATACATATTCAAGAAAAGAACTGAGAAATATGAAATTAATATGAATCCTGCTTTGTACTCAACAGACACTTTGAGTCAGATCTTTATAGTTACACTACCCAGACACTTTATTCTAACTCTGAGTCTATCAATCTTTGCCCTACATATTCTTTAATACTGTATGCTTAGCAGTAAAGAGGAAAAATAAAGTCTTTGATATGACCAAGCAGTAGATCAACTCAAAACCTCCCACATTACTGCAAACCATCAAAGTGGTTCAGATAAGTGTCATACCTTTTTAAACTGTGGTGGCTGAATCATATTGGCAAAGTTTGTAAGTATCCTTGGGGCATGAGCAATGTCAGCCAACATATCCACCTTGAGATTAGGTGTAAATGGATCTGGTAACCTCATATTACGAGGGAAAGCACTTAAGATTAGATTTCTCATCTGAATACAGTTTGGTGGTATCACATCACAGAAAGCATAATGGTAATCACAAAGGAATTCTGGGAAATCATGAAGTAGCACCAATAATACACGTAAAGTTCCCTGCAAAATAATAAAAGAATATGAGAGGTACCAGTTTCACACATGTTCCATATCAAATAGTATATTGCAAATTGAAATTTATTTATCAATAAGATAATTCTGGTTTGTTTGCTTATACTCATAAAGAATTTACATTTTACACAATCACACTACCTTGTGATGATTATGAACAAAGATCAAATTTTGTAAGAAATCTATAAATAGTTGAAAAAACTGTTCTAAAGGAGTACTGTGGATTAATTATTATTCGTTTGATACCAATTTACGTGGACTTCGTGGTTACAGGTGAACCATGAAATTAAATGTTCAAAGAAAGTCAACTTTTCTATATAGACTTGTGTGCAGACTTTGGTTAAATAACCATGAACATGCAAGTTTTCCTTAATCCACGAAAATTTGGTACCCATGAAAATAAATGACTTCACAGTATTTAATGTTTTTCTGTTACATGATCAATACTAAAATCTGCCATAAGAAATAATACATGCATGAAAAGTTAACACAAGTTTTCTAACATCCCATATGAATCATATTTATATTACTTACTTTATACAACATTTGTGTAGGTTTGGTAAGTTCAGCATTCCTCAAGAATGGAGACAGAAATTTAAATAAATCTATCAGAAGCTGAGCATACATTCCCCAACCCTGAAAAAAAATAGATAATTACATTATAATCAACTAAAATGACAAGAAGTACAATCAAAATAAGAATGGAGTATTTGCTATATAATTTGAGTGACACTACCGGATAAGATTTTTTTACGACAAGCAGTTAACTAAATCTCCAATTGATTCTATGAATTATCCACAAGACAATGAACATATAATTGTCACTCTTCTAATGGTTTAAATAATAATGTTTAATTTTGTCATTTTTTATGGACTTCCTCTTCTTTAATTTACCTTGGAGGTTGTTTTTTTTTTGTTATACTATTTTGTACTATTCATCACAACTGAAAAAAATCTATTGTATACATTGTCAAAATATAATATACATATATTTTTTTTCAGTATAAAATACCTTCTGTTGAGGGGTCAGTGCTAACATCCTTCCAATAAATACCCTGTGTGATATCAACTCTAACCAAGCATAGGCAAATCCTGGAGCTTTGGCAGGCCTCAACACATGGAAGGTATTGCTGAAATGTGATCAATTAATTATATACTTAAAGCATGTCTCTGTCAATCCTTCTGGTTTAAAACATGTGCAACTAAACATTAATCTATTTTTTAAAGGCAATTAAGATACAGTTGAAACAATTTACTGTGGACTAGTTATTATGTGTGGTTTACTAATTTTCATGGATATTATATTCAAACATTCCACGAAAAACACATTTTATAAAGAATTACATATAGGTAGACCTTTGCAAATCTATGAAATTAAATATCTATGAAAATAAAAGTTTTTCTCAATCAATGAAATTTGGTAGTTACGAAAATAAATGAATCAACAATGAGCAACGAATATGAAACTACCCTGTATGCAACAATACTATAATAAATTCTTACCAGAAAGCTGTAAGGACTTGATAGTTGATATTTTCCAGTACATGATCTGGTGCATTGAGTTCAATAAATAGCATGATAAATATACGATGATATGGTAGTTGTTGGAATTCTGTGTTTCTTACTGCATGATCTTGTAGTAATACACCTGCTACTATACCAAGTACCTATTACATAGAACAAAAGCATTCAACCATGGAATATAGGTCAGATTGATTGTTGGTTGTCATGATTCATTTCATGTACGTAGGCTACGTCATGTAAAAATTATTAAGGAATTGAATGTTGTTATTGCTGTTCCATATCATTAATTTCCATGAATAAATGCTATAATATATAGGTTTGACTTATAAACATACATTGTACATGTATACGTTTGTCTTATAACTTTTAAGAGGTACAATTAAGTAGTGCTGTAAATGTTCAAATTCTAATCCATGTTTGCTGAGACTAAATCTGAAGATTTCTATGCAATGCTATACCGTAAACCAACTTCTTTTCACATATACTTCATTTCAGGTGTATTTATCCTAATTCGCTGCAATTTAATTTTGCGATTTCCAAATTCACTCGATGTAATAAGAAAAGGAAAGATCTTAGTTTTTATGACAATTTATATTCAAGTTATTTTTCTACTCGCAAAATAAAATTAGTTGGTCAACTGTATACAATCCAAAATAAGATTTTTTCCCCATTGAGTACATATCAATCAATTATGTTTTTAATTTCATCTTACAACATGTTAAAGTAACCAGAACAGAATAATTACTCATTTTAAACAAATAAACAAATTTTACTCATCTTGTTATATCATAACTAGAGGCTCTGAAGAGCCTGTGTCGTTCACCTTGGTCTATGTGAATATTAAACAGAGGAAGCAGATGGATTCATGACAAAATTGTGTTTTGGTGATGATGTGTTTGTACATCTTACTTTACTGAACATTTTTTAAACTAGATACCCCAATGATGATTGTGGTCAAGTTTGGTTAAATTTGGCCTAGTAGTTTCAGAGGAGAAGATTTTTTTAAAAGTTAACGATGACAGACGCCGGACGCCAAGTGATGAGAAAAGCTCATTTGGCCCTGTGGGACAGGTGAGCTAAAAATGAACCTGTAATATTGTAATATAATTACCTTATTTAATAAATTGATCTTTGTGATTGTGTTTGTTGTGTCACCAGAATGTTTGATCAGCAGTGCAATCAGCCTTACGAAGGCGTCAAGTGTATAGAAACATTTGGTCCTGACAATAGCAGGGTTCTGGGTCTGATCTATCAAGGCTCTGTAACACAAATCTACACACATCTCAGTACAAAGACGAAAGAAGCGTGTAATCAGATCATCTGTTTTCAGTATTCCTTGTTGGTGCATCTAAAATAAGAAAAACATATTTCTCAATTTGACATATGATATATCTTTATATAGGATAATTTAACATTGTGCATTTACTTTACTGCTGAAACATCAAAATAGGATGAAATGTTTCTCTAGTTGCGCACTTAATCTTTCAATTGAGAAGAAGTCGAAGCAGAAATATGGTTTTCTCTAAAGTCGGCTTAAGAAACAATTTAAGCAATGTGACACATGTTTGAAAATAATAAAATCATTATACTCAGTGACTATTTCAAAAATATTTTTTCTTTGTTCAACTCATTTTACTTTTCCATCTTTGCTGAATACTCAACAAAAAACAAACAGATGAAATCCTGGAATTATTATTTTATCATTTCCATCTTAAGCAAAATATCAAAGAATTATTTGTAATAACACTGACCGATTGAACAAATGCTGTAAATGCCTTTGTGCTATCCCGTCCTGCCTGGGGTGAGTGGTACATGTTGACCCAATCTCTCAACAACAGTTCGGCTTTGTCATGGAGTCCAGGAGGATCATCTATCTCTCTGGCTTGTAGTATACCAGTCTGCATCATAGTTGTAGGACCTCCCAATGCTCTCTCTAAACCAAAGTCAGTGTTTGGTCTTAAGTTCTCCAGTAAATTACTCAAGCTACAATATACATATAAAAAAACTTCATTTTTGAGAAGATATAAACAATATTATGTTATCCATATACATCTTGAGGCTGACTAAAGAAACTGCAGTATGTAATGAAACAGTATCAAACTAGAGACATATTTCATCACACAATATAGTTTCCAAATGTTTGAAAGGTATCATAGTGGTCTGATACAATGGTAAATATCTAACATTATGCTTGTCCATGTTATTTAAATAATCCATTCTAAAAATGTTATGTCAAGTCAAAATTTGGTATCTAAAATTCTTTTCACTGGACTGATAATGTATGATGTGATCACATTTTTAAAGTTAGGCATTTATAGTATGTGCTGTCCACTCTTTCAAAATACAACAAGATGAACATTAAGTTTAAGAGAAACGTTTCCCTTGGTATTCCATATATTGGCTAAGGAAAAACAAGAATGTGTCCAAAGTACATGGATGCCCCACTTGCACTATCCTTTTCCATGTTCCATGGACTGTGAAATTGGGTAATAATCTAATTTGGCATTAAAATCAGAAAGATTATATCAAAGAGAACATGTGTACTAAGTGTCAAGTTGATTGGACTTCACCTTCATAAAAAACTACCTCGATAAAAAACTTTAACCTGAAGTGGGACAGACGGACGAACGAACAACGGACGGACAGACCAGAAAACATATTGCCCATAAATGGGACATAATAATAAAACATATATATCTCCGTCAGTGGTTGGTATAGGGCTAATTACTTGCCAAGGAAATCTTATAATAATTTTGTATCCTTTTCACACTTAGCATGTACATTTATGACATTGCATGCTAAATACCATAGTACTCACCCTTCTGGGGATTGTCTAGTTCGAGTAGAAATTGTTGTCAATGCTTCTATAGTGTTTGTAAAGTCACTCTGTAAAAAGAAGAACATACAAAATTTACACTCCACCTTCTTTTTCTAATTTTCATTTTAATCTTTTTAGTGTATACATGGGTGATGGGTATCAACTTTTCACACTATAATGCACTATAATTCTCATTTACAATTGTCTGGGTGGCAGGTGCTGACAAAAACTGCCTTCCAACCCCCCCATTACACTTTTTTCTGGATAAGCCCTAAATAAAATAAAGCTTTTTAAGCCAATTAATATACATATTTCTTACATTTCTATAATATAATGTTTCTGCAACATATCAGATAAATGTTTACCTCAGTAGCTGAAGCCTTATCATCAACACAGAATCTTTGGACAACCTGCATGGCCAGAGTAACAGCCATATAATTCATACCATTCTCCATCAGCTGGGCTAGATACATGTCATACTGGGGCATATTTACTAGCTGACTTCTTATCAGACAATCTACAGCTTCTATGGTATATTTGTGTTGTTCATTAGCTTCTATCATACACCTGTAACATATTAAAATATAATCTACAATTTAAACAAAATACTTCTTGAAAAGTTGTACTATGAAAAATTTATAATGCTTTTGCACAACTTATCACAAAAATTATGACTAGAATAAAGCGATGCAGTGGAGTCAACAATTGATGTTCATAGATCAACATTTTCCTCTGTTGCTTGTTTGTCTTAATAACATTTTTATAGATATTTAGATATTTATTTATCACATATTTACAAAATATGCTATACTTTTTTTTTTTATTAATTATGACATATTTTTCTGAGCTTTTCAGGTACCACAAACATATTAATATCAAAACATCACCTTAATTCTGACTTATACTTTATTTTGAGGGATATTCAGACCTGGATAAAGCAAAACATAGGTGGATCTAGGGCTGGGGCCTGCCCCTATCTTTGGTGAGAAAATGTGGGTGATTATATAGGAAATCACTTAAGCATGACAGGAGCAGCCCCTCCCCACCCCTCATTATGAAAAGTTTTGGTTTCCGCCACTAGAAAAACCTTTATTTTGGTATATCTATAAAACCTTGTTTAATCTCAAGTAAAATGACAAACAAGTTTAATATGCAACTGACCTAGTGACTTGTTTATTTGTCCAAGATCCACCAAATCCAAATGCTCTCATTTCTTGTAGTGCTCTCAGAACTGTCAAGTTACATTCTTTGAACCTCAGCGTCAGTTCCTGGTCAGCTGACAATCCTTGCAGATGTTCTAATAAACCTTCAACAGCCTACAAACGTAAACAAAAATACATTACTTAAAAGATTGAAATCTATTTGATAAATAAAAATACAGATCTTGTGTGTCAAAAGCTTTGCTTACTGGTAACCGAAATACACTACATTCTAGTTTCTGTTTAAGACCTATCGCCTGGGTCTTTTGGTTTGGTCGGATTAAAACACACCTTCAAATATTAGAAGTTTGAAATTTCATTAGCTGATTAATTATTACCAGACCTGTATTTTTATATGATTGTACTGAAGGTAACTTAATCATCCTGTTTTATTCGATTTTAGATTTTCAACACTTGTAAGCATTAAATATTTTTTCTAGTTATATTTTATGAATGTAAAGTTTCATTTGTTTGATGTCACATGACGTACTATTACAAGTTCAGACTGTTCAAGAAGCTGCAAGAATTAACAAGAGAACAATGCAAGATGATGTGGTTTCAATTTGAAATCAACTATTTTTAAAAATACTTTGGGCTGTATGAGTGTAACCTAAGTATATACCCACAGGTAGAGTGGTTTAAGTGTATAAGTAGTTTCTTTTGGGAACCGGTGATATTCTACCCAAAGAGTCACTACAGTGGATTCTTATTATTCCTCAGATACCAATTTTCATAGATTAAGTGGGTATAGGTGAGACACAAAATTAAATGTTCAAGGAATGACAAATGTCCTATAGGCTTGTATGCAGACTTTGGCAAAATCATGAAATTAAATATCCATGAACATGTAATTTTCCTTAATCCAGGATAAGTAGCACCCTCGAAAAACAAATGAATCCACAGTTATACGATAATTTGACCTGATAACATACTTTCTGTATCAGATTGACCACAGTAATTAGATAATTTGACCTGATAACATACTTTCTGTATCAGATTGACCACAGTAATTAGATAATTTGACCTGATAACATACTTTCTGTATCAGATTGACCACAGTAATTAGATAATTTGACCGGATAACATACTTTCTGTATCAGATTGACCACAGTAATTAGATAATTTGACCTGATAACATACTTTCTGTATCAGATTGACCACAGTAATTAGATAATTTGACCTGATAACATACTTAGTGTATCAGATTGACCACAGTAATTAGATAATTTGACCTGATAACATACTTTCTGTATCAGATTGACCACAGTAATTAGATAATTTGACCTGATAACATACTTTCTGTATCAGATTGACCACAGTAATTAGATAATTTGACCTGATAACATACTTTCTGTATCAGATTGACCACAGTAATTAGATAATTTGACCGGATAACATACTTTCTGTATCAGATTGACCACAGTAATTAGATAATTTGACCTGATAACATACTTTCTGTATCAGATTGACCACAGTAATTAGATAATTTGACCTGATAACATACTTAGTGTATCAGATTGACCACAGTAATTAGATAATTTGACCTGATAACATACTTTCTGTATCAGATTGACCACAGTAATTAGATAATTTGACCTGATAACATACTTAGTGTATCAGATTGACCACAGTAATTAGATAATTTGACCTGATAACATACTTTCTGTATCAGATTGACTACAGTAATTAGATAATTTGACCTGATAACATACTTTCTGTATCAGATTGACCACAGTAATTAGATAATTTGACCTGATAACATACTTTCTGTATCAGATTAACTACTGTGACTTGTTCCCTGGAATTCCTGAGCATGGTCAAGGCTTCCAGAAGACTGTGGAGCTGATTGATCTGTGGGTTACTGGCAGGGAACATGATCTGTAACTGTTGTACGTGCTGCTCTATCTCACGAATTATTCTCTCAAACAATTGGAAGGATTCATCACTGTATGTCTAGAAAACAAACAATAATATACAGTCTTTTTGTTAGATCTTATCTTGTCAATAAATGTCAGTTTACAACGTATTTTGTATTGAAAGTTAATTTCATCAACATAAAAGCTCAAAATACAGTTGAATATATAGCGAACACTGCAGGCTTCCTGTAAATTATTTCCATACATAAAGTGTGCACCAAATCGACCATGGTATGGCCAAACCAAATTAATTCCTAAACTCCTTCTGTCGAAAAAGATGAGAGAGTGTCTTGATTTTTTTCTAAAAATTAGATTTTTCAGAAACAAAAGAATTTTCTTCTGCCTATTTTAAAAGAAAATGAACATTATGAATAATATCCAAGCATGCCACATTGCTTTACATTTTTTTATCAATAAAATCAATGGAAATATTTTTTTATAAGTTCGTCCCAAATTTACCCACACTCTATCAATGATGGTGTTTTCATAAAGCAAAAATGTTTCCGATACAAAGTTCAATGTTCTATGGAACTTTTCCTACTTAATGATCCCAAGTCATCAGAGATAGCTTTTTCATAAAATTGAAATTGGAAACTGGTATATTTTTCGTCAACTCCCTCATATTGATAAACAGTTGACTGATTTATGGTAGGCAAAGGGAAAGCTCATGAAATGGTAGGTAGACTTCAGGGACTGACCAGGGAGATGTGTGTCATTTAAAATTCACTCCTTCTAAATCCTTAAATAGATATGTCAGTTGACATGTGTGCCATCTCAGGTATTAGAGATAAATGTAGCTAGTTGATATGCTTGCTTTGTAATCTTGACCAAAATACTTTTATTTATAAGATGTAAGAACATTATTTTCCTTGAAAAACTGTTTGAATCTGGTTTGGTTAACAATCCCCCTCCAATACATGTATTACACTTTGACATTGATCTCTAATACCAATAGCCTACTTGGTTGAATTTTGGTATTTTATTGTGGTTCAGCAATGTTGACACATGCAGATCTACCCAACATCCCTACATTAATTTTGGTATGTTAATGTAGTTCAGCCATGTGGACACATGAACATCTATCCCATGTTCCCTATAGGAAAGTACAAGAAATATGACACCATTAAAGTTTCATTTGTCATGGAAATATTTATATAAATGTATTGTCTATGATCAATGATTTCTTTCAACAATAAGTAGAAACTATTTTCCATTCATTTGAATAAATAAAAAGTTATAAAGGGTTCCAAAGAACCCTGTGTCATGCCTGAAATTGTTGCTGTCAGAGTGAAAGTGTAATGTTGATTGTCAAAAGTGAAGTCCATTTAACAGTTAGATACAAACTGTTTTTCTATCATCAGATGTTCAGCATAAGAATACAGATTATGATTAAAGTCATTTCTTTTTTTTGGCAAATAGTGGCTGACAAAATAAACAGATCAGACAGGTTTAAGAGTGACTTTGACACATGACTTAGAAATGTACATAGGATATTAAATTATGCTATTTTAAATATGTCAAACATTCACTCAGGATAATTTTAATCACAGCTTAAAGAGAGATCATATTTATTTTATTGAACTTGGGTGTCATTCAATCTGCTCTCTTGTAACTACAGCATTTCAAAACTACAAAACAATTTGGGGCATTTTTCTGACAATTAAGGAAAATATAAACTTCGTCTGGAGGGATATTTAGGACAAAATCAGAAATCCTACAGTGAAAACCTCATTCACTTTACTTCAGTGTACTGATTCAACAAAGTTTTAATTATTACAACTATAATATCTGACATATAGTAAAAAGCTATCATATAGTATATAAGTTTCCATAAAACAGTTATTTTTTGTAAGATAATGAAACTATAATCCCAAATAAAAGATAAACCTACAGGCTGTGGTTTAGCAGGTACAGCTCCTGGAGGAAAGGAGGGATCTCCAGCTGGTAGAAATCCTGGGATGTTCCTGGCAAACTCTTCATATACAGATAACTGACTTGGAGTTGCTCCTCCAACCTGTAAAGATAATAATGTTACACTTTTGTTTCAGGTAAGGGTAGAGGCTGGTACCTATTAAAATGTTTAAACCTGCTGCATTTGTTTGCACCTGTCCTAAATCAAGAACCTATAAATGTTCAGTAGTTGTCGTTTGTTAATATTGTTCATGAGTGTTTCTCATTTCTCATATATATTAAGACTGTTGGTTTTCACGTTTGAATGGTTATTCACTAGTCAATTTAAGGGCCCTTTGTAGCTTGCTGTTTGGTGTAAGCCATGGTTCTGTGTTGCAGACAGTACTTTGATCTATAATGGTTCTTCTTTTACAAATTATGAGTTGGATGGAGATTTGTCTCATTGGCGCTCATACCATATCTTCTTATATCTATATATGTTATATTAACATAATTAAAAGCTATCAAGGTTTTTAAAACTTTCAATTTCAACACATCGATAAAAAGATAAAATAAAAAATATCAAATGCATAGAATTATCCTTTTGGCAAAATTGCCTAAAGAGTTACTTACCTTTAATCTGATTTGTTCAGGCATTCTCTCAGCTTGATATGTCAGTACAACTGGATCACAGTAACGTCTTCCTTCTGTTCTAGCATGTTTTCTAAGTTCAAATTCCTACAATATTATATGTTTTTAATGTTATAAGTGAATCAAATCAAAATTAAACTTTTGTGTGTTCATATCAACAAATCTTGTAAACAAGTTGAACAAATTTTAGTCATCATTATCAATTTGAGTAACAACATTTTTTCCCCATCTGTGTCTGGATTTTAGAGGTTACTTAATGATATGTTTTAGAGGTGTCCTTTTTATTTACAATTTATGTTTACAAGGCAAATTGACAGATGAGCAAGGTGATTTTTTATGGGTATTGTAAATGAATGTGTCTAGTAGCAGATAATTAAATGGGAGTATTTTTAAGCTTGCCAATTGTCAAACTTACTGTTGCTAATCTCTTGTCAATATCTGGTATTGCTTTTTCTATAGCAGTTTTCTGGATAAAGACACAAGCTAATTCTGTATTGTCCTGTGCTACTTGCTGTGCAGCTTGTTCTATCATTTCTTTCTGTTGTGGTGTTGCTCCTTGGAAATTTGCATCAATCTACAAAAAATAAATATTCTTTTCATTATCTATATATCAAATTACCAGACATTTTCAGCTATTACATGTATGTCATTTCAAGAAAATATACTATGTTTATAGCTACAACACAATGAGTTAAAGTTACCTCCAAATGGTATTTACTAAAATAGTGTCTTGCTTTACATTACGGAAGAGAAGCAAAATGAAAGCAAGAATAAGTGTCAAATAGAAACCATGTCCCATGTTCCTTGTTCATTGAAATTTGACCTCTTGGTCAAAATTTTGGCATAAATTTGGCACATAAATCAATTATTTCACTTCATTATGTTCATAATGAGAATGTACCTTGTTGTAGAGTATGAATGATTCATCAATTGTGAAAGACCCTACATCAAATGTCAAGACAAATAACAGGAATAAAAGCCCTGTTCATTGATAATTCTTCTATTTTTTCTATGTTTTGTGTGCATAATTGTCCCATATACATTTACTCCCTATCCTTTTATTTTCCTTAGGCTTAGTATATAAATTTTCAAGTTGATGTACCAAATATCCTAAACTATCTTTAACTTATCACTTTCCATGTTCAGTGAGCTGTATCATCATGACATAATCAACATAATAATTAACATGTGTACTAACATTCAAATTGAAGTGACCACAAACTGCCTCAAACCAAAACTTTAACCTACCTTTAACCAAAACATCACCAGATACAGAACAGACCAGAAAACATATTCTACTATCTTAGACTATACAGGGCCTTAAAAATTTAATATTCAGCTCATTCTCAAAACTACATAACTTTTCTGTTTTCTTACCCTTAGTGTTGACAGGAAAGCACTTTTTAAATTGTTACTGATATTAACAAGTACTGGTTCCCTGCTAGTAATTAAAGCCAGTCCAGAAATCATGTGACGGACCATGTGATGTGCAGCTGCCCTCATTCTGCTCTCATCAGGATCCAATGCAAAATCCTGAAATTATTTTATAACTTATAATACTAAAAAAATCAAACATTAAAACGGTTCTGCAATCATGCCTTTATAAACAAATATGTTATGACAATATCAACATTTTATAAAGCTCAAGTTTCGCTCATTCATCCAAATTGGGGTTTTGTTAACTTTTATTTGTTTTCACAAACGTTAACTTTCAGAATAGCTCTATATAATGTTACTGAATTATTGCAAAAATATATGCTGAATGCATCAAAAAAATCATCGGTATAACTTTTTAGGTATTTCAGAGTTACATTATAAATAAATAAGGCCACACCAATTTGATTCCTTGTTCGACGGACCCGCCCGCACCTATTTTTTTCAAAACAGAATTTTTTAATTTTTTTTATATTCCCGCTTCCCGCATCCGGAAATGTAATCATGTCCATTTCCCGCACCGTATTTTTTGTGAATATTATAAAAAGATATCAACATTTGTTTTTAAAATCACAGTCTTAACCTGTATGTAACGATTTTAAACATAAAAGCACCCCACCACACGTTGTAAATATCTGTAAGAATATTTGTTTCAGCATGAAACCTTTTTATCCAAAGCGGGAGTGCTCCGAAAAAATTTAAAGAACAAAAAATTGGTTACTTTCCCCCTTACTTATATTCCCTATCAAAAAAATGTTCGTGGCGTTAGAATAAAGTAAAAAGAACTTCTGAAAGATTTGCCTTCGACTGCAATTATATTGTTTGCTGGCAAAACAAAACTATCCATAGCCGCTGCATGTTTATGCACCTGTCCTGATTGATTGAGGGGCCTGTCGTTCAGCAGTTATCGTTTGTTGATGTTGTTCATTTGTATTTTCCCGTTTAGATATACATGAAACATGTATATAAATTAGATCGTTGGTTTGTGTACGCTAATAATTTTGGGGTCCTTTATAGCCTGCTGTTTGGTCTGTATCAAAGCCCTGTGTAAAAGGCCGTATTTTGACCTGTGTTTGTTATTATCAGGTTGAGAACAATCCTCCCTCAGATAAGGGGTCATTTTACTGATGTAGAAAAGAAAATAGAAATACCAAGGATTTGTATAGTTCTTCTATACAAAACCTTTGAAAACTTAGAATTTTGTACTCAAAAAGAGGAGAGTTACATCTTACTTTAAACAACTTTTTCTGAAAGAGGGTCCACTTATTTTGAATAATATTAAACTGTTAAAGTAAATGTGTCAACATGGTTAAAGTCCAGGAATATTACAAAATTCTTAAAACATATTTTGACCATTTAATACCAGATAGATATATAGTTCTCTGAGAAAATATGAGCCCTTTTGTACAAACAAATATATTATAACTTATATTGATCACTCATAAAACATGTAAAAGGGATATTTATAACATTAAGGGGTTGTCCCCAAACTGATTATGACTTGGATGGAGAATTGTCTCATTGTCAGTCACACATACATAGACCAGATTTAATTATTTCTTGGTGAACAGGGAAAAAATACTTCAGAAATTAAAGAAATGTCAAAGTACAAGTGATAAATCAAGCTTTAATATTGTCAAAACCTACTATTTTATGTTTACAAAAAAAAATTATAATCGCTCGCCTTTACTTTTCAAGCTTTGCCTCAAAAATTTGCAAATTAAATATTTTTTTATAAAAATTTTCAAATTGCTCGCTCGCCCCAAATTTTGGAGTCCAAAAATCCGTAGAACAAGAAATTAAATTGGTGTGGCCTAACCACAATTTAAAGAACTATAAAAATTTCAGTAAAACAGTTATCATATTAATTATTAATAATAATTTTCTTTTCTTTTTTTACTGTTCTTTTTGCATTTAATCACAATTGTGGTTTTAAAAAAAATCTGTGGGTATTTCATATATCACAAAATCATTTTAGGCTTAATCTCTAATCTTTGAATAATTTTTTTTTTTGTTTTCCACACTGCATCTTACCTGATGAAACTAGTAATCCTTACCTTTTTGATAATTTGTTCACAGGTCACCAATGAAATTTTAATTGTTCTTTCAACAACAGGGGGAAGTAACTCCTGTAATGATTTTTCAACTGCGATCTTTACCAACTGTTTCAGCTGAGGATTGGCTTGGAATAGGGCAATCTGAAATATAGCAATTGAATACAAACTTTATATAATTTATTAAATATTAAGACCATCTGGGTTTAACCAAAAAGCAGGAAAAGTTATCAGGACTCTTTTTCAAATTTCTAATGAAGTTTTCATGACTATTTTTTTTTAAATTAAAATAAATGACTATTGAGATCATGCTTTTTATAGTATTAAATACACACGGTAACCATTTACCAACCATTTACCATGCTTTATTTTGTAATTCATTTGATTGTATAGCTTAAATTTTGGGCGCCATGATTTGTTAATCTTACACATAAGGCAAACAAGCCTACATAGACTAAAACATTTCACAAAAAGAAAAGAAAACAGCACAGACTTTCAATAAGCTTTCCATTTAAGAACAGAACAATAGCACAGTAGCTTTGAGATGAAGAAAAGCAATAAAAGTGCTGTACCTTTGCCGCTTTTTTTGTGTAGGTTTTATGCTGATTTTGTGTCAAGAATGTATACCCCATATCCTTTGTTTTTCTTTTAGGCAAAAATATCACAACAAAATAGTTTTCTCTTCTCAAAAAAAACATTGAACACAAAAACTTCAATCAACCATAAAATAATATTACCTGATCGTTAATAGTACACAGATTACCAATGGTTGCCATGTTAGCAGTATTGACATCATCGTATGAGAACTGAGGACGTGGTGGTAAGTTAGGAGTCGTTGTTGGTGTTGTTCCTCTGGCTGTCGTGGGAACAGTTGGTGTTCCAGCTGTCATCATGGCTGCTTGGTCTCCAGGCTGTGGGGTCAAGTCTGGCAGTGGATGTGGTAGTTTACTACCTGGTGACAACTGGGGCTCTATATCTGATATTCTACTTACATCTTTCAGAAACATAGTTGGTCGACAGTCCTGTTCATCAAAAGCAAAAAAATGATAAAATATTAGTTTTCTTTTTGACTTTGCTTACAGTTGTAAAAAATATTGACTTTTGATCAGGTTGGTTCCAAAATTAAATGGATGGGGGCACAAATGGCATTTTTTTTAAAAATATATCATTTTACATTTCACTATAACTCTTACAAAATTCTGAGAAAATGCAACCATTAATATTTAACTACTTTAAGTGCCTCCCCCACCAGTTCAAATCATCAATCTTACTAAACTGAATGACTTTACTTAACTTACATATTGACCCTTACTGACTTAACTACAATGCAACTTTTCATATGATTACATTTTACTGATTATATAACAGACCAAACAAGAGGCTCTCAAGAGCCTGAATCGCTCACCTGAATTTTTTTGGTTTAATCTCTCATCAATGATTATTTTGGCTTTTCAATTTATTTAAATGTTCTTTGAATCGTCCTATTTTCTTCAAAAGCAAAAAAAAATCATTTTCTCCTATGTTCTATTTTAGCCATAGGAGCTATGTTTCTTGACATACAAGGAAATGAAATATAAAATTTATACTAGATACTCGGAAACTCATTTAGCCTAAGTTTGGCTGAAATTGATACAGCAGTTTCATAAGAGAAGATTTTTTAAAGTAAGTCAACATGGTGAACAAATTGTGAAAAAAGTCTTTAAAGGGCAATAACTCCTAAAGAGGTCAATTGACAATTTTGGTCAAATTGACTTATTTGTAGATCTTACTTTGCTGATCATATTTGCTGTTAACAGTTTATCTTTATCTATAATAATATTCAAGATAATGACCAAAAACTGCAAAATTTCCTTAAAATTACCAATTAAGTGGCAGCAACCCAACAATTGGATGTTTGATTCATCTGAAAATTTCACGGCTGATAGATATTGACCTAATGAACATTTTTACTCCATGTCAGATTTGCTCTTAATGCTTTCGTTTTTGAGATATAAGCCAAAAACTGCATTTGACCCCTATGTTCTATTTTAAGTAACGGCGGCCATGTTTTTTGACGGATCAAAAATCAAAGCACACACTTTGTGCAGGATAATCTAAGGAACAACCATGCTAAGTTTTAACCAAATCCATTCAGTAGTTTCAGAGGAGAAGATTTTTTAAAGTTAGCAAATATGATGAACAAATTGTGAAAAATTGTTATTAAAGGACAATAACCCCTTAAGGGGTCAATTGACAATTTTGGTCAAATTGACTTATTTGTAGATCTTACTTTGCTGATCTTTTTTGCTGTTTACAGTTTATCTTTATCTATAATAATATTCAAGATAATGACCAAAAACTGCAAAATTTCCTTAAAATTACCAATTAAGTGGCAGCAACCCAACAATGGTTTGTTTGATTCATCTGAAAATTTCAGGGCTGATAGATCTTGACCTAATGAACATTTTTACTCCATGTCAGATTTGCTCTAAATGCTTTTGTTTTTGAGATATAAGCCAAAAACTGCATTTGACCCCTATGTTCTATTTTAAGTAACGGCGGCCATGTTTTTTGACGGATCAAAAATCAAAGCACACACTTTGTGCAGGATAATCTAAGGAACAATCATGCAAAGTTTTAACCAAATCCATTCAGTAGTTTCAGAGGAGAAGATTTTTTAAAGTTGGCAAATATGATGAACAAATTGTGAAAAATTGTCATTAAAGGACAATAACCCCTTAAGGGGTCAATTGACAATTTTGGTCATATTAACTTATTTGTAGATCTTACTTTGCTGATCTTTTTTGCTGTTTACAGTTTATCTTTATCTATAATAATATTCAAGATAATGACCAAAAACTGCAAAATTTCCTTAAAATTACCAATTAAGTGGCAGCAACCCAACAATGGTTTGTTTGATTCATCTGAAAATTTCAGGGCTGATAGATCTTGACCTAATGAACATTTTTACCCCATGTCAGATTTGCTCTAAATGCTTTCGTTTTTGAGATATAAGCCAAAAACTGCATTTGACCCCTATGTTCTATTTTAAGTAACGGCGGCCATGTTTTTTGACGGATCAAAAATCGAAGCGCACATTTTGTGCAGGATATACTAAGGAACAATCATGTTAAGTTTCATTCAAATCCATTTAGTAGTTTCAGAGGAGAAGATGTTTGAAAAATTGTTAACGACGACAGACGACGACGACGACGTCGACGACGACGGACGCCAAGTGATGAGAAAAGCTCACATGGCCTTTTAGGCCAGGTGAGCTAAAAAGCAATGGTGATGCATGGGAAATATTGCTATTCTGATATTCTAGACCTCCTTATTAAGATCATGCAATAAAATCTACAAGGACGGAAGAGAAATTTCTCAATTGTTTCAATCATCAAAACTTTTATATGCGTATAAATAATTAAGTTTATTCTGACACTTACACTGAGGTCAATGCTTAGAGTTTTACATAAAACTTCTATTTCAAATTTCAGGTTCAATTTCAGATCTGGTTCCATATGTAGCTCTGCCAAAACATTCATTATTCCCATTGTCCATGGATTTGGAGGTTTAAAAACCTAAAATAGTTTATTAACAATTAGTACAAAACAAATGCATGCTTTTAGATAATTTGTGTTGTTAACAATATACAGTATACTGTGGATTCATTTATTTTCGTGGGTATCAATTTTCGTGGATTTTGGAAAACCAGCATTTTCGTGGATATTTGATTTCGTGGTTTTGTCAATCTCTGCATACAAAGCCTATAGAACATGTGTTATTCATTGAACATTTGATTTCGTGGTTCACTTGTACCCACGAAAAACCATGAAAATTGGTATTCAACGAATAATAATAAATCCACAGTACTTGAATGACATGGTGGGTTATTGAATATGTCTATGAGAAATCAACAAAAACACTACTTAACTTACCATTCATGTTTAACATTTCTCAGTTTGACTAGATGTATCATACCCTACTATCAGAAGGGAGATACGAACAAGGGACATAATTCAAGTGAAGTGTACATATTTTGGAAAACAACACTCCTACATCATTAAGTATCTGTTGTTTATTTGTCTCATTGGCAATTGGACCCCATCTCCTATTTTTAAAACAAACTCAACTGGAACTCATCATCATACAACTAATTAATGATTACTAGAAGGCTTGTTATAAACAAATAACAGATAACTGTTCTATATGATAGAAGTAAAGAATGATAGACATTTGGAAAATAATTTTCTATTACCGCTTAGCTTGTGATAAATTAATTTTGGTTGTGTCTTCTTCCTAGAAATAAATGTTCTATACCATACTTAGTTATCCAATTTTCTTACCTTACTTTTAGCACATGATTCTATTATTTTAGCACTAAATGGCACAACATACAGTAGTTCTCTTGCCCCTTTGTGGTAAGCTTCATATAACAAGGACTTGATATCTATCTCCTGTTAAATAAAAATTTGATTTATACTCATAAGATCATGGTTTTGCTTTAATTAAAAAACAAATTAACTCAATTTTCAAATTGAACTTAAGAAATTCAAGAAAAAAAACATTGCAACTGTTTATTTTTTTAAACCTACATTTTCATTTTTGCATATGACACATATATGACTCAAATTCAAAAATATTTTTTCTATGTTTAAATTGTAATAATACTCAAACTGACTGATGTCTTTTGGTCATTTTTGTTGTTAGGTTGCTGTTTCATTGACTGATGATGGGAGTGTTTAAACAACCTTAACTAACTTTACAGCCCTTGCACGGTCGGTTTCATTGTCTTACGTCTCACATCTCTTTTTATTGATATGAAATGTTATAAAATGTGAAGAATACTTACAAGTTGAAGAATAGGTTTATTCTTTGCTAGCGTCAGCATTCCTATCCAATGACCTAAATTCTTCAGTAATGTTCGGTCTGAAAAATTGGCATCTCCTTTATCACTGCATAACAAAACCTGAAATGAAAAATAAGTGTATGATACAGTTACAAATCTACACGTAAGATAGTGAGCTTGGTGTTTAAGTAGAATAGTAAGCTTTACTTAGCAAGTAGAATGGTGAGCTTTGCTGTGCGAGTTTGCTTAAGTGTAATAGCGATAAAATACAATACAATTAAAATAGTATATTTAAGTCTTACCAATAATATTACAAAACAGAACATAATACATAAATACATAGACTAATATAAAATAGTAATACCATTCTAAAAAGATTTATGAAAGACTGGACTTAAAAGTTATCAAAGTACAGCTAAATTTCCAAGGGGCTGTTCCATAAAAACATACATGGGACCCAGAGAAGGCAACTTAAATTTGCCACTATGGGTGGGTGTGAAATATTGTGTTTAATGGGCTTTAAATGTATGCAGGACTCTAAAATTGCTTCTACGGGTGGTCACTGTGTTTTTAAAGTGCCTTCCCTTGGTACCATGTATGTTTTAATGGAACAGCCCTTAGCACAAGCACCATGTAATTAAACTCATCATTTCAGAATGGTTGTTTGTGTATTATCATTTCACAATGTCTTTTTGTGTATTATCATTTCACAATGTCTTTTTGTGTATTATCATTTCACAATGTCTTTTTGTGTATTATCATTTCACAATGTCTTTTTGTGTATTATCATTTCACAATGTCTTTTTGTGTAGCCAAAAATTCTAACATTGGATTCTTACCTTTATATTTCTAAAAGTCTCTCTGATAACTTGCTGCTGAAATTCTCCAGTTCCAAGTACATCAACAAAGGCGGCATACAATGTATGAAAGTTAGGTTCAATACTGGCCCTCTTCATGACCAGGTATTGACCAACCCAAGGCATATAATCTTCTGATACTTCCTTCTTCAATTCCTCGCCCTGTTCAAAAATGAAAAAAAACTTCAGTTGGTAAAACATTTTCTTTGATGTCAAGAGATTTTATCTTACAGTTGTCTATGTAGACTAGCCACACTAAATTTCTGTACTTATAGTAGACAAAATGAAGACAGTCCAATTCTACAATTTCTAACAAATACTCTGGATTTTTTTCTTTCTTCATGCATAACAATTTCATGCATGGAGGACAAATTGTATGTTTAAGAATATTTGATTTCCTGGTCTTTATTAGTCTAAAAACAAACTTAAAGAAAATGCTTAAACTTTATATACATTTAAGTTACTGGTTAACCTATACTGACAAAATCAACACAAATTTTTGAACCACACGAATAATGAATCAACAGTTATTGCAAAAGTAAGAAAGGTCAAATCTGATGTTTGATTTATTAAATTTTTTAAATGTCATTTTGCTGTAATTCATTTTAAAAGAGATCAGCAAAATTTTTATTTCTTTACACACATAAAAAAAATTATCGGCAAACAGCACAACCTTTAACAAAGAAAAAACCCATACTGTATAGTCAGATATACAATTTAGGATCTGGCATAAAAAAATGTGAAACTATGTTATCTTTACTAGTTTTTGCCATTGTTCTTGTATATTCAACTTAATTAGAACTCTCCCAACTAGGAATATCAGATTAAATGCCCATAAAAATGACTGGAAATCTTACTTCAATTTTGTACATGCTGTCAAGATAGCAAACAGTGGAACATATATATAAAGGATATTTTGTATATACAAATGACTCACCTTTTGATTCATATTAGCCAAAGATAGATTGTTGAATATGAAAAAGATTTTGTCCTGAACTGATTCTGGAGGTGGTGGTATGTTTTCTTTCAATTGTCCTGCTAACAATGTGTCAATATTTGTAGCACTTGCTATTGATGGCTGCAACACAAAATATTATGGTCAGTGAACAGTTAAATCCTTACATATACATAGAACATAATGTAAAAGTGTGATCTACGTTGGTTAGAAAAAGACCTTATGCAAATGAATATTAATACCAGGGCTTCAAGAAAATATTTAAGCCAGCTGGACATTTTATATCTGATCCAGATTTTAATCACTAAGACAAAGTCACAAAAGGCCATTACGGCAATCAGATGGCCATCCCAATGATTGACATTAGATTAACAAAACGATACTTTGATATGAATTGTTGTTCTGACGTAAACTGTTAAATTGGCAGTGCATCATTCAAAGACCAAAATTGATCTTTTATTTCATATTAGAATGTTTCATAACCAATCAAAGTCATATATATGTACATGTATGTGCCCACTCACATAAGGTTAGATTTACAGCTCAAGTGAGACTTACTTTTGGGAGAGCTGCAGCTGGTTTTACTGATGTGGTTGTTGTTGCTGTTGTTGTTACAGAAGTTGTCAAAGTTGTTGTAGTGGCCACCATACTCTCCAGTGTTGTAGTCGGCGTTACAGTGCCCGACGTTATACCAAGGTTATTGGTCAGTCCTGCTGTGAGGGCATTAGAAATACCTGGCACAGTTGGAGTCAAACTTCTAGATGATGTTGCATGTGGAGGGGGTTCTTGAGATCTAGCACCATATTCGACAAACTGGAACAAAAAAAGTTGAGAATAAAGAAATACAGTAGATTTGTTATAATATTATGTATATTTCGGTAATGTATGTTTTATAGGCAGCATGTATAAAGATGTCACAATTAACAAGAGGCTCTCAAGAGCCTGAATCGCTCACCTGAATTTTTTTGGTTTAATCTCTCATCAATGATTATTTTGGCTTTTCAATTTATTTAAATGTTCTTTGAATCGTCCTATTTTCTTCAAAAGCAAAAAAAAATCATTTTCTCCTATGTTCTATTTTAGCCATAGGAGCTATGTTTCTTGACATACAAGGAAATGAAATATAAAATTTATACTAGATACTC
Source organism: Mytilus edulis (assembly GCF_963676685.1). Lineage (NCBI taxonomy): Eukaryota > Metazoa > Mollusca > Bivalvia > Mytilida > Mytilidae > Mytilus > Mytilus edulis. The sequence goes on from NC_092348.1 coordinate 63,118,746, forward strand.
TGAAACTCATTTAGCCTAAGTTTGGCTGAAATTGATACAGCAGTTTCATAAGAGAAGATTTTTTAAAGGAAGTCAACATGATGAACAAATTGTGAAAAAAGTCTTTAAAGGGCAATAACTCCTAAAGAGGTCAATTGACAATTTTGGTCAAATTGACTTATTTGTAGATCTTACTTTGCTGATCATATTTGCTGTTTACAGTTTATCTTTATCTATAATAATATTCAAGATAATGACCAAAAACTGCAAAATTTCCTTAAAATTACCAATTAAGTGGCAGCAACCCAACAATTGGATGTTTGATTCATCTGAAAATTTCAGGGCTGATAGATATTGACCTAATGAACATTTTTACTCCATGTCAGATTTGCTCTTAATGCTTTCGTTTTTGAGATATAAGCCAAAAACTGCATTTGACCCCTATGTTCTATTTTAAGTAACGGCGGCCATGTTTTTTGACGGATCAAAAATCAAAGCACACACTTTGTGCAGGATAATCTAAGGAACAACCATGCTAAGTTTTAACCAAATCCATTCAGTAGTTTCAGAGGAGAAGATTTTTTAAAGTTAGCAAATATGATGAACAAATTGTGAAAAATTGTCATTAAAGGACAATAACCCCTTAAGGGGTCAATTGACAATTTTGGTCATATTTACTTATTTGTAGATCTTACTTTGCTGATCTTTTTTGCTGTTTACAGTTTATCTTTATCTATAATAATATTCAAGATAATGACCAAAAACTGCAAAATTTCCTTAAAATTACCAATTAAGTGGCAGCAACCCAACAATGGTTTGTTTGATTCATCTGAAAATTTCAGGGCTGATAGATATTGACCTAATGAACATTTTTACTCCATGTCAGATTTGCTCTTAATGCTTTCGTTTTTGAGATATAAGCCAAAAACTGCATTTGACCCCTATGTTCTATTTTAAGTAACGGCGGCCATGTTTTTTGACGGATCAAAAATCAAAGCACACACTTTGTGCAGGATAATCTAAGGAACAACCATGCTAAGTTTTAACCAAATCCATTCAGTAGTTTCAGAGGAGAAGATTTTTTAAAGTTAGCAAATATGATGAACAAATTGTGAAAAATTGTCATTAAAGGACAATAACCCCTTAAGGGGTCAATTGACAATTTTGGTCATATTTACTTATTTGTAGATCTTACTTTGCTGATCTTTTTTGCTGTTTACAGTTTATCTTTATCTATAATAATATTCAAGATAATGACCAAAAACTGCAAAATTTCCTTAAAATTACCAATTAAGTGGCAGCAACCCAACAATGGTTTGTTTGATTCATCTGAAAATTTCAGGGCTGATAGATCTTGACCTAATGAACATTTTTACCCCATGTCAGATTTGCTCTAAATGCTTTCGTTTTTGAGATATAAGCCAAAAACTGCATTTGACCCCTATGTTCTATTTTAAGTAACGGCGGCCATGTTTTTTGACGGATCAAAAATCGAAGCGCACATTTTGTGCAGGATATACTAAGGAACAATCATGTTAAGTTTCATTCAAATCCATTCAGTAGTTTCAGAGGAGAAGATGTTCGAAAAATTGTTAACGACGACAGACGACGACGACGACGACGTCGACGACGACGGACGCCAAGTGATGAGAAAAGCTCACATGGCCTTTTAGGCCAGGTGAGCTAAAAATTGGTTGAATGTTTTAAAATAGGAAGTAAAAGAACATTACTTATTATATTGATTCCTATTATTTAATATCATGCTCTAATTTACTTAACCAATGCTCAAGATTGTTTTGTGATTGCACATTCTAATGCAACAACGTTTGTAACGTTCATTTTGATTGGATAACGTCACTTTCTTACATGGCATCAATTGACAATTGATGCTATGGGACGTACGCGCAAGCGCAGACGGCATATGACAGATTTTAAATACATGTTTTAACGTTGTTTTCTGTCAGTTTCATTAGAATGGAGATAACAATATTGTATTTTAAGCTCCGACGGCATCAATTGGGGATTTGATGGTCGCAAATTAAGTTTACTGGCGACGCGTTAGCGGAGACAGTAAACGGGTATTGATTTGATGGTCGCAAATTAAGTTTACTGGCGACGCGTTAGCGGAGACAGTAAACGGGTATTTGCGACCATCAAATCCCAAATTGATGCCGTCGGAGCTTAAAATACAATACAGTTATCTCCTAATTAACAGAGAAATAATGCCTTACCTCTATGAGATGATGAGGGAAATGACTAAAATGAGGTATAGCTAATAGAGAAATAATGCCTTACCTCTATGAGATGATGAGGGAACTGACTAAAATGAGGTATAGCTAATAGAGAAATAATGCCTTACCTCTATGAGATGATTGGGAACTGACTAAAATGAGGTATAGCTAATAGAGAAATAATGCCTTACCTCTATGAGATGATGAGGGAACTGACTAAAATGAGGTATAGCTAATAGAGAAATAATGCCTTACCTCTATGAGATGATTGGGAACTGACTAAAATGAGGTAAAGCTAATAGAGAAATAATGCCTTACCTCTATGAGATGATTGGGAACTGACTAAAATGAGGTATAGCTAATAGAGAAATAATGCCTTACCTCTATGAGATGATGAGGGAACTGACTAAAATGAGGTATAGCTAATAGAGAAATAATGCCTAACCTCTAGGAGATGATTAGGGAACTGACTAAAATGAGATATAGCTGAAAGAGAAATAATGCCTTACCTCTATGAGATGAGGAGGGAACTGACTAAAATGAGGTATAGCTGCCAGATGTTGACAATACTGAGGATAATCCTTTAATCTGAAAAATAGAAATTTTGTACATTTATTCACAAGAGTTATAGCTGTAATAATTTAAACTTGCATTTTGATATTTTTTAATGAATTAAACAGGATTTTTTTTTCAATATTGTAAAATTTAAATTCGCATTTTAGTCAAAATTGACAAAACACAATGATAAATGCATGCAATAATTTCCGAATTTACAGTATATATCACATAGTTACTTAAAAATATCATACACAATATCATGTAGTCAAAATATTTAATTTCTGTCTGCATTTTATGAAACACTATTCATTATTCATTCTGAATTTAAAAAGAACACAATTTAAAGCCTTATTGTCAGCATTTCTTCTGTTAAAACAGCCAATTCTATTAAAAGTGTACTAGGTTTATCTAATATGCCACAAAACCGGATGCCTGGAGTTATTAACCTCCAGTAAGAGTAGCAACAATTAAAGAGTCAGGGGAACCAAAGCTACACCAATATGCAGGAGCAATACTAACTCACTATCAATAAGGTTAATACTGCTGAAAGGCATTTAACTAAACAAGCGTATTCTATAAACATAATTTTTTACCTGGTTTTAAATCTGTCTAAAGCAGCAATACCAAATATGTACATCTTTGTGTTGTGTGGTTTCTTCAAGGCTTCTAAAACATATCGCAATGCAATGCCTAAAGCCATATACCTGTAATAAATGATTGACCTTGGTAAGTCTCTACATATAATCATAAAAATAATCATAATTATTTTTCTGAAATTTTTTAAATGATTTGATCATAAATGCAGTATCAATAATTCAATCTTATTGTAGAATGAGGTTCTAAATGTGGATAAAACACTTATCCTTTTGTATTTTTTTTTCCTTTTCTGAAATTTATCAACCACTTTTATGAATGAAATTGTACTTTGTTAATTATTCTTCGTTTCTGATCAACTTAACAGCTAATTCTCTTGCAATAAAAACAATATCCTCAAACTTACGTTGCAAGCCCTTTTTCTATTATACCCCCAAAAAGGTATGCAGTAGTTAATAATTCTCGTTCAGGGTACTGTGGGAAAAATCTGTATTCTTCAAACAAATTTCTCAGCATGCATTCATACACATCCTGAAAAAATATGTATACATTTTATTACTAAACCTAATCTAAAAAAAAAATGGAATACCAAATTACAATATGAAATTTTAATTTTAAAATCCGACATAGCTAAAATAGAACAATTGTAAAACCGCTATTTAAGGATGCATCTAGATAAACAAAACAGGTTTTTTTCCTAGTTCTATTTTTTTATTAGAGAAATGCTCTATTAAATTATAAGCATGGATTTTTCAGAAAATGACTGTACCAAATCAGAAATATGTCAATAGTTTTTCACTTGTTCTGTTGATTATTAGCATTTGATTTGACTATAAACTTTTTGAATTTGCTTTGAGTTCAGTCTCTTGTTATACTTTTCTATGTTGACAATAACTAACCTTTTCTCTCCTATTAGGAGAATCTTTAAATCTTTTGAGCATGTCCAGGACTTCATCAATAGACATGGTCGGGTGTGGAGGTTGGTTATAAATCCTCTGGAAGTATGAATTGGCTTCGTCTTCTACTTCAGTAGAAAATTGCTGGGATATGTCGGCAAATATATTTGTCATGTCACCAGATGGCGCTGTGAATTAAAAAAAATATTATTTTTATATGGTTACAAAAATTCTACTTTTGCTTTTCAAGTTTTATCTAAACAAGAATGTGTCCATAGTACACGGATGCCCCACTCGCATTATCATATTCTACGTTTAGTAGACCGAGTCACCTGTGTATTCGCAGTGACTAATCTATCTGCTGTAAACAATGCATGTGCAGTCGCGTTGACGGATATTCCCGTAAAATATATCACTGTTAAAACTCTTTAGATTGGACAATACCTAGGGGGAATCCCAAAATGAACCAATCAAATTCGGTTTTACAAATGAATAAGCTTTCAATTCGTATATTCCTTTTCATTGAAAGGTAATATGTTTACATTAAAATACATTGTTTTTAACACATGTTTTCGTTTGAGAATTGCTATTGAAACAATGGCCGATCAATGGGCTTCATTCTTCGAATCAGAGGAAGAAGATGAAGGGTTTTAGTGTTTTAAGCAGTCTGATATAGACGAAAGTGAAGTTTGAAGTGTCGGCAGTGATATCAGTTATCCGAAAATAGCTAAGCGAGGAACCAGAGTTAGATAACGCATTTGGATTTGTTTTTCAACATATTTCATTGGATTAATTAGTGAACATAATTGGATCAAAATCAGAAATATGAAAATTCAAACAATTGAGAATTAAATACATTTTTTATTTTTAATTTCTATGCAGTAATTGCTTAATAATTTCATATATAATGGCACCCCCGTAAAAATTATCACACTGCAAATCATCTCTGGTAGTTAACCTACAAATCAGATACAGTAGCTAACTAATAAGATGTGTGTAGTAGTGAACTGTATGATCGCCTGTGGTAGATAAGAAGTTAAACATGAAAGAAACGCAAAACAATGCTGATTGTCATGATATATTCAGTGGTGTTACTAAACTGGTCAATGGTGTTGTTTTATCAAAATGGTCTCAACATTGACAGTAACAACAATGATTTGAGGTGTATTTTAAGATTCAGTTACGAAATAAGTGCTCCATTCCCCTATACTATATGTTGTTACTGGTGCATGTTTTTATAATCAATATATTTTATAATTCAAAGTTAAGGAAATGCTTTCAAAAAATTATTTTTACAAGGGTACACCATGGACACTATTTTCATTTATGATATAGCTTTTACTTACTTTTAAGATTTTTTCACTAAATTTTCAACAAAATTGTTTGTTTTCTTTTGCATAACATGCTTACAGGTAACATTGCTAATGGAGAAAGTGTTGTAAATGCCCAAATCTTGCGAAAGATAACTCGTATCCTACTAATTTGTCCTTTGGTTACACCATTGACTTAAAAAATGTAACATTTCCTTTTGGTGAATTTTTTATTATAAATTAAATTGAGAAAGGAAATGGGGAATGTTTCAAAGCAACAACAACTCAACCATAGAGCAGTACATACACCTCCTAAATCTTTAAAAAAAGTTTGTATGTATCGAAATGCAATAAAAAATGATAAATCATAATAACAAATGATATGAATAATAGTCCTATTTCAAGTCTGAAAGGATTTATAGTAAAAACAGTTAATTCTGGCTATCTCCAAGGGTTTAAGAAAACATTAAGGATGTTTTTATAACATTTCATACTGTAGACTCACTGTATATTGTGTATCACAAAACATTCATAACTAACATATACAAGTGTTATTTTGATATACTTTCATGTCTGTGAATTAAAAAGATCCAATAACATAGTTTTAGTTTTGCATGGTTTTTTTTATAATGACCTATGTTTTTTCAAACTTGCAAAGTTATGCCAACTTGATTTAAATCTTAAGATATTGAGTTTTCTGTTTTCATTGAATAATTTGGTAAAGATTTTGTGCCTCCCTACATAGTCAGTAATAAACAGATTTAATGGTTCTGTTAACACACAAACTACTTTGAAATATGAAATAAATCAGTTATAATGTTGTCTTTAGCATTAACAGCAAGTGCAAATAATTATCATCCAAGGCATCAAAATGAATAACTTCAGGACAACATTATATAAATCAAAAGAGATGATACAACTGTTTGATTTTGATTATAAAATCTTTTGTAAATGATTTTTTTTATGCAAAAAGTTAGAATAATAAACAGTAATTGTGTTATCATACCTGGTCTAATGGGTGGCTGTTGTGGTTGTTGACCTGGAAGTTGTGTTGGCTGTGGTGTTTGTGGCTGCTGTGGTTGTGTTGGTTTTATTCCAGCTCCAGCCATTATGGCACCTAATGAGTTCACAGAGCTCCTAGGGGCTCCTATAGGGTTGTTCCCCATCGATATATCTGAAATATAATGTCTTTATTGAGAGTGGTCAAGGGTTATTTCGTGCAACTTGTTTTGACATTTATATTTCACATGCAGCAGTGAAAAAGGTTTGTATCCACCATGTTTCGTGAAATCGGTAAAAGATCAACGTTCAAGACATTTTTAATTGTTCGTTCACCAGGAAATGGCAATGTTATTTTGTGTTCTTCTGTGCAAATACATTTACCCTCCCTTTTTGCCCCTCTTTATTGAGAAGATTTGTCATATATTATATATATAAATATACAATATTCGTACACGGTAAGAAAATATAAAATTTATTTGATGAGCTTAAGGAAAACGGAAAAACAAGGCTTTTTGAATTTCTTTATGAATGAAATTGACATGACTAATAGGTGGACTGCAATGACTCTTTATTAAACTGTTATGGAAAATAGCCTTTCGCTGGCAACTGAAGCAAGATCTCTATACATTTATTGCTTCATGTAATCATTAACGACTTTTTTTTTTAAATTTGTGTAGTAGAAAGGTTGGCTGAAGAATTATTCCAATGTATCACTTTCCACAGAATGAGAATATATTTCCAATTTTTGATAAAATTTCCAATGAAATTAATTTTCTGCTCTTGATTTAGTTCCTGTCATGTACATGTAAATGAAAACATTCATTTAAATGGCAATTGTTAGTCTATTATAATCTATATTATACACATAACTCACTTTGTAGCTGAGATGTTAAAGATTGTATTGCACCAAAGCTAGCACTTGTAGGAGGAAATCCCTTAGCTGGGGAACCAGGTGTGGTTGATGTCGTAAGGGATGCCAGGCTCTGTGGAAATCCTGCTCCACTGCTACTAGACAAAGGTTGGGGAAATCCAGTGCCACTAGTGGACAAACTTTGTGGAAATCCTGAGCCACTTGTAGATAAACTTTGTGGAAATCCTGAACCACTGGTTGATAGACTTTGTGGAAATCCTGAGCTATTGCTAGATAGACTTTGTGGAAATCCAGAGTTACTGCTCGTAAGACTTTGAGGAAATCCAGAGTTACTGCTAGAAAGACTTTGAGGAAATCCTGAGCCACTGGTGGATAAACTTTGTGGAAATCCAGAACCACTGGTGGATAAACTTTGTGGAAAACCAGAACCACTGGTGGATAAACTTTGTGGAAATCCAGAGTTACTGCTGGATAAACTTTGAGGAAATCCTGCACCACTGCTTGACAAAGGCTGTGGAAATCCTGCACCACTAGTAGATAAACTGGGTGGAAATCCTGTTCCACTAGTAGATAAACTAGGTGGAAATCCTGTTCCGCTTGAAGACAAACTGGGTGGAAATCCTGTCCCACTGGTAGGTAAAGTTTGTGGAAAACCACCACCACTCATGCCCCAAGATTTGGGGATTCCCAATGGGTTTGAATTCTCTAATGAATCCAGCTGAAAGAGACAAACGTTTATTTAAATAAAATGTTTTTACTTCCTTATTTAAAATTAGAAATAACATTTTGTTACATGAATCCAATATAACATACAAATTTGCCTTTTATAAAATTTAAACTATTTTCGCTTTCAACATAAAGGATTATATTTATCCATTTGAAATACATTTGTACTGGAGAAGAAAGCAACAATTTAAATTTAAACTAAAAGGTCATCAAAACTATTACATGTATTAAATAACCTACAGGGTTTCCTAATGTTGGGCCAATATTTGGTATAGTAGGCTTTGGTCCCATTCCAGCAGGGCCAACTGGTCTAGTCTTATTCATCAAAATATTGGCATTGGCAACCATTGTTAATATGGCTTCTGACAGCTCTTGTGATACTTGACTGAAAAAGAACAATATGCACATTAAATTTGATGTTTGTATAACATTGGTTCACCTTCTTGCTGATCAATCATCATACATATAAGTAAGAGATTGTTATCTTACTTTATTGACTAAATGGGTTCATAGATAAAACACTGTATACAAGATGTAAATATCACCAAGTATTCTACAAATTTAAAGATAAATTTTTGTTCATATTTTTAATCATATACTCCGCTCATGCAACAGTTCATAATCTTCAATATTAATGAAGCTGTAACTGGATACCAGAAGAAGAAGATCTATTTTATAGAATAAGATCTATTGAATAGAATAAGATCTATTTTATAGAATAAGATCTATTTTATAGAATAAGATCTATTGAATAGAATAAGATCTATTGAATAGAATAAGATCTATTGAATAGAATAACATTTTGTAATGTAAGGCAAATTCATGCAATTCCTCTTTGTAGCAACTATTAGATTTTTTAACCCCGTCATATTAGTAACATTCATACATAAGTCAAATTAATTTCCAAATATTGCAGTAATCAGCTGATTCTTAAGTTATGTTCAGACTATTTCCTGCTGACATATAAAATGACACTTTTACAAATGAAAGTATTTTTCAATAGAGAATGTAGAGTACATGAATTTTAAAAGATAATAAGACTGGTATGTTTTTGTTTTATTTTTACAAGCTTCTAAAACATTAGAAATTTAGCCATAAAGAGTATAATGCCTAGGAAAAATCCAGAGGTATCACAAATAAACAGAAAAATGAAAAACTTAGTGACCAATTATTTTTTTGTTATAATTTGTGTGCACATATAACCAATCCATTTCAATAACAGTAGATTTTTTTATTTCAACTGGACCTGAAACCAGAAGTAGTCTTTTCCTATGAGTATTTCAATAATAATTACGATCAGTAGTTATATGTCTGAAGGTATGCACTAATTTTGCAAGTTTAAGGCCTCTGATTTTCCTGTGTAAGGCACCAAAGGGAAGCCCACACCTCCAAAAAAAAACCAGTTTTATCCAATTTCAATTTTCCAAAATTCGTATTTGAGCTCAAAATTCAATTTATAAATGAGAGACATGACATTAGATAGCCTCAGGTTGAAAGAACATGCATAAATTTGGAAATAAGTGTCATACAGTTGACTTCTAAAAGTATCGAAAACTATTGGAGCCAAATAACGGTCACAGCATGGTAAGGATTAAACATATATTTTAAAGATTTACCTAGCACACTGCTGTAGACAAGCCAACATTGTCCCTATAGTATCTGGAGGTAGCATTTGACTTTTGATCTGTTGTTGGTCATCCTTTGGTGGTCCACCCATCAACTGGGGACATCTTCTTTTCAAAAAGTTTACAGAAGTCTGTATAAATGGTTCCTGAAAAAAATTTAAGCACTAAGTTTAAGATCTTTCCAACAATAAGGAAAAAGTCTAGCATCATTTATCTGTCTCACATAAATATGTAATCCAATCTACCTACTGTGGATTAGTCATCACTCATAGGGAATTAGTTTTCATGGATTTTGTGGGAAAAGGTAACTGTTCAACAAAATACTAATATGCTAAGAGGCTTAAATGTAGAACTTGTCTAATCACAAATGAATACAAAAGAACATGGTTTTATTTCATTTACTTATATATGGGAAACAATCAAAATCATAATAGAAAGGATATCTTTTTTATAAATCACTGTTGTTCTCCATTATCAATGCCATCAAATCAAATGTTATGAAAATAAGAAATTATTTTTCTTATAAAAACTGTCAAACCATAATCATGATAATATTTCAATGTAATGAAGTTTTGTCTTTACATGCAATTCACACAAATTTTAAAAACATATAACATAGTAAGCTTGATTAAATTTCTAATCAAATTGAAAGGCAAATGGTGTGGCATTTAACAATATTGGGGACTAAAACATCTGTATACTTACTCCATGTTCTCTGATCTTATCTGATAACCACTTGTCTAACTTGAGATACTCCCTACGGGAAGCAAGACAAGCTAGGTCTATAACAAAGGCAAATGGTGTGGCATTTAACAACATTGATAATGCCTGAAAACAAAAGTAAAGAAATTAAACAAACCTGTAAACATCATTAAATAACATAATGAATAAAGTTCCTACCCAATGGTATCTTAAATTTTGTTTCTCAACTATATCAAATTATCAATCAGCAAAAAACGAAATAAAAAAAAGGAATCACTTCATATTCAAATCATTTCGACATCACATCTTGGTTCCGAAAAATGAAATTACAATTTTATTAAAATAGTTTTAAAACTTCTTCTAAATTAACAAGCCAAATTGTTAATGTGAAAACAATCACCGTTGTTATATTACCTTTAAGTCCTGAGCACAATCCAGAATTCTAGATAATCTGTTCTGGTCATGTTGCTCTCCTCTCATGTACCATTCAGCCATAGAGTGCATGATCAGGGTACGTATTGTATTGGAATGACCCTGCAGTAAAAACAAAACCAGTCCTTAACTATTCCATCACAAAAATGATGTCATCATAGATAAGAAAAATTAATTAAAACAAAAGTTCATATTTTTTTTTTAATTCAACACAATCAGTTTTTGTAAATTCAGAAACATTTGTAAGATTTTTTTTTATCATTGCAACAATAGTGACTGGATAGGTTTCACAAAAATTAGAACTCCCATTTTAATTTTTGACAGTATAGTGTGTATGTACCATTGTCAGGAATAATTGTTATTGCATTTATTTTTTCAACAGTCACAGTAATAAAAAGACAAAAAAATCCCAATTTACTGTCTTTAATTTTAATATATTAATCTCTGTGTCTGTAAAGATGATCAAAAACATTATTTTAGGATAAAATGACTCTTCTTACAGAGCAAATTATATATTCAGAAGTTATTTCTTAAAGAGATATAACCACAGCTTGCAAATTAACCTTCAAATTTTCAATGCATACAATTTTGTAATTGTACTAAGGCTAATGCAATTTGTTACACAAAGCCTTGAACAAAGAAATAAATGTCATTCTAGACGATACATAACATAGAATGTATGACACATATCTAATTGTATTTTTATCTCAATAACATAATTAAAAGTTTGAATGTAACAATTCATGAAGTTTGCATTTGTTTATGGTCTCTATCTACATATCATAAACTGTTAAATAAAACATTTATATTTTACCTGACAATGCCATGCATAATGCAGTACAACAGCTGAATTTGGATGATTTCCAAGGAATATTGGCATCAAAGTGGAGATTAATTCTTGTTTCAATGTGTTCCATGTAGGCTGCAAGAAAAGTGTTTTAGTTATAATATTTTTTTTCTTTCTACAAAGAATATTTCAATTGAACTTCAAACAAACAAATGAAAACAATTTTGTAATCAACTTTATTAAGTTAAGATATATACATACTACTATGTGCTGTTTAAACAACCTTGACTACCCATGATACATACATTATTTCAATCCTATAAATATCATTACGTTATCATATAAATTTAACAATGCAGATAAAGCGGTTGACAAAAACAAAAAGACAAAATTTATATCTAGACCAGGTCATATTGAGGTCAATTCTTCTACGAGTTGTACAGGCAAATTATTAGAATTTGTATTTGTGCACAGAATTTACCAAAAAACATTTTTAGATTATAAAACTTACTGTGATTTGTAGTAACGCCAATACCAGCATATCTGGACAGTTTTGTATTGGAAACTTGAATAACTCTGATATTTGTTGGTAATGTCCTGCTTCAGATAATCTCAGTAATGTCTCAACCATATCTAATGATCTCCTAAAAAAATGTGTAATAGGAAATGCAAACATGTATTACTTACCCTGAAAAGAACTACAGCAATTGTTTGTCAATAAATTTGCAACTGTATTTCCTGCATATTTAAAAATTAACTAAACTAACTTGTAATCAGATCTTATTAGTGTTCTTTTAGTAAGAGAGTGAAAGAAGCTTGAATCTTGAACTTATATCATCCATCCAAAAAAAATCTTAAGGTAGTAACAAATTATCAGGATGCACTAATAAAATATTCCATTACATTGTAAGCAGTGCAGATGAAGAATTTCTCAATAAATTTTAACAATACACAGAAAAACAAGCATATGGCTTGATTTATCCCCTAATTTCATGAAAGTAACCTAAAAATGAAACTATATGTGAATTCAATGCTTCTCTTGGAAACTTGCAGGGTTGTAAAAGCTTCCAATGTGAACATTTTCAGATTATATTGTAAAAATTCTTCAAACAAAATGTACTTCATCAAAAATCTGACAACCAATAAAATCACAAAAGAAGCATTCGACTCTTAAAAATAAGTAATACATCTAATTTTAGCCTACCATGTTGTAATGTCTCTATTGTCGTCGTCTGGTGCTGCTTTAAGTATGTCTGTTACGACTGTGTGACATGGATAATCAGCAAAACAGAACACATCTGGGTTACGCAAGGCCTGTACAATCAATGACAACTGAAAAATAAACAGTCATTTAAAATAAGCAAAAATTGTTGATCTATAGTAAAAGTGCTTTTCTTAATTCTCTCTTAATTCGCCAAATAATGGAAATACGGTCAAAGAAATCCTAAAATTTGCCTTATTTGGCCTTCAGGTATCACCAATTCTAATGGTAAATGCTTACTTCTCAAAGTTCTCTCCACACTCAAACCAGATGTACTCTTTTAGATTGGAAGTAACTTGTATAAAAAAAAATTTTTTTGAATCAAATTCAGTATTATAGAAAAGTCTTAATGAAGTGCATTTCGAATATAAATCTTCAAAACTTTTGTTACCAGTCAATTTTTCTTTATTTTATCAAAACAACATATACATGTAACATTGATTGATTGACAAACCTGTCCTTCTGTGTTTTTCCATGGTCTGTATATGTAATCAATGGGGAACACTTCCTGTAGTCCTTTAATTAGTCCCTGTACAAGTAACCTTAGTCCCTTTTTGTTGAGGACCATGAAGTTAGGGTGATCAAGTTCTATCACCACATCTCTCCAGTTAAAGTGAGGAGCCTGAAATCATAAACAAAGCATTCCATGATATCATAAAAAAAACATTTTATTAAACTATCAAAGCTCAGAAATCATATTGTTTTAAATCATACACATAATCATCTATTCATAAGTGAATGTTGAAATAATCATACATTTCCTAATTTTGGCAGTAAATCAATCATGTCACTAATTCACTGACTATACATGTATATCAAATACAAATAATAATAATATGTTAACATTATCTTTAAATACAGTCACCTAAATAAGAAAACAGAATTTTACAACTATATACATATTTGTATAAAATATTTACACATAAAAATTTAAAACTTTGAATTCATTATTGAAATGCCTAATCATCAAAAGTTTTCCCATCCTTAATAACTTATATTATATTTAGGCAATAAACTTTTAAGATCTGAGTTAACCTGAATATAAGTATATGACTGTTGACTAGGACTTCTTACCAAAATATCATAGAAGGGGCACAAAATTAAGTAGCTTACCCTTACGTCCATTCATTCTAATCGCCAAAATATTGAAAGAGGGGCTTAAATTAAATTACCTTATCTGTAAGTCCATTGCCCTTTCTAATGGTCAAAATATCAGAGGAAAGGGACAAAATAAAGTAGCTTACCCCTAAATACATCCCCCATTCTAATGGTCAATAAATAACAAGAATTTGTCCAAAGTACACGGATGCCCCACTCGCACTATCATTTTCCATGTTCAATGGACCTTGACATTGGGTGAAAAAAAAAATAGTTCAGTGGACTGTGAAATTAGGGTCAAAAGTCTAATTTGGCTTTAAAATTAGATTGATCATTTCATAAGGAACATGTGTACTAAGTTTCAAGTTGATTGGACTTCTGCTTCATCAAAAACTACCTCGACCAAAAACTTTAACCTGAAGTGGAACGAACAGACGGACGGACAGACGAACACACAGACCAGAAAACATAATGCCCCTCTACTATCGTAGGTGGGGCATAAAAATATAACGTACCTGTCTATTGTTCCATGAGGTACATACCAATTCTTGTACCACACCAATGAAGACATCTACATTCCATGTATTAACCCCAGGCTTCTCTGTCTTATCTGACATATCCCAGTCGGAAGCCACCTGTAGAGAAAATGTAAAAAATAGTTATAAATTTCATGCATCAGAAGCAATTTTCTTGATATTTTCTTGATCAGGAACGCTCAAAACCAAATATTTGTAACTACACTCCAACCATTTCCATATTGAACAAGTTACAGTGATATTAGAATGAAAACATTCTATCATGATGTTTGGAACTCTCTTTTTGAAAAGTTTTCTAGATAATTTATCTAGAAAACATGATCAAAGCTTTTTTTTGTTTCTTTTTAATTTCTCTTTTATTTAAAAGCACATATCATGAAATACACAACAAACACTTTAAACTTTGCCTGCTTTTGATGTACATGGAATAAACTCAATAATTGGTATTAAGAAATAACTACCTGGTCCACATTTAGCCCTGTTGGTGTTCTTGCCATCATTCCAAGTACCTTTGCAACTGATGCAGGAGTTATTTCCCTTACTCCAAACTGCATTAGCATTTGTCTGCATTCTTCAGGACTGAATTGAAAAGCAGAATTTATTTCAAAATGTATATAAGTGTATAACTTTGAGATGGTTTGAAGCTGAAGTAAAGTTTTCATGAAGTGTGATAGTGCCATTGGTGGTTACCCTGAAGTTCAATGGTAGCATAAACTTTATTGTCAAAGTTTTTCTTGTTTACATGTTTATGTAGAAGAAAATTTGTGCTTTAGAAACAGCTTTTTTAATTTCTTTATCAACAAAAAAGCATGGATATTGAGCACATGTTTAACATGTACAATCAGATAATAGTTTATTTTAAGGACATCCATGCGTATTGTGATCACCAGACTTTTACGAGATGGGTCACACTGAGGTCACTTTGCATACGGACAATGTCGGGGAATTGCTTCCTAGAAGGAAGCAATTAAAATAAACTAAACTTTTTCTAAATATGAACAAATTAAAGAATTTTCTTAAGAAAAAAGTATATTCATTTTATAATGAAAACTATCCATTGAGTTATAAAAAACATATGCATTATTTTTTTTAATTTGAGGTTTCTCATGACTTTAATATTACCTTTGTGTACAACTGTATCCTCTTTCTAAGATCATGTAATCCAAGGAGGAATCAAACTGAAGTAGAACAATAGTAATCACAAAAGTTTTTATACAGTTTGTTACATACTTGCAATTCATTATTATTCATAGGGTATTATTTTGGGATACAACAAAATATAAATATCATGTAGCCCTGTGTGTAAATTTTTCGAATAGCAGGAAATCAAGTACAGTGGATTTGTTTATTTTTGGGGTAGGAAAACTAGCATGTTGATGGATGTTAGATTTGGTGGTATTTCCGAAGTCTTCCTTTAAGCCTATAGGAAATTTATCGTTCGTTAAACGTTTAATTTTGTGGTTTGCCTGTACCCCCTAAATCCACAAAAATTGGTATCCAACAAATTATAATGAATCCACAGTATCTACCAAAATTATAAGAGATGTATTATTAAAACAAACATAGGACCCACTGATCCAGAGAAGGCACTTCAAGATCTCTACTTCTGCAGGTTGTCAACTGGTTTTTTTTTGGTACAGTGATTTCATAAAACAGCATTTATACACGGCCATGGTTCCACATTTTCAAAATGCCTTCTATGGGTACCATTCCTAGAATTATTTTTATAATTTACTTAAATTACAATCTCAGGTGGAACCAATATCAGTTTCACTGTGTTTGACAATGGGATTATGCTTTTTTTTTTTTTTTATTTAAGAACAAGAATGTGTCCACAGTTCATGGATGCCCCACTTGCACTATCATTTTCTATGTTCAGTGGACCGTGAAAGTGGGATAAAAATTTAATTTGGCATTTAAATTAGAAAGATCATATCATAAGGAACATGCGTAATAAGTTTCAAGTTGATTGGACTTCAACTTCCTCAAAAACTACCTTGACCAAATTTAAAACTTTAACCTGAAACTTACACTATCATTTTCTAAGTTTAGTGGCTGTTAAATTGGGGTCAAAAATCTTATTTGGCATTAAAATAAGAAAGATCATAAATATCATAGGGAACATGTGTACTAAGTTTGAAGTTGATTGGACTTCAACTTTATCAAAAACTACCTTGACCAAAAACTTTATCCTGAAACGGGACAGACAAAACAGATGGACGAACGAACAGACGGACGCACAGAGAAGAAAACATAATGTCCCTCTACTATCTTAGGTGGGGCATAAGGGCAAAAAAAGGCCTAGAACAAGTGAAAATGTAATTTGCAAAGAATAAGAGAAAGCAATTGACTAAAATCTGGTGAAACAATGTTTATAACTTTACATACCACTGAGTTTGGCATGTTAGATTTACATACCACTGATTTAGGCATGTTTGATATGTCTGTCAATTTATCAACAGCTAAATCTTCAGATTCTGGATACAATAAAGGTCCCAAAATAACTGGAACTCTTTCGTGTGGGAAATCTGTCAAATATAAAAATAGTTCTTGTTGAAGAGATAATTAAAATTTGTGCAGCTTAAACAAGTGAAACTGCGAGCTACTGCTCACTGATGATACCCCCGCCGCAAGTGGATAATATTAATAGTGTAAAAATATGCAAGTGTTCGGTAAACAGGAAGTTGTCGAGTGATGAATCTGAAAACGCATCACACGGTATAGCTGACTTATATAAATCCTGAAACCAAATTTCAGAAATCCTTGTATTGTAGTTCCTGAGAAAAATGTGACGAAATTTTTTAACTTGGCTATCATGTGTAAAATCATACAAGTGTTCGGTAAACAGGAAGTTGTCAAGTGATCAATCTGAAAACGCATCACACGGTATAGCTGACTTAGATAAACCCTGAAACCAAATTTCAGAAATCCTTATATTGTAGTTCCTGAGAAAAATGCGACGAAAAATATTCATGGGACGGACGGACTGACTGACTGACGGAAGGACAGACAGAGGTAAAACAGTATACCCCCCCTTTCTTAAAGCGGGGGTATAATGAACAGTAATCAAAGTGATGCCACCCAAATTCATATTTGATCTGCGTTTTGTGGAAATAAGCATTGAGTATCAAGTTTCATAATTTTTGATTGAGGTAAACTAAAGTTTAGAGAAAGGAAACCAATTTTAAAGCATATGGACATATAGATAGACAAGAGTAAAATTTAAAACGCCCTCCTCTACAACAGGGGCACAGAAATTGTGAATTAAGACTTTTTCCCATTAGTCTTGTGGCTAAGGAACCAGGTATACTGGAATAAGAATTGTTGAAGTATAAAACTAGAGCTGAGTATTAAACTGTTATAGCCTTTGTGTACTGAAGGAGGGAATTTGAAAAATTCTTGAACTTTTAGCTATCAATTAAATAAAACACAATTGATTATGAATCAAACAATTTAGAAACTTAAGTTTTACATTTAGTAAATTATCTGCATGTATTGTAAACAGTTTACAAAAATAGAGGTTAACAAAATGCTCCATCTAAATGATTATAACTTTAAAGCTGCTTTATACCTTTCCTTAATGTTGACAAAAAGACTTCCTTTTGATCGTTTCCGATCCCAAAGTTATCCTTGTTACGAATGAGGTGAACCACGAGTAGATGTAAAACTTCTATGGCAACGTCCTGTAGTCCACCTTCTTGTCTTAAACTTGATTCTATAAAAAGAAAATAATTTTGTACATTAATGATCATGATAATAACTCTATTTTTTAACAACTTCTTTATTTTTATAGTCAAGCAGGTGAATGACAATGAATTGGATTCACATTACAACTGAAATCTTCAAAATTTTAGCATTTTGGTTAATTTTTAGACGGTTTCCGTCTAAAATGAAAGTTGCCGCATTCGTGTTCATTCATAATATTGTAATGCAAGTTGTATTTGATGATTTTACAAAACATATATAAAGGGTGAGGATGAACACGGATGTAGCCACTTTCAATTTTGACAAAAACCATCTGAAAAGTGACGTTTTTTGGCATATTTGATAGAATTTTCATATTTAATCTTGAATCAGAGCGTTTTTAATGACTAAATCAGTTAAAATCTTTCACATAAACTAATCGAATCAATTGAAGTAGACACTTAAGTGTTTAAAAATTGTCCAAAAACGTTCGTTGGATGAACCTGAAATTTGAGGCCAAAATCGGCCCTTACCGCATCTACTCCTTTAGACAAATCCCTGGGATAGACATTAAATTATATTTTTAGGCAAATCATCTTGATATACATTTTTTTAATAAAGTCAGATATTTTTTTTAATTTAAATAAACATTTTCAAATTTGAACATTGTTGAACTTTCAATGCTAGGTTACTACATAATATTTCAGAATTATCTCCCACAATAATTCATTGATGTTGGGTATAGCTTGATACTAACCTGAATCGACATAGGATCTTATAAGGTCAGGAAGCTTCTGTCTGACAAACTGGCTTGCGTATTGACGAGTCTCGCTGTTTGAAGAATGGAGAAGTGCAATGCCAAATGTTACTTCTTGAACACGATTTAATTTTATAACTTTGCTGATCTGTGGCAGCAAATGAGGGGAAGGTTTCAAATTCTGAAAAAGAAAGTGCTGGTTTGTAGGCTAGAGGTACAAATACAATATCTTAAAAATATATCTAAAGTAACTAATTTAAACCGTTGTTGAAACAGTAGTGGACAATAGTGTGCATCAACTCACAAAAAAGACAATAAATTTGAAAACCTAATATACTAGTCACAAATCAGCTATTTCTGATCACTCCCTGGAATACCTTTTAGGATTTAACTCATCCTAACTGTTGTTAATCAAGGTTTGATTTTTATTTTCTGCTTCCAAAAGTGTCTGTCTGTATTTTATTAAAGGTGACACAGTCAATTTTGACAAGAATTTGTATGTGTGTCATGCTATGGATTTCTTCTTTTGAAGCTGTGGTGAAATTTAAAGTATTCAAAACAGGAAGTAGGTTTTAGACACTCACAGATCAGATTAAAAATATTATCATTCTATTCAGTATGCATGGTATGTAGTACTTAAGAAAAGAGTGACAAATTTTTGTTTGTTAGACTAAGAACAAACGAGTGATATTAATGCCATATAGTCCTAGCTCGTAGAGAGGTGGGAATACTAACTAGTGTCATCTCACTAATTCACTTTGTGTCCCTATCATGTGTACTCCACTTATTTTGATTAGCATATTCTATCAGTACAAACCTTTTGATGATGTAATGGATTGTCAACAGAATAACACAAAATGGATACAAAATTGGGTTTACTCAGCAATGAACAACACTCTTGAATCAAATACTGAGTCTGAAAAATAATGAAACATATATAGTAAATATAATTTTCATTTTAACTAACATGACTAAAAATTCTACATTGCTCTAAATGGTTACTAAATTGATCATGTAAGCCTATAAAAGTATTAACATTCATGATGTGTTGCATCTTATTTCAAACAAACAAATAGTTGAAATTCCTCTAATTCATCTCATACACTCCACCCTACCACCCTCCCCTCCCCTTAAGTGAACCTTTGATTTTTTGTAATTTTTAAGTATTCATTCCTTTTTCTTAAACTGTTCTTTTCATTCTTTTGCAAATTTTTTTTATTCATTGTTATTCACAACCTCAGAATGTATTTACCTCTACTTTGTCACCATGCAAATGTTTCTGGTTTCTAAAAAAAATCTTTGCATGATGATCTTTTTCACTCATCAGAAATGGAAAACATCTCCTACATGTAAACTTAATTCATATCGGCATGACAACTTTTTTAAGCTGGATACCCAGTTGTACATATTTAATCATTCTAGTTTAATACCTGGTGAAAGTCTTTTCCACTACTACGACCATCACCACTAAAGTCAACATGAGAAAAAAGACAACGAAATAAATGTCTATCAGCTTCTGCTCCGTGTTGATTTACAAGCTGAAAAATAAATAACCAATTTTAAAAAATAAAATGAAATACATTGAAAACAAGAATGTGTCCCTATTAAATGGATGCTCCATCTACACTATCATTTTCTAAGTTCAATAGACCGCGAAAATGGGGAAAAAATCTCTACTTCAGTATTAAAATAAGAAAGATCATATCATAAGGAACATGTGTACTAAGTTTCAAGTTGATTGGACATCAACTTTATCAAAAACTACCTCGACCAAAAGCTTTAACCTGAACCAAAAGCTTTAACCTGAACCAAAAACTTTAACCTGAAGCGGGACAGAGGGACAAACAGACCAGAAATCATAATGCCCCTAATTGGGCATAAAATTACAGTGACTTTTTAAGATAATTGAAACTATTCATCTCATTCATCATGTTCATGATTCAAAAAGACTATTGGGTGCCATATCAATAGCTTATTGTGTGACTAGCATAGTTTTTGTACCAATAAATTTTAAAAATGAATCAGTGTACATGTAGAATTGATTGAGCCTCTCGCATTGAAATCAATTAAACAAGGGGATATAGGGTAGCTAGAACCCAGTCGTCACGCTGAGTGGCAGCCCAGGCTTGTATCTACAGGCCAACAGAATCTAACTAAAAAATTTCAAAAATTGAGCGCTGGGCCTGTAGATTTAGCAGTTCATCGTGAAGACTGTGGAACCAGGTAATGATTTTTTGGCCTTACTAAGCTAACTGTATGTATTTTACTTTACATAAAAGCTAGTTATTACAACAATAGTGATTTTCAAACAAATAACCAGGATACCAATTTTGCTTTGAAACTAACCTTACAATTTTTATAAAAGTAATCATAAATATTCAGCAATTACTAATTCATCATATAATCATAAAAAAAATTAATTCATTAAAAAAAAAAAATAGTTCACGAATTTGTATTTATCGTTTATGAAAATAAATAAGACTGAAATCATGAATACCAGTGACAAACTACATGTCATTCATTTAATTGAAAAGGAGAGGAAAACGACAATGTAGGTCAATAATATGAACATTTTTCACCAAAATACATACATTGTATGTATTAATATGCATGTTGATGTTTTTCTGAATTTCTGAATTTTATTACAATGTAAAAGGTGTAATGTAAAACAAAATGTTTTCACTATAAGTTTTCTAGATTATTGGGTATAATTATATTAAAAAAATATAACAGAAATTAGGACAATCAACATTAATCATCAGTATTAAATTATCAATTTCTTTCAATTGACTGTGATCTTAACAAGTCTTTAATCCTGTGTAATAATAAATAGTTACATACACAACGGTTCAAGCCGATCCCCAAGCTGATACGTACAAACTTTGTTTTTGTTTGAAGTTCTTAAAATTCCTCACACTTGCCTGTTGTCATCCTTTATTGATACTTTTTACAAAATCCATTTATACTAATTAAAAGTCTGTAGTTTATTCCTCATCATTTATTATGGGGCCAGATCGACGAGGGGCAGGAACGAAGTAGGGCCGGATCGGTTTGGGGCCGGAAGGACTGGATACCATTTGGAAGTCGATTAATATGAGGAGCAGACGTCAATCTGAGTCTAACATACATGTATATATATTCATGATATTGATATTATCACCGAAACAATACAAGAAAATTAATTCAACCTAATTTTGAATAAATATAGGATGTGATCATGTTAAGTGCATATGTGTTATGGAGCAACTGATTCCACATGATCACAGCAGAATCCGGGTCCGTCCGCCCTGATTTCGGTTCGCCCTAGTTACTGTTCGCCCTAGTTCCGTTTCGCCCTGAGACCGTTCGCCCTGATACCTGTTCGCCCTGATTTTTATTTTTTATTATAGTGTTGTGTGTTGAAGTCTCTACAATTTCGCCGAATATTAACGAACTATTGAGAACTAAGTTAGTATCTGTATGTAATTACGTTACTAGGAAATCACTATCACACATCCTTTTTCTTTACACAGAGACATATATACTTTACTCTGCTTTACATTTCCACACATGATTTGATCAATAAAAATGATACATTAGGAGCACTAAAGTTATACATAAGAAAGTGTTCAAAGTTCAAAGTGTTAATTGATCTAAAATTCTTTACTGCAGCGGCTGAACGTTGTCTAGTGCAGGGGCGGATCCAGCCATTTTAAAAGGGGGGGGGGTTCCTAACCCAGGACAAAGGGGGGGTTCCAATTACACGTCCCCATTCAAATGCATTGATTGTCCAAAAAAAGGGGGGGTTCCAACCCCTGGAACCCCCCATCTAGATCCGCGCCTGGTCAAGTGGGTTGTCGGACGGTACAGTTTGGCAATAATTTGTAAAAATTTTATTTGGGAAAAATGCTATTTTCATTATTAATCCATCAAAGACAATTCATATAACAATCAGTGATATCAAAGATTTCAAATTATCAGCAATCAAAATTCAATCAACAGTAATTATAAAATAAAGTGTAACAATGCAGCCAAAAATTTTATTTCATTAATATTCTGTATTTAACTTTTAATAGATATACATAAATTTTAATATATATATAAATATATATTTCTTTCATTAATGTAACGTATACATTGTCCATTATCACTGTACTATTATGCATATTTTAGGGGCCAGCTGAAGGACACCTACGGGTGCGGGAATTCTCGCTACATTGAAGACCCATTGGTTGCCTTCGGCTGTTGTTTGCTCTATGGTCGGGTGGTTGTCGCTTTGACATATTCACCATTTCCTTTCTCAATTTTACATATCATAAATGAAAATTGGGCGAACGAACCCAGGGCGAACGGATTACCAGGGCGAACAAACTCAGTGCGAACGAACCTAGGGCGAACATGTATTAGGGCAAACGATCCCGATACCATCACAGCACTGGACCTCTTTCAAACTCATAATCAAAGTTCAGACAGTCAAACTAAAAGGCTGCATAAATTTATCATGGGGCAATGCCTTCAATACAAACAAATGACATGGTTTATTTCAAAGTGATAACAACATCATATATCAGCTGATTTTACCAGTACACCATGTGCACATATTGGTCAAGATCACACGAGCTGAAATTATCTCCCTTGATAACGATACTCTTGACAAAATCTCTGGTTATAAACAGTATATAAGCGATATTGGAATTAATCTTATGATTATACGTACATGACTTATTTCTGTTATACTCGATTTAAAATTTTTCTTTGTCAAGTTGGCCACTGAATAACTTATTTCAGCCAAGGCAAAAGATAATGAGTCAAGATTCATATTATTCCATTAAACTGAAAACGAAAGCCCCAAATCAGTTTGAAGCTCTCCTAGTCCACTATATACACTCTCTGCACAATAATTATAAAGTAAATTAGTCATATGGGGCCTCTGTTGGCCTGGCATCTGGAAATTTCTACGGTTTTACATTGTCATTTTCAACACCGACATGGCGTCACAGCAGCCATGTTAAATCCGTGCCGAAACTTCCCGACTTTAAACGAAGCATTGGATCATGTGACACGTACTAAAAATGCGTTATTGGTAAAAATATTTTGATCAAACAAATATCTAGTTTCCTTCAGTTAGTTTAAATGGTTAACGGTAAAACAATCTGTCATTCTAAAATCACAACATTTAAAGTTATTTCACAAGTTAGAAAATTTACACGCCGAAAGTTTTCAGCTTTCAGTTCGTGAAAAAAGTTTCCGCCGGAAATAGGGCTCTTCACGGTTAGTTCGGCCATATTGGATAGGGGGCAGATTTTTTGGAAGGAGGTGGAAATGGTATGAAAGTGTGGGAAATCCTATGTGTGTTTCCAAGCAACAGCTCTGTTTTAATGATGTTTTCCCGTATTTTTCACACCATTTTTACCTCTATTATGAAAATCTGCCCCCTATCCAATATGGCCGAACTAACCGTGAAGAGCCCTATTTGTGCATGATGTGCATCGCTCAATATCGATGTCTTCATGATTCTTTTGGAATATATTTTTAATCAACTATTATTTGAGCATTTTGATGAGAACGTAGTGAAATTGGTTTTGTTAAAGTGTTTTCCGTGGTCTGTCTCTTTGTTTTCTTATGCAGACCTGAGACTACTATAACACATGTTATAGTAGTCTCAGTGCAGACGCACGACAGTCTAAACTTTTAACGGATCAATATTTTTTCAATGTTTTTTAATAATTGTTTCAGAAATGAGGAGGAACGTAACGTGACGGTATATACCCAAATTGCACCTAGATGTCCGCTGCTATTTTTGCTAAATAGGCGCAATTTGGGTACTCGGTGCAATTTGGGTACCGTACGTTAGTCACGGTAGTATTGATTGTAAACATACACGTGTAAACATACCACCATGAAAATTGTTCACGTACTGTACATGTCTGAGTCAAGATCAACAATTTAAGATTGGAATCATGGAGGGGGGACTAGGCGACCCGGCCCGCCGCCTGAGGACTTTTGCCGTTTGTAAATTTGAGTTTTAATTATTACTTTCGGCATTAGATTTTTGACAGCCACTAAATTCCCTCCTCATCAGACGAACTGGCCTTTCGGACTTTTTTGGGGGTATCCCGGATCAACATTTGAACAAACATGATTATATTGTACAAGCTGATCATGACTACCTATATTGAACTAGTTTCCATTAATAGATGCTCCTGAAATAATAGTAGGGGAGAATTGGGTAAGTGGACACATTAAGCGTGCACATATGTTTCAGCTACAGATGATATGTTATCAAAACTTTCTCATAACTTTTTACTTAATAACTTAATTCAGAACAAGTGTCGGCTTTATACAATTGAACTTGCTGATCATGCAGATAACCAACTTTCAGTGGTACATTCAGACGTGGTGTAATTACTCTTCAACGGGTTTTAGAGGTGAGTCCGGCGAAATAAAATCCATTAACTACGCTTTAGTCTTCGATAGGATCTTCAGCATGTTTAACCAGTCGATGTACAGAGTTTTACCAGAGAAAATTCATCAATACACAGTCAGATCTAGTTAAGCTATAACATGATTCGATATTTGGGCTTTTGATTTTGCCATTTGATTACGGACTTTCCGTTTTGAATTGTATTCAGAGTTCAGTATTTTTGTTATTTCAATATTCTTTTAAATAAACAAAGTCTGACCTACATTGAGAAAAAAAATGATTGTGTCAAAACATAAAAAATCTATATCGTCAATAACATTAAATTCGTCTTATGGGAACTACTTCTGTGTTCTGTCTCTGAGGTATCTGTAGATAGATTATTGCGAGGCAAAATGTCTGCCTCTATTTAACATAGCTTCATGTTCCTAAGTGGGAGGCCACATTTTGCATACCATGCATATTGTATTGAGTAGTTATCGACTTGAATAAGCAGAAATATTTGCCACTGGGAGCCATAGGTACTTTAGGACAGGATATTTTTTTCTTAACCCTCCCCCTATATAATAAATCAGTGAGCACTAGCTGTGGATAGTAAACTTGGAATTGATAGTAAATAGCAAATACACTTTATTTCTAGTGTTTAAATGGTCACATAATACATATAAAAAAAACGACAAAAGAATTGAAATGAATAGAAAACAAGAAAGTAGCGGATTTCGGAAAAAGGGATAGGGCACACAAATAGAAGAGGGACGAAAGATACCAAAGGGACAGTCAAACTCATAAATCTAAAACAAACTGACACAACGCCATGGCTAAAAATGAAAGAGACAAACAGAAAAACAATAGTACACATGACACAACATAGAAAACTAAAGAATAAACAACACGAACCCCACCAAAAACTAGGGGTGATCTCAGGTGCTCCGGAAGGGTAAGCAGATCCTGCTCCACATGTGACACCCGTCGTGTTGCTTATCATGCGGTGATTACAAATCCGGTAAATAGTCTAATTCGGTAGGTCACATTCATGAAAGGGAAGGGGATTGTAGTTACGACGTAAGGAACATATCCGATATCATTTGTGAAACGGTTATTCCATAACGGTCAACCAACTCGTGATGGCGTCCGTAAAATTTACGAAGGGATGATTTCAACTTTACCATTTGGAACTCTTGGTTTAATAGCTTCCTTGTGAGCAGTAACCCTCTATCAAGAAAATCATGATAGGAAATGCAAGCACGGGAATATCGTATCAATTGGGAGATATATACCCCGTATGCAGGTGCTGCTGGAATGTTGCTACTTAGAAATGGAAAGTTCACAATTGGAAAGCTGAAATCATCTCTTTTGTCGTAAAGTTTTGTTTTCAACCGACCCTCATTGTCAATTTCTAGATGTAAGTCAAGATATGAAGCCGACTTAACTAGTAAATAGCTTATGATACATGTACTTATAATAAAGTTCTACATGTTAATCTGTTAATCAGATTGACTAACAGGGTAAAACCTTAAGGAACTATAATCCTACAACTAAATGAGTGTTAAATTGTCTTTATCATGTTCTGGGAATATTTTCCAACAATTTGACTTATTTCCATAAAACCAAATTGCCATTCAGATCCATGTTTTGAATACAAAATTGCATAGTTTACATTTTCTCTCTCGAGTAAAGGACGTCGCTTACCAAATTGTATCAATGTGTCACGGATCAGATAGACAATAAACACTTAACTTAAAACAAAGTTTTGGATTAAGTTAACGACTTCCTTCTTATACATTTTTGGTCTAACTAAATCTGTACAAATTTCGCTATTTGGTTAACTGCTGTTTATTATTATTATTAGATGATATGTAAAATAAGCAATTTCATTCTTAAAATCTGAAATTACACCTATTGGACTGGTACCTATTGGGTGACTGTTATATATGGTGAATTTAATTTAAGATTGATAGACATTTTTGGAAAATGATCCATGTGTGCATGTTGTGTGAGAAAAATTAAGGGCAAAGTTCATTGTTCTAGTTTAATTTCCCTCGGTTAAAAAAAAACTTTTCATTTTATAAAAAAAACAAAAAGTTAATTCTGTCTTTTGAATTTCAACATGTAATGTTCATAAATTTTACGGACGCCATCACGAGTTAGTTGACCCAGTGGTCTCGTTAGCCCAAAATAGAAGGGCGCCGCGCCCTGGGTGCCCTTAGCCGCGCCCTGTGTGCCCTCAGCCGCGCCCTTCTGCCCTGACGCTGTTTTTCGAAAAACCCTTGTGCCGTTTTGGTAAAATTGCCTTTTGTTTCAATCGATTTCTTATCAGAAGTTCAATTACATATCTGACACCTGGTGATTGCCCCCAGGTAACGAGGTTAATCATGTCATTACAATCAATTATAGTGGATAAGACTTCAAAGGTGTTAATTACTAGGTAATTTAATTTTAAGACAATGTACCTTTGTCATAAATATGATGAATGTGTCGGCATTTTCTTTTCGATCCTCAAGTCACCATGGAAGAGTGTATGAATGAAGACTTTCGTGAATTTAGAATTGAATTGAAGTTATCAAAATAAAACTATGCCTTTACAGAAACATCGCTCATCTCAACTTGTGAGCGACAAGCAGACGTAAACATGGAAATTAATTTTGGAGTTATTTCCCCTGAAAAAGCTTATTACAAAATTGTGCTCCTAAAATATTATCTAGCACTAAAAATAGGAAAAAATAACCAATTGAATACAAAATTATATAAGAATGTTACCTTAAGGATATTAACTGTCTTTGAACATACAAAAAAAAATATATTGCAATTTATTTTTGATAATCATACTTTTGGCAATCCATGTTTTATACATTGTCAAAATAGAAATTTAAAAACAAGTTTTAAAGTTCTGAACAGGTGTCCAAGCTATGTACTTTCTAACCTGAAAGTGTGCAGTTTAACTCTAATCACAAATCAACTTGATGAAGCTACACTAAATAATATATTTCTGAACATGAACAATGAAAACAGGTGTTGAGGGTCAAGCTCTAGATCAAAATTTTAAAGTACTCTGTCATGTACATGTATGGTCAACTATGAGATGTTTAGTTTATGATCTTTCTTTTGGAAGGAGAGGGGGTGGGGGAGAAAAGTAAGTTTATTTTGCCTCTTTTGGTTAATAGTATGAATGTGTATTGCCATGTTTTATGAACATGTAGTATGAATGACTTTTCTTATGCAAATTTTATAGAATAAATAATCAAAACAACTTATGCATCTTTATTAACAATATATACAGAAAAAAAAATATGTGAAATCGTGATACACGCAGGGACGTAGACAAAAAAAATGAGCAGTGCCTTCTCCTATCATAAAAAAGTGCCCTGCCCTCCACTGGCACCCTGCCCCTTTTGAATTCTAGCTAGAGCACTGGTTATAGAATAACCGTTTCACAAATGATATCGGATATGTTCCTTACGTCGTAACTACAATACCCTCCCCTTTCATGAATATGACCTACCGAATTAGACTATTTACCGGATTTGTTATTACATAAGCAACACGACGGGTGCCACATGTGAAGCAGGATCTGCTTACCCTTTCAGAGCACCTGAGATCACCCCTAGTTTTTGGTGGGGTTCGTGTTGTTTATTCTTTAGTTTTCTATGTTGTGTCATGTGTACTATTGTTTGTCTGTTTGTCCTTTTCATTTTTAGCCATGGCGTTGTCAGTTTATTTTCGATTTATGAGTTTGACTGTCCCTCTGGTATCTTTCGTCCCTCTTTTACACTGTATCGTTTGACGATTTTTAGTGGTCCAAATTTTTGAAAGAACTGCGCTCTCTGGTTACATTTTCTAAACTGATTTGTGTCTACATTCATAGGTATGATCTGTATTCAGATTGACAAAATATACCATTTCAATTTTCCCATTGTGCCGTTTTTCATCTTTTAAATCAAAAGCAACATTTTAGCTGCAATCGCACACGAGGTTCTTTTCTATCTCAGAGTATACTTTATTTCATGTTTTCTATAGTCCGATTTTATCAAATAAAGAATATCATTAACGAACTATGGAAGCTTATAAGAAAAAGGTCTTCTTTATAGTAAGTTTTTTTTAATTGATTTAGAAACATATCGACCGACTTCATATCGTAGTTAATCGGGAAAGGATTTTAGTGCAAACGGTTTGCACGGATTCGTTCCGTAGCAACACTATGACAATTTTCCTAAGTGATGACTTAATTTATAACCAGCTAGGTTTAATATGGACGACTGGTGAAATATACCAGTACATTTGAGTTGAAACCCACTTTATAAATAATTGTTTATTGTCAAATAAGTAAAACACGATAATTGTACGAATCATGATACTTCACGACGGGTGCCACTTGTAGAGCAGGATCTGCTTAAGCTACCCTTCCGGATCACCTGAGATAAACCTCAGGTTTCGGTGGGATAAGTGTTGCTCAGTCTTTGGTATCTATGTTGTGTTTTGTGTATACTGTTGTTTGTCTGATTTTCTTTTTTTTTGTCGGTTTATTTTTGACTTTTGAGTTTGAATATTCCTTTGATATCTTATGCCTCTCTTTGATATCTTATGCGTCTCTTTTGTAGATTATTGCTCGTTTGTTTTGTTTTTTTACTCACTTTTTGTCCTGTCCTTAAGCAATTCACTTTTTTGTATATCCAAAAGTAACTTGGTGCAAATAGTTTCCAATATATTTCGAGGGAAAACCTGCAGAGCTAAAATTAATACCAACACATCAGAAAATGCAAGATGAGACATTCTTACTATACGAAACGTGTAATAATAACAGTATTTTTTTAAGGATTGTTAGAGACCACCAGAAAAAGACCAAGAAAAACGTACTGTACTATGATTAAAAAAGACAGGCAATTTGTGAATTGTTTAAAGCCTCGTTATACCCTTGTTTTGTTAAGAAATTAAAATCTGTAACTGCGTCTGAAGTATATGTTACGTTCTACCCTCACATCACAACACACCATTTCTTACCATTACTTTGTCAATATATCGTTACCAAGAGATCCTTATTGATTTCTACCCTGATCTTGTAACCCAGAAGCGGATAAAGAGGGGCCGCTAGGTGGACCGAAATTTCCCATTTGTGAAAAAAAACATCGGTTGATTATATAGGGAATCACTGAAGCATGACTGGAGCGGACCTCCTCTTATGCAGTCAGTGGGCTTCATCTTATGAAAATTTCTGGATCCGCCACTGTAACATCATCAAGCACAGGCGAAACAAACAAGCACAGTTGAAACAAATAAGGTGTGTATCATATGCTATTGTTATTTTGATTTATATAAATACAATCGATGCTAACATAACGTAATTAAAGCCGTTATAACATCTTTTAATCATGTTAAGTGAGAAAGGATATGTGGGGTATGTGGGACATACGTCATTGAGACTACAACTGACATCTATGTTAGATATAAGGTGTGAAAAGAGATGTGGGGTATGTGGGTTATACGTCAATGAGAAATGAGAACGTAGATTTAAGGTAAACGTCAATCGTATCTGAGACAACAACCCAATGACACAGATAATCAGAAGACATATGAATTGCAGCTAGACGATATGGCAACCTCTTAATATTTCTGAGACTAAATAAAAAACAGAAGGGCTTAGATCCAAAAGTCTAACACATGGTTCAGCACATATTTTGCAGAAAATGCTGCTAAAAGTCGGCAACTAATTCCGAAGATGAGAATTGAGTATTCAAATATCTGCAAAGGCATTCAAAATTTTAAGTTCTTATATCTATTTTTGATTTTTTTGGGGGGAGATTATTTACCTTGGTACAGTGTATCGAATTTCATTAAATATGGACATTGCATTGTATCATTTCTTTTGTTGAAAAGTATGTCAGACTGAGGAAAGTTTTTGTTTTCTTAACCTGTTCTTTAATTTAAAGTGTTGATCTTCAATTGCTTGCGCACCCCAAGGGTGACTGGGGTATAGAAATATAGTCACTTGGTCTTCTCCCGACCGGCAGTAAAACGCTTGCCGAAGTGGGGCGTCCGTTTGGCTGTGCGGGATGTATCAAGTTCGCAGTCACGTCCGGTCAGAAGGGGGACGTTAAATCCGATGCCTCGTGTAAAGAGAGTGCCACGCTCTTTGCACGTTAAGAACCCTTGCAACAACTTTTTGAGGGGTCCGTTGGTGGCCTGTTGCAAGGCAAAATTTCTGTCCCTATCCAATATACCCTCATTTGCCAGTTGCAGTCCAAATTTCCCCGACCATCATCCTAGATGGCTTCTATTGTATCAACCTACCTATAGTATTTATTGTTAACTTGTTCTCGTCCTGAATATGCATGAAACATTTGCCACTGGACGTTAAGCAACCAATAATCAATCAATCAATTGCTTGTAATATTTTCCACTGAACGTTAAGCAAAACAAGAAAAACCTGAAGACTAGCTGTTTATTGGAGATTTGATGATTTAAGACGAACTTTCGTTGTTCATCCGTTTCTATTAACAAACATGTGTTCCTATTTCAAAAGATTTTTTAATTCAGTAATATATCAGAAAATGAAAGAGATAAATGCAATATTTTTTTTGAAATTTCGGTTAAACTATTCAATTAGGCAAAGTTGAACGGAAATTTTTTCCAAAATCTGTGGCATAGCACATTTAGCTGTACCTTGGACTTCTTATACTTTTTCAAACATGACGATCATTTTCACAGTGTGAAAACATTGAACGTTTTTTTTCTCAAATGAAATCTCGCTGAGATTAATTTAAAATGTCATTGGAAAGGTTGGCAAATATTATCACGTCACGTTAGGACATTTTCTGTACGAATGAATGAATGGTCGTTACATCAATACTTATAGAAGATGAAAACGTATATTTCTACTAATTCTTACCAAACTTTACAAGTAGCAAGTTGATACCAACAGAACACAAGGTAAAACTAAATGAATAAATCTTATAGTATAAAAAAAATAATATTTATTTATTGATATAGTCTCTCATTTATTTATTTAAATATTTATCTAATTATTTGTGAATTAATTCATTCGTAGTTCTGATATGTCATTTATATATTGAAATATTTAGATAATAATTTGTTAACTGATTTATTCATAGTTATGATAAATCATATATTTATTTGAATCTTAAGTTTTTTTTTCGGGTTAATTATTTTATTCATACTTATGATATTTTTGTAAAAAAATTTAGTAAAAGTTTTCATAATTTAAGATTTTTATCCCTGTTTTAAAAGAGATTTTTCTTTAATGAAAATATTACGATTATTCAAATCTGAGATGTTACAGCAAATACGCACAAATCTAGACAACGGAGATATATGTTAACTCCACAGGAAGGAGCCAACGGAAAATCACTACCATGGAAAGGAAACTGAATTAACAATAAGAACGGAAGAGTCTTATCGTTTACCACGATGTTTTTTTATGCATATAACCATGAGAAGTTCTAATATCAAGGTCTTATATCGGTCAATATTAATGTTTAATTGTTAGCAATGGAACATCAGCATTTAGGAAAGCATTGATAACAGAAAACAGAAAAATAATAAGTTCTTGTGCATGTGTTTCAGTGGCATATTTATAAAATCTAAATTGTTTACACATAATAACTTTGATGATAAAACATCCATAAAGTAAACCGAGTTGAGAATGTGTCATGCTCTCTTATATTTATAGCTTCAGTTCTTTGGAGGTGATGAAGGTTCCGTGTTTCTGGCCCTAATAAAATAATATTTGTTTTCCACGAGCAGTCACAAACTAGCTATAGCTCGTATCCGAATCCATCAAACAAAATTGAAATTACTTCTTATGTTGTTGTTGTTGTTGTTTTTTTGTTGTTGTTTTTTTTAAATCTTAACTATATTTTCCCGTTGTTTCTTGTACTATTCCAAATTGTCCAAGTTCTGGGAATGTATTTTTAAATTAACCTTTGTCAGAATAATTGCACTTAAATCAGTTTTTGGAGGAAGGGGGATGATCAGAGACTATAAGAACAAGATATAATCGTCAATAAAACCCAAACATGTCACATTGAAAAAGAAGAATTATTAATGTTTTCCATGTAATTTTTAATTCTAGCTAACAGTATGACCTCACACCCGATCAATGAACCTGGATTTGCAACTGTAATACATGACCCAGTCGTAAAGACTGTCATGCAGCCATCTGTTGCTCATATAGGCCACAATTTGGTTGCACCTAGTCAAGAACCGATTTTTCGTGTGAGGACATTCCGGATTCTTGGAGGATCACAGATTGCTCTAGCTATTGTTTGTATGGTTCATAGCTTCATTGGTGTAATTCTGGATGCAATAGAAATGAACCGGAACTGTCGTTATTCATACAAAAGTTATTATGGGGTTCATGATCCCTGGTTCTGGCAGTGCTGGATATGGCGAAGATACACAGAACCTTTACTTGCATTTGATCTTACTTGTCTGATATGCTCTGGATGGGTATGTTAAGTTAACAACTTCCCATGTTTTTCATGTAATACATGTGGATTTTCTACTTTAGAAAACTGAACAAAACATACACTCAAGCAATCAAACTCACACACGCATACATACATACACAATCTTTTCATAATATTATGAATAATTTGAACGAGAAAAAATAATGTTGTACCAGCATCTTTTTTTCTAATGGCAGCTATACGAACTAATCTACCTAGATGTCATTAAAGCTTTAGTCACGATTTGGTATGTGTTGTTCAATAACCATCTGTCTGTCTGTCTGTCTGTCTGTCTGTCTGTCTGTCTGTCTGTCTGTCTGTATTTAATATGGGTAGGTCAATACTAAGTTGCTAGCTGTTTGTTTGTAGATTTATATGAATCTAAGCCAAAAACAGTGATTCATAACAGTAAAGGAACAGTTTGATCATGTGTTGTGCTGTTATCCCACTGTCCGATGTTAGGCATAGGGTTTGGCTTCTGCTAAAATGTTTAATCTAGCAACATGTTGTACGTGCGTGTCATAAGGCATGCATGAGTCTGTACTTAAGTGGTTGGAGTTCGTTGCTGTGCATCATATTATTTTGATACATCTATCCACTGAGTTAATCAGGCCGTTAGTTTAACTCTTTTAAACTGTTTTGCATTTGTTTTTTCGGGACCTTTTATATAATGGGGTTTGGTCATTGTTGAAGCCGTTGAATTTTACAAAGTTTTTATATTTTCATTCTGTTCCGGTCTGTTTTGAACACTTTTTTAACACCTTTACAAATATAAACTGATACTAATGAGGTCTAGTTCATTCAAAAGGTTTTGTAAGTACTTGTGTGACAAACTGTTCGTTCACTTTGAGTAAAACATTAAAAGAAAATTAAAGCAAACAGTGTTGCACTAAAACGAATGTGTATTTCTTTTTTAGTTTTTATTCACCGGATTCTTTCCCATTTGTATGTCACGAAAGAAAATACACAAATGGAAAAATCTGGTAAGTAAATAGGCTTATTTTGCCTGATTATATGTTTTTGAGGTTTTTTGCTCATTTAAGCTGTTATCCTAATGTTAGCAAGTCAAATGTTTAGTTGGTGGTATACAATTTAGGTAGGCTGAGTTGAGTTGAACCTGTATATAGATAACATTGATTTTTGATAATGTCCAATCAAATTTAAAAATAATGTATATATGTTTTACTCCGCCTTTTTATATTGTTTTTATATGTCAATCTTAATTACAATGCTTGAGCAAACATTTTTATAAACAAAGCAAGCAAGCCAACCAAACCTTTAACCTGCTGGTATTAGGAACAGCTTTTAGCTGCGAATTTGATTTGCTCTTATTGCAAGTCTACTATCTACAACAGTGTTTGTTACAAATTTTTCGGAATTTGGGTTTTACTGCTCTTCAAATACGTTATTGGCAATCAGACTGTTCTGATTCGAGCCCAACTGACGAGTCTTTTGTAGACGAAACTATTGGTTTTTCCAAAATTATATATTCTAAAACACTAAGGTTTTTTTTTTAAATCGCAAGACTTAAGTATGCCTATTTTTAAATGACCCAACAACAGACCCCCTACCCCAACACTCACTTCTTCAAGTTTACGACAGAATGATTTTAGAGCTTAAAATTACATATTACATGTTGATGAGATTCTATAAATTACAGTTAAAACGACATGTTTTAAGATCTAGGTTTGAAAAAAAAAATCACCAAAGAATCAAGACTTATATTTATATTATATTTATATGGACGTTCGAATCACATAGTCTGGTATCCAATAAAAATGCATTATTATCAATGTATCGTTTTAATTAGTAAGATTTAAAAAATATATATACGATGTTCACAATTATATTTGTACATTAGATTTTTTTTGGATGTTAGCTCAAATCGACGAACAAAGGCCAAGTTTACGAGTACAATTTTTGAAATTTAAAAAAGTAATATATTTTCATTTTTTTTTTATTGTTTCAATATAATAATATATACAGTTATCTAATTTAAGACATACACGAAATATAAAGCTTGCTAATGCCGTATTATCTTGCTTTCGACTACTGTATTCTTAAAACGTTGTACTTTATTTATTATTCAGAAAATTGCCTTTATGGTTTGTAGTATAATTGGATCAGCTCTGTTTGTCCCAATCATATTCAGTCTTGGAGTCATTGGAGCTATTTACGTACGTATGAGCCGACACTAAGATTATATCAATGTATTAAGTTCTACACAAATTACTATAACTTGAGTAATGTAAAGACCTTAAGTGCTATTTTCCTAATTTTTGTAGTTTAAGGGTTTGGTAAATGTTTTCTCCAGTAATTAAGATTGACATCTGCGATCAATAGATTCAGATTCAGATTCAATAGTTTATTAAAGTCTCACCACATACATACAAGTATAAACACAATATAATATCAAGTACACAATATAAAATTTAGAATGCATGTGCCATTCTTAAAAGAACTATGAGAGACTGTTATATACAATTTTAAAACAACAGAATTAAAACACACAAAACATAAAAGTGCAATATCACCATGCACATCCAAGGATAAAACCTGATACATTTTGTACATGTACATAATAAAAATAACTGAAACAGTTTGATTTTTAACAGTATAAGATACTGTTTAGATACTGTTTCGTCGTAATAAAATATTATTGCAGGTTTTGGCAACAGAACTACAAACATTTTCATTTTTGAACAAAAATATAAATTTTTCATCATCTGACAAAGTTAAAAACATATCATTATGTTGAATTATATCAATAAATAAAGACTGCCTTAAATCTTCATATAATGGACATGTTAACAATACATGTTTTTCATCTTCTATATTATCACAATTGAAACATAATCTTTTATCTAAATCTAATCTTTCGTAACGACCAGTTTCAATTTTTAAAGGTGCTACTCCACATCTAAATTTCGCAAATGCACTGCGATAACGAATAGGTATATTTTGCAACAAATATTGTTCAGTAGAGTATGAAAATTTAAACAATTTATAAGTTCTTAACTTATTTCCTTGACCATAAGAATCAAGCCTTGTACTCCATTCAGTTTTATAATTATCAAAAATATTAACTTCTAACTGATGAATTATATTTTTATCCAGTATATAATCATCTACATTACAAAATCTGTCCATATTGTAAAGTTTCAACATTTCTATCACTTTATAACTCCAATTTTTAATTTTATAACTACTTTTTCTAATTGACCATATAAATACTTTATAATTTATCCTGTCTTTATCCATTTTTGTACATCTTGCCCAGTGTCTAAAAATGTTTGACCACTGTTTAACATATGGAGGCTTCCAACCCATGTCACCTGAAACAGCATCATTGGGAGTATACTTTCCAACTCCCATATAAAATCTCATGGCTCGGTTCTGAACTGCTGAGATGCAGGAGAACTCACTTGTACCCCAAATAGCTGAGCCGTAATTGATGACTGACCAAACTAAAGTGTCAAACAATTTGGTGAAAATATTGTGTTGGAAGCCACTTTTACATTTTACTATAAGAAGGCCTAATGCCCGACTTGCTGACTTTGCAACTGCCTTTGCCATAACTTTATAATCTAAAAATTCATTTAATACTAATCCTAAATATTGATAGCTAGAAACATAATCAATGACTTCACCATTTATATTAAAGACAAAATTTGATCTTAACACAGAGGGATTTCTAAAATGCATGATTTTTGATTTATTTAAATTAACTTTTAAACAATTATCATTACACCATACACCTAATACATTAATCAATTTCTGCATATCTTCTGTATTTTCAGACAATAAAACAAGATCATCTGCATATAATAAAATAGCAACCTTTACGCCGTCAATGTCTATACCAATATTTAATGCTTTTATATCATCAATTAAGTTATTAATAAAAATATTAAACATGACTGTGGATAAAACACACCCTTGTTTCAAACCAGTATTTACACTGAACCAATCAGTAGTATTTCCGTTCACACGAACACAGCATTCTATATTTGAATAAATGGCTTGCAAAGCACACATAAACTTTGTACTTATACCTAAATCTGTTAATTTATTAAACAATAGTGACCTGTCAATTGTATCATATGCCTTCTTAAAATCTACAAAAGAGACAAAAGTTGACAATTTGCATTTTTTCCTTGTTTCAATTATTGACGTTAAAGTAGAGACATGGTCAATAGTACTCCTGCCTTTGATAAAACCATTTTGTTCATCATTTATTACCTCCCTTTCATCTAACCATTCTGTTAATCTATTATTTAAAACACTACAATAAAGTTTGTATGCACATGGTGCTAAAGTAATACCTCTGTATGACAATGGATCTCTAGGATCAGAAGTTGAACATTTTGGTATTGGATTAATTATACCTTTATTCCAAGTATTTGGAATTTTACCAGATTTAAAACATAAATTAAATAGATAAGCGGAGCTTCATCTAGCATATAATATACTTAAATGTAATTGGATGTTAAGTATAATGCAGAGTATAACACGAGCTGATGCCCCGCTTATCTACTGACTGCAGAAGTCAATCTTAATTACATTGATTGAGTAACATTTATACAATTCAAACAAATCAAGCAACCAAATCTTTAAACTACAAGCACTACGCAAATAACTTTAAAAATTCACTTAATAGTATCCATACAGTGGACAATATTCGACACATTTTTGAATTACGGAATATGGAAGTTTTTGAATTTCAATGTTACTGAGACAATAATTAAATTTATCTACTGTTGCTATGAATTTTTATATGTCAATTAAGTGTATAATAAACTTATCAGTCGTGAAACCATTTTTTTAAACGGAAAGCAACGAGAATTTTTCCAATTTTTTTTGTACCAATGATTTTTGTTGATATATTATGAGGAAGTCGGATTTCAAAATGAAAAAAAATATACTCCGCTTTTACTTTTACACACATTCTATAGATGTATAGACCAATTTCATACATTTTTAAATAATTGTACATTTTGGGAGTAATGTATAAATGTTATACATGTATCTATATTCTTCTCTATCTTGTTAAAATCATAATTCACCGTGTTTCAAAACTTTTAAAGTAAAATCACAAAAATACTGAACCTCGAGGAAAATTCAAAACGGAAAGTCCCTATTCAAATGGCATAATCAAAAGCTCAAACACATCAAACGAATGGATAACAACTGTCATGTTTCTAACTTTGTACAGACCTTTCTTGTGTAGAAAATAGTAAATTAAACCTGGTTTTATAGCTAGCTAAAGCTCTCACTTGTATGATAGTTGCATCAAATTCCACTATATTGACAACGATGTGTGAACAAATCAAACAGACATAATAGGTAAACAGTCAAAATTGTGTTATAATCTTAATCACTTTAAAAACAAACAAACATGTACATTTGTAATAAAGAAGCACAAAAAGGCAAATAGACAAAGCACATTAGTAAAAATGAAAGACAAGAATACAACCATTTACAATAGCACAATAACATCATGACGGGTTGTATAAGTACAGAGCCAAGTCATATGTAGATAAAGGGACGATTTCTAACTTCTATAATAAGAGAAATTATTATAGATTTTATTTCAGCGAGAATTCCACAAAGGGAAAGTAGTAGTATTGTCAGCCTTTTTGATCATATTTTCCGCTGCTCAGTTTGTTGTGGGCATCATTTCGGCGTCTTATTGCTGTTGTTGTTCTCCATGGGCAGTGTCGGAACCCACAGTAAGTTTAGTAGTATTCCTAAGTTATTATATATATATATACTAGTATTTTAGATTTTACAGCTATTAGAAACAGGATGTTACAAATTCATTTACACATCCTGTTCCAAATAATATATATTTTCGTTGTTTTCAAAGTCATCACGGAGAACTAGTTCACATTAGATTTTGGTAGGTTTCAAGATTTATCACATATGTCCCACTGCGGTATGGGCTTTGCTCATTGAAGGACGTACAGTGACCTGTAGTTGTTAATTTCTGTATCATTTGTGAAGAGATGTGTCATTGACAACTACATCTTCTTTTTTATATTCTAGTTGCTTATTCTTTATTTTTCTGTGTTGTGTTTTGTATACTGTTGTTTATTTTTTCGTTTTTTGTCATGGTGTTGTCAGTTTGTTTTCGACTTAGGAGTTTGAGTGTCACTTCGGTGTTTTTCACATGTTTTTTTTTTTTTATTGTTAATGACGAATACAAGAAAGATTTATCACTGTTTTCCATCGACAAAACTATTTTGAAGTTAAATTTTGAAGTTATATTTTGAAGTAAGATGTCATATGTAAATATAAAAATAGATAATCGAATTAAGAAAACAGCAAGTCAGTTACTGATAATTAATTTACTTGTAAAAATAAAACAAACACAATAAGATCCATGTGAGATCTTCCGGTTTATTTTCAAAGTATTGATTCTGCCATTTGTTCTTCAATTACAACGAATAAAAGTACATAGAATGAAATTCAAAACAGTGTGGCTGTGGCCATTGATTGACACATTAAAATAATCCATTGACTGGGACAATTTAGGTGAACGTTTGTATGTAACGACCAATGCTTACTATGTACTTTTTAAAGACACTTAAACTATGGGGTCATCAAAGGTTTTCAACACCTAAATAAAGTAATTCGAAAAATTAATCAGAAATAACACGATATTTTGATTTATATCAATTATATAAATCAAAACACAAAGGTTATTCCTGATTAATTTTTCGAATTATTTTATAATTAAAGGCGTTAAGAAACCTTTGGTGACCCCACAGTTTAAATGTCTATCGTAGGTACGTCGTGAACAGTGGTCGTTACAGACAAACTTTCACGTAAATTGTCCCAGTCAATGGATGAATTTAATGTGTCAATCAATGGCCACAGCTACACTGTTTTGAATTTCATTCTATATACGTCACTGAGATAGCAAGTAACCACCCAAAAAAGTATAAAAACATGTTTAGCTCAGTATACGGTTTAATATACGATATGTTTTCAGTATTATATTGCCCCGCATTTAGTAAGTGAGCTTGGTGTTTCGTAAAATCATTTTCAATTAAACAAAACTTGCAATTTTTACGGCCTTTGGTAAATAAAATTTGCACATGTATATTAGAAGTTAGGCAATGAGTAAGACTGCCAATGAGACAACAATCGATAAAGTCAAAATGACTTGGATGTAAGCAATTATAGGTTACCGTACGGACTTCAACAATGAGAAAATCCATACTGATATAGTGAACCATAAGGTACCCGCCATGATAAAATGGGAGAATCAAACGACAATTCGAACGGTCTGATAAAACAAAAATCGAAAAATAAAAATGACATACATCTACCAACGACAGCCATATAATGTAACGGGGTTGAGCATTTTTTGTGCGCTTTCACAGCAATATTAATAAATAATTTATAAAAAACACCTAATGCCCATTTTTGGCGGACGTATATATAACCTTAAAATTGTTTTTATTTCTATATTACAATGTTCCGTTTACACTTTAGGTAATTTACTTCAGTTCTACTCAGCAAGGAAGGATAACGAGTCCTCCACAAACTCATAGACCCGGGAATGACATAAACACTGAAAAATTCCAGAGGCAATCAGAGTACAGCCGGGCATCACAGTATGAGGTGACGGAGCACTATGACCAAGAAGGAGATAACTTTAAATCACAACATATACATGACCTATGATCATCCTCCACCATCTTACAAAGAGTGATATGTTGTATACCATTACATTTACTTTAGTGTTATAGTCTACGAGTCAATAAACAGTTACTAAATGGTTTTCATTGTATCATTGTCCAAGTTGACGTATGCTTTAATTGTTGTTGTGTTGATATGTTAAAGTTGCTATTGCATAAATTAGGCCTTGTTTACATATCTTTTATGCATTAAATAGTTATTAAAGGTACCGGGATTATAATTTAGTATGCCAGACGCGCGTTTCATCTACATAAGACTAATCAGTGACGCTCATATCAAAATAGTTGTAAAAGCCAAACAAGTACAAAATTGAAAAGCATTGAGGATCCAAAATTCCAAAAAAAATGTGCCAAATACAGCTAAGGTAATCTATGCCTGGAATAAGAAAATTATTAGTTTTTCGAAATATTTTTTTTTTTTTTAACAAAACACGGTCTCCATCAGCTCTCCTTATAGTTTTGTATCAAACGTTGAAGGATGGTATATTCGTTGGTAAATGGTTAAAAACCAGTTGTTGGCATGACACAGGTTATGTTCTTCTCATATATGTTATGATGGTATGATTATAAACCCTAACGACAGTAACGGCGTTTTGCATTTGCGCCGATCTGCATTTCATTTGCGCCGATTTTTTCTTTCATTTGCGCCGATTTTTTTTTTCATTTGCGCCAATTTTTTTACAGGTAAATTACAGGTGAAAAGATATAAGGAGATGCGGTATGAGTGCAGTTTATTGTCGATTTATGAGTTTGACTGTCACTCTGGAATCTTTCGTCCCTCTTTCATTTACCATTTATCAACCTCTTCCGTAAGCCAGTTGTACAAATTTTACGAATTGTCAATCATAACATGTATATATTAACTGTTGTCCTCTGCTCACTATGGGGAGTTGGACGTAGGGTTTCGAGCAAGATAAATCAACATAAAAGCTATATTTACAAACTTTAAAATCAAGAAGTAAAAACCTTAGATAAAAGCACTCTTTTAATGCTAAAATGAAGGATTCAAATCCATTAAAACGGAATACATTCAAATCATAAATCCGTTCTTGTCGAGTGTGTATAGGCAACACATCTAATATATTCCTATAATTGTCGCTAACGGGGTCCATCTTTTCTTTGTCTGGCTTACGTACTGATGCGAGCATTTCTATAGAGTTAGCATTTTAACATACGTTACGGCCTGGATTTTCTTGATAAAATCTGTAAAAACATATAAGTTGAGGTGCAGCTGCTAAAAAATGAGGTGGATAGCGTTACAGTGTGCATAAATATGTACTTATTCTGTAGGCTAAGAATGTAAGACATTTGTCATCAGAAGGAGCGTCAGACATATTGTCAAACGTGAAGCAGTCATTGATTTCATTTGGGGGAAAGAATGGTAACCCGAAAAAATGGGATAGTCATTTACCAATGATGCTTAATTTGTCTTTATACTCTGTGCTCAGCCCATGTTAAAGTATTAACTTACCTGTAACTTACATGTAAATTCAATTAGGAGAAAAAATAAAATCGGCGCAAATGAAAAAATGAAATCGGCGCAAATGAAAGAATGAAAATTTTCAAAATCGGCGCAAATGTCATACGCCCGACAGTAATTGAGCCTGATATTCATATGATGAAGACATAATCTTTTAATCAGTTTAATGGATGTCTGGAGCTGGCATGTCAGTTAACTGCTAGTAGTCTGTTGTTATTTATGTATTATTGTCATTTTGTTTATTTTCTTTGGTTACATCATGATCTTCTGGCATCAGACTCGGACTTCTCTTGAACTGAATTTTAATGTGTGTATTGTTATGCGTTTACTTTTCTACATTGGCTAGAGGTATAGGGGAGGGTTGAGATCTCATAAACATGTTTAACCGCGCCGCATTTTTGCGCCTGTCCCAAGTTAGGAGCCGCTGGCCTTTGTTAGTCTTGTATTATTTTTAATTTTAGTTACTTGTGTACAATTTGGAGTTTAGTATTGTGTTCATTATCACTGAACTACAATAATATAGTATATATATTTATTTAAGGGCCAGCTGAAGGACGCCTCCGGTGCGGGAATTTGTCGCTGTATTGAAGACCTGTTGGTGACCTTCTGCTGTTGTCTGTTCTATGTTCGGGTTGTTTTCTCTTTGACACATTCCCCGTTTCCATTCTCAATTTTATTAATCGTTGAACAACCATGCT
Organism: Mytilus edulis; assembly: GCF_963676685.1. Lineage (NCBI taxonomy): Eukaryota > Metazoa > Mollusca > Bivalvia > Mytilida > Mytilidae > Mytilus > Mytilus edulis. The sequence continues at coordinate 63,162,541 of NC_092348.1, forward strand.
GCAAGCTTCGGCGTTGTGTTTCCGCTCAATTAATTAAACACCTTTTCCCTTTTCCACTTTTACAAAGGGAGATGAAAAATTGCAAAATGTGGAAGTGCGGATATCCGAATAGTTTCTTAAAAGAATAAAGTCTGTTTGGCGACTTATAACATATATGTTATTACAATTTGTGAAAATCAAGTTTTCGGTACCTTTAAAACAACAACAAAAGTAGAAGACACTTCCAAACAGCACCAAATCATTTTACATTGCAGCTAATAAAAGGAAACTCAAATTTTGATAGTTCAATTTCTAGGTAAAACATGTTAAAATATGTTGAAAGGAAATACCCCCCCCCCCAAAAAAAAAATAATAAAAAAAAAAAAAAATAAATAAAAATAAATAAATAGATAAATTAAAAAAAAACAACAAAAAAAAACAAACAACCCCAGATAACACTGTTAGTTAATTAATAAAGATATCATTACTTAATTATTTCTGCATTGGCCTTGTTATTGATTCTCGACCAGTTTAATTTTTTGGTCTGACATATGTTTTGTTATTATTATATTGTTATTTTGGGAGGCGACTTTCCTGATATGGAACTTGCGCCCTATTTAGACTTATCGTGATTGTTTTTTGGAAGAACAAAAAAATCAAAAAAATCTTAGTGTTTCGTGTTTTGTTTACTACACGTGAGTTCTTAAGTTGTGAGTTTTTTTTTCAAAGTCTTTAATGTGTTGTGGTTTTACTTTTGTAAAAAAAGTGTTTATTTTGTCGTTCTTGCTTTTGTTTCGTTGCATTGCCAATTACATAGATGATTGCTTTGATGTGTAAGGTAGTAGTAGCTAATAAATATACACAAGTGTATAAACGAATCTTAATGTCCATCGCTGAAGATAGAGATTAGATACTGCTTCCCGATAGCCCGATGTCAATTATTTAATGAAAAATTGCCAAAAGTTATGTATGAGCCAGAAAAAAAGACTGTCGCATACTTCTGTAACCTACATTGGGATTATTAAAAGAAACAAAATATTATATATGAAATTCCCACAGATACCAAGAGACCAGTTTGAGTCATGGTCCCTTTGTTCAGTAAGGATTGTCGTGGTCTGTGTATTGACCCCGACTGCCCTCACTGACCATGAGACCACCGAATAATCAATCTGGTAATCAAATTTTGAACTGTATCCCGTTATTGACACCGTGACTTCGGGAACTACTAATACCATACGTTTTGGACCCAGAGATTGGCGTCCTGATGCAAATGAGGCATATTGTGTTTAACTTTGTAGTATAATGAAAGAAACATGTGCGACCAGCAGTATTATTTTCATTTATCTTGCTGCATTTTATTTTTTAAAATCTAAAATAAGTTTAACAAACATTTTATCCATTAACAAGTTTTCTTGGTTTTTTTTTGTTTTTTTTTGTGGGGACAGATCTCAATGAGTTCTTCCTAATGTAGGTAGACCCTTTTTATTTTATGTTAAAAAAAATCAAGTTATTGTACAAGTATTATAAAAGTAATACTTTTAGAGTATCATTCTATTCGTGCTTTTTACGTATGTATCAATTGGTAAAACATTATATCCAGTTAGGATATTTTTTAATTGAAAACATATGGCATATGTTTTGTAAGCACGTTGCACATTTTTATATTTCTTTTGTTAAATCTTAATGACGCATTTGCTTTATTTGTGATGTTATTTATATTCGAGTTCCTTGTCTGATGGTACCGCGAAGACATTTAGCTTTGTCTGTTGATTTTAATTTATGATCAGTTAGTGTGTATTCAAAGATAATTGGTAATGCCAAGCTATTTAGCTTCTCTGTTGATTTTTTTTATGATAATTTAGTATGTATTCAAAGATGATTGGTTTATGCATTCTTGTTATGTGGATGACTTAAAGATGTACTTAGGTTTTGGAATTCGTGACAAATTTTCGGACTCCTTGGTGTTTTTCCATACAAAACAAGGTCAAATATCCCCATAACACCCATTGATTTTTTCATGTAAGACTAAATAGGTCATAAAAGGTCATTTACCAAAATTTAAGAAGATTCTTAATTTTCTTTCTTTTGTTTTGGGACCCAAATGATACCATTGCAAACATAAGTTAAAAGTCCGAGTCAGCCTTTTCCCGCCATATTTTAAATCTCAAATATCTCGAAAAGGAGTTCCATGACCTATCAATATTTTTAGCTTATTTTTTCTTAAAGATTGCACTACAAGCTTATAGTATCAATTTTAAATTCTTGATTTATTAATTTTCACCTAACCAAACCTAAGTACATCCTACTTCGGTGAGGTTTTGGAATAAGAGTGAAATGTTCGGAATCCTTGGATTTTTCCATACGATACAAGGTAAAATATTTTGCGCCATAACACCTATTTATTTGTTAACATAAGAGTTATTAGCTTATAAAAGGTCATTTGACAAAATGTCTTGATTTTTTTCTTTTGATTTGAGACCCAAATAATACCAATGCAAATATAAGGTAACAGTCCTAGTCATCCTTTTCCCGCCATATTTTATAAATCAATATCTCGAAAAGGAGCTACATGACTTGTTTAGGTTAAATGACGTAAGCCATTCTTGCTTTCATTGTTCCAATTTATGTAGTCTGATTGACGGGTGTTGCGTTCAGTAACTGAAGTGATGAAATTGTAAATAGTTAAGTAAAAATATGGGTTCTTTCTATGTGTCGTCATCAGACATGGTCGCCTTTTTCATTACGCCACCAATACAAAATTCAGAGAAAAACAAGAAAACTTGATGTAATCATTTCGTTTTGACAACTTAGTAAAAGGTATAGAACATTTAATTCAGGCCCGGTCGGAAAGAACATACAAGAAAGTAGTACATATTTTTAACAAAATATTTCTTACGCTTAGCTGTATCTTTGCCAATTGCGGGTATATTTGGTTATTTGTGGTATCAAATGAAAACTTTGGGACTTGGGATCACTGTAGAACCCTTGTGGAGAGATTTATTTAAATTATAAAGAAGTATATGAAATTTTGATAGAAGGGCAATTTGACCTGTTATTCAGATCAGAAGTTCCTGTTTTTTGTACTATCAAACTTCAGGGAACCAGTAATCTCTAATATGCAATTAAAGGTATGTTGATTTTTGCATCACAAGTCAGGATAAGGTATAGTTTTGACATGAAATAACTGCCACTTTATTTGAACTTAAGACAAAGAAGCCATAATGGCATTAATGTTTGAAATTGCAGAATCTAACATAGAAAGCAATGGGGCTATGAATTAGTAGTTTTACACCTATTAATGATAATTTCTACCCAGTTTTGTGTTTTTGGAATCAATTATTGCAGTCGGTCAAAATATAGTCGTTATAATTGTGATCCATGGATTTTGAACGATAACTGAAGTTGATTACACAACTTTGGTACTTTTTTGTCGAAATTTTGGTGTTATATTACCATGTTTCCAAATCTGAAAAACTTAGTGTGTGCTAGCTTTCTGAGACAAACCAAGGATTTTGTTGAAAACTGTTTCTACAAAACACGGACCGACACATGGTAGCAATCTGGGGCCGTATGCATAAAACATCTTAACGTATTCCTTAAACTTAGATTTCACTAAGAATTTTCTTAGTTAAGTAAAATTCTTAAGCGGTATGCATAAACTTACTTAAGTCTTCACTTAACTAAGGAATACTTAAATCGGAACCTTTCTCTAATTACCATATGATATTTACTAGCGCACCACACAATGTACTCATCCGTGTAAAAGTTTGTTATGATTATCTAATTTTTTTTATCAATACATGATTTTATTTTAAAGAGCTGGGGTTAAATTGATATTGGTATGTAAAACAATTCAATAGAACGTATAAAAATAGTATAATGATGAACAATTGGCGCATATAAGACAACGCTTTTTAAGGTTATTTGACGGATGAGCATTTGAAGAAAAATATTTCGGTAATCCAAGACTTTCCTCTACTTAATCTTTAATCATCTTTGTATGGGTAAAATATTTTCTGGAGACAACACTATGTTTTAAACTCTAACAAAACATGATCAAGGTTTCAGTGGCGTAGCACAATACTAAGGAAGCATTGTAAGCAAATCATTTTACAAAACACTTTTTTCAATAAAATGTTTACTAATAGTTCAGCTTAATATGCGCTGACATCTCCCTTTCCAGACCCTTTGCTAACATTTGCTTATGGTTTGAAAAAAATCTATTTTGATGCGAAATTAACATTTTTATCACTTCCCTTTTACAACAAAAAAAGGGGGGACGGTAGATTCCCCCCCCAGGAATCCTTATACAAACTAGGGCATTTTTCAAAAATCCTACAATCTTTACTAAACAAATTATTACAGTAAGTATATTCTCAACATCTTGAAGTACTTACCAATATTTTCGAAACCGCAATATATCTCATTTAATATATAAGGAAATAAAAAAAAAATTGATACGAGTAAGGTATCATTAATACCTTATATGATCTTATATAAACTTCGAATTTCATGGGGTGTAGCAGTGGGGACTTCTGACTACCGTAACAGTGATTCCATAAACAATTAACTTATTGTTTCAACATAATGGAGGTCCATGTCTACCCCCCTTTTTTATGAAAGAAATCCCCCTCTGGGTAAGTCTTACAAATTTTCGATGATATCAAAAATGAGGTTTTGCATGCTCTCTCTTCATTCCTTAATTCTGTTAGAACTAACGGTTACAAATGATATCGGTAACAAATGATACCCGCGCGGTGTATTTAAAAATTAAAAAAAACGTGCACGTACAGATTAAAGAAAAGAAAATAGAACCATCAATAACATGAGTATAAAAACTGAGTACTTTTCGGTATACACACGAGATATGGGAAATAGTATATAACTACTTACTGTTATCTCTTGATTTGTTGATTATACGTGATTTGAAGAAAATTACGATGATCGTTAATATTTAGCATAATAACGAATAATTAGTATTTTATTACTGATATAGTTATTAATCAATTTAATTGTAGGTAACCTATTAATGTTCTGGAGAAAACGCATACTTTCGACTGATTTTTTAACTACATTGTTGTATTTTTGAAAATTTAAGGAAGCTCTATAGCATGTATAGGTACCTTAGACTTAAGTGTTATCTTAGGCGTTTCCTTAGTATAAGGAGTTTTATGCATACCACTTAAGTTTTGTGGGCATGACTTAAAACAACTAAGATTTTACTTAGGAAATACTTAGTTTAAGATTTTTTATGCATACCACTTAAATAAAAAGGGCGGAGTTTCCTTAACTTAAGTGTTTACTAAGGAAAATCTTAACTTAAGTAGCTTTATGCATACGGGTCCTGAATAAAATATCAATTGCAGTTATCGTCCTTAAATATGGATGTTTGCAATTTTCTCAATAATTTATTAAATAAAACATGTTTCCACAATCATATTTGAAAAGTACATAGAATGATGAAAAACCATCATGCAAATGATAGCAATATATCATAAACATCCTTCTGTAAGATAAAACTGCAAGAAGTCATTTGTAAAAATACCAAACCATACAACATTTTGGATTAGATTTAAAGTTTTCATGTAAAGAAACAAATAATCTGGCTCCTCACCTAATGAAGTTTAACTGAAGGTGAAGGTGTCACCCTTTCCCTGATACTGGTAGACAATGGTGTTCTCCTGGATATACTGTGATTGTTCACAGCGGAGTAGAACATAAGCATTGCTTCTGCCAGCCATCATAGCCATCATAGAAGTGGACTAAGTCCTATTGGGTTGTACATTGCCTAGGAGGATGTCTAAGGAAAGGTAATATTTAATGGTAAGTAAGAACGAGACAGTGAGTGAATGAGCTGGGGAGAGTGAGTGAGCTGGAGAGAGTAAGTGAGCTGGAGAGAGTAAGTGAGCTGCTGTGAGAGAGTGAGTGAGCTGCTGGAGAGAGTGAGTGAGCTGCTGGAGAGAGTGAGTGAGCTGGAGAGAGTGAGTGAGCTGGAAAGAGTGAGTGAGCTGGAAAGAGTGAGTGAGCTGGAGAGAGTGAGTGAATGACATGGAATGAGTTGAATGAGTTGGAGAGAGTGAGTGAGAGAGAGTGAGTGAATGAATGAGTTGGAGAGAGTGAGAGAGAATGAGTGAATGAGTTGGAGATAGTGAGTGAATGAGTTGGAGTGGAGTGAGTGAATGAGCTGTGAATGGCCGAATGAGCTGTGAATGACCTGGAGAATGAGCTGTGAATGACCTGGAGAATGAGCTGGTGAGAGTGAATGAGCTGTGAATGAGCTAGGGAGAGTGAATGAGTTGGAGAGAGGGAGTGAATGAGTTGAATGAGTTGGAGAGAGTGAGTGAATGAGCTGAGTGAATGAGTTGGAGTGAGTGAATTAGTGAGAGAGTGAGTGAATGAGCTGAAAAGTGTATATTTGGTTATTTGTGGTATAAAATGAAAACTTTGGGACTTGGGATCACTGTAGAACCCTTGTGGAGAGATTTATTTAAATTATAAAGAAGTATATGAAATTTTGATAGAAGGGCAATTTGACCTGTTATTCAGATCAGAAATTCCTGTTTTTGTACTATCAAACTTCAGTGAACCAGTACGCTCTAATATGCAATTAAAGGTATGTTGATTTTTGCAGCACAAGTCAGGATAAGGTACAGTTTTGACATGAAATAACTGCCACTTTATTTGAACTTAAGACAAAGAAGCCATAATGGCATTAATGTTTGAAATTGCAGAATCTAACATAGAAAGCAATGGGGCTATGAATTAGTAGTTTTACACCTATTAATGATAATTTCTACCCAGTTTTGTGTTTTTGGAATCAATTATTGCAGTCGGTCAAAATATAGTCGTTATAATTGTGATCCATGGATTTTGAACGATAACTGAAGTTGATTACACAACTTTGGTACTTTTTTGTCGAAATTTTGGTGTTATATTACCATGTTTCCAAATCTGAAAAACTTAGTGTGTGCTAGCTTTCTGAGACAAACCAAGGATCTTGTTGAAAACTGTTTCTACAAAACACGGACCGACACATGGTAGCAATCTGGGGCCGTATGCATAAAACATCTTAACGTATTCCTTAAACTTAGATTTCACTAAGAATTTTCTTAGTTAAGTAAAATTCTTAAGCGGTATGCATAAACTTACTTAAGTCTTCACTTAACTAAGGAATACTTAAATCGGAACCTTTCTCTAATTACCATATGATATTTACTAGCGCACCACACAATGTACTCATCCGTGTAAAAGTTTGTTATGATTATCTAATATTTTTTATCAATGCATGATTTTATTTTAAAGAGCTGGGGTTAAATTGATATTGGTATGTAAAACAATTCAATAGAACGTATAAAAATAGTATAATGATGAACAATTGGCGCATTTAAGACAACGCTTTTTAAGGTTGTTTGACGGATGAGCATTTGAAGAAAAATATTTCGGTAATCCAAGACTTTCCTCTACTTAATCTTTAATCATCTTTGTATGGGTAAAATATTTTCTGGAGACAACACTATGTTTTAAACTCTAACAAAACATGATCAAGGTTTCAGTGGCGTAGCACAATACTAAGGAAGCATTGTAAGCAAATCATTTTACAAAACACTTTTTTCAATAAAATGTTTACTAATAGTTCAGCTTAATATGCGCTGACATCTCCCTTTCCAGACCCTTTGCTAACATTTGCTTATGGTTTGAAAAAAATCTATTTTGATGCGAAATTAACATTTTTATCACTTCCCTTTTACAACAAAAAAAGGGGGGACGGTAGATTTCCCCCCCAGGAATCCTTATACAAACTAGGGCATTTTTCAAAAATCCTACAATCTTTACTAAACAAATTATTACAGTAAGTATATTCTCAACATCTTGAAGTACTTACCAATATTTTCGAAACCGCAATATATCTCATTTAATATATAAGGAAATAAAAAATAATTGATACGAGTAAGGTATCATTAATACCTTATATGATCTTATATAAACTTCGAATTTCATGGGGTGTAGCAGTGGGGACTTCTGACTACCGTAACAGTGATTCCATAAACAATTAACTTATTGTTTCAACATAATGGAGGTCCATGTCTACCCCCCTTTTTTATGAAAGAAATCCCCCTCTGGGTAAGTCTTACAAATTTTCGATGATATCAAAAATGAGGTTTTGCATGCTCTCTCTTCATTCCTTAATTCTGTTAGAACTAACGGTTACAAATGATATCGGTAACAAATGATACCCGCGCGGTGTATTTAAAAATTAAAAAAAACGTGCACGTACAGATTAAAGAAAAGAAAATAGAACCATCAATAACATGAGTATAAAAACTGAGTACTTTTCGGTATACACACGAGATATGGGAAATAGTATATAACTACTTACTGTTATCTCTTGATTTGTTGATTATACGTGATTTGAAGAAAATTACGATGATCGTTAATATTTAGCATAATAACGAATAATTAGTATTTTATTACTGATATAGTTATTAATCAATTTAATTGTAGGTAACCTATTAATGTTCTGGAGAAAACGCATACTTTCGACTGATTTTTTAACTACATTGTTGTATTTTTGAAAATTTAAGGAAGCTCTATAGCATGTATAGGTACCTTAGACTTAAGTGTTATCTTAGGCGTTTCTTAGTATAAGGAGTTTTATGCATACCACTTAAGTTTTGTGGGCATGACTTAAAACAACTAAGATTTTACTTAGGAAATACTTAGTTTAAGATTTTTTATGCATACCACTTAGATAAAAAGGGCGGAGTTTCCTTAACTTAAGTGTTTACTAAGGAAAATCTTAACTTAAGTAGCTTTATGCATACGGGCCCTGAATAAAATATCAATTGCAGTTATCGTCCTTAAATATGGTTGTTTGCAATTTTCTCAATAATTTATTAAATAAAACATGTTTCCACAATCATATTTGAAAAGTACATAGAATGAGGAAAAACCATCATGCAAATGATAGCAATATATCATAAACATCCTTCTGTAAGATAAAACTGCAAGAAGTCATTTGTAAAAATACCAAACCATACAACATTTTGGATTAGATTTAAAGTTTTCATGTAAAGAAACAAATAATCTGGCTCCTCACCTAATGAAGTTTAACTGAAGGTGAAGGTGTCACCCTTTCCCTGATACTGGTAGACAATGGTGTTCTCCTGGATATACTGTGATTGTTCACAGCGGAGTAGAACATAAGCATTGCTTCTGCCAGCCATCATAGAAGTGGACTAAGTCCTATTGGGTTGTACATTGCCTAGGAGGATGTCTAAGGAAAGGTAATATTTAATGGTAAGTAAGAACGAGACAGTGAGTGAATGAGCTGGGGAGAGTGAGTGAGCTGGAGAGAGTAAGTGAGCTGCTGTGAGAGAGTGAGTGAGCTGCTGTGAGAGAGTGAGTGAGCTGCTGGAGAGAGTGAGTGAGCTGCTGGAGAGAGTGAGTGAGCTGCTGGAGAGAGTGAGTGAGCTGCTGGAGAGAGTGAGTGAGCTGGAGAGAGTGAGTGAATGACATGGAATGAGTTGAATGAGTTGGAGAGAGTGAGTGAGAGAGAGTGAGTGAATGAATGAGTTGGAGAGAGTGAGAGAGAATGAGTGAATGAGTAGGAGATAGTGAGTGAATGAGTTGGAGTGAGTGAATGAGCTGTGAATGACCGAATGAGCTGTGAATGACCTGGAGAATGAGCTGGAGAGAGTGAATGAGCTGTGAATGAGCTAGGGAGAGTGAATGAGTTGGAGAGAGGGAGTGAATGAGTTGAATGAGTTGGAGAGAGTGAGTGAATGAGTTGGAGAGAGTGAGTGAATGAGCTGAGTGAATGAATTGGAGTGAGTGAATTAGTGAGAGAGTGAGTGAATGAGCTGAAAAGTGTATATTTGGTTATTTGTGGTATAAAATGAAAACTTTGGGACTTGGGATCACTGTAGAACCCTTGCGGAGAGATTTATTTAAATTATAAAGAAGTATATGAAATTTTGATAGAAGGGCAATTTGACCTGTTATTCAGATCAGAAATTCCTGTTTTTGTACTATCAAACTTCAGTGAACCAGTACGCTCTAATATGCAATTAAAGGTATATTGATTTTTGCAGCACAAGTCAGGATAAGGTACAGTTTTGACATGAAATAACTGCCACTTTTTTTGAACTTAAGACAAAGAAGCCATTATTAATGTTTAAAATTGCAGAATTTAACATAGAAAGCAATGGGGCTATGCATTAGTGGTTTTACACCTATTAGTGCTATATTTTGGGATCAAAAGGGAGTCTTACCAGGCCTACTCCTTCGATGATGAGTTCAATTCGGTGACGTCACAATCTTGGAAGAGAAGATTAATTTAATTATGTAGTTTTCATTATTTGTAATTAATGTATTTACGAACTTGAATATCAATGTATATAAGTCAGAAATTATCAATTCACCACACTATTGATAATGTTATGTTCAATAGGATTAAATCCATTTTTAATTAGTGGTTGTCCAATCATTGGCGATATTTTCACCAGTAGACGTAAAAGAGAAGTTGTTTTCGTTTTTTTTTTGTCGATGTTGGTGATTAATTAAAATACCATTTACTTTTTTATCCGATACACAGCCACCTTGTATATCAATGTAAGTGAGAACTTTTAAAACAATCCGATTTACTATAGAATGTGCGTCAACATTTTTTCCAGTATATGCCATTCTAGCGAAAAAGAAGCAGATGATATCAAAGGGATATTCAAAATTATAAGTTCATTGATGCCTAAAGGCAACGCCAGGGCAAAATAAAACCCAGTTATATATGATAACAGTCTATAAAACACAACATAGAAAACTAAAAACTGAGCAACACGAACCCTGCAGAAAACAGGGGGATATATGGTAATCCGGAAGGGTAAGAAAATCCTATTTCACTGTGGTACTGTCGTGTTGCTTAGGTAGCAATACACAGTTAGAAGTTTAGTTTCGCATTATGGCTATTGTGAATTTTTTAAATATGATAGTTTTTGTACAAAAAAAATGATTTTTAGATAATTGAAGAATCATATAGCCTTCTTAGTGGGTTTATATGAACATTTAGAATGTGTTTAGCATGTATTATAGGCCATTTATCTGTTTGACAGTCCGTATTTTCCTATCCGTACCGTCCATAGGTCCATAAATTTTTGTAGTGTTTATCAACAAAGATTTTGCGCTCGAGCAGAAATGCATATCATTTTTTTTTTGGACCACTTGATAGATATAAACCTATGGTTTCAGGAAAGGTATCATTGTAATAGATTGAAATTTTCCTTTGGACCAAATTTTGGAGACTTCTGTGACATGTTCCCCTTTTTTGCTACATTTTGTGTCAAAGAAATGCAGATTGTTGCCATAGTTACAGCCAAAAGGGATTATATTTCACCATTATGACCATTAGAAATCAAATCTATGGAAGATTCTCTTTCTATAAATATATACATGTATAACACAAATATTAAGCCTTATTTGTTAGACAGCAGGGAAAAAAGGGTGTTAAAAAATAATAAGTGTCAATTTTAAGTTTTCCTAACTGTGTAATGCTACCTTATATAAGTACAAAATCACCCAAAATCGATGATATAAAGTTCAATTCGGTGACGTCACATTTGAGATGACAGATGATAGAAATGCGGTTCTGAAATCAGCAACATGTTCATCTTCACTATCTCAACTGAACACATCGTAAATGTATTGGGAAAATTATCAAGTCTGCTTTTAATAATATATTTTACATTGGTTAGAGGTAAAGAAAATGGTTGAGATTTCACAAAAAAAAACCAACTATGCGTATGTCCTACGTCAGGAATCACTAGCATGTTTTAGACTTTTGTATTTTTTCATTTTTGTTCATTTGAATGTTTCGGAGTTCATTGTAGCTTCAATTTCGATGAACTAATTTACATTACTATTCAGGGGCCAGCTGTAAGCTGTAAACCGTCTCCAGTCGCTGGATCTCTCGCTGTGTGGAATATCCAGTGGAATCATTGGGCTGTCTCCTGTTCTTTGGTCGAGTTGTTGTTTCTTTTGTCATATTCAGTTTCAATTCTCTATTCTATAATGATTAGAGCTGCATTCAGATTCAGACAGAAAAAAAAAAGAAATTCATCAGTTACTAGTGATCAAAATAATAATGTACAAATAATCAGCAGTATTTTTTCAAAAGGTTTTGGACGGTGCCGGTTTTGACACATTTTATGGTAAAAAGTTGAAAAAACATTTTTTTCTTGTATCCTTAAACAAGTCTAAATAGCCATTTTTTTTAAAAGCAATTCAAAACCTTGTTATGTTTCGTAATTTTTCATAGAAAAAGGGTGCCAATATTTTAATTTATGAAAAGTCTAGAGCAATTTAATTCCTGCCAAATTTACAATGGCTTGTATCTGGAAAATAAGCACACGGACCATTAAATTTTACTGCGTTTTATGTCCTTAATTTCTATACAATCAATTTTTAACAGTCTTTAAAAAAGCTTGTTATTTTGAAACAGAGCAGTGAACTTCCTTAAACGATTTTTTTTTATAAATACAGTAAGTTCCCTGCGAGAAAGAATGATATTTTTTTTAATTATTGATCAGCAGTTCGTAATAACACATATTGTCAAATATAAGATATTCGACCTTATTTTTTTCACTTGCTTTGTCTTTAATTTATTCATTCATTTTAAGAATGCTTATTTTCATATACTTATTATCAATAGTATAATCTCAAAATAGTAAACGATAAGATAAAACAACGAAACTTGAGCAAGTTTATGGTGTTCTGCTTATGCATTTATATATAACACGGTAGCCTATTACTACCAAAATATGTGTCCGTAAGACTCCTCTGCGTATTTCTAAAATTAATTAAATTGACTCTAAAATGAACTGTAGGCCAGGGTGACCCACACATGCGGATGAAATGTATTATACTTTACATATAACGAATCTTGATTGACAAAAGTTTTAAGCAGACACATTTAGGATGCATGCAAACGACACACAAATGAGAGGCGGAAGTTACCAAAGGGAGAATCAATTTCATAAGTTGAATAGAGGCGGAAAATATCAAAGGGAATATCAAATTCATAAGTTGAATAGAGGCGGAAGATATCAAAGGGAGTATTAAATTCATAAGTTGAATAGAGGCGGAAGATATCAAAGGGAGTATCAAATTCATAAGTTGAAAAGAGACCGACAAAATCTTAGCAATGGAGTACGACGAAAATCCAAACAGACTACAAAACACTACATAAATATAAATATATGACCGAGCAACATGAACACACAAAAAAAAACCAAAACAAAAAACAACAACAGATAATCTCAAGCAATTCGTACTCCACGTGGCATCCTTTGTGTTATTCAAGACATGTGCTTTCACTTTGCAATTCAAGTTAAAACATTGTTCAATTGTACATAAATCGATAACAATAGGCGTAGCGACACTATAAAAGAAACATTACTGTAATGAGCCGTTCAGTCACCACACGGCATCACAGAATCGGTTTTGGTTCAGGAAAGGTATGATGAATAGGAATAATTATTTGTTTTACATTTTTCCTCAGATTAAAAAAAAATATTTGCATGATTGTGCTAACCAATATATTGGGCTGCTGGGCTGCCGATACCTTTAATAATTAGGGAATAACAGTCCTCTAGCAAATGTATATTCAAATATAAAAATCGCACCAACTCTATCTCTATTTTTATAATGTAGTTTACTACCATCTGGAAAAATAATATCAAAATTATAGAAACTTCTACCAGCTGTAACTCAAAATATTGACAGTTCTGTGTTAAGGGGGTCTTAAAATCAGTTTGACAGCTTCAGACATACTAATTTTTGACATTTTTGAACTGAACCTACTTAACATAAAGATTCAGCACCCAATTTTTTTAACATGTTATTTCATCCCCGTACTTAATGTCATGCATTACATATAAAAAAATATATAAATTGGTAAAGTGTTTGAAAAAAATTTGCAAGTTATACACTGTTCATACTAGGAAGTATATTCGTAGACAGCGAAAACCAAAGACGATTACTGTGTCCTTGGACCAACTGCATCCCGAATACTTCAAGATTATCACTGAGTAGACATAGCTTGTCTTATAAATACGCATCGTGCAGTAAACTTAGTCAATTAATGTTATTTTTCCGACTTCAAAATCTGCATTCGTTTACTTGTATTTATCTATATATGAAAATAGTAAACGTATAAAATATCAAATACGTAGTAAATAAAATATAATAAAAAGAATCCTAACGCTTTCAACGTTTTTATGTGAAATGACGTCATACAGATAAGGAGGTTTCAAATGACGTCATACAGATTATAGGTTTGACATGACGTCATACATATTAGGGATTTGAAAACCTTTGCAACAGTGACTGCAATCGATAACGTGACGTCATACAGATTAAAGGTGTGATAAAGCTTTTGTAACCGTGCTGATATCGATATCGTCACGGGTGGCTGATACAGCAAGCTTGCCAATGGTTGTATTACACATACAATTTATCTGCATTTACTACAGTATATAATAATGACTTATATTGCACTGTCTAGTCGCGAATATTTTTTTAATTATTAAAAAAAACCAACACTATAAGGTATGGGGAAATCTGGAATCAAAATACCAGAGGTACATTACATTAAAAAAGAAATCCTGTTTTCTTCATCATCACGTGGAAAATTATAAAGTGAAAATATTCCAAATTTCTCTTTTGCACAAATGTTTAATTGTCTATTCAGTAAATAACTAAAATTAATTTTAACTATTTAAGAAATTTTGATTACTGAATTACAAATTTAAACATCAAAACAAATATAAAAAAGGGTTCAATTCATCAAGTTACTTCTAATAAAACAGCTGACTTCTTGTTGAAAGGTTGATTTAGAAAGTTCTTGAAAACGTTATTATGGAAAGTTGAAGTAGACATACTTTGTTTCACAAGGAAACTTCAATAATGACCATGTAAAACTGTTTTTACGTTAATTAAACATGTGAGTAAAAAGCGCTTAATTTATTTAATTATAAACCATGTAACAATTATTACCGAATGATTTGATATGTCAAATATCATTTTAGGAACACTTGAATTATGACATATTGTGGAATATTCAGAAAAGGTAACAATGTTCATCGTATTAATTACCGGACCATATGAGTATATTTGAAACAGTAGTATATAAACTCATCATAGATACCAGGACTAATTTTTATATATACGCCAGACGCGCGTTTCGTCTACAAAAGACTCATCAGTGACGCTCGAATCCAAAAATGTTGAAAAAAGCCAAATAAAGTACGAAGTTGAAGAGCATTGAGATCCAAAATTCCTAAAAGTGTTGCCAAATACCGCTGTTCAAAATCTGAAATCGATTGAGACAAAACAAATCCGTGTTACAACTAAAACCGAGGGAACATTAATATAAGAGGAAAACAACAGAATAATAGAAATACTGAAGTTAAACAAAAATACAAACCCCAGCATACATAGAAACGAACTATTTGTTAACAACTGCCATATTCCTGACTTGGCACGGGACATTAAAAAAAATGGTGTGTTGAACCTGGTTTTATGGCTAGCCACACCTCCCGATTACAAGGCAAAACTATCACTAAAATGACATCACTACGTGACAGAAATACTGCTCAAACAAAAACAAGAATACCCAGCACAAAGAAACGTACAAATCAATAATATAATAGTCGTTACAAACTGTAAACCAGTAAAAAAAACCAAACAACGAACATCTTCCATTAAAGACAGCACAGGACATAACAAACAGTGACATAATTTTGAAACGAATAAAAGAAATGCTGCGATGACGGCATATTTATAAGAAGTAAACACACTACCGGTACTTTATCCATGAAAAATGGTAAATAACTGGACTATACTGAAAAATAAGACATATGTTAAATGTACTGAATTTACAGAATTCAAACCACAAACGATAAGACATAACACAATCTAATTAAAAACCGATCTCTCATCGCTCCCGTTTTCTGATATGCCGCGCTCCCACGCGACATATCAGAAAACGGGAACGATGAGAGATCGGTTTTTAATTAGATTGGACATAACATAATATCCAACGAAAACACAAAAGAAACATAATAAATAAACACATGAAAGTTGAATGCACACATACTGAGACACGTCGTATAGCAATGCAAATTCACACTCAACAAAACAGTCATATTTGGGAATAGGTCATGTTCAGTACATCGAAGACTGACGACATGTTAAATCACAATCTGAGACACATCGTTTAGATGAACAAATTTGTGATGGTGTCCTTGAAATTTACGGAGTGTCAACGGTCAATGACATTTTTATTCTTTCCCCCTCATTTCTCCGTGTATACTCATGTATATGACGTCCGTATAGTGTGAGCATGCACGAACATAACGTATCAATTGAGATATATTCACCATAAGACGGAGCAGAGGGTATATTACTGCTAAGAAATGGGAAATCGATAATGTGGAAGTTAAAATCATATGATATCATATAACGTTACTTAAAGAAGCATTCAATACGTATAATTACATTTTGTTGCTCAGCTAGATCATAGAAACACAATTTCTATCAAGTTTTTCATTTATTCACCTGCGCACTTTATCGTGTCATCATGAATGTTATATTTCATTGAGAAATGAAGGTTAAAATCCAGAATGACGCGATATTGCTGTTAGCCTATTAAAATAACGTATTTTAATGAAAAATAAGTGTAATCTTATTGTTCGCATATGGTCCTAATACTCACAGGGTTCATCACAGATATATTGTTTACTTGCGTATTTTGACTGGAAAGAATTGGAATAGTTTTTACTTAAAGTCGTTATTGTTTATCTCGCTTTATATTTCAGTTCATTTCAACCCAGAATACAGACTTCAATAAAGTTTCAAGATGAATGTAAGTCAAAACATTTGATCGTACTTATGTCATAATTACAAATAAAACGAAGCTCTTTGATTACAAATACCCAACACCATGTTTGATTACAAAGGAAAACATGAATGTCTTAATTTATTCCGACTCATACGATGAGTAACTTTCAGCATCCAATTAATACACAAAGGACTTGAGGTATAGATTTTTGGTAACGGCGATGTTTGTCAACTTAATAACGTGTTATAGTATTCTTTTATTTGTCTTTATGGATATAACTTTTACTGTTTAGTGTGTTTTTGGTGATATCAATTTAACATGTATGTCTATATGCCTTTTTGTGTTTTTGTGTGTGATTTTTTTTTTTTTTTGATATGACGTATCTCTGTTCTTATACATCTCGTTATTGTGCTATGGTATGTTTTGTATTTTTTCTACATGAAAACAAAACTGTATCAATTCAGGAATATGACAGTTGTTATCCATTCGTTTGATTTGCTTGAAGATTTTGCTTTTATCCCAAATACAGGTGAAGTTGGAATATTGCTACTAAGTTAAAATCGTCTCGTTTGTCATAGATCCATTTGTGTACGGACTGTACTGACTGATATTTTAGTCTTTGGTACATGATATTTTCATTAGTTGTTATTGGCTTTGAACTAGCTGTCAGTATCTGCGATTATCCACAGATCTTTACATTTTGTCTTTTTTGTTGTTAGGGATTTTTAAATACCCTGCCTCGTCCGGTTTGCGTATTCGTTGGATGTTTTGTATCGATTTGATGAGTTTAGCCTTTAGCTGTTTTGTATCGATTTGATGAGTTTAGCCTTTAGCTGTTTTGTGTCGATTTGATGAGTTTAGCCTTTGTTACTGATTTTCAGAGTTTGTTCTTATGTTGTGCTGAAAATCCACTGTCCCAGGTTAGGGGAGGGTTGAGTGCTCATAATTATGTTTAACCCCGCAACATTTCTTTATGTGCCTGTCCCAAGTCAGGAGCCTGTAATTCAGTGGTTGACGTTGGTTCATGTCGTTCATATTCATTTTTTGATTTTTTTTGGGTTACAGATTAGGCCGTTGTTTGTCTCAATTGAATTTTCCTTTTGTTCATGTCGGGGTCTTTGTTTGCTAACTATATAGTATGTTTTTTTTTGTCATTGTTGAAGGCCATACGACTTCCTATAATTCTTTACATCCCCCTCATTGGAACCTTGTAATTTCGTAAGATAATTGTCTTATTAGCAGCCATATCACATCTTATTTTTATAAATAAAACCAATTTTAACAAATTTATACAAATAAGTTTTTAGGAAAAAAAAAGAAAGCTGATACCCTCTTAATTTGTTAAGAATCAAAGACGATCTAAAATTGATTAACACATGACATGGGCAAAATCTCTTTGTTCTTACTGTACTATAATCTGGATAATGCACAGCAAAGGTGTGCATTAACTACCTCAGATATACTGCACAGTTCAAATCTATTTTTACCTTTAGGGGCGGTTCCTATATGTTGACAGGGGCGTTATTCTATCAAATTAAAAAAATATATCACCGAGTGTAGCGAGAAAACAATATTGACGATTTTAAGGCAAAACACGATACTTTGTCCAATCCTAGGGTGAATGACATGTTCGTCCCCACCCCCGAATCCGACTTCTGCCTTGAAATTGCGACAAAATTTAACTTTGTACAAACATCGTAGTTTCAAAATAGGAAAAAAGGAAGGTTTCTCATTCCTTTTTTTTCATCATAGCTTGAACATAAAAATTTTATTATATTTTGCGTACAACATAAATCTTAAATCAGTGTTTTAAAGTCAGAAAGAGAGTTAAAACAATGTTTGGTCATTTCCGCCAAAAAAGAAATGTATCTAAGAATATCCGAATAAAAGAAATCTGATTTGGATTAGTTTTAGACTCAATGGAATTTAATATAACGACTTTTTCAATATCTATTCCTAGCTGGAGATCAATCAGACTTCATTTAGATGGACGTGTCTTGAAAATTAATACAGTAGATACAAAGAAATTTGGGGGAGGGGGAGGAAAAGATTGGAAAGAGAAACGCATTTTCTGTTTATTCAACATTTAAAATTTAGGTAATATAACATCTTCCTCGGTTTATCTTTCTCTATTAAAGCACATCATTGATGGAAAGATATTCAAAAGCAATTAATCTAAACTCAATAATCCTTTCAGTTATGATTTTTTTTTCATACAACGATTTGAAGGTACTCAAATTGTCAAAGTCTTAATCGTCACTTATTAAATAAAAAAATGGGAATAGATTAAACAGAAACATTAAGAAAAAATCTACCATTAAATCGCAATTTTACAAAAAGTCTAAACCCCAAAAAAGTTGTCAATTTAAAACTCACAAATGAAAGTCGTATTTCTCCCTTTCTTAGGATCCGTGGATTGCGGAAAATCGTCCACATCTAAAACGTTCACGTAAATTAATGACGTCATGTGTTAAAACAGTTATTGGCCAATCAAATCGGTATATAGAATTTAATCTGCACGCGCTCAGGATGACCCTTTAACCCGAACTCCTACGTCGTTCGGGTTAATAAGGGTCACCTGAGCTGTGCAGATTAAATTCTATATACCGACTTGCTTGGTCAATAACTATAATTTATCGGCGTTCGAGATATTCAGTCAATAAGATAGCGTTCTGAGAAGGATAAAGAGTACTCTTATGGTTACGAATGCAATATGAATTTTAATAAAATAATAATAATAAAATACGATTGAGGATTATTATATGTGTTGTTTGATCTTCTTTGGATAACAAAATCAAAATAAATAAATGAAGATAACAATAAGTTTTGGACACTCGTAATTACCAGGATTACTGCAATCTAGTTTAAATCAACTTTCAACAATTACACACAGAAAACAACAATGTGTCCATAGTATTCCCGACTCACACTATTGTTTTCTTAGTTCAGTTGACGGTGAAATTGGGGTCAAAACTCTAATTAAAATTATAAAGAAAAATAGTACCATATCATTGCTATGGTCATATTTATAAATTAACAAAACTTTATTTTTTTTAAATACTGAGGCTTTTCTACCTCAGGAATAGATTACCTTAGCTTTATTTGGTAAAACTTTTAGGAATTTTGGTTTTCAATGCTCTTGAACTTTGTTTTTTATTTGGCCTTTTAAACCTTTTTGGATTGGAGCGTCACTGATGAGTCTTTTGTAGAAGAAACGCACGTTTCGCGTAAATACAAAATTTAATCCTGATATCTATGAAGAGTTTAAGCACCCCAAGGTTGGAAAAAAATAGTTCAGTGATTTCAGATAAGATCTTTGAAAAAAAAGTTTACGACGACGGACAAATGACTACGGACGACGACGGTGGACGATGACAACGACGACAAACGCTAAATGTTGGAGCATGAAAATAACTGTGAATTGATTTTGATTTTGATTTTGATTTTTGATGAAAAACGTGAATTATACGTTAATGAAACGTTGGAATTACATGCATTTGTACTTAATGTTGTTAATAGATAATTATGAACAAACACGCAATATCTGCATCTGACATACTTTTTGGTAATAATGTTCATATTAGTCAAGACGATTTCATTCTAGATATGGCTGGAAGATTACTCATTATGATATAAATATCTTCCTATCAATACTACAAGACTATCTATTTTCTTTTCAGGGCACATCAGATATATTAGAAAGCATTGATGAAATACTTCTCTTAAATTTTCTTTGGTGTTTTAGGTGGAATAATGGTCCTTATCAACATCATCTTCATCATTGTCTGTTTTAAGATGGCACGAAAAAAGTTTCTTTTCCTTGCAGTAATGAGACACTGCTTCACCGATGCAATCTTAGGAGTGGAAGTCATGATTTTTGTGGCTTTACCTGTAATAAAAGAGACATGCTGGTTACAGCCTTTTCTGCTGAATTTTGTAATATGTTAACACTACGGTTTCATTTTTCTTATGTGTTTATTTGACCATTAGATCATACAATTGAACTGACTATGATTTCCGTTCCTAAATCGTTTATCTTTCACTTGTCACCTTGATTTTTTTCTCAGATAAGACAAATGCGGGCAGATTTCCTTATTTGCATTTAGTAAGGATTGGTCATTACAAAGAACAGAACCAAAGATATGGCATGTCTCTGTGATTGCACTTCAAGGCATATGTAGCTGATTGTTTAGATCATTCACTGCTCGACCTCTTACCTAATACAATTATGTCGCTGCTATCTATTGGACTTGTGTTAACATACTTTAGTAAGTATCTGTATGTCATTTTATTATTTTTAATTGTATTGCATTGACCCTTATGGGTGTAATTTTTGCAATATAAAAGATGATAAGTAAGATTGAAAAAAATGTTTTAAAAATGTTTTGTGACTTTTCATAACCCGTTTTTTCCCCTCTAAAGTCAGAACAATTTGTTTTCTGATTTTTGCTTACCTACTGACATTTGAACGGTAAGTTACCATTTGAACAATTAAGTATAAATGCAATGTTTTTGATAATTATTTTCAATTAAAAAAAAAGTACAAAAAGGAAATTCAAAATTCATAATTCGAAGAGTAACGGCAAAGCCATGACAAAAATTGAAAATCGACGAAATGACAAGAACTACATAAAAGAATGAAGCAAGAGCAGCACGAACCCTTTTAAAACAAAACTAGAGTGATCTCAAGAGATCTTTATCAAGTATACATTATAGAATTTCCTTTAAATGTTTTGATAGACCTACATGCTTTTTATGGTTTTTTTTAGATTGTATTTTTGCTGCATGTCCACCTGGCTGGATTGCGGGTACTTCTAGTAGTTCATGCTACCTTTTCAATCAGAAATCTCTAAACTGGCTATCAGCATCAGTAAGATTTAGATTTAGTTGATTATGCAAACCGTTCCTTTACATTTCTTTTCATGTATTGCAACATTGTGTTTCAGATAGATATAATTGTGACATTGAAGCTGTACTGTTAAAATGGCAAAATGATTTCTGGTTTCTTTTGTTCATGAACTCTTTGATTGCGAATCTTCCATACGTTTGATATGAGTGTCTCTGTAAACGTTTTGTTAATAGCGTCGTGAAGTTATTCATAACACACTTATGCATGTATCTGGGTATAATAATTTTATGACTACTTAAAATTAGACTGGTTCCCGATCGCAATATAAAGTATGTTACACATATACCATATAAAGATCTCGTGAGAAAGTATGGCTAATAGCTAATACCTGGAACGTAGTACCTGGAACCAGGATAACTTAAAATGTGTTTCTGTAACTAAATGTATCAGATGTATCAATCTTTGTAAAAAAATCGGATTCAAACCCTGATTCCTAAACAGTGATCAATACACCATTTACCAGCTTGTTTAATAATTTATGCTGTGTTATAGACTAGTATGTAATAAAAGGAATTGAACTGTATTGATATGGAACACGATGTTGACGTTATTGCTGAGAACGTAGTAAGATTGCGGTATGAACGTAGTATAATCGTGGAAAGAACGTGCTATAATCGCAGTAGAAGCGTGGTAAGATCGTGTTGCAATCGGACAACTCTTGGTATGGTCGTATAGTGAGAACGTGATGAGCATAGAAAGATCTTGATAAGCGTAGTGAAGTCGCAGAATAAGCGAATTGAAATGAATTTATTTCAGATCGCGATGAGCGTGGTACGATCGTGGTCTAATGGGACTGGGGCTTATTAGTTGATCGTTATGGAATAACCGATTCACAATGTGCCTGTGTCGTAACTACAAACCCTTCCCTTTTCAAGAATGTGACCAACCGAATTAGATAATTTACCGGGTTTGTTAAAACATGAGTGACACGACGGGTGTCACATGTGGAGCAGGATCTGTCTCCCCTTCATGAGCACCTGAAATCACCCCCATTTTTGGTGTGGGTCGTTTTGTTAAGCCTTTAGTTTTCTATGTTGTGTCTTGTGTACTATTATTTGTCTGTTTGTCTTTTTCTTTTTTAACCATGGCGTTGTCAGTTTATTTTCGATCTATGAGTTTGACTCTCACTCTAGTATCTTTGGCCCCTCTTTTTTATTTTGAGCCTTTTCCCTCGTGGATTTGGACGTGTTTTCATACAACAATAGGCTACGCGCATGCGTGAATTAATGTGCTGTTCGGTCACTCGTTGAATTGTTTTCTCTATTTGAATTCTTCGATTAGTTATTCTATAAATATAATATTCGAATATATATATTGAGTTGAACGAAACACATGAAACTTTCGCGACCGAATATTGTATGAACTCGTGTGTTTTTTGGATGATTAAACCACTTCGTCCCATCGTCCCATCGTATGCTCGTCACATGTTACAATAGCTCCGCTTCGCTTGTGCGTATTTATAATAGTATAAGCAGGTTTAGAGGTGTTTTTTTCTCTGTGAAAATGTCTCTTTCATGTCAAAGATACGACAGTTATTTACCAGTTATTCTTTTTTTTTTTTTTTTTTTTTTTTATTTCCTAATCATAGGGCTCATAGCATGTAATTACATAAAGTAAAAATAAAAAGCCTTTCTCTCCCACTCGCATACACTCACACATACAACTATCGTTCTGATTAAGGATGATTGATTTTACAGTACAACATGTAAATGAAAAAAATAAAATACAGATAAAAATACCATTACAAATGTATTTTTTTTGTGAGGAGAGTCAGTTGGCTACATTGTATATATATGGAACGAAGGATAACTCTTACTGCCCAGAAAAGAACAATTGAAGTATAATGTTACAATGAACTGGTGAAGACTATAAATAAGTTTTATAAGTTTCAGTTAAGCAAATATTTAGTTTCTCAATGTGTAAAATGAGGATAGCAATTCACATAATTTAGAGTTAAAATGAAGGCTATCGTTTGACATAAACCAAATAAGCAGATTACTATCGGATATTTGGGATAAATACGGGTATTTTGCAAAGAGTCCATCCAGAAAGGTTTTTCTTTCCTTATTATAAAGGGTACATTTAAATAAATGTCACGGAGGCGGGAGCTGTTCTAAGGCACTGGCTTTTAAGACTGTGTTCAGATATATACAAATTTATTATCAACAGGTTCAAAAATATACACTTGAATTAATTTACATTTATATAAAGATACATCCACTCACTCTCGTTAACTATTCTCGACTCTCCCGCATCTCAACATTTACCCAGTTTTATTCTCCTGAAGGCCTTCACTACTTTCATCACTTTCTCACACATAAAAATTGTCATTCATCCCCAGACCACACAACTATAGGGGCAGAATATAAACAAACAGAGACATAAATTATACGGCTTCTAATTGGAAATGATACCAGTTAAAACACAGCTGCATTATACATTAAATTTAACGGTCAAATACTTAACACTCTTTACTATAGAAAATTTATGTGGGCAATTAAATACGGATCTGAGATAAGATATAAAAATGCAAGTTTCACCCTATGACATACCTCCCCAATTAACTGTGACGTCCCGACACACAAACACACTCTAACTCATACATCATGAATTTATATACATACACAATAATATTATTTTTTTTTTTTATTATTATATCTTTTTTTTTTCTTTTTCTAAAACACATTTAAACAAATTCAAAGTCTATGCATTCTCATTCGAAATATGAAAATCATTTATAATAGCAAAATCTTTAATATCATTCTCTTTTACCCACTTGGTTTCACCATTCTCATACTGTACAAAATAATGTTTTTCTAATCTCTTAGACTCATTTCGTGATCTCATTGTATCTAAAATTTTGACCATTGTATTGTCATTATTTTCAATTGAATCAATGTTCGAACCAATATCTCCTTCATCTGTAATGGGCCTATCATCAGGATCAACAAAGTGTTTGATACGATTAACATGTACCGTTTGTTCGGATTTTTTCGAATCACACATTTGAATCTTATAGTTCACATCTGAAAGTTTATCAATAATAATATATGGTCCATGCCAATTATGTAACAGTTTTGTTGATAGTCCTGGTTTTGTACTTGGATTAAAAACCCATATCTTTTCACCAATATCATAATTAATCACATCAGACTTCAAGTCATATTGTTCTTTTTGCTTCCGCTGCGCTGCCTGCAAATTGTCTTTGGCTAGTGTAAATGCCTCTTGCAGTCTAGTTACCATTTCTGATTTGTAATCGTCACTCGAGGTATACGTTATGGTAGGCGGACACATCACTGCTTCCACTGGTAGTACCGGATCACGGCCATGCATTAAAAAAAAACGGAGTCTCTTGTATACTTTCGTGTAACGAAGTTCTGTAAGCGAACAAAACAAAAGGAATAAAGGTATCCCAATCACGCTGGTGTCCACTAACATACATTGATAACATAGCAGTTAATGTTCCATTAAAACGTTCCACTAAACCATCAGTCTCAGGATGGTACGCTGTTGTAAATGTTTTCTTTGTGTTCATAAGTTTACAAATTTCTTTAACAAGATTTGATCGAAAGTTTTTCCCGTTGTCTGATAGTAGCTGTCTCGGCGCACCATGACGACAAACAACTTCTTCTATAAATACTTTAGCGGTAGTGGTAGCATCGGCATTAGGCACAGGAATTGCCTCAGGCTATCTTGTCAGATAATCACTAAATATTAATATGTATTTATTAGAGTTATATGTTGGTGGAAAAGGTCCAAGTACATCAACTGCAACACGGTCGAACGGTCCTGAAACTGCAGGTAATGGATTTAATGGCGCTTTAGGTCGGTGTTTCGGAGTCTTCTTAGTTGCACAGTCAACACAAGATTTGCACCAAAATTCGACATCCGAATACATTCCTTTCCAATAAAAACGATCTTGAATCTTAGTGTACATTTTATTTAAAGATAGATGTCCCGCTGTGGCATCATCATGACACGCATACAGTATTTCATCAATTAAACATCTCGGTATTGCTAATTGTCTTCTTAAACATTGTCGTCGCTTTCTGGATCCCGGTGTGAATAAATGATATAAAATACCACTATTGTCTAATTCATAATTATCCGATAAAATCACAGTTTCTCGCGCTTTCGATGACTGGTCCGGCAGTTCTCCTTTTTCCAAGTAGTTTATTATTGCAAACAAATTTGAATCTTTTCTCTGCATTTCACAAAGTCTATCAATAGAAAGTTTGGGAATAACATCTTCAATTTTATTGTCTTTTAATGGCGCAATAGGAGGAATTCTCGATAATGCATCTGCGTTTTGATGCTTTCGGCCGGCTCTATGTTCAATTTGAAGATCATATTCCTGTAAGGTCAATGACCAACGTGCTAACCTTCCAGCTGGGTCTTTAATGTTCATGAGCCATTTCAATGGATTATGATCAGTTATAATTGTTACTTTTCTTCCATAGAGATAATGTCTGAAGTATTTCACACCCCACACAATAGCTAGAGCTTCCTTTTCTATTACCGCATAATTACGTTCGTTCGGTTTAATTGTTCTACTTGCATATGCGATCACCCTTTCACCATCTGGTCCCTGTTGAGCCAAGACTATTCCAAGACCTGTATCACAAGCATCTGTCATCAATAGGAAAGGCAAATTGAAATCCGGATAGTGTAGTATGGGATATTGTGTCAAGGCCTGCTTAAACATGTCAAAGGTTCTTACACAATTTTCGTCCCAAATGTATTTCGTTCCTTTCCTTAAAAGCTTATGAAAACTGTCTGCTTTACTTGCAAAGTCAGGAATAAATTTCCTATAGTATGATATCAATCCTACAAAACTTCTGAGTTCACTAACATTATT
This sequence comes from Mytilus edulis, assembly GCF_963676685.1. NCBI lineage: Eukaryota > Metazoa > Mollusca > Bivalvia > Mytilida > Mytilidae > Mytilus > Mytilus edulis. The sequence goes on from NC_092348.1 coordinate 63,189,178, forward strand.
TGGCTTCGGAAAGTTTTTGATTGCACTTACTTTCTCTTTATCAGGTGAAATACCATGTTCATTTACACAATGTCCTAAGAAAGTGACTTCCCGTTTTGCAAAGAAGCACTTTATCGCCTTGAGTTTTAATCCTGATTCTTGAAATCTAGTAAAGACACTTTCTAATCTATTCACGTGTTCTTCAAAGGTTTCAGAAAAGATTATAACATCATCGATATATACAAGACAAGAATTCCACAATAATCCAGAAAGGAGCGTATCCATAAGTCGTTGAAACGTCGGCGCACTATTACATAATCCAAACGGCATAAAGTTGAATTCAAAGTGACCACCAAAATATGAAAAGGCTGTTTTCTCTTTATCGGATTCCTTAACAGGTACCTGATGATATCCTTGGCACATATCTAGAACAGTATAGTATTTCGATTTGTTTAGAGCATCTAGCATTTCGTCAATTCTCGGAATCGGATATACGTCCTTTTTCGTAACTTCATTTATCCGACGATAATCGATGCACAGTCTTATCGATCCATCACGTTTGGGAACCAAAACTATCGGAGCAGAGAACGGACTTTTAGACTTCCGAATAATCCCTTGATCACATAAAACTTTAACTTTATTGTCTATCAAACCCCTTTCACTGAATGGGATTCTAAACGGACGTTGATATATTGGTTTGCTATCACCAATATCAATCGAATGTTCCATCAATGTAGTATTTCCAAGCTGATTATCAGAAAATGCGAATATAGACCTGTACTTTTGCAAAAGAATTTCTAATTTCTCTTGATCACTATTATCTAATCCTTCATCTATATTGAATGTATTTATATTGTCATTAATACTTTCTTCTATATCTATTCGATTCATAGAATCATACTGTAAATTATCTCTTTCAGAAAATTGCATATCTTCTAAACATTCAAAATTGATGGATTCCTCATTATTAAACACAATATAATTATTTCCTAAATCTACATTGCATGAAAAATCACACAGAATGTCTAATCCTATAATACACTGATAAGAAAAATTACTAGCTACGTAGACACTATACACAAAATTACACTTATTTCCAATCTTGAATTCTACATTTGCTTTTCCAATAATTTCAATTTTATCACCTGACGCCGAAGTAATACATACATTATTTACTTCAGATACATCCCTCTTATTAACAAAACAATCATTCACAATACTAACTGTTGATCCCGTATCAACTAACATTAAAACACTTTTCTCATTGACCAATCCTCTAATTTTGGCGACACAAAATTTTGGATTTAATTCACAGGAAATAACATTTTCCTTTACAACATCTGAACTAACCTTGGCGAGATTTTTCAGTACTAATATCCAAATCATTCAGAATAGACGTCGCGACAGACGAATTTCCGAAATTTCTATTTCCAAATACATTAGGAGGATTCCTTTCCTTTCCTGCTGCCTTCCCTCCTATTAAGGAAGCAGCTCTTAGTTTCCCGACGCATAAGTAGAATTCTTCTCATCACAACTTCTCTCTACGTGTCCAACTTTCATACAGTAGTTGCAAATTGGTCTACCGTCTGATGCTCGTAGGTTTCTGTTGCTTCCATATCCTCGTCCTCTTCCTTGTCCTCTTGATTGTTGGAATCTATTCCCACGATTTCCAAAACCACCTCTTCCTCTCGTAGGTATATTGTTCATTTGCATTGCCAACACTTTCATTTGTTCAGAAAGATCTTTAGTGTTATCCTCCAAATTGTTATTACTTATTGCACATGCTGCAACTGTTTGTTTGTCCCGATTTGTCAAAGTATTGTTGCATTCTTCTCTTTTTGCTGACCTAAACGCTTCTTCAAATGTTGTAGGATTCGATAACATGACGAATCGTTTAATGTCCTGCTTGAGCCCTTGAATAAAATGTTCTTTAATCAGAACGTCTTTCTGATCTCTTTTCATATCGGAATATGCGCGTGTTGCAAGTTTATTAATTTCCGAAGCGAAATCTTCAACATTTTGTCCTTCACGTTGTCTGGCCTGGAAAAGGTTACTGTAATACAATGATTGTAATTCCTTGGGCATAAATCTTGTTCTAAGGGATTCACATAATGTTGCTATATCTTCCTTTTTGTCGTCGTCTAGAGATTCGTAGAATTCCGCTGCACGGTCTCTCAAAAATGCAGGAAGCGTATTTAATTTTCTTTCACGGCTCCATTCATTTGCAGTAGCAATTCTATCAAAATTTTTCAGCCAACTGTCAATATCGTCGTCCAGATTTCCATAAAATATAGTAGGTTTCACAATGTCTTTAGTAGGTGATGGTTTAAATGTACTTAAGTTTGTCCGTATTTCAATTTCGTCATCTTCCGATCTATTTCTTCTTGATCGTCCTTTGGGCGGCATATTGTAGAGTTGAAAGTTAAGTCCGAAATGTTAAATTAATTAAATCCAAAATTAATCCAAAATGAATAAATCCCACCGCTGCCACCATAATGTCACGGAGGCGGGAGATGTTCTAAGGCACTGGCTTTTAAGACTGTGTTCAGATATATACAAATTTATTATCAACAGGTTCAAAAATATACACTTGAATTAATTTACATTTATATAAAGATACATCCACTCACTCTCGTTAACTATTCTCGACTCTCCCGCATCTCAACATTTACCCAGTTTTATTCTCCTGAAGGCCTTCACTACTTTCATCACTTTCTCACACATAAAAATTGTCATTCATCCCCAGACCACACAACTATAGGGGCAGAATATAAACAAACAGAGACATAAATTATACGGCTTCCAATTGGAAATGATACCAGTTAAAACACAGCTGCATTATACATTAAATTTAACGGTCAAATACTTAACACTCTTTACTATAGAAAATTTATGTGGGCAATTAAATACGGATCTGAGATAAGATATAAAAATGCAAGTTTCACCCTATGACATAAAAAATGTTCTTCGTCTTCAACCGAGTTCATTGAACAAAACTGGCATCTTCTATCTGATCTTGGCAGTGTAATATTTTTTCCATGGTCATCAATTTTTCGTTCGTAACGGCCTCTCTCTATGCGGAGACAATGATTACTTATTCTAAATCTAGTTAGTATAATTCTCTTATCTCTGTTCTTAATATTGAAGTAATCTTCAAAAGTGAAATTATGTTTAAATTTAAAGTAGTTGCTCAATTTACTGTGATCATCATTTTTAATTAAGTCTTTTTGATGGCTCCAATATGTTAAAAAATCAGTTTTGATACATTTTCTAAGTAAAATTTTGAATTTATTTTTACTGAGTTTTTTACAAAGTGCTAAATTTAAACCAAGTTTTTCACTAAAAAACTTTATGTTTGCATACCACGATTGATTAGCCACAGCTTTATCAGAGGAGCTTTCAATATAAGCATCACTTAAGAGATCAGTGGGCGAGTTTTCAAGGCGGTGCCAATACATAAACATTTGAATTACTATGTTAATATATAAAGGAAATCTACCTAGCTCTGATATAACTCCAATATTTGTGCAATTTTTGGAGACACCAAGTACATATTTGCAAAATTTAAGATTTAATTTATCAGGTTCCCAATCTTTGAAGATTTCAAAAAGATGCATGGCTCTTCTTTTTGGAGTCAAATTTAACATACCCCATATTTCACAGCCATATAAAGCTATTGGTTTGATGGTGTGATCAAATATATGAAGTAAAGTCTTAATAGATGGAGAACATGACTTAATGTTTTTGTAAAATTTAAAAGAAGCCTTTAGTCCTTTATCATATAGGTTTTTTCTAGCTGCATTTAAATAAAATTTTTCCAGTATTAGTAAGAACTAATCCTAAGTATTTATAGAATTTCACACACTCTATTCTGTTTGCACCTATATTAAATTCATCTGACAGTAGTCTCCCATTTTTATTATGGTGACTTGAGAAACACCGATATCACTCAGATTACAATTCTACCTTGACAGGTAAGTTTGTATCTAGCCTATAAAATACTTATTTAGCCTTGAGAATTGAAAGGTCAGTTTATCCCATTCATACAAAAGAAGTTGGTAAAATTGGCTTCATGCCATTTACCTTGTCCAAAATTAAGGTCACTTTATTGTTATTGTGATATTGTTAAAGTACAAAAGAACCCTATATTCTGACCAATGCTTAAACTTTGTGCATCTTGATTCAATTGTTCAAAATATGTTAATGTTGAAATTTAGGGGTTACTTTCGGCCTTTTTTTTACGTGTTAGTTTTCTTTTCAGATATTGAAAAACTATCGGCTTTATAGAAATAGACTCTGCTTGCAGGTTCTCTTGTTTTTTGTTTACACCAAATTCTAAAGGATTATAATTTAGTTGCAAAATATTCTAAACGAGAGCTGATTTTTTTTTTTTATCTTTTAATGTGAATTGAAGATTAAATAATTATAATGTGAATTAGAATGAAGAAAACATCTTGGTCCCAAAAAAAATCATCAATCAGGATATGAAATTCCAAATATTAATTTATTATACTAAAATCAGTTCATATAGAATAAACTTTTAAGATTTTATTGATTCCTTTTAAATTGAAATCTCAAGCCACTGTTTTGCAGGTTTAGATCATGCCCCAACAGAAAACCAATAAATATGACAGTCCAATGTACTCTAAGCACAAACACATAAGGTCAGTGTGAAATAGACATCTAGGGCAGGAGCAAACTGTCAGTTATACCAAACCAGTTTGACTAGATCTCTAGTTTAAAACCAGTTTGACTAGATGTGTAGATTATTCTTGGAATAACAATGGTGTGGCCTATATTTTGACAAGGTAAATAACATGAGGACCTGGATGGGTTTTTTAATATCTGTATTCTTTAAAGTTTTAGGGCATTTTCTTTTAATAGCCTTGAAAAAACTCTCATTCTGTAAAATTCTCATGAAAATGATTTTACTATTTAGTCTTTCTGTTACAAGATTATTTATCAATTATGTTCATTGATCATGATTATATTATCAGTATGCCTTACAGTTACCTAAGTTACCTTTTTATTATGCACAGTTATTCTTTATACTTTTGCACTGCAGTAAATTATTCTCTATTCTTTATTTTGATGTTCATTTTCTCTATTCTCTATTATTTTTTGTTGCTATTACATGTATTCTCTATTCTGTAAACCCCATTCTGACCCTCATAGGTAAACTTCTTTTGTATGCATGGGATAAACTGACCTTTCAATTCTCAAGGCTAAATAAGTATTTTATAGGCTAGATACAAACTTACCTGTCAAGGTAGAATTGTAATCTGAGTGGTATTGGTGTTTCTCAAGTCACCATAAAGATTATAATTTGTGTTTTCTTTGTGTTTATTTCAAGACACCAGTCATTACAATATTGGTATAAAATATTAAGTTGGGTTTGTAACCCCTTTTTATTATCTGAAAATAACACCAGGTCATCCGCATAGAGAAGGCAAGGTACACATTTATTATTTAATTGTAAACAGTCACAGTTGTCCTCTAAAGCTTTGGGCAAATCGTTTATGAAAAATTTAAACAGGTTAGGACTTAAAACATCCCCTTGTCGGACTTCAACTTTTGAACTAAAAAAATCAGTTATTTTATTATCTACCCTCACACAGAGTCTGTCATTGTTATACATACTATTTAGAATTCTATAGAATTATATTCTGCCGAATTCTATAGAATATATATTCTGCCGGATGGTTGTATTGTATATTTCTAAATTTGGTCGGTGTTTACAAAGAACTGAAAAAGTAGTGGTAACAAGGTCCAAAAAAAAGTAAAATCACAAAAATACTGAACTCCGAGAAAAATTCAATCGGAAAGTCCCTAATCACAAACCATCATAGTTCTCGCTGCGCACACTTAAAAATAAGCTTCATATTGTGTTTCACAGCTGACTTTTTACGATATCAATATGCAGACAACCTGATATTTGGTACTTTTTGGCTGGTTATCTGACTCTAAGAGATCTCATATTGCTCGAGGCATGGTCGCGGGCAATATTTGGTATCGCAGGGATATTATTTTTTTGTATCTGCTTGTGTTGACATCTCATCGAAGTCATACCACCATACTATTATTTCATTTATTTTAAAAAAAGATTCATTTATCATGATAATGTTTTCTTCTCAAATGACAATAAATTGTTTTATTGCTATTTTTTTTATATATAAGTCTTAATTCGATTGATGTTTCCTTGTCTTCAAATGACATTTTCCAGAGGAAATTATTTAATCCAAGAAATCTTCGAATAAAGGTAATTGGAATCCCAAATGAAACAACGAAAAAAAAGTATGCAAAATGATAGATTCAAAATGAACATTTTTTTTTATATATTTTCAGCACTTCTGCCGATCAGAGGGAGCGCATTTAGTCAGGGTCGATTCAGTAGATGAAATGAATTTCATCAAGAATGAAATAGATTTATTGCCAGGTATTAATAATGCCTACCTATGTTAAAATTAGGTAAAAACACATAGAGATTGGAAAGAATAAGGGGAAGGAAATTCAGTCAATGAAAACAAATTTACATTTACTGCGATGCGAACCAATTCATTGAAAAATTGGTGGTTCAAGTTTTCGCCATGGTTCAGTAAAAATAGTTCGATTTCCACGAAGATGAACACTGAGGGTGACATACCCATAGCCAGGGAGGTTAAAAACAAATAAGTACTGTTAAAGTCAACGTTCTGTTTGAATTGTGACTGTTAAAGTTGAGTTCGCAAGTCCAAATACCCCCCCCCCCCCCTTCCCCCCGTTTTTAAAATTCATGGCTAGACTACGGGCCTGGTGCTATACAATTTGTTAAATTTTAGAGGAAAATATTCATTGAATCTTCTATATATACAGGTAGTCGACCTTCTTATGGATAGAAACAAGTGCCTGTGGCTATGAGATTAATATTAAAGTTACATAGTTACAAATCGTTGTATAAAAACTTTTGCTGGACTATTGCTGTTAAAATTATAAGTAGATATTTTGGACATAACTACTGTAATTATCATCATTTATATCATGTAACATTTCAAAGTATTAAAGATTTATATTAATTAAATGTGATTCAGTTTCTAATAAATATACATTATATTAAAACAAAAAATAGGACAGTACTGGTTAGATGGCGTAGACGATGTTGTTGAGGGAGATTGGCGCTGGGCGTCAACTTATAGTAGAATTGAAACCAAATTTTGGTATCCTGGAGAACCGAACCAAAATTCACGATCGGAAAACTGTATGGAAACTGCTAGTCGCTACCACGGCCTTTGGAATGATGAAGACTGTGGTAATCATCAATATAGTATTTGTGAAAAAGAAACAGTGCAGTAATAATAAACGGCGTTGCCATTTTCCCGACTCACACATTATTTGTCAATATTTATTTAGCCTGGTTTCAATAGAGACGTAAAATAAAATGTATGTATGAGAGTATGCTATCATTTCTAGACGAGCAAGAGACCTTGCTAACGCGTCTTACTGAGCGGAATCAGAGCTCGAATGACTGATGTCAAAGTAAAAGCATTTGAGAACCTTTGAACCCTATTAAATTTGAAATGTGTCTGTACCAATGTCACCAATAGTTGTTCGGATGAGAATTTTACCCCGGGATTTATATGAACATCTAATTTTTATGGCCAATTGCTATGCACAGGGAGAATTAATGTTGACCCTTGTCCGTCTACACATGTACGTCTGTCAGTCCGTCCCGAGTTTGTTTTATCTTTAGTTTGCCTCAAACGAATGTGTTATAACTTATACACAAATCTAAATACCCCAAACGCAGATCAACTCGAATTAGGGTTGCGTCACATTCATCTTTTTTGAATCATAATAATAGAGAAAAAAAACAAAGGATATGGTGTATCTATTCATGTTTCAAAATCAGTACATTCACAGTAAAAATACACAAAAAGCAAAGGAATAGCACTTTTTATTGCTGTTCTTCATCTCAGTCAAAATGAAGCCTTCAACACGGAACAAAAAAACCCCACAAAAGTGACAAAAGTAAAAGCAAAAGTATAATAAAAAAAGTCATAAACAAAAACAAAAACATAACAAAAATGAACAACAAAATAAACTCTCAACTCAATGCAATTTTTTAGACGGCCCAAAACAGAGGTTTGAGCGGATTTCTTTGCAAAGTGATTCGGATACTTTATGAAATGTAACGCCACCAAATCGGGTCCGGTAAAAAAGAACAAAATTACAGTTCCAGTAGATATTAAAAAAAATATTTTAGTAATCAAGGTAATAAATGAAGGACTGGTGATCCTTGTAGAGCACATATTGACTGATAATTATGAATAATACAAAAACGTGTGAATGAAAATTGAGGACATATATTGCCTGTTTCTCAAACATGAAGTAAATGGTTTGGTGTTTATTAAGTTCGGGTAACCATGCAGTACAGTGTGATATATAAAAACTAGTATAGTGAATTCGTCCTCATAAGATGGTTCTCAGTGAACATTTTAACGTGGATAGGAATGAGGGACAAGAATAGGTGCTGCTCGTCGTATTAAAATTTGAGTACATAAACTGGCTTACCATTGAGAGAATGATGTGGCACCCTAAAGATAAGTTATCTCACGAACAAACACACCAGTTCTATGAAAAACAAAGAAAACACGGGAAACTTGCTATGGCCTCCACATAGCAAAAGAAACAAACTCAGTTGCTATAATAGAAAAACAAAGGATATGGGGTAGCAGTTCATGACACCAAATTTGCAAATCCGCACTTTTACTATATTTTGCTAAACCAAATATTATGGAACTTATACACAATGCTTATTATTTCCAAACACAGATCGGACTCCAATATGAGGGCGTCACTTTCACTGTATTTGTCATTTGTAGTTAATTCATGCGCTACGCGCATTCGTGAATTAATGTGCTGCTCGGTCACTCGTTGAATATTTTTCTCTTTTTGAATTCTTCGATTAGTAATTTGAAAAATAGAATGAACAATCCCAAACTTGTGACGAATACTTATGGCCACTCTAACGGAAATCAGCATTGTATTGTACAATATGAATCAGCAGGTTTGTAATTAATTTTTTTAATTATTTCTAGAAGTTCAAGTTAAATCTTTTACTTAATTTGATGGATCATTTGCTTTGAAATTACTTCCATCTTGTCGTTATACGCTCAGGGTTCATCGTGAAAGCGAGGACACTTATTTTAGATAAGCACTTCATGTAAGCCAAAACTTAATTACAAGCATTCATGAGACAATGAGTCGGTGTAAGGCTGACTGTAAATTATCTGAACAAGTTCACTTCTTGTCGACCGCCGACGGACCTCATAATCATTTCAAACATTCTAATAGATGTCGCTCAACTTTGGTCTATTAAGTTTTGCTTTTCGTGGTTTTATCAAAATCGTGTCATTTATTTTTCAACACAGACAAGAAATAAGAAACATTGAATTCGCTTTGGTTACCTTCAATTTCAGGAGCGGATTTAGATTGGACCAGATTATCACTTAGAAAGGCTACGTTTGTGAGTAAGGCAGACTTTTTACCTTGAACACTGTGTGTAGTCTGGGGGTTCCCGGGCACCCCTTTTTCAAAATTTATCCTGGGTCCGCATCTTAGTGTGTTAGCGTATTTGTCCTTTGAAATAACTGTATATTTACATTGACAATGAAACCACATCTCCTCAATTTTAGATGATGGTTAAACAAAAAATGTCGAAAATGTATTCCGTTTTTTTTTCTATAGCTTCTCTCATGCGACACATGCGACAGTGGTACCTTTTTTAACAAATACTTCTCAAGAATTTTAGAAAAAAAAAGACAACTTGGAACGGCACCAGCTAGGCTATAATTTAATTCAAGAATATTTATCAAAACTCATATGGGTCATTTTCAAAAAATGTCGAATTTTGAAATAAAAAAAATATTTAAAAGTTACTTATTCAAACAACCCTCTACATAAGCAAATCAAAACAAACAGTACTTTAAGAACAACATATTAAAAGATGCAATCTAAATGATGTCATACAAGAATTGAAACATTTTTTGATCGGTGGTACAATATTTTGTCTATCCTGTTACCATTTTCAAAAGAAATTTTGGGTTATTAAGAAAAGGTTTAGATAAAATGTTAAGCTTGATTTACGTAGTCAATCACATGAACCAGATGGTTTTCAAGAGAATAAACTTCTATACATATTCATTCTGTAATATAATAGATTATTTGCCAATTTTCCAGGCTGTACTGAAAAATGCCTCTAAAAATTGGTTTTCAAAGGTTGTAAAAATTACCACCAGTAATGCAAGTCTAAAGATAGCAATTTATATTGTTCGGCATTTTTTCACCCTTTCAAATAAATCCAACATCAAGTAAATCCCTCATAAGTTAGTTTACATTTCTCCTTATTTCGTTGGTAACAGGAACGTACGTTTCTGATATATCACTATATAAAAGTCTATCCTGTTACCTTTTTGTCTTTCCTGTTACCTATAACCATAGCAACCATAGTAACAGGATAGACATAACAGGAAAGACAAATTTCTTCGTTTTTGATTGCTGTTGTGAAATAACTACTCCCTTTGGTGAAGTGATTATGGTTTTCTATTGTGAATTTGTTTCCAACACGTTAATATACTGTTGGAGTAATTAATCAAAATTGTTGGTAACAGCATAGACATTAAAAAAAGTACACTCATTTTTTTCACTAAATGTCTTGAAATTTCTTTTCTCTATACTGGCGTTCAAGAAACGAGGCGTTTTAAATATAAAGATTACTTTGCACTTCTGAGATCAACACTGACTGATTCAATATTCATTGGGAGAATAATTTAACGGCTGATTTAAGTATGCGGTAACAGGATATTAGACATCAACCTCCCGTACGCTGATTGAATTTAGTTTGTAGATAATATGTTATATACAATGATAAAGAGGCTTCGATTTTTCGTTAGAGTAATAATTAACGTTCTTAAAAAGTCCCTTTTGCAGATATCATGGCGATCAGAAAATCGTAAAAATATCATTTGAAATGTGTTTTTCTGACACTGTACGCACACAAATACCCCCAAAATCGGACTTAAATGCAGTTAAATCTTATCAAAATAGATGTAAGGTGTATTTAATCATTAATGTTCTGAATCACAAATCCGACAAGCTTTCATTTAAACCATTACAACTGAAATTTCCATTAGAAATAAAAAAAAAAAAAAAAAAAATAGCATTCGTGTACTGAAAATTCGACATTTTTTGAAAATGACCCATATATGTAAGTAATACATAATGATGGGAATAAGAAGGAAAGCTTTTGCAAATAGTGCATTTTTTTTTTACTTCGGGTTCATAAATTTTCTGTTAAAAATTTCACTTGATCGTTCAAAAATAGTACTGATGGTTTAAAACAAAGACAGGTGTTTCATTCACACAAAAACACAAAAAAAATCTTTGTGCATTTTTGCCGAAAAAAATAGCACGATTTTGTGAATGAAAGAGCAAGTATAGATCCTTACAAGTTACGCGGAGCACTCGCGAATGTTTATTTTTTTGTGCGCCTGTCCAAAGTCAGAAACCTGTTGGTCAGTGGTTGTCTTTGGTTTGATATGTCTGCAATATTTGTTTTTCGTAAATTCGTTTGGTATTAAATAGGCCGTTAGTTTCCAATTGACTTGTTTAATATTCTTAGTGCTTTTGAAATCGAATATATTATATACCAGGATACCAGGTTACTTCATTGCAATTGAATGAAAATAGTTAAAAAAAAAATGACAAGACTTTAAGTGGCTCTCGATACTCAAGATTAGTCAAATTCACAACATATGGTGTAACCAGATTTTTGGTAACGGCGATGTTTGTCACCTTAATAACGTGTTATAGTATTCTTTTATTTGTCTTTATGAATATAACTTTTACTGTTTAGTGTGTTTTTGGTGATATCAAATTAACATGTATGTCTATATGCCTTTTTTGTTTTTGTGTGTGATTTTTTTTTTTTTTTTTTTAGATATGACGTATCTCTGTTCTTATACATCTCGTTATTGTGCTATGGTATGTTTTGTATTCTTGTCCTTCATTTTTGATGTGCTTTTACTTTATGCCTTTATGTGCTTCTTTGTTTATTTTTAACGTGATTAAGATCATAACACAACGTTGTCAATATAATGGAATTTTATCCTACTGTCATTCAAGTGAGATGTTTACCTAGCTATAAAACCAAGCTAAATCCGCTATTTTCTACCTGAAAACAATACTGTATCAATTCAGGAATATGACAGTTGTTATCCATTCGTTTGATTTGCTTGAGGATTTTGCTTTTATACCAAATACAGGTGAAGTTGGAATATTGCTACCGAGTTAAAATCGTCTCGTTTGTCATAAATCCATTTGTGTACGGACTGTACTGACTGATATTTTAGTCTTTGGTACATGATATTTTCATTAGTTGTTATTGGCTTTGAACTAGCTGTCAGTATCTGCGAGTATATCGTTATTCAGATAAGATATAATAGCGTTCTGAGAAGGATAAAGAGTACTCTTATGGTTACAAATGCAATATGAATTTTAAGGGCCGTCGATCATTCTAAGATGACTTCAAGAAAAGTAGATGATCTTAAGATGATCGTAAGCACTAAGATTGCTTCATGAAACTGGCCCCATACATAACTTTGCGGTAGGGAGTTATATAAGGGGTCTTGTTTAAAATTATTTTTTCGTTAAGTTGGACTTATAGTATACATATTATATTCTTTATCTTGCCTAATTTCACCCAAGTACATCCTATAGTGATATACTATAAAAGGCAATAGTAGTATACTGCTGTTAAATGAATAACGATATATTAAAATACGATTGAGGATTATTATATGTTTTGTTTGATCTTCTTTGGATAACAAAATCAAAATAAATAAATGAAGATAACAATAAGTTTTGGACACTCGTAATTACCAGGATTACTGCAATCTAGTTTAAATCAACTTTCAGTAATTACACACAGAAACAACAATGTGTCCATAGTATGCCCGACTCACACTATTATTTTCTTAGTTCGGTTGACCGTGAAATTGGGGTCAAAACTCTAATTAAAATTATAAAGAACATATCACGAGGAACACGTGTACCACGTTTCAAGTTAAATCCAGAGAAGCGCTTCTGGGCCCGTATGCATACAGCTACTTAAGTTAAGATTTTCCTTAGTAAACACTTAAGTTAAGGAAACTCCGCCCTTTTTATCTAAGTGGTATGCATAAAAAATCTTAAACTATACATGCTACCTTAATTTTTCAAAAATAGTTAAAAATCAGTCGAAAGTATGCGGTTTTTTTCAGAACATTGATAGGTTACTTACAATTTAATTGATTAATAACTATATCAGTAATAAAATACTTATTATTCGTTTATTTATTGCTAAATATTAACGATTTTCGTGATTTTCTTCAAATCACGTATAATCAACAAATTAAGAGATAACAGTGGGTAGTTATATATACTATTTCCTAATCTCGTTGTTATGTATACCGAAAAGTACTCCGTTTTTATACTCGTGTAATTCATGGTACTATTTTTCTTTTGTTTAGTCTGTACGTGCACGTTTTTTTAAATCGTTAAAATACACCGCGCGGTATCAATTGTAAAAGAATGAAGAGAGAGCATGCAAAACCATTTTCTATATGTGTGTCAGTGTGTGTGTGTGTGTGTGTGTGTGGGGGGGGGGGGGGGGGGGGGCGCATTTGGATTTTCAATTTAGTTTTATTCTAAAGATGTAGGGAAGGCATACCCTAAAAAAATCACTTACAGGCCGGACAACATCGAAAAGTTTTAAGACTTGCCCAGAGGTTTATTTCTTTCATAAAGGGGTAGCATGGACCTCAATTTTGTTGACACAATTAGGTTGATTGTTTAGAATCACTGTTACGACAGTCAGAAGTCCAAACATATTAGATTCATATTTATTCAATATTAGTAAAGCCTTCGGCCGTGTGTGACATAAGGGATTGCTCTATAAGTTGCAAATAATGGGTATTGTTGGAGACCTTCTCCCATGGCTTAATGATTATTTGTCGAACAGAAAACAGAGGGTTGTAATAAATGCAATAGAATCTTCCTGGACTGCTGTAAATGCTGGAGTACCACAAGGCTAACTTCTTGTCCCTTGTTGTTCCTAATTTACATCAACGACATTATAAAGGAAGTAAGCTGTAATATTAAACTATTCGCGGACAAAACATGCATTTTATGCTGTTGTAGATAATCCACTTGTTTTGTCGATTTCTTTAAACTGCAACTTGCGTAAAATAAAAAGCTGGGCGGATAAATGGGTAGTAAACTTTAATCCGTCTAAGACAGAATCCCTTGTATCCTCACGGAAAAGCGAACCAGATTATTATCCACCTCTGAATATGAATGGCGTCATAATAAAAAGAGTTCAGACACATAAGAACGTAGGATTAACTTTCTCACATCGAAAAAGTTACAACAAAGACATTACCTCGACTTGACTTACCACGTCGCCTAAAATTTAGGCTTGACAGAAGATCTCTTGAAAATATGTATTTTAGCTGCGTACGCCCATTACTTGAATATGTTGATGTTGTCTGGGATAACTGTCCCGAATACCTAAAAACCAAGCTTGAACATATAAACTACGATGCCACATGCATCGTTACTGGTGCAACAAAACTCACCAGTTTACGCTTACTTTTTGCAGAATGTGGGTGTGAGACTCTTCAACAGCGAAGAGATTAGCATAAACTCCTACTTTTTCATAATATGGTGAATGGAAAGACCCCATGTTATCTAAATGATATTCTACCAGATCAGTTAAGAAACAAACACCAGTATATAACTTGTTACTTCAATAATTTTCCATCAGTATCCTGTCGAACTACTTATTATATGAATAGTTTCCTTCCATCAACAGTTCGACTTTGAAATAGCCTTCCGCCCAGATATAAAACATGCTGGTTCTATCGCTCCCCGTAAACCCTGTCTTAAACCAAATAATTCTATACCAAATTATCATTATGCCAATCTGATTAAAATATAGAACTCGGATTTCGTTATACTACATACTAGATACAAAATATAAGAGTCCCCGCTGATAGTTCACAAAAATAGGACAGTAAGGCACCTCACTACCAACTAAGCTAAAGTTCTTCACCAGAGCAGCTAATTGAGGACAGTTAACAGAGGCGGATTTAGGGGGTAGCCCAGGGTTCCCGAGCCCCCTTTTGTAGGACAAATTTAGTTAATTTATATATAGGGAATCACTGAAACATGACTGGGGCGGTACCCCTCTTATGCAGACAGTGTGCTCCCCTTATGAAAATTTCTGGATCCGCCGCTGGTTATTTTTCTTGTCTTGTAGGTAAGCCGATGGGGTTTAAAAAAAGGGGGGGGGGTTGTGGAGCTACACATATAAATGTATGGTTAATGCTTAGACATTTCTACATGTCCCATTCCAAACGATGCATAGTTTGCACCCCCCTTATCAAAATCCTTGATCCACCGCTACAGTGTACAGTTTAAGAGTGTTTACGGTACTCGTAATTTTTACGATTACGATCCGACCTCAAGTCATAAAGCATATGGGGCACGGGGCATATCTGAAAACTACGACAAACGTCACATATTTCAAATATTCATGGCGAAATGTACTATTTACTATCATAATGTTTTGTATTGAATGGTACTATGTGATGTAATGACGCCGAAACAGATTTAAAAACTATTTCCAAACAATGTAACAATCGAAGCCATAAATTTGGAAGTCCCATTGTTTTTATTTTTTGATACCCTCGGGACCTTTCAATTAACCTCATTCAAATATATGTTCCGCGTGCGCTGTTCATATTCGATAACTAGAATTTTGATTGGTTGAAAAAGTCACATGCAAAATCCTTCAGAAGTGAAAGGTTATACGGGTAGTACTTAGATCTCGTATGTAGTATAACGAAATCCGAGTTCTATATTTTAATTAGATTGTTTTCTTTTATAATGGTAAATTTCATGTCGTTACGTTCCGTTTGTATTCCGTTTCGCACATATAACAGTTACCCACTTTTTGGTCCTTTCCCCTTTCGTATATTTTAATAAAAAAAAACAAAAAAAACAAAAAACTTTCAAAAAGAGAAATGACCAAAACTGCATGTTATGTTTATTATTTTAAAGTTTGAATAAATATCTAAACTATTAAATTTAAAACAAATTTTAGAATTATGAAAACAATTGAAAAAATTAGAATGTTGATATTTTAAAACTTTGACCCAAAATCCAAAAAAACTAAATTTCAAAACTTTTTAAAATTTTGAATTGTTAAGTGATACACGGACCATTCACCCATTAGAGTTCAATTTGTTGTTGATCTCTTTAATAACTTTAAACAGCTGATTTTGTTCTGAGCATGTTTTGGAATTCAGTAAATCATAGGGAAAGGTCTCCTATAATGAAATTTAATACATTATTTTCTACCGTCATTAAAAGGTGAAAAATCAAAAATGTAATGGTATTCATTTCCAATATCATCTAATTTGCATAATACACACTTTCTGTTTTCTCTTTCTAACATTTGGCATCTGCCAGTTTTAAATGGTAATTTATATTCAGAGCTCGATACTTTAAAAATGAAAATATCTGCCTCTCATCCGAACTACTGAAATATTTCTCAAACTTCAAATTCTCCTTAAATAAACGGTAGTTTAATGATTTTGGTGATCCCTGTAGACTTGCAAGCAAATTTTGTTTAAATTGATCAATTAAGTTCTATTTACGGTTACAAGTCGCATAGTTTAGGTAACACAGATATGTAGTCTAAAATATACGACAAACCACACGTGTCTAACATTGATGCGGCTTGTTTTAACGATATTAACATATTTGTACCACATTTGGCAGTAGCTAAGTTACACAAAATAAAAGCTAATTTGTAAATTTTTCCAGTTACAAATTAAAAAAAAAAAAAAAAAATAATCACTCGTAATTTGATTGAATTTCTAAAGGACATCTTCCCGATTCACCATAGACCATAAAATCCGGAGTAGACTTTTTACCCCGAGAAATATTATACATGATATTAGGTGAACCCTTTCGATTACTAAGTAAGTAAACATACCCACACATTTGCTTCAATTTACCAGAAGTTGTTACGAGACAGAAGATCATGAGATTTAATTATGTTTTTTTTCAATGTTCGTGATTAAAAGTGAGAAATCATCTATCCAACACACTATTAATATTGTAATGTTCAGTGGGATTTAATTTATTTTTTAATTAGTGGTTGTCCAAACGTGTTCATCGGCGACATTTTCATCAGTGGACGTAGTAGAGAAGCTGTTATCTACGATTATTTTATTTTAGTCTTTTTTCAATGTTGGTGATTAATTAACACTAGAACACACCCACGAAATCGCGGGCGTTCAGAGCGTGATTGAAAGTATGTAAACTGTTGTAGGATGAATTTTTGTAAAAGATTTTATGACTGGAGAATTTCGGGAAAGGTATCAAAAGTTATAGGACATTTTTGTTTAGCCCTCCACTTTTATTTTCCAAAGTCCGTTATTTTTTGTTTTCTGTTATTCTGTATACTATGAACATATATATACTATAAATAAAGTGTATTTGCTATTTACTAACCACGGCGGTCACTTATATATTATATAGAGACTGTATATAATATATAAACTTGGAATTAGTCTCTATATAATACATCAGTGACCGCCGAGGATAGTAAACTTGGAATTGATAGTAAATAGCAAATACACTTTATTTATAGTATATGCATGATCATAGTATACAGAAAAACGCGAAGTCCCCAAGTACTTATGAAAATATGTGAAATTTTAAAACAGTCCTAACGGAAGTCTTGTCTATGACTTAAAAGTCTGTCCGATGACGGAAACAATATCCGCACGCCTTTATTTTCGTTTTCCTCCCAAAATAACCCAAACTGAATAATCATAAGCGAGGATGACAAATGCGACTATGCATGGTATTTATAGGACACAGAGGCATGATGATTAATTTATTGTGGAAGGAAGAGAAGCGACACACAAAATGAGGTCTTCTCGTTTAATAGTATTGATACCAGTGTACACTTTTAGCCTGATACACGGTCACCTTGTATATCAATGAGTAATTAACAATCCGAATCACTATAAAAATGGTGTAACGTGAGTCAACATTTTTTTTCTTTATATGCCGTTATAGCAAAGGAGAAACAGAAAATACCAAAGGGATATTATTCAAACTCATAAGTTCACTGAAGGCAAACAGGCAATGCCAGGGCAAAATAAAACCCAGAAAAACCACCATTAGACTAATAACAGTCCATACAACACAACATAGAAAACTAAAAAACTGAGCAACACGAACCCTGCAGAAAACAGGGGGATATAAGGTGCTCCAGAAGGGTAAGAAAATCCTGCTCCACATGTGGTACCCGTCGTGTTGCATATGTAAGTACACATTCGGTGATAAGTTTAATTCGGTGACGTCACAATCGAGGAACAGAGGATAGAATTGTGGTTCTGACATTAGCAACATATTAGTCTAACTAACTCAACTGAACACATTGTAAATATATTGTGTAAATTATCAAGTCTGCTTTTAAATATATATTTCACATTAGTTAGAGGTAAAGGGGATGGTTGAAATATCACAAAACATGCTTAACCCCGCCGCATCTATGCGCATGTTCCAAGTCAGGAACACCTAGCCTTTGTTTGTCTTTTGTATTTTTGTATTTTGGTTCATTTGTATATTTCGGAGTTCAGTGTGGCCGGCGTCCATTTCGATGAACTAGTATACCATACGCTTCAGGGGCTTGCTGTAGCCCGTCTTCGGTTGCGGGATTTTTAGCTGTGTTAATGACCCAGTGGAGGCCTTGGGCTGTTTTCTGCTCTTTGGTCTGGTTTTTGTCTCTTTGTCACATTCCCTGTTGCCATTCTATAATGACTTGATTGTGTGCGGAAAATTTAGCTACACTTAAGAACTTTGAAAGAATAGTCCTAAATATGTTTCAAGAACTGCTACATGTCGTTGGTCCGAGGATTACGAATAACACCACATAGTACAGACAGACAGATAAATAATTTATTTAACGACAACGAAAAATAATCTACGATTAACTGCCATATAGAAAATTAATGATGAAGAACAAGTAAATTGTAGAAATTTGACAGTTCGTACTATTCCGTTTCACACCGTTCTCATTCGTACTAACCCTTACTTATACCGTAGCAAACCGTTGTTTATCCGCAGTACATACGTCACGACACGTGTCGTTGCGTACCGTATCATTTCCGTATTATACCGTGTTTTACCGTAAGAACCCGTATCATTCATGTCGCCAAAATGAACCCGTCCTTGATTATCCGTGGTAGTAACCAAACTCCCCGGCAGTTCCAGTTCCGATCCGCATACGGGCCCGAATACTACTCTACACTAATTAGATATATAGTACCACGGATACATTGATGGAGTAAAGGAAAAAGGTTCCGGAACGGAAACGATCACTGTACGGAGTTTGGGTAGTAACGTCAAAATCCGTAGTCATACCGTTAGGCATCCGTATCGAATCCGTATCAGACTACGGAAACTGCATTTCCGGGATCATCCATGAGTTTTAATCCGTAGTGGATCCGGCGAGGTGATCCGTGAATGTGTGACCTAGGCATTACCAAAATTAATCAAATTGTAGATCATTGTGGCCCAAAATGCGAATGAAATGTATTCTACTCTATATATAACGGGCCTGTTGCGTTAAAAGAACTTTGATATATCATATCATGGGGTTTCTGTGAAATAGACAAAACGTTAAACTTTTGAAATTTAGGAACTAGGGAATGAAGGTAAGGGCAACCCAATTTTTGCTTAAATGTGTATTATTATTAAAGAGGATTAGAGTCACTGTGGTAAAACATCATTGATATACCATTTAGACCTAATTCTCTGTCGGGACATAAAATCACGGCATTGTATCAGAAGTACATATCGTATATGATTCGCAAATACACGAACTTAGATTGACAAAATTTTTATACAAGGGATAATCTCAAGCATTTTGTGCTCCACACGTGGCACCCGTCGTGTTTTTACAATACAAGTCAAAACATTGTTCAATTATTTCTATGTACATGTATCGATAACAATAGGCGTGACTAGCGTAGCGATAACCATTCACAAGGCTGACAGAATTTAGCGACACTATAAAATAAACATTACTGTAATTTGCCGTTCAGTCACCACATTGACACGCTGCATGACTCTAGAAATCATCATTGATAGAATATAAAAAGGTAAGCTATTTAATTAATTTATTTTTATTAAAATGATATTGATGAATGTAAGCTATGCGCTTTTTAAACATTCATACTGGTTTAAACGCAATAAAAGCATATTTTATTGTCTCTGGAAGACAATAATGAAATATTTAGAATCTGAAATTTTCACAAACATTATGAGCTTAAAATGGGAAATAGCACCAAAATGTAAAGACAGACTCAGTTTTGATTCAGGAAAGGTATGATGAATATGATTTTGAATTCTTAATTTTTTTTTTTACATTTTTCCTCAGATTAAAAAAAATACCCGCTTATTTGTGCTATTACCAATATATTTGAGCTGTTGGGCTGCTGATATCCTTAGGGAATAATAGTCGACCAGCAAATGTATTGGCATAAACGATACCAATTTAAATGCTATAAAAAAGACACATGCCGACAAATAATAACTTTAAAATTCTAAAATTTTGGAAATCATCTAAATTAAAGAATGTACTCCATCCCTAATCCCTCAAGATTATCATTGAATAGACATTGTGTCTTATAAATGCGCATCGGTGCAGTAAACTTGGTCAATTAATGTTATTAATCAGACTTCAAAATCTGCATTCGTAAACTTGTATTGATATCACTATATATAAAAAATATATAAAATATAACAAATTAGGTAAGTAGAAAATAAAATATAATGAAAGAATCATAACGCTTTCATCTTTCACGGTATTTTTCAAATTATGAAAGTTAGCGACGTTGCTGCGGGGATATTGTGACTTATATTGCACTGTCTCATCGCGTTCAGCTTTGGTTTTTATTCAAAAATATGTATCAACGAAAATACCGAACTTCAAGGTAAATAAAAAAATGGGAGGTCCATAAAAAGTGACAAAATCAAACGTTCAAATGTCTTAAGGTATGGCATGGTATTGGTTGCAAAAATTCGATATTTTCCATTTAAATGCAATATTTTATCTTTAATTGGTATATTTCTTCATTTGAATGCAATATTTTTTCATTTGAATGGTATGTTTTTTCATTAAGATGCAATATTTTTTTATTTAAATGGTATAATTTTTCATTTAAATGGTATATTTTTTCATTTAAATGCAATATTTTTTCATTTAAATGCAATATTTTTTCATTTAAATGCAATATTTTTTTAATTCAAATGGTATGATTTTTCATTCAAATGGTATAATTTTTCATTCAAATGGTATAATTTTTCATTCAAATGGTATAATTTTCATTCAAATGCAATAATTTTTATTCAATTGGTATAAATAATTTACATGCAATGTTTTTTATTCAATTGGTATAATAGTTTTTTATTTATATGCAATAATTGCATTATGGGAAATTCTTTGACGTCTTTGACAAAATAATTGGTGAAGAAAAAATCATATGGTGGTGCACTCCTTTTTTTGCTACGGCCCTTTGAAAATGCCCAATTTCGATGATTTTCCCATTTTTCATCGATTTTTACCTATTTTTGGGCTAATATCGTGAAAAAAATCACAGTTCCACAATTAAACTTTTTTTCATACTTTCTATAAAGATGAAGTGGACCAATCTGAATAAATTTTACTTAAAAAAACTATAGGTAGGTGTTAATATAAGAAAGTTTTATCATATTTTGACGCTTTTTTGTGTAAAATTTACCATGCTATCAATTTTGTATTTTTGTGATTTTCTCCAGTGTTAGGAACAAACTGCATATTATTTCAACTTTTTTGTTAAAATGATTGAAAAAAATACATATCTAAGAATTTTGAAAAGACCAAAATGATATGGGATGAACATGATTCTTGTAAAATCAATTTTGGTATTCCTAACCCATTTTCTCAAAATTTTGGCTAAAAATACTGACTTGATTGGTCGTAAAATTTGAAAATTGGTTTACTCAAAAACAATTCATTGCAAATACACAATCTTTTCACAGAGTTATCTTTGATTATAATATTTTTAAAATTCATTGATATTTTCCACTTGTATCACATGTTTTGAATATAATTCAAGAACGAGATTTCAACGAGACTGAACGAGACTGAAAAGTCAGAAGAATACATCCTTAAGGTAGCACAATACAAAGATTTTATAACTCCAACTCCCAAGTTTTAAAATGCTGTAACTTTCTTAATAATGCTTGAAAATTTATAAAAGTGGTAGTTTTGGATAGCTAACAGATTACTCTTTCAAATAAATAAAATAAACAGTTATGTAACCAATTATAATGTTAACTGTGTCTAAAATATTTTTCACCAAATTTCCACTTTCAACTGAAATTAGCTTCTGCATAGGTATCCCTAGAGGGTTGATTTTATTATATGTTGTTCCTATGGCCATTATCTACAAAAGGGTGTCTCAGATTTCAGATAGAATGTATAGAACAAATTTTACACCTAATTAAACATTATCTTCTTTTATGTGGTTAGGATGTTTACACTTATTAGAGATTTATGAGAGAATGGAATACAATAGAGACAATCTGAGACACCCTTTTGAAGCCCATGATGTGTTGATTAAGATTTCGTTAAAATTTTCTGTATAGTTAAAGAGATGATGGAGCTAAATTCATTCAAGTGACCTTATCCAGATTTTGCCACTAATTACATAATAATTGATTATATAATGATTGCATAATAAAAATATTGCATTCATTTAAAAGATTAAACTTTTATCTATCTATATATACCTCTTTTATTATTTTCTATGCATTCATAAGAAAGTTACAGCATTTCAAAGGTTGGTGATTGGAAGTAAAAAAATCTTTGTATTGTGCTACCTTAAGGTCAGATTTGCAATAACGTTTGTGATTGGTCGATAATTGTTTGGATTTCTTCACTTTCTTTCTAAACATGGGTGACCAATAATTATAAAAACGCCTCAGAATATCGCCCCTCTAACTTAATCTGGCGTTCGTGCTGTTTTATTAAAATCTTGAATCCCAACTTGTATTTCTTTTGCAAAATTTTCGATGGTCACAATGTTCGGGCCACTTTTCAAAAACTTCCATTGTATATAGATATATATATGCAAGTATACCTTTTTTTAAATAGATTAGACTTTAAATTGTTTTACACTAGTAATTTTTTAGGTCCTTTATAGCTTTTTGTTCGGTTTGAGCAAAGGCTCCGTGTTGAAGACCGTACTTTGATCTTTATAGGTTTACATTTACAAATTTTAACTTGGATGAAGAGTTGTCTCATACCACATCTTCTTATATCTATATACAACGTAAACTAGACGTTTCTCAGACTGTTTTCTTTTTTTTTATAAATCCTTTGCGGCGCGTTGTGTACTGTTTGATAACTTTATCTGGAAGAACAAGATTTATTTCAGTTCTAGTTGTTATTAGCTTTGAGCAAATTTCCAGTAATTGCAAATACTCTTATGTGGTGCTTTTTCTATTGTCTTAAAACTCATTTGTTTGTGTGTGTCTCGTTTCGATCTTTTGAGTTAATCTAATTACAGGTTGCTATTTTACTGTACTGTTACACCACTGTCCCAGATTCGGGATGGATTGAGTGCTCACAAACATGTTGTTGTACTGTTACACCGCTGTCCCAGATTAGGGGGCGGATTTGGGATCCCGCTAACATGTTTAACCCCGCCACATTCTGTATGTATGTGCTTGTCCAAAGTCAGGAGACTGTATTTCAGTGGTTGCCGTTTGTTGCTTTGTTATACATATTTGTGTTCGTTCATTTTTTTGTTCATAAATTCGGCCGTTAGTTTTCTCCAATTGAATTGTTTTACATTTGTGATTTCGGAGCACATTATAACTGACTATGCGATGTATGCTTAGCTTACTGTCGAAGGCCGTACGGTGACTTATAGCTGTTGATTTCTGTGTCATTTGGTCTCTTGTGAAGAGTTGTCTCATTTGCAATCATACCACATCTTCGTTTCTACCTGTCCAAGGTCAGGAGCCTGTAGTTTAGTGGTTGTCGTTGGTTCATGTCTCGACTCATATTTGATATTTTGTAAATTGTTTTGTTATGTATAATAAGGCTGTTAGTTTTTTTGTTTGAATTGTTTACATTTTCATGTCGGGCCTTTTATAGATGACTTTACAGTATCAGGTTTTTGTCATTGTTGAAGGCCTTACGATTTTCTATAACTGCTTTCATCCACTTCATATTTGAACTCCGGTGGATAGTTGCCTTATTTGCAATCACATTCCATCTCTTCGGTTTTATATTATATACCTGACTTCTAAACTCGTGTTTTCATGAACAAGCATGAAATATTTGTCACTGGGTGTTAAAATTAGCAACATACAATCAATCAATTTAAACTTGTGTTGAATAAGAGCCATTTTATATTGATGTATTTGTTCGGGTAAGGGACAGAAGGATTTCATATATGAATATGGTTGCCTGGTAAGAGCTGAAAAATAGGCATGATTAGCGACAGGTTGAAATGAATAATAATGCCTTCACTTCTCTTCCCTTCCCCATCCTTCATTTATAAATTTAAACTGACCACCACGAAATAGCCAAATAGTGTTGAAAGTAGCGTTAAACAATAATCAATCAAAAACCCTTCCCTAGAATATCAAATAAGTGTCCCTTAATAGTTATTGTCCGTGTAGTTCTTATATTTATCCAGCTTATCGTCCTACTGTCATACCATAAAAAACGTTTATAAAACAGCTCACATTCTAATATATCTGCATTCATAAATTTATTAATTTCATTTAGACTAAACGACGCCATGTTTGTTATGTACCTCTGCCGTCTCAATAACCTATCAAAAAGAAGAGGTGAAAGAGAGCCAGAAGATCTTTCAAATGCAAAAAAACAGAAATAGACTTCTTCTGGCTCACTTACAAAGAACAAAAAAAACGCGACCCATTAATATGTTTTTAAAAACGCCTTGCCCCTACCTTTCCCCCCCAAAAAATGGCATTATCAAATATATAAACAAAACATAGATAAGGGGAGGGACCAAACCTATAGATAACATAATAAAGAAATGATGAAATCTACAGAATAAGTTGATTGATTTTTGGTTGTCTTATGTCCAGTGGCAACTATGTCACGCATATTAAGGACAAATATAATAGAGATCACAGGATAAAGAATAGAGTGAAATGGTAAAAACTAAAAGATATAGAATTATAGAAACAATCTTTGATCTGAAACCCTCCCCTCACACTCACATCATAACCATTACTGCCAATACTCGCATATATACATCTCTATACAAATATCTAAATTCGAACCTCCCCCCTCCCCCCTAAGACACCGAGGTTTTTTTTTTATCCGCCCCTGTTATATGTGTCTTATTATATACATTTCGTACGGGTCTAGATAATAGCTAAACGTACAATCATATAATTTGTTGGATACCTAATTATATTATATACTGTATCACAAAATAAACTTGTATACCCTCTCCTTTCCCAATGCAGTATTGAAAAGAAAATCATTTAAAAGTCCTTAAGATAAAATATGTTTTGAAATATGCTCTGCATACTTATTTAAGCAATGGCATATAGTAATTATTGAACTACTGAGGGGCTTGAAAAAAGTCTATTTAAGGGATTCGGAGATGAGAACAGTAAAAAAAGCTCAGCAACCAATCCTAAATGTAAAATGACTTGCGGCACAATACATGAGAACACATATTATAGATAGTATTAAATATGAACGCCTCATACAGTGAAGTCCTATGTCATAGGACTATTGTTGTAACATGGGTTAGTAACTGGTTCCAATTTATCCTGAATTGTCTTTATTAAAGAACTAGTTCCGGAGTATAACAGCTTATGTCTCTACTTGTCACGGGGTCTCTGATTCTGCTGTTGTAATTAAGTGATTTGTTTTTCTTCATGTAGCAGAAAAAGAGGTGGCTTATAGTTCAAATAATTATAACGTCCTGGAAGGCTTTTTATTCTTTTTCATGTTTGCCCTCCTGCAACGTCTCTGAGGATCAAGAAAAGTAAAAAATAATATACATGTAGAACAAAAGAACGTCATGATAACATGTATCTGGACTTAGAGAGGGAAAATGTGTGTGTGTGTGTTTGGGGGGGGGGGGGGGGGGTGGGGGGCTAGGTATGTATATTTTTTAAAGACTGTAGGAGAGTTTCTTCAGAAAGGGTTTTTATTAGAGATATTTTTGCAATGCACGCAGGCATCTGTTTCTATCCATGAACAAGTTGTGTGTCAAATTAATTTTTATTACTTGTCACTCGCATTTTTTGCTCTACCTGGCCATTATTGGCATTAATTGCCAGTGCACGAACTCGCACAAACGCCAGATTTAGTTAGAGGGGCGATATTCTGAAGCGTTTTTTTAAAATTATTGGTCACCCATGTTTAGAAAGAAAGGGGAGAAATCCAAACAATTATCGACCAATCACAAACGTTGTTGCAAGTTTGACCTTAAGACGTCAAAGAAATTCCAATAATGCAATTATTGCATATAAATAAAAAACAATTATACCAAATTGAATAAAAAACACTGCATGTAAATGATTTTTTATACCAATTGAATAAAAATTATTGCATTTGAATGAAAATTATACCATTTGAATGAAAAATTATACCATTTGAATGAAAAATTATACCATTTGAATAAAAAATATTGCATTTAAATGAAAAAAATACCATTTAAATGAAAAATTGTACCATTTAAATGAAAAATTGTACCATTTAAATAAAAAATATTGTATCTAAATGATAAAATATACCATTCAAATGAAAAAATATTGCATTTAAATGAAGAAATATACCAATTAAAAGAAAAATATAGAATTTTTGCAACCAATACCATGCCATATTAAGGTGGTTTTTACCAAACACCTTGACTAAAATTAATTTGGCTCGTTTAATTTTTATAAAATTTTGACAAAATATTTACTTTGAAAATTTGACAAAAATATAAAAATTTAAACTTGAACACACATTTTATAATTTATTGGAAAAATTCCATTGGATATATAGCAGTTTGACAAACACTAATTTTGGTCATTGAGATGTTTAATATTTTCGTAACAATAGAACGTGATTAAAACGTTCAGCTGATTTTTACAGAGTTATCTCCCTGTAGTGTTATGGACCACCTTAATATAAAAGAGAGGCGAAAGATACCAAAGATACATTATATGTGTAAAGTACTTTTCTGTTATCTTCATCCTCACGGTGACAATTAATTGTGAAATGAAAATATTTCAAATTTCCTATTCGCACGAATGTCTAAGTGTCTATTCAGTATGCCTTTCTTTAAATATCCATGAGTCTAAAAAAAAGGGAGAACAAAAAAAGATAATACCAATAACACCAAATTCCACAAATGATAACAACACGTTGTGCTATTGCATGTATTAATGGAGATTAAAATGGAGAAGCATGAGATTTCTAAAAGCTAGTTTTACTCGGCCACCTGTTAATACGCGTTTGAAACTCGTGAGTGGTTGTTATTTTACTCATTTTTTTTAATTTTTGGAATTTGGTGTTAATGACAGATCTTTTCTTGCCTCTGTGAATTTTTTTCACAACTATTTTAGACTTTTGACGATTTAGAATATAAAATACCATATAGACTATTTTTGAAAACTATATGTTTTCTATTCTAAATGTCTTTGTTTTTTCACGTTCCAGAAATACAATCTTGTTTATTTCTTTTTTGCTTGAAATTGTATTGTTTTGCTATTTAGATCTACAAGGTTAGAGTCATTTTGGAACGAAGTTTACGAGTCTAAATTGAAAACTACGTTCAAACCTATGATTGCGTTGGATAAAAACCGCAATTTTTATAGGTGTGCATGTAAAACAAATTTCGTTGTAGAAGGGTCTAAAAACAGCAGAAACAACATTTTTCAAAAGACCAAAAAAGTGAAAAAGTATATTTAAACAAAACGCATTTGACTAACAGGTCGAACAACTGATGTTCCTAAACCCTGCTGACTGCCATTGGCGATTGCCAAATAAAATTGATCACGAGATGTAACAAAATGGATCTTAATATAAATTTAATATTAAACAGAAAACGATAAACTTGTGACCAAGATGTCATGCCAAAAACACAAGGTG
The DNA here is from genome assembly GCF_963676685.1 of Mytilus edulis. NCBI lineage: Eukaryota > Metazoa > Mollusca > Bivalvia > Mytilida > Mytilidae > Mytilus > Mytilus edulis. The sequence continues at coordinate 63,217,442 of NC_092348.1, forward strand.
TCAATATTTTTTTTTTTTAAATTTTTTTTTGTACACAAGATCTAGATTTCGACAATATATGTCTCTTCAGTGATGTTAGGGATCGAAACGGTATTTGGAAGGCCATATAATTTACCCTCAATTTCAGATCGACTCTTGAATTTTAAGAGTCAATATAGGATGAACGGATCATATAAACCGGAGGGAAAATATGATACAAGCCCAAACGAAAAAATATAAACGAGTCTAAATTGAAAACTACGTTCAAACCTATGATTGCGTTGGATAAAAACTGCAATCTTTACACAAGTATTCCACATTCCAAACTAAAAGACAAATTGAAAGAGTTGGTATTACTTTGCTTCATAAAAAAGAATGGCCAACGTGGATACAAGTATCTTGTCTTAGGGAGGGATAAATCCTACTTTATAAAGAATCACTCTGATTCAAACAAAAAATTCTCTGAAACTGATATTATCGAGATGCTTGATTTCTTGATTGACAACATATTTGTTACGTTCGCAGGACGTGTTTTTCAACACACTGTCGGCATTCCAATGGGAACAAACTGTGCCCCTCTACTTGCCGACTTGTTACTTTATTATTATGAGGCTGACTTCATGCAGGAACTTCTTAGGAAGAAAGATAAGAAGTTAGCAATATCCTTTAACTCTACTTTCCGCTATATAGATGATGTTCTTTCACTAAACAATTCAAAATTTGGTGACTATGTGGAACGCATCTATCCCATCGAACTAGAGATAAAGGATACTACAGATACAGTTAAGTCGGCTTCATATCTTGACTTACATCTAGAAATTGACAATGAGGGTCGGTTGAAAACAAAACTTTACAACAAAAGAGATGATTTCAGCTTTCCAATTGTGAACTTTCCATTTCTAAGTAGCAACATTCCAGCAGCACCTGCATACGGGGTATATATCTCCCAATTGATATGATATTCCCGTGCTTGCATTTCCTATCATGATTTTCTTGATAGAGGGTTGCTGCTCTCAAGGAAGCTATTAAACCAAGCGTTCCAAATGGTGAAGTTGAAATCATCCCTTCGTAAATTTTACGGACGCCATCACGAGTTGGTTGACCGTTATGGAATAACCGTTTCACAAATGATATCGGATATATTCCTTACGTCGTAACTACAATCCCCTTCCCTTTCATGAATGTGACCTACCGAATTAGACTATTTACCGGATTTGTAATCACATGAGCAACACGACGGGTGCCACATGTTGAGCAGGACCTGCTTACCCTTCCGGAGCACCTGAGATCACCCCTAGTTTTTGGTGGGGTTCGTGTTGTTTATTCTTTAGTTTTCTATGTTGTGTCATGTTAACTATTGTTTTTCTGTTTGTCTTTTTCATTTTTAGCCATGGCGTTGTCAGTTTGTTTTAGATTTATGAGTTTGACTATCCCTTTGGTATCTTTCGTCCCTCTTTTATACGTGTGCATGTAAAACAAATTTCGTTGTAGAAGGGTCTAAAAACAGCACAAACAACATTTTCCAAAAGACCAAAAAAGTGAAAAAGTATATTTAAACAAAACGCATTTGACTAACAGGTCCAACAACTGATGTTCTTAAACCCTGCTGACTGCCATATGAAATTGATCACGAGATGTAACAAAATGGATCTTAATATAAATTTAATACTAAACAGAAAACGATAAACTTGTGACCAAGATGTCATGCCACAAACACAAGGTGTCAATATTTTTTTTTGTACACCAGATCTAGATTTCGACAATATATGTCTCTTCAGTGATGTTAGGGATCGAAACGGTATTTGGAAGGCCATATAATTTACCCTCAATTTCAGATCGACTCTTGAATTTTAAGAGTCATATATACATATACGCGTATGGTCGGACCATACGAGTATATATACCCGTTTGGTAATCAACGAGTCGGACCATATAAGTATTCATTCTACTAGAACACACCCGCGACATCGCAGGTACGTGACTGAATTAAAGTATCTATTTATGTACATGTATAAGCCTTATTTTTATCCTGGATTTTTAGTATTGGTATTGCCCTCTGATAAAGTCATGCTGTTTATAAGATGGACGGTTTTCTCAGCTTTCAAAATCTTTCTGTTTGAACCCGTCGACCTGGAACTTATTAATTATTGGTAATATTAATTATTTGAAAAACAAAAGAGTCTGAAATGGTGTAATTTTTAATCAACACCATTGTCCTATATTAGTTATTTATACATTTAAAGAATTCTTTTATTCGCCGTTTTACGTCATGCCGGTTAACAAACTGGAAACTGTACCTACGCCTTAGGGGAGTGACACACTTTTGTGATGTGGGATATAGGGTGTAAAAATATATGGAATCTGGGAAAAAGAAGGAAAAAAAAAAGAAGGAAGTGGGATATGACCATAATGTGGGATGTGGGAAAAACCTACCAAAAAAAAAATGAAAAAAAGAATGGTGAAAATGCATGAATGGTCATGATGTGCCTGATTAGTGGTGTCCCCTAACCCTAACCCATCCCACTTTAATTTGAAAAATATTCACTTCGGCAAAGCTTTTATCCACACTAGAAACAAATGATAGGCAATGGTCTATGATTGCCTAGACCCAAAGACCCAGTTAGGTAAATTTACAGCACTTCTACAACTGAGTTCCAAAGTTGGGGTTCTAGAGATCAGCCTACCCTTTCCCAATTTTAATTCGTAAAAATTTCCCTAAGACAAAGCTTTTGTCCACAATAAGTACAAATGATAGGCAATGGCCTGAGGTTGCCTGGATCCAAAGACCCAGGTGGGTAAAGTCACGTAACTTCTACAACTGAGGTCCAAAGTTGGGATATGGAGACCATTCCCTCCCAACTTTATAAATTCGTTTAAAACTCCCTACGACCAATCTTTTGTCTACGCTAGGTACAAATGATAGAAAATGGCCTACAGTTGCCTGGATCCAAAGACCCAGGTGGGTTAATTTACGGCACTTCTACAACTGAGTTCCAGAGAGATCGGCCTATCCTCTTCCAACTTTAATATGTAAAAATCCCTAAAGCAAAGCATTTGTCCACATAAGGTTCAACTGATAGGCAATTACCTAAGGTTGCCTGAACCCAAAGACCCAGGTGATAAATTTACGAAACATTTTGTTTTGTTTTGCGGAGGAAATTTCGAAGATTCTGTTTTAAATTATAGGGGTTGTAGGAACAGCGTGCGTGACGTTAGACCATTTTGAGCAAAAATGTACTTACTCTTGATTTATTGGCTATAAAGGTCTTGTAGAGGAGAAACAGGCGCATTGTTTGTGCAAAGTTTCGAGTGGCGCTCTGTTAAAAAATCTGAAACTATTGGCCTATTCCATGGATTCTAGAGAAAAATATTGAGGGGTGTCACGGTGTATGGCTTTAAAGGTCTTGAAGAGGAGAAACAGGCGCATCGTTTGCGCCAGGTGTCAAGTGGCGCTATGTTTAAAAATCTGAAGAAAAGTCTGACATAAAATTTTGAAAAACACGGCCGGGAGGCCTATTCAATGGCTTCTAGATAAGAATAATGAAGGGTGTCAGGGGGTATAGCTATATATGTCTTATAGAGGAGAAACAGGCGCAAGGTTTCGAGTGGCGCTATGTTCAAAAATCTAAAACTATGTTTTAAATTTGAAACATTTGGGGGGAAACAGAGGGGTTTGTCTATTCCATGACTTCTAGAGAAAATAATGAGGGGTGTCACGGGGTAATTAAATTCCATACTTCAACAGATAGTAGTATCGACGTACCAATTGGAATCATCATTGGTCATGCTTGTACACCAGTTAGGCAGTAATTCTTGTTCATCAGTTGTATCACACTTTGTGTCTGATATGAAGATTCCCTCCTTTGGGTTTTGTTGGTTTTGTGTTCAGTTAAGTTTTGTGTTTTGTTAACTAAACGGGAGTTGCTTTAAACATTGAAGGCATTTTTTTTCATAGTCATCCAGGAATGCTGATTTTTTTCCTATATTTTTTTTTCTCACAAAAGCCTTAAACGACATATTGTTTCTTGAGGTTGTAGTAAGAATCTGGACCAGTAAAGTAAGATCAAGTAAAGGTAATGCAAATATGTGTTTATTCATAAGTTCTGTACATACTGAAGAACCAACAAGACAAGAAGACAGCTATGGATGACTCCAAATAGGGCATTATGGAAACCAAAATCTGGGATTTGGGAGAATTGGAAAAAAAGTAGGAAGTTGGAAAAATGGTTTTTAAAATTTGGGAAGTGGGAAAAAATTCCCCCAAAAAGAAGGATTTGGGAAATGAACACCCTTGTGTCACCCCCCTCACGCCTTATTTTAAGTCTGGATTTTCTGTATTCGTATTGTCATCTTATAAAGTCATGTTGATTAAAATACTACAATAAGAAACAATGCGACAATGATTGAATTTAGCAGTGTAAAGTTTAGGTGTGATTATGACCCGTGTATTTAGCAAATCCCAAATACACCGTTTGGTGGTGAGCCTAACAGATGAGAAACTTACATATTATGTAATAATAGGTAACAGGTGACATATACTATTGGTATCGGTATCGGAACTTGTTAATTATTGGTAATATTAATTATGTGGAAAATAAAAGGGCCTGGAATGGTATAATTTTTAATCAACACCATTGTCTTATATTAGTTATATATAAAGTTGAATTCTTTGATTCGTCGTTTTTACCCCATGCCGGCCAACAAATTGGACCTCGTTATTTTAGTATTATAGATATAGGTATTTTTCGAATAAATTATAACTTCCTTCGCAGGAATATTTAGTTCGTTCTCCGAATCTAAAATCGGCACAGGTTAGTAACCGAAATCCTTTATCTGCTGCTCCTCTATTCTTATTTACAAAAACAGGACAGTATGTATAAACTACTGTTATTGTAGAATCGTATGAATAGGTGCATAAACAGCTAAAATTGAATTGAACTATATAAGAAATTTTAATTTACTAAAAAACAAATTTAAACACCAAGATAAATAAAGAAAAAGAGGGTTCAATGCCTCAAGTTACTGTGAGTTAAATCGTTGACTTCTTGTTGAACGGTTGATTTAAAAATTTCTTTAAAAAGTTATTTAGGAAAGTGGAAGTAGACGTATTGTGTTTCACAAAGAAAATTCAATAATGACCATGTGAAAAAATGCTTTTACTTTAATGTTAACTTGTGAGTAAAATTCACTTTATTTAATTACAAATAATGTAACAATTATTACCAAATGATTTAATAAGTCAAATATCATTTTAAGAACACTTACGTTATGACATATTGTGGAATTTACAGAAAAGGTAACTTTTCGATGTTTAAGAAATAATTGTTGCAATTCGTGATTATTTTGCCCGAGCGATAGTGAGGGCTAAAATACCACGAATATAATGCCTACCCATGTTAAAACTACAATAAAGTATAGCTTGCATCAATTATTTCGATTCTGATTAGAACAATTACGGTTATTTCTATGTCCGATGTGTATATATAGTGTAGAGCATTTGCGTAGGCTCTTCCATGAACATCCCTTTTTTGTTTGTTAACAAGCTTACGACATGCGATGTGTTTTTCAGAGGGAGGGGTTTTGAACAGCCAACATGAACGTTGCCGTATCTAGGTCAATATGTCAATTGCGAATTGTAACACATTGTAGCCTTTGTATATGTATTTAGTAACAACATGTGCATCATTTAAGAGTTTAAAAGTGTTTTAAGTTAATGAAATTTATAAAATGCATGCCAATTTGATAAAATTCATGTTTCTGCAGTAGTCAATATACGCATGTGCAAACACATTTTTATTGGATTTCGAGCATGAGTTTGTTTACAAAGCGAAAGAAGCACGTCATATTAGAATCATCGAATAATTACCCGGACCATACGCGTATGGACGGACCATATACGCATATGGTCATGACCATACGCGTATGTCCCACATACTCACATGGTCCGGAACATATATATTGTTTACTTGCATATTTTGATTGGGAAGATCGCCTTTTCAGAATCTAAAGGACTATGGGTAATCTCATCGTTTTTACACCAAAATGAAAATAACGTTACGTTATTGGTTGAATTTCCATTGTTTATCACGCTTTAAACCAATCACAACGTTTTGGTGTACGCTTTAGGAAATATTACCCAGAATGCATTAGATTCTGAAACGGCGAATTGGAACAGTTTTAACTAAAATCCGTCATTGTTTCTCTCGTTATATATTTCAGTTTATTTCAACACTGAATACAGACTTCAATAAAGTGTCAAGATGAATCCGAATGTAAGTTAAAAGCATGTGATCGTGTTGATGTCATAATTACAAATAAAATGAAGCCCTTTATAACACATAACCAAACTACATGTTTTATTAAAAAGGAAAACATGATTCACATGTATGTCTTATTTTCTTCTGACTCAGGCGGTCATAAACTTTCAGCATCCAATCAAATCAGCAGCCACACTTTATGATATGTCTTAAAACCCAAAATCATTTTACTACCAAAACGTCCGAAAAATCTCAAAGTCCTTGTTAACTTTAATTCTCCCCCTTTTACAACGGAATTCAACAATTTCATGTTTTGTCATGCTTCACTTTAGGTCAAGGAACAGTTAATGGGTTATGTCACAGATTTTGGTAAAATTTGGCAATTATACTGTTAAAAAATAAGAAACGCATAGCTCGGATGAATTTTTCAAGAAGCAAAATTATATATTTTACAAGGTAAAATGAAATGGTCAATTGAATCTTCGAATTTTTATTGGTAAGTTATAACTTTAAATGCCCGTTCTTTTGATTTGGCTCTCTGCCACAAGAATTTGTGACTCGCTAAAAGTGCATATGACCTTTTTCGCCACGAAATTTACAAACGTTTTTCACGAGAATTTTGTGGTCAACTCAACTGTTGCACTTTTGAGCATATAAGGACCAAGTTTGAAGATTTAATTCATCACAACGCAAAAACACTGCCATGACAAAATTATACCCTGCTATTTGAAATATCTCCATCGACCGTCTCCAGGCCGGAGTGTCCCAAAGTGAAGTAGCAAGAACTGAAAATGTTAACCAGAGCACAATTTCGCGACTTTGAAACATATACCAGCATACTGGCTGTACTAAGGACATAATGAGAAGTGGACGACCTCGCCTAACGACTTCTGGACAAGATCGCTACATCCTGTTATTTCATCTACGGAATCGAACCGTTGCCGCAACAGCCACTGCAGTTGGGATACCGGGGTTGAGACACACACAGCTCACACACAGTCCGCAATCGACTGCGACAACATGGCATTAGACACAGGAGGCCGTATTTTGGACCAGTTTTGAGGCCGTTACACGGACAGAATAGAGTTTGATGGTGCAACAGATTGAGGAGCTGAGCATTCCGAAACTGGCGCAGAATCTGGTTCAGTGATGAGTCCCGTTTTATGATTCAGAAACGTGATGAAAGAACTCGTGTCTACCGGCGCATGACTGAACGTTTTTCTTCTTCGTGTGCCTAAGATGTGGACAGCTTTGTGGAGAAAGTGTCATGATGTGGTCGGCTATCTCTAATGACATTTAAACGTAATTGATTCATGTTCCGGGTAATTTAATGGCTCAAAGGTACAGAGACGAAATTATCCACCTTATGTATGTTATTGAACGACAGAGGAAGTTATTCCAGCAGGACAATAATGCTAGGCCTCACGCAGAGCGTTTGACAATGGACTACCTTGAGCAGAATAACATCAATGTGCTTCCTTGGCCTCCCAAATCACCTGACGGGAATCCTATTGAGCATCTACCGGACCAACTTTTGCACCAACGTCAACCCCGCCTTCATACACGGTACTAACTGTAATTACACCTGCAGTAACTCTTATTGTGATAAATTGACTTTTATTCCATCAATCTCGAAGGAATTGACTGTCCTCTTTTCAATCAAACACGTTTTGAGTGAATATCTTTATTAGTAGTTGTAAAATTTCCATTCAAAATACATGTATTAAAATTCATAATAATCCATAATGCAGATATTTAAAAAAAAAGAGATAAAGGCATTATTTTTGCCGACTTAAAGTTAAACCAGCCAAAGGTGTATGCAAAATTTTAAGAATTTTAAGAAAATCTGTGACGTAGCCCATTTACTGTTCCTTGGCCTTAAACTGACATTCTTTTTCTCTTTTTCTATTTCTCAAGATTAGGAAGTACAGAAACAACATAAGAATAAACAATAATAAAATAATATAAGTTCAACTGCCATTGATAATATTTGATTTAAGTAAGTTGAGATGAATTGTGTTATACGTATATTTTAATTGAACAGAAGAAAGATGCAGTGTGAAAAAACTGCTTGCAGGCTTTCCTTACATTATGCATCATATCCCGCATTTCAGCTAAAACCATTTTAATTTCTATTTCTGTATGCATGAACAAAATTTAATTTAGATATACAAGTTTCGTGAATCTGTTTTCTAATATAGCCAAGTACTTCCAATGAAAATGCTCTGCGGACTATTTTGTCTTAATAAATACGACATGCAACATTACTAATTAATGGAATAATAGCTGAAAATTTCTTTGTTAAATATTCCGGTACCAATAAAAGATAGATGACTAAGACATTGGCTCACCGCTGTTCACTTCAAGTGCATTATTCCACCATGCGATTAGATGATTTAAAGATTTAAAGATATGGACAAAAGTCTTCAATCTTACCTTTGATTTGTCAAGAACTTGACGTGCAAAAATGTCGAGGAGTACCGAAAGAGTTGTCTTGTTGACATGAAAAAGACGTTGCAACTTTGAACAACGGTGGTGTTTAGATGGACAGAGATCCCGAAACGATATTTAAGTTGGATTCGGCCTCGATTAATACCTATGAATTGAGCAAGTATGGTACAAAACTTTGCCATTGGGAATTTATGAAGAGAACCAAAAGCGTGTGTGGTTGACATGAAAAATAGTTGCAACTTTGAGCTATTGTGGTGTCCACACGGGCCTGGATCCCAAGGCAATATTTAAGTCGACAATGACCGCGGTGAATACCTTTGAAATAAGCTAGGACTTGTCCTGAACTTTGCCATAGGTAATTGCTGAAAAGGACCTAAAGAGTGTGTGTTGGCATGAAAATACTTAAAGTTCTAAAATCTGCAGACGGACCCGGATCTCATGTCATATTTAAGTCGGTAATGGCCTCGGTAAATACTTCTAAAATGGGCAGGATCTGGTCTATAACTTTGTCGTAGGGAATTGTCAAGGGGGTAAAAGCTAGAGTGTCTTGTTGACATGAAAAAAAACTAGTTTAGTTGCACCTTGGGGTGTCCAGGAAGCCCAGTATCCAAGAATGATATTTAGGTGGGAAATGTGCTCCGTCACCACCTTTGAAATGAGCTAGGTCTGGTTCAGAATTTTGACGTAGGGAATTGCCGAGGAGTGTATGGTTGACATGAAAAATATGAAAAGTTGTAATTTTGAACCTCTGTGGTTTGCAAACGGTCCTGGCTTCTCACAGGTCGATATGTTAGTGGGTAATGGTCTTCGATCCAGAACTTTGTCGTAGGTTACCGACAGAGTATTGTTGTTATGAACACAAAAGGTAAAGTGGCAACTTTTAACCCCTGAGTTGTCTAGACTTACAAAATACGTAAAGTTGCAATTAAGAACCCTTGTAGTTGATGCTGTTGATGGTTAAGAACTTTGTTGTAGGGAATTGCCAAGGTTTATTATAAAAAGTGAGACGGTGTCATTAAAATAATGAAACGTTGTAATTTAGATCACTTGTGGACGGTTAAAATCTCGAAAGCAGTCCTGAATTTATGTCATCGGTTTCATAAAAAGCAGTGTTCTGATGACCTGAAATAAATTACAATTTACAATTTTGTATACCTTTAGTAATCTAAATGTTGGGCGAAAGATACCAGAGGGACATTTAAACTCATTAATCGAAAATAAACTGACAACGCCATGGCAAAAAAAAAAGAAAAAGACAAACAGACAAACAATAGTACACAAAACACAACATAAAAAAATAAAAACTAAGCAACACGAATCCCATCAAACACTGGGGGTGATTTCAGGTGCTCCGGAAGGGTAAGCAGATCCTGCTCCACATGTGGCACCCGTCGTGTTGTCGTGTTGCTCATGTTAGTACAAACCAGGTAATAAGTCTAATGCGGTAGGTCACATTTGTGAAAAGGGAACGGGATTGTAGTTACGACATAAGGAACATATCCACAATAATCTGTGAAACGGATACTCCATAACGGTCAACCAACTCGTGATGGCGTCCGTAAAATTTACGAAGCGATGATTTCAATTTCGACAGAGGTAATCTTTGCCTGGGGATAGAAAAACTTTATATTTCGAATAATTAAACATTTTATAAACACAAAAGTGCTGACTGCTAGGGTGGTGATACCCTTGGAGACGAAACGCCCACCAGCAGTGGGATCGACCCAGTTGTTTTAAAAAGAAACCATAATTATAATTCGGTACACTAGACGCGCGTTTCGTCTACACCAGACTCATCAGTGAACACATCAGATGTGTATTCCGATCGTTTAGGTAGCAATACACAGTTAGAAGTTTAGTTTCGCATTATGGCCCCTGTGAATTTTTTAAATATGAAAGTTTTTGTACAATAAAATTGATTTTTAGATAATTGAAGAATAATATAGCCTTCTTAGTGGGTTTATATGAACATTTAGATTGATTTTAACATGTTTTATAGGCCATTTCTATGATTGACAGTCCGTATTTTCCTATCCGTACCGTTCATAGGTCCATAAATTATTGTAGTGTTTATCAACAAAGATTTTGCGCTCGATCTTTTCAATTCAATTTTATGGAAAAACGAGCAGGAAAGCATATGATTTTTTTTGGACCACTTGATAGATATATACCTATGGATTCAGGAAAGGTACCACTGTAATTCATTGAAATTTTCCTTTAGACCAAATTTTGGAGACTTTTGTGACATGTTCTCCCCCCTTTTTTGCTATATTTTGTATCTAAGAAATGCAGAATGTTGCCATGGTTACACCTAAAAGGGATTATATTTCACCCTTATGACCATTAGAAATCAAATCTATGGAAGATTTTCTTTCTACAAGTATATACATGCATAACACACATATAAAGCCTTCTTTGTTAGACAGGAGGGGAAAGAGGGTGTTTAAAAATTATGAGTGTCAATTTTAAGTTTTTTTCCTAACTGTGTATTGCTACCTTATGGCATTTGACAAAGCAAATAATTGCTGTTTTTTTAGACAAACATACCACGAAACTATTGATATTTATGTTATAGATACAATTCTAGGGGAGAAACAACCTTAAGTATGACAATATATGTTAGTTTTGTTGTTTATTGTCCTTAGCAACCAATATAGACATTTTGACACAAAGACTTGGTTCCGTTATAAATTGATACTTTATTGGCTACCCCTTGGAAAAGAAGATTGCACGTTATGTAGAAACCTTAGAAGGGAACGCTTTATAGTTTTTCATGCGACTAAATAAAATTTATTATTTTAGCAAGTATAAAGTCACAATTTAGCATGAATTAAGCCTAAATTTTTTCCCGCTGTTATAAATAAATTCAGTATTTACTAAATTTTAACCAAGGCTTTGGTATGGTAATACACAACAAAATTGACATTCTAGAGCTTTAAAATAGCTTTAACTTGTAAAAGTTGTCTACTCTTAAGGTTAATTTAAGTTTTTAAACAAGAAAAGACAGGGTTAGAAGGTATAGTTTTAGAAAATTGACTAAAAAAGGAGAAAATGCACTTTGACATGGCATGTTTCATAAAATCACTTTTTTGTTGCATTTCAGTGTCAACTGCTAACCTTCATAAAATATTTATTTCTGAACCGATTTTCAAAACAAGCAGGCGAAAATGCTCGTTTTAACTAGTAGAAAACAGAAATCCATTTAAAGTGGAATTGGGGGAAAAAATGTTAATCCTTAAGGTAGCAATACACAGTTAGAAGTTTAGTTTCGCATTATGGCCCCTGTGAATTTTTTAAATATGAAAGTTTTTGTACAATACAATTGATTTTTAGATAATTGAAGAATAATATAGCCTTCTTAGTGGGTTTATATGAACATTTAGATTGATTTTAACATGTTTTATAGGCCATTTCTATGACTGACAGTCCGTATTTTCCTATCCGTACCGTTCATAGGTCCATAAATTATTGTAGTGTTTATCAACAAAGATTTTGCGCTCGATCTTTTCAATTCAATTTTATGGAAAAACGAGCAGGAAAGCATATGATTTTTTTTGGACCACTTGATAGATATAAACCTATGGATTCAGGAAAGGTACCACTGTAATTCATTGAAATTTTCCTTTAGACCAAATTTTGGAGACTTTTGTGACATGTTCTCCCCCCTTTTTTGCTATATTTTGTATCTAAGAAATGCAGAATGTTGCCATGGTTACACCTAAAAGGGATTATATTTCACCCTTATGACCATTAGAAATCAAATCTATGGAAGATTTTCTTTCTACAAGTATATACATGCATAACACACATATAAAGCCTTCTTTGTTAGACAGGAGGGGAAAGAGGGTGTTTAAAAATTATGAGTGTCAATTTTAAGTTTTTTTCCTAACTGTGTATTGCTACCTTATGGCATTTGACAAAGCAAATAATTGCTGTTTTTTTAGACAAACATACCACGAAACTATTGATATTTATGTTATAGATACAATTCTAGGGGAGAAACAACCTTAAGTATGACAATATATGTTAGTTTTGTTGTTTATTGTCCTTAGCAACCAATATAGACATTTTGACACAAAGACTTGGTTCCGTTATAAATTGATACTTTATTGGCTACCCCTTGGAAAAGAAGATTGCACGTTATGTAGAAACCTTAGAAGGGAACGCTTTATAGTTTTTCATGCGACTAAATAAAATTTATTATTTTAGCAAGTATAAAGTCACAATTTAGCATGAATTAAGCCTAAATTTTTTCCCGCTGTTATAAATAAATTCAGTATTTACTAAATTTTAACCAAGGCTTTGGTATGGTAATACACAACAAAATTGACATTCTAGAGCTTTAAAATAGCTTTAACTTGTAAAAGTTGTCTACTCTTAAGGTTAATTTAAGTTTTTAAACAAGAAAAGACAGGGTTAGAAGGTATAGTTTTAGAAAATTGACTAAAAAAGGAGAAAATGCACTTTGACATGGCATGTTTCATAAAATCACTTTTTTGTTGCATTTCAGTGTCAACTGCTAACCTTCATAAAATATTTATTTCTGAACCGATTTTCAAAACAAGCAGGCGAAAATGCTCGTTTTAACTAGTAGAAAACAGAAATCCATTTAAAGTGGAATTGGGGGAAAAAATGTTAATCCTTAAGGTAGCAATACACAGTTAGAAGTTTAGTTTCGCATTATGGCCCCTGTGAATTTTTTAAATATGAAAGTTTTTGTACAATACAATTGATTTTTAGATAATTGAAGAATAATATAGCCTTCTTAGTGGGTTTATATGAACATTTAGATTGATTTTAACATGTTTTATAGGCCATTTCTATGACTGACAGTCCGTATTTTCCTATCCGTACCGTTCATAGGTCCATAAATTATTGTAGTGTTTATCAACAAAGATTTTGCGCTCGATCTTTTCAATTCAATTTTATGGAAAAACGAGCAGGAAAGCATATGATTTTTTTTGGACCACTTGATAGATATAAACCTATGGATTCAGGAAAGGTACCACTGTAATTCATTGAAATTTTCCTTTAGACCAAATTTTGGAGACTTTTGTGACATGTTCTCCCCCCTTTTTTGCTATATTTTGTATCTAAGAAATGCAGAATGTTGCCATGGTTACACCTAAAAGGGATTATATTTCACCCTTATGACCATTAGAAATCAAATCTATGGAAGATTTTCTTTCTACAAGTATATACATGCATAACACACATATAAAGCCTTCTTTGTTAGACAGGAGGGGAAAGAGGGTGTTTAAAAATTATGAGTGTCAATTTTAAGTTTTTTTCCTAACTGTGTATTGCTACCTTAAGAGATATAAATGTGTAACGGTATTTAAAGTACGATTGATGGTCAATATATTTGTTGTTTTATCTTCATAACAAAATCGAGAGAAATAACTGAAGATAACAACAAGTTTTGGACACTCGTAATTACTGCAATCTAGTTCAAATCAAGTTTCAACAAATACATATAGAAGAAAGAAAGAGTAAGCTATGTTATAAGTAATAGCAGAACTATAAATGGTATATGAGTTCCTTGCAAGGTCTACATGTCCGTCACACAAGGTTCATCTGACCTCGATCTCATTTCATGGATCTGTGATCAAGTTTAAAATAACGTGATTATGTCCGTTTGTCAGATACTATAAGTAGTAGGTCAACTATCTGTTGTGTATGGAATGATTGTAAGATGTATATGTCTAGCTGGCATGTATCACCTGACCTTGAACTCATTTTCCTGGTTCATTGGCCAATGTTAAGTTTTCATGGTTCGGTCCGTTTTTTGGTTACAATGAGCAACTTTATTTAGTGTATGGAATGGTTGTTAGGTGTACATGTCTGTCTGGCAGCGTTTATTTGACATTTAATTCCTTGTTATGGATCATTGACAATGTTAAATTTATGTGATACTTACAGTTCAACCAGTCAGGAAATCAAGGGACATATTTCAGCGTGTGCACACTTTTTATACAAATATCTAAGTATATTGAAATCAGCTATTTGTGTAGATCTTGTATTGCTGATCATTTTTGTAATTTACAGTTAGGATCTATCTATTGACGTTTTCGAGATAATTCAAAAATACTAAATAGGTCAAAAAGCCTTTACAGTTTCTACCTATATATTATAGTTTGAAGATATTGTGCAAAATTATAAAAATTAGTCAAAAAAATGTAACCAATCCTAAAAGGACTCATTCAGTGGTTTCTGTCATAATGGCTTTTTCTTATATCATGCATTGCTGATCAATTTTGCTGTTAACATTTTTTATCTTTATTTTAAACTTCTTGAAATAAGTGGCAAAAAAAAAAAAAAACTACGAAAACTCGTCAAAATTCGTCATTTAAGGATAAAACCTCCTTAAGGAGTCACCCTAATAGTTTTTGGTCACTTGGCTTTTTTTGAAGATGTATTTTGATTAATTTTGCTGTTCACCGTTTCTACCTATTTATTATAGTGTTTGAGATAATAGGCAAAAAAACTAAATTAAGTAAATTATCTTCATTTACGGACAATATCTCCTTAAGGGGTTCTCCAATGGTTTTGGTCACATTGTCATTTTTGTAGGTCTTGTATTGTTGGTTAATTTTGCTTTCAAATAGTGTTTGCATTTAATAGCCAAAAACTTGAAAAATAGCCAAAAATCGTCATTAAAATCCAATTTCTCTTTAAGGAGTCATCTGATAATTTCGATGGAAGTAGGTAGATCTTGACATTCTGAGCAGTTTTGTCCTTGTCAGATTTTCTCTATTGTAGATCCATGATCCATTTTTAACCATGGCGGTCATATTTGTTCACTAAAGGACATACAACATAAACTTTAAAATAGATACCATAAGGACCATTAACTCCAAGTTTGGTTGAAATTGGCTGAGTAGTTTCATAACAGAAGATTTTTGAAAATATACGACGTACACGAATATCAGTAAACAGCGCCGTTGAAGGCTTTAACTTCTTATGCTTCAGTTGTTTGACATTTTTGTAGATCTTGTTTTTCTGATTAATTTTGCTGTGTAAAATTTCTGCCTATCTATTATACGTGTTAAAGTTCTTGAGATAATATGCAAAAACGCAAAGATAAGCCAAAAATCGTCATAAACGGGTAAAAACTCCTTGAATGAACGTCCAATGGTTTCGATTATATTGGTATTTTTTGTAGATCTTGTATTGGTGATCATTTTTGCTATTTACAGTTCTATTTGGCTATTATGTTTAAGTCCTTTTTTGTCATATGGCACTCTAACTGTTTCGATTCTTATACATCCTTGGTTTTCAAATATTCTGCGCGTTCCTGATGAAGGTAAATCCAGAGAAGCGCTTCGGACGCATAAAATTTATAAAGTATTGTTTTTATTTTCTACCTATCTAACATAGTTGTTGAGTGATTAGACAAACACATAAAAATTAGTCAAATATCGCCTTTCAAAGGCAATAACTTTAATAAGGAGTCGTCTGATAATTTTGGTGCAAACAGGAGTAGGTAGATCGTGACAATCTGAGCATATTTGGTCCTGTCAGATTTTGTCCTAAGATATAAGACAAGGAATGCATTCACCTTAATGTTCTAGCCAAGGGGGTCATGTTTTTTGACTGACTAGGAAAACACAATCGTTATCCTTGATACACAAAGGAGCATTACCCCAAATGTGTAGGATTTTTGTTCAGTATTTTCAGATAAGAAGATCTTTGAAAAAGATTACGACGACGGACAAATGACTCCGGACGACGACGACGGACGCCAAGTGATGGAGCTAAAAAAAGTTATTTTGCCTTGATTTTGATTCTCAATTTCACTTTTGATGAAAATATGAAAGGAAATACGTGAAGTATACGTTAATGAGATATCACCAAACATTCATTATTTGACTTAGTTTTCCGATAGACATCAGTGTGAACGTATGAGTTATCAGGTTTATACCTCTATAGCCAGAATCATCTCGGTGTTATTTTGGTTCTTTTGTTTTTCTCGGTTGCATATGGTTGTTAGTTCGAACGCGGGCAGGGTAAAAGAAATTCAAATATTCCATTATTGGTCTTTACTCTTTCTCTGGTTTAATCACGTCGTTGTGGAAGCGAAAACAAGTTGGTTAGGAGTCATAAGGCAAGTAGAATGTCCTGTTGGGATGACATGTCTTTATGTTGATGGGTAATTATGAGCAAGCACGTAATATCTGGATGTGTATGTCAGTTTAGTGTAAAAGCAGGACCAATATTCATATTAATCAAGATGATCTCATTCTGAATATGGTTGAAAGTGTAATCACTGTACTATAAATAATGTTCAACACTAAAAAGACTATCTTCTTTTCTTTTCAGGAAACATCAAATATATCAGAAAGCACTAATGTAAACCCTTCCCTTAGATTATTATATGCCGTGTTAGCTGGTATAGTGGCCCTTGTCAACATCATCTACATCATTGTCTGTTTTAAGGTGCTAAGACAAAAGTTTCTTCTCCTTGCAGTAATGGGACTTTGCTTCAGCGATGCGATCTTAGGAGTGGCAGCAATGATTTTTTCAGCTTCACCAGTACTCGAGATAACAACTGGAATAAAAGAGATATGCTGGTTACAGCTTTTTCTGCTGAATTTTGGAATATGCTTAAACTACGGTTTTATTTTTCTTATTTGTCTTCAAAGATATTTGACCATTAGATCATACAATTATGGAACTGTGGCACATTTTGACCAGAAGAAATACGTGTATGTTTGTGGTATGATAATCTTAGTATTTCTAATAACTTTTGGAGTAAGTATACTTTCACCTAAAGAAGATCTAGACCAGCTGACCTATTGCACAGCATCTAACTTATATGGGAAGGGATATGTATATATTGTTGCTGTCGGATTCGGACCACCGGTAATCCTAACATTTCTCGTAGTATTGCTATCAAGCTTCTCAAGTATTCATTTATGGAGAATATATTTCAAGAACCGAAAAACGAAACCTATCTTAGAGACTTTCACAAACAGGAATACTACCTTCACTGAGCAGTCAAAACGTTCCGAACATGAACAAGATTTGCCAGGACAAACAACGAGTTCCATCGAACAAGATTTGCCAGGACAAACAACGAGTTCCATCAGCTGGAGTAATAAACAAGATAAGCTAAGTATTAAACATCTAGAAAGCAAATCACAGAATGAAGACAACCGAAAAATCCATATTCAACCGCAAAATGATGAAGATACTTGTAAAACAAATACAAAGGTAATTCAAACTGTGGCGGCCATTGACACATGGACAGTTAATTCTGTAAGTCACAAAGATGATAAGGCTATACACAGCGACAGAAAAAAGAGAAGTATTCATATTGAGAACAAGAATATGAACACACAAATGCAAACTGGAATATTTGTGCCAGTAAATAATGACCAACAACAGCAAAGGATATTTGATATATTCGAACAGAACGAAAGAGCAGACAACACAGATGACACTTTGAGAAACGACGATTTACTTCAAGTTCAGAATGAAATAATTTCAATCATGGACGACTGTAATGACCAATCTACTACCAATGAACAGCCCACGAACGAAAACATCTTAAATTGTCAAAACAAAACCGAAATGGATGACACTCAAAGAATCGTTCAGCACAAAACCCATATCACTAAAACCATGGAGAGAATGGGAGACTACCAGAGGTTTCAGCTGAGGAAATCTTGGGAAGTCCGAGCATTTGTCACAAGTATTGTCATAGCTATACAAACAATTCTTTTAACAGGACCTTTTATATCTTCGTTTTGGATAGAGATAATACACGGATCAACGTTGCCTTTGCAGACAAGATTTATTCTTTTTCTCCTGTTTTTAACAAATTCACTATCTAACCCATTAATATATGCATGGAGAATTCCAGAAATACGGCGAGAGTTCAGAAATCTTTTAAAACGAAACAATTGACTGTTGGCGGTTTCTAAACAATTTACACTCTAAAGGCAATATGTCAAATACCAACCACCAGACATTATAAAAAATGTAATCATTCTGCTGACTTTAATACTTTTCTCTTAATATTCTACCTTATAATCGTAGGACGGGCAGAACATAAATACCCTGTTATCCCACTTTCTTTGTAGTTTTTATATTTCAAAGAAGTGTTCTAAGAAAATAATTATTCAAGTGTTCTACTTGACACGAGAATAACAGAAGGAAGTAATATAGGTTGCACTTTGTTTATACAGCTGTTTCACAAGCCACGTATTTTTTGGGAAGATATATAATATTCATAGATAGGTTGTTTTGTTTACGTTCTGGTTCCCAGATATGATCTCTATGTTTCATCTCATAGATAAATAACTTGGAAATGTTGCCAGTATATAAACACATGGTTGCTGCGAATTTTGAATTTTGAGGGTCACCCAAAGTGAAGGGAGCGATAGTACAGAATTTAAGTATAAGTTTAAACTCTTAGAAATTCGGGTAATATAAATGTTGAAAATATGCCGCTCAGCCCTATGTTTTGACCTTTGAATAAAATAGTAGTGCATATCAATTTTCAATTCGAAGATATAATTTTTCACGAAACTTCAGAGTAAAAGTGGCACAGTTTTAGCCGTAAAGGGAGTTCCTATGGGAAATTGCAATGTTTATATTTACAGAAATGCAACCTATATATAACGCTATAACGCTGTCAAATGTGCAGATATCTGAACAAAGATTGACAAATACATATTTAATGGCATTTGGTACATAGCATTATCTGCATTTAACAAAACTCAAATAATAACGATTTAGATATACTATTGTATGGACACTTGTCTATCGTTGTAGAATTAATGTTGTAATTTAGTTGTGTTCTGGATATTTTTTGTAGTGAGCAAAGGTCTGGATGGGTGTTCTTCATTTCTATATTCTTCATTTTTAAGGCTATTTTTCTGTTGTTTTTTTTTTAAATTTTGTCTGTTGTTCTATATTCTTTATATTTTAGCACCTCATTATTCTGTATTTATTTTTTGGGTCTTTTTTTCTCTATTCTTTATTTCCCCCCTTTATTCTTCACATTTTCCTCATTATTATCTATTCTGTTAACCCCATCCACACCCTCTTGAGTTGCTGACTCAGTGACGTACGCCGTACATCTTCTTTCTGTTAACCCCATCCACACCCTCTTGAGTTGCTGACTCAGTGACGTACGCCGTACATCTTCTTTCTGTAAACCCCGTCCACACCCTCTTGAGTTGCTGACTCAGTGACGTACACCGTACATCTTCTTTCATATGCATGCTCCAGTTAGTGGGCGACATATATACGCCAAGCAGACCATTGAGTACTATATGAACTTTGGTGTACTTTCAAGAACGACGATCATTCGTATATTTTTATGATATACACAGCTGCCTTTGACGGACGTGTAAAAGGTACTACCAAGTTAATAAATGCATATTTTCAATATCTGTTGTAATTGTAGTTTTGCGCTGTCTTAATCCATTTAAAATTTTGTCTCGTATACCAAAATGGTGTTAAAACTTGAAAGTTCATACTTGAATCTATTATATTGTGAATTTTAGAAATGATTTTTTTTAGAAAATGACCCTGGAGTGAAATAAATTTAGGGGACATTTGCCCTATTTCTCTTAGTAAAGATTGGAATACATTTTGAAAATCGTACTAGTGTGAAAAAAAGGTAAAATCACAAAAATACTGAATTCCGAGCAAAATTCAAAAAGGAAAGTCCCCAATCAAATGGCTAAATCAAAAGTTCAAACACATCATTCCAATGGATAACAAATGTCATATTCCTGACAAGGTACAGGCAAAAAAAAAAAACACCATTCAAGTGGAATTGGTCCTACCTCATTTGATTTGAAACAAACCACTACCACAGAAGCCGCTCGTTGAGTTGTTGGATGTTCTTTGAAGTGCAAAGAGCGTGTCAACAAACAACAAAGATGTATTTTAGTTGTAATTATTGTTATATAGGGAAATAATTAAAATCTGTAAAGTTGTTTATCGAAGTATCTCTACCAGAAATGTATTAGAATCATGTTCATAACAGTGTAGACGAGACCATTGATTGGCGCGATAAAATCCCCAATTGACTGGGTCAGATTAGG
This sequence comes from Mytilus edulis, assembly GCF_963676685.1. NCBI lineage: Eukaryota > Metazoa > Mollusca > Bivalvia > Mytilida > Mytilidae > Mytilus > Mytilus edulis. The sequence goes on from NC_092348.1 coordinate 63,238,194, forward strand.
TGAACGTTCGCCTGCAACGCCTATTGCTTACGACGTACTTATTATAGACATCTAAACTGTTGGGTCACCAAAGGTTCTCAACGCATAAATAAAATAATTCGAAAAACTAATCAGGAATAACCTTTTTACTCCATTTTAGGAAGATGACATCTGTTACAAGCATAAACTTTTAGCTACCTCTTTACAAGGCGAACCAAATACAATGAAAGTTCCTACTATGTACTGGCTTCCGAAGCTGCACAAAAATATAGATTTATTTCATCTTCAAGCCATTGTTCCACTACTAAACTATCTATTGTACTTACTAGTACACTTGGTACAATCGAAAACCTGGTAATGAATTGTTCAAATCAGGCCTTTGAAAATAGTGGTATAGTGTCAAAAATTCGTTGAAAGTACTTGATGGATTGCATGCTTACATGTATATTGGAGATTTCGAATCTGTTCAACATTTTGATTTTTCTACCCTAAATACCACTTTGACTCATAATCTTATAAGAAAAAATTCACACACCTGATTAAATGGGCATTTAAAAAGTCGGAATGCGAATATATCTGTTCAAATTATATTAGGTCATTTTTTAGTAACAACAAATAACAAAGATGTATTTTAGTTGTAATTATTGTTATATAGGAAAATAATTAAAATCTGTAAATTTGTTTATCGAAGTATCTCTACCAGACATGTATTAGAATCATGTTCATAACAGTGTAGACGAGACCATTGATTGGCGCGATAAAATCCCCAATTTACCTGGTCAGATTAGGTGAACGTTTGTCTGTAACGCCTACTGCTCACGACGTACTTATTATAGACATTTAAACTGTTGGGTCACCAAAGGTTCTCAACCCTGGAATAAAATAATTCGAAAAACTAATCAGGAATAACCTTTTTACTCCATTTTCGGAAAATGAAATCTGTAACAAACATTAACTTTTAGCTACCTCTTTACAAGCCGAACCAAATACAATTAACGTGTCAATTGGACCTGCTTTGATACTATAACTGCCCTTGAATGTTTACTAGATAACATTTTTGTTCGCTATAGAGATTCCGCATATCGTCAAGTTATCGGAATTCCCATGGAGACTAACTGTGCACCACTTATTGCGGACCTGTATCTGTATTGTTAAAAGTTACAAATTATGCAAAGACCCATCAAAACAACATTTGATTCAAAAACACATATTTAGATGATATATTGGCTCTCAATAATGACGACTTTAGTATGTACACTAAAGAGATTTATCCTGCAGAACTGACTTTAAATAAAGCTAATACTAACAATGAACACTGCCTTTTCCTGGATCTTGATATCTATATCTTTAACGGGAAGCTTTATACCAAAATTTATGATAAAAGAGATAATTTTTCATTTCCTATTGTTTATTATCCATTTTCAGATGGTGACGTTCCCTTGTCATCATCTTATGGTGTTTATATATATCAACTTGTTCGATTCGCTCTTGTATGTAACAACGGATTTGATTTCAGCGAAAGAAATCTCTGTATAACTGAAAAATTATTACACCAGGGTTTTCGATATCACAAACTAGTCAAAACATTTACTAAATTTTATCACCGGTACAAGGACATCATTCGTAAATATAAATCAACATGCAGACATCTTATACATTCAGGTATTTCATATCCAATATTTTATGGTAATATTCTTTACAAAGCACAAAACTGTCTGCATTCACATCAAAATCTAACCAAACTTTTAAACAAACTTATTCGGAAGGGATATAGTTACGATACTGTTGTCAGGTCATTCAGGATTGCATATGTTGGTATTAATATTGATTCACTCATAGGGTCTTTGTATCGGAAATATACAAATTAATTCTAAAACCAGTTGTTGGCATGATACGGGTTATGTTCTTCTCATATATATTTTATGATGGTATGATACTAAACCCCTAACGGGAGGGATTGTACTTGATTTTCATATGATGAAGACATAATATTTCAATCAGTTTAATTGAGGTCTGGAGCTGGCATGTCAGTAACTGCTAGTAGTCCTTTGTTAATTTATGTATCATTGTCATTATGCTTAGTTTCTTTTGTTACCTATTTTGACATCGGACTAGGACTTCTTTTAAACGGAGTTTTACTGTGCGTATTGCTATGTGTTTCTTTATTCTACATTGGACAGAGGTACAGTCGGAGGGTTGAGATCTCACAAAACATTTTTAACCCCGTCGCATTTTTGCGCCTGTCCCAGTCAGGAGCATGTGGCCTTTGTTAGTCTTGTATGTTTTTTTTTAATTTAGTTAATTTTTATGTTATGAGTTCAGTGTGACGTCCATTTTCACTGAACTAGTATACAATTTTATTTAGGGGCCAGCTGAGGACCACCTCCGGGTGCGGGATTTTCTCGCTGCGTTGAAGACCCATTGGTGGTCTTCGGCTGTTGTCTGCTCTTTGGTCGGGTTGTTGTCTCTTAAACATATTACCCATTTCCATTCTCAATTTTGTTTTAATTTATATTGAATACTTAAACGTTCTTTACTTGTGTTTTTATTATGTTTTGATGATTTAACTGGCTTTAAAAGTTACACTGCATGTGTTGATTATTATCTTCTTTTTTGACGTCAAAGCGATTTAACATTTGCGTTTGTCGAATTATGTCATCTTTTAGTTTTTATCTGGTCTAATAAAATTATTTTAGAAGGAATGCATGATCAACTTTCAAAAGTTGTGCAAATACAAAACATATAAACAAAATATACTTCTGTCCTGTCTTTTTCGTACTTGCAAGTTATTGGACAGTAAAAAAGCTATTTGGATTAATCCTTGTGAAATTTGCATTAACGTTATTGAAAAGGTAAAATGTATAGTTTGGTGTATGTAGGAAACTAGAACTGTTCTGCTAACTACTTGTGAAAAAACCCTCGGCAACAGAAACGTATTCAACTTACTTTTTTTTTTAAATCGACCCAATTTGCATAGTAAATTTACGACTTCTTACATTTTATGAACGCAAATAAAATATGTATATAATATACTGTGCACTGTAGTTCGTACATTGTTGTAATATACGGAAATTTTTGTTCATCTAAGTATCTTTTAAGAAATGTGCTATAACTTTGTAATAAAGGGATTATCTTTCACTACATGTATGACTATGTTTGATTTGCCAAGTATCGCTAACATATGTATGGTGTATTTTAGTCAATCTGATTAAAATGACTTTCTTACTCGTCGAAGTTTTAAGCATAGCGAAATCTCATATCTATGTTTTAATACATTGCTGTTAAATGGGAATATTTGTTGTTGTCTAAGCATGTTTACAAAATTTATTCCATTTTTGTTATATAGGAACTATTTGTAGCTCTGTTTTTGTAAAAAGAAATATATGACTTAATATCTTTTCTCAGATATATAACATTTTTTTTGTATAAAAGAAAAATAAACTATTTACCTTGGTTTTTTTTTTATCAAAGTATCTTTAAAAGAAATATATTATATTGTTGTAATATGTGGAAATATTAGGCGTTTATCTAAGCATATTAACTGAAGTATCACCAACTTCTGTGTTACGTGTATATATATACAAGTCTAAATTAAAAACAACGTTCAAACCTATGATTGCGTTGGATAAAAACCGTAATTTTTATACGTGTGCATGTACAACAAATTTCGTTGTAGAGAAGTCTAAATACAGCAAAAACAACATTTTCCAAAAGACCAGACAATATATTTTAACAAAACGTATTTGACTTACAGGGCGAACAACTGATGTTCTTAAACCCTGCTGACTGCCATTGACGATTGCCAAATAAATTGTTCACAAGATTTAATAATGGATCTTTATATTAATTTAATACCAAACAGAAAACAAGAAACTTGCGACAAAGATGGTAAACAACAAACATAAGGTGCGATTTTTTTTACACTATATCCGGTTTCGACAATTAATGTCTCTTCAGTGATGTTAGGGATCGAAACAGTATTTGGAAGGCCATATAATTTACCTCAATTTAGGATAGACTCTTGAATTTTAAAGAGTCGAAATAGGATGAACGGATTATTTAAACCGGAGGGAAAATATAATACAAGCCCAAACGAAATAAATATAAACAAGTCTAAATTGAAAACAACGTTTAAACCTATGATTGCGTTGGATAAAAACAGCAATTTTTATACGTGTGCATGTCAAACAAATTTCGTTGAAGAGAAGTCTAAAAACAGCACAAACATCATTTTCCAAAAGACCAAAAGAGTGAAAAAATATATTTTAACAAAACGCATTTGACTTACAGGTCGAACAACTGATGTTCTTTAACCCTGTTGACTGCCATTGACGATTACCAAATAAATTGATCACACGATTTGACAAATGGATCTTTATATTAATTAAATACCAAACAGAAAACAAAAAACTTGCGACAATGATGGTAAACCAAAAACATGAGGTGCTATTTTTTTACACCATATCCGGATTTCGACAATTAATGTCTCTTCAGTGATGTTAGGGATCGAAACAGTATTTGGAAGGCCATATAATTTACCTCAATTTAGGATAGACTCTTGAGTTTTAAAGAGTCGAAATAGGATGAACGGATTATATAAACCGGAGGGAAAATATAATACAAGCCCAAACGAAATAAATATAAACAAGTCTAAATTGAAAACAACGTTTAAACCTATGATTTCGTTGGATTAAAACTGTAATTTTTATACGTGTGCATGTCAAACATATTTCGTTGAAGAGAAGTCTAAATACAGCACAAACATCATTTTCCAAAAGACCAAAAGAGTGAAAAAATATATTTTAAGAAAACTCATTTGACTTACAGGTCGAACAACTGATGTTCTTTAACCCTGCTGACTGCCATTGACGATCGCTAAATAAATTGATCACAAGGTGTAAGAAAATGGATTTCTATATTAATTTAATACCAAGTAGAAAACAATAAACTTGCGGCAAATATGGTAAACTACAACATGAGGTGCTAAATGTTTTATATATTTTATTTTATATATATATATATTTATGTAACACATAGTACAAATTTATATATAAGCAGAGACTAAAAAGAAAAAATAATAGAGATTTCCAATAAAATGACATTACTCGATATAACCAACCTAACTGACCGTATGTCGGCCTATTTCAATTAACGATGACGGAGGGGAGCATAAACTGCATCAACTCGTGGCTCGTTGAATACACATACTTTGTTTGAATTGGTGCTATTTTAAACTTAGGGATGATTTGATTGACAACAACCTTTGAAGGGGATGATTAATTGAGGTACAGGTAATCTAATGCACTGATCATTACTTCGTCATTTCACTTGACCAATATATTTATCTTTCAAACGATGAATCCTTTTTTAAAAAGCTACAAAATCAAAATTAAGCTTGAAAAAAAAAAATAATGGAATTTGAAGCGAGATTATATTATCATTTTTGATATAAAAGTTATTATATTAAAAAAAATAATTTAAAACACGCTGAAATGTAAACGGTTAACGACTGGCTTCCTTCTTTTTTTTTTTAGCATACTTTTATAATTTATTTCCAGACTATTATACGTACATGTATATGTATCTTCCATATTCATAACTGTCTCTATGGTCGCGCGCTTGACTCAAAGTTGATCGGGGTAAAAAAATATGGAAACTATTGGTCTTGTTCCGATCGTCGGTAAAACCATTGCCAAAGTGTGGGGAGTCCGTTTGAAGGGTCTACAGTCCCATCCGGTCAGAGTGAAAACGTTAAATCCGATGCCTCTTGTAGAGAGAATGTCACACTCTCTACACGTTTATTATGCATGTAATATTTAACACTGGACGTTAAGCATCCAACCATCAATCAATCGACAGAAGCGTAATTTGAATTTTATTGATGGTGTGGCAAATGAGTTGAATCTTTGCAATCAAAGCATCGACTTGATTAAAAGACGCCAATGCCAATAGGGAGAGGACGGTTAATAGGTGTGGTAATGCCAATAGGGAGAGGACGGTTAATAGGTGTGGTAATGCAAATAGGGAGAGGACGGTTAATAGGTGTGGTAATCATATTCTTGATAGGCCAAACACTGGCAAAACGATCCTGTCTATGAAAAATCAAGATTTGTTGAATTTTATTATGAAATAATATTTCTAGTGCGTTTTAAATCAATTAATTCCAAGGAAACTGTTGGTTAAAGGTTTAATTCTCACTATTCAGTTACAGACAGGTCCTGAGCAAAACAAAAATAATTGACAGAACTATATGTATGGCCTCCTCTAAAAAGCTTTTGTACGGATTTGGAAATATTTAGTTTAAGATTCACTATGTCTTTGAACTTTATACGTTTGACTTTTTTCAAATAAAATGGATGATAATAAATGGGTGAAGTATTAAGTCTTGCTTATATCAACCAAGGTAGAAGAGTACTACATAAAATGTAAGAATGCCAAGTGTCTGTTGAAAATTTTGTCCACCAAAAGTAACAAGTTCGTTTAAAAAAAAATCAAGCATCATATTAGTTTCACAGTTATGAACTCTTGTTTGAATAGGTTTTTTTGCAAGGTATACTTTGTCTGCTACTTAATTAAGATATTTGCATCTACCTTGTTCATTTTATGTAAGAAAGTTTTCAAGACGTTAATAATGAGGAACGAGTGAGCAAACAACACAAATGGGGATTTTTTTTATCAAAACATTTTGAAATAAATGAAAAATACCATTGTTTAGAAATTAAATGGAAGTTATAGTTTCAACTTTTATGAAGACACAAATTCTGACAAACTCTGGCCGATATTTCTAAAATTGTAAGACAAATATCCTTTTTAATATTTTTCTCGCAACAAATATAATAAAGAGACAGATAAACTAGAAAGAAAGACAGAACAAAGTATAATTGGGTCTTCATCTACAAAGAGTATTGACAAATAATTATCCTAATCAAAATCATGAAAGATAACTTAAAGCTTACGTATGAAAGGTATGAGATACGTGTGTTTATATATAATATTATGTCAATGAAAGTTAAGACGATAATCTAGGAAACCAATTAAAGATAAATTGAGCGACGTATTTAATCAAATTCAATGGTTGATAATAACCAGTCCCAGGTCCGTACGTCGAGTTACGTACGTATGTCATTTTATTGGAAATTTCTAATAAAACATACAGTATAACATAATTAACGTAGTAAATGAAAAAGAAAAAAATGATTATAGTAAAATGTTAATTAGTTTTTTTTTAGATGCAAGGCTTTAGGTTCCTTGTGAATTAGAACTATATACGAAAGTATTTTATATCATTCACTACTGAATAACAATTTAATAATATTCTATTAAGTATAAATAGTCTCTCAGTTTAAAATTAAGTAATGTTTGATGAATATTTTCTTAGTTTGTTGGTATCTATATATTAATGATATTAAATAATTCCACTTTTAAAGATAAATATCTATAACAGAAATATCGTTTTGTAAATTTTTTCTTCATGCTTTCCGAAGTTTTCACAGCCTATGATTAAAATAAAAATTATCATGTCGTAAACATTCCGAAATAATTAGTTTATTATGGGACTTTATATATAATGTCGAATATTAATAAACTTATCCCAGGTTTATTGCCACAATGCACATTAGCACGTTGTATTAAATACTACACACACAACGCGTACATGGATAATTTCAAAACATGAATAATATAATTGTGTTATTATAATTATACTTGATATTTAATAATATCTAATAATATGCGCATTATTGTAATACATATGCTTTGTCAAAAGTCAAATAGGTTACAAAATACAAATGATTTTTTTTATTGCAATCTAGTCTTTTATTTTACTTTCTGATCTACAAATGAAATGTGTTGATATATTCAATGTCACTTGGTAGGGCATTCACAGAGGGTTCGTGTCAAGGACATAGAAAACTACCTGTATTAATGATCGAAAATTTTTGAGAGGTACCGAGAATTTTGTTTCCAAAGACATCCGAATGGCCCATAGAAGCTACCAAATCTTCAACTTGAATAATAGTGAACCCTCTATCGGGTTTAGCAATCGGAGATTAGTTGGAGATATATAACGACTTAAATTATTCGGGTTACCAAAATTCACCAATTTATAGGCGTTAACCCGCAAAAAAGAGAAATATCAACAGTAATGTTTTACGAAGGTTTTATTGATTAATTCGAAATCTATCCTACTTCTATTAATAATGTAAATATTAATATTATAAAAGCAATGATATTGCATTAACCATAGTATCGTTTTATTTGTTGTGATACTGGATGTTTCATCTGCTCACTGCTAGAATAAATAGATTGAAAGTTAGCATTCATCATGCTCATCCTACCTAAATCGAGTATAACAGTAGATTTCTGAAAAAAAATATTGTATTGTATTGTACAGAGAGCAAATGGATAAACTTTATTTAAATTGGAACATGTAGGTAAACCTTTTTTTTCGGGAAAAAGCTGTTTCTTTGGAAAAAATTCGTCTATAAACGTTTGTTTTTTTAGTTTATTACACAATTCATTCAGTCTATAATACAAAGAACTAGCTTTTTTGTGTCTGTACAATTTGATTATTTGCTAATAAAATTTTTCTTTAATGCTCTTCAATGCTTTACAAAAAATCTAAGATTCACAACTAGATCGGCCTTAATTAATTGTTGAAATTCGCGATCACCTTAATGGAATTGAATTTTTGATATTAATTTTTGATATTTTAGATTATTTGAAAAAGCCTCAAACAAACTTTGTGTCAAACTTTACCATCAACAAAATTTTTAACACCATTATTAATGACTGTTTAAATCAATGTTCAATCTTAAGAACATCTTACGGCTGACGATGTCATATTTTCCGTTTTATTTCAAGAAAAACAAACCGTAAAAAAACGAGATAATAAATCAAGTTTAAAAATATATAAAATTTCTATGAATATTGCGGAATTCTACAATATTATAGAAACAAGTAAAACAAGAAAAAACCGAGGAAAACACAAAACGGAAAGTCCCTAATAAAATTACAAAATAGAAAGCTCATACACATTAAACCAATGGATAACAACTGTCATAATCCTGATTTGGTACAGACATTAGTGTTAAAAATTGTGGATTGAACCTGGTTTAACAGCTAGCTAAACCTCTCACTTGTATTGCAATCGGATTACATTTCATTATATTGACAAAAGTGTGTGAACAAAACAAATAGACATAATAGGTAAACATGTTAAAAATAGGGGTACAGCAGTGAACATTGTGTTGTAATCTTAACAACTATAAAAACAAACAAATATGACAAAATAAAAAGAAAAACTAAAAGGCATAAAGCTAAAAAGCGCATTAGCAAAAACGAAAGACAAGAATGCAAAATTTTACATTTGCACAATAAAATAATGACGGGATGTATAAGTACAGAGCCACGTCAAATGGGTTCTCTAAGTACCCCGACTACTACAAGAATATACAAACTTATAAAAGTTAAATGAAATTAAAAACATTAAATAATATTTGTCTTGGCATTATAAACAAATACATGAATGGAATTTTCCTACATTGAAAGACTAAAAAAACCACTTATTAATGATCTAATAAAATTGAGAATGGAAATGGGGAATATGTCAAAACCCGACCAAAGAGCAACCAACAGCCGAACGCCACCAATGGGTCTTCAACGCAGCGAGAAAATCCCGCACCCGGAATTGGTCCTCAGCTGGCCCCCAAAAAAAGTTGTGTACTAGTTCAGTGAAAATGGAAGTCACTCTAAACTCCAAAACATATAAATGAACTAAAATTAAAAAAACATATAATAGTTATAGGAAGATGCGGTATGAGTGCCAATGAGATAACTCTCCATCCAAATAACAATTTATAAAAGTAAACCATTATAGGTCAAGGTACGGCCTTCAACACGGAGCCTTGGCTCACACCGAACAGCGAGCTATAAAGGGCCCCAAATATTAGTAATGTAAAACCATTCAAACGGAAAAACTACCGGTCTAATATATATAAAAACGAGAAACGAGAAACACGTATGAACTACATAAACAAACGACAACTACTGTACATAGACTAACAAAGGCCAGAGGCTCCTGACTTGGGACAGGCGCAAAAATGCGGCGAAATTAAACATGTTTTGTGAGATCTCAACCCTCCGACTATACCTAAAGATAATAAAAAAAAATAAAGAAACACATAGCAATACGCACAGTAAAACTCAGTTTAAAAGAAGTCCGAGTCCGATGTCAGAATAGGTAACAAAAGAAACTAAGCATAATGACAATGATACATAAATTAACAAAGTACTACTAGCAGTTACTGACATGCCAGCTCCAGACCTCAATCAAACTGATTGAAAGATTATGTCTTCATCATATCCCTCCCGTTAGGGGTTTAGTATCATACCATCATAAAATATATATGAGAAGAATATAACCCGTATCATGCCAACAACTGGTTTTAGAATAAATTTGTTTATTTCTGATACAAACCCCCTATGAGTGAATCAATATTAATACCAAAATATGCAATTCTTAATGACAAGTAAAAACAAACTACAAGAGTTAACATTGCAAATAAGCTAAATATTACAAATTTGTTAAATAATGATATATATAAATATGAAATCATTATATCTTAAAATTGTCTGATCAGAAAATACGGAAACAATGGCTGAGCATATGATTAAACGGAACGAGAAGTATAAAACAATGTTTGATTCATTATTTTGAAATGTAACTTTTCAAACAAACACCACAGAATGATGATGCAAATGGCAAATATATCACTTCCTAGAAACTGATTTGATTACGGCAATTTGTATTTATCAAATTTATAAACACTACAAATGTTTTGAACCGGAAGCTCTTTTCTGAATGTTTTGTCATCAGGAATACTTAATCCTAAATGAGTTAAAGCTAGGGATGCATAAATTATCTCAAAATATATAAAATATAAAATAAATTAAAATATTTGTTAACATTTCTAGAACTTCATTATATCAAAAAAATGTCTAATGTATTAATCATTAGAAACATGAACAAATATGTCACGCTGCATACATATGCATATGAATTCTGCTTGTAATGTTGTACTATTTTTACAAAGTTACGAGCAAATGAAGCAGCATTTTATATGTTAACAAAGGACAGAAACCCAAAATGCAAACACGATTTGAAAATTTAAACTAAATGAATAGGATTTTTCGTTAAAATAACTTTGTTATGGTATATTGTTGTACAAATTTTAGGTTAGATTTGTGGGATCCTTAGATTTTGTTTCGTGCAACAAGGTCGCCGCATATTTATTGTATTTTAACGTCGTCTCTTTCTTGTTAAATCATACATGAACTTAGCCAAAACCCCTTTCAAAAGTCAACCGAATTAAAAATGTATTCAATTAGCATGATTAGCTCTCGTTCTAGGACTAAATATAAACCACAATATATGGTAACAAATCACAATATTATAAGGATTTAAACCTTCTAAATAAAACTTTAAAATCTTTTGTATTTTTAAGTAATTATGAAATGAACAGTTGCAGGTACTCTAAAAAAACAAATACTGCTTGAAAATCTCCTCTCTTTTTGCTGTTTCCATCAAATGTTTTCATTGCTGACTGGACTGCATCTATCAACTAGATTGATGGATGTACTTGTTTTGTTTCAGCAGATGTACAACACAATTTTTGTATGACAAATAATGCAATAACAAAAAGCACTACAAGATCACCAGTTACTGTTCCGGCTATAATTGCTGAATTATTGTCTTCTGAAAAAAGAACGATTCTATAAGTAATGATAATTTCTTTAATTGCACTGCTAGGCAACATTTTGTTTTTAAATATATTTTTTTACATCTAGGCTTATATCTAAACACAAACAACTAATATATCACGTCTTTGTGCAAAGACATTCGATTAAATAGATATTATGGTTGGTCCATAACCGCCGTTCGAAAAATAGATTGATGTCTAACGTGACTAGTGTTTTAAATGTATTTCAAAGCTGAGAATACAAATACAGAAAACCACCCTATATTACTGAATTGAGTGCAAGAATATTCATGTCAAGACACACGTTTTCCTTTTTTTAAATGCAAAATATTAACAAGGAGAAAGCTTCTAATTAAATTGTCATTAAAAAACGACGATCAGAATTATTTACAACAACAGGGTAACCAAATCATACAAAGGGTAACATTCAAATGCCTCTGATTTAACTCCTCTAATAAAAAGCAAGCCTACAAAAAAAGGTGGCGTACAAAAAGGCCAATTGATTTATAAAGACAACGCAATCAAATACTAATTCTAACTTTAATCCACAATTAACATCGGAAATACCACAGGACATTGAATATCTCTGACTTTTAAAATGATTTATGTTTTCCGATTCGCAGGACAATCAGTATTTGGTGTAATCAGAGTTTCTAGAATTTTCTGCTTATGAACAGATACATTCATTTATTGTCATGAGTAATATGAAGTTGTTCTGTTTATTTTTGATAAATTTTATTGTCAGCTTTAGCTCTAGAATTTTCTGCTTATGAACAAATACATTCATTTACTGTCATGAGTAATATGAAGTTGTTCTGTTGATTTTTGATAAATTTTATAGTCAGCTTTAGCTCTAGTATTTTCTGCTTATGAACAGATACATTCACTTACTGTCATGAGTAATATGAAGTTGTTCTGTTGATTTTTGATAAATTTTATAGTCAGCTTTAGCTCTAGAATTTTCTGCTTATGAACAGATACATTCACTTACTGTCATGAGTAATATGAAGTTGTTCTGTTGATTTTTGATAAATTTTATAGTCAGCTTTAGCTCTAGAATTTTCTGCTTATGAACAGATACATTCACTTACTGTCATGAGTAATATGAAGTTGTTCTGTTGATTTTTGATAAATTTTATAGTCAGCTTTAGCTCTAGAATTTTCTGCTTATGAACAGATACATTCATTTACTGTCATGAGTAATCATATGAAGTTGTTCTGTTGTTTTTTTGATAAATTTTATAGTCAGCTATAGCTCGTAGCAAGGTTTTGTTAAGTTAGATAATTCGATCTTCAATTTATCAAATTGTTTTTTTAACCTTCAAATATAAGCAGATCTGTTTAAATATGACATTGGAAAAGCATTGCTTTCGTTCACGTTAAATTGAAATGATACTAGCAAACTTAAACTCTAATCTGGGATATGTCACACGTGTTTTACCCAAGTAATTTTTTCCCCGTAGAAGTATTAACTATCAGTATAAACAAGAATGATTTGTTAAAATTCAACAATTTTTGAAGACTGCACACTTTTAATAAATGTTTAGACTATATGTTTTACGAACAGATAATGAAAAGGTTAAACACTTCTTAATGAAACCTTTCAAACCTTTATTTCATTGTTAAACATTCTTGAACTCATCCATTGTTCAATGTCGCATCAATACAACTACTGTACACGTGTGTGTAAAAGAATATAATTATAAAAACAAGAAAATGTGGTATGATTGCCAGTGAAAATATTCTACACCAGAGACCAAATGACATAGAAATGATAATAAATAGGTCTCCAGTCATTAAGGTCGGCCTTAAACAATGAGCAAAGTCTATTCCACGTACAAAGTTTAAAAATCCCCGAAATGACAATTGTTAAACAATTCAATCTAGAAAACCAATGGTGAGACTTGTGTAAAAAAACGAAAAATGAATATAATATACAACACATGACAACCAGTGAATTACAGGTTACACACAGAATATGGCCGGGTAAATTGATATAAGGAGATGTAGTATGAACCACACCAACAAACGACAACTACTGAACATTAGATTCCATACTTATGACAAGTGCAAACAAATGCAGCAGATTTAAACGTTTTAATAGGTACCAACCATAGACAGCCACACTATAAAATATCAATTAAAATGGCTTAAAGCCTGTTTGTTAGCACCAAACTCTCCAATAACTTTGTACAGTGGTGAAACGAGACATCTTAAGTAAACACCATATATCAATCGGATATAAGAAGATGTGGTATGAGTGCCAATGAGACATCGCTCCATTGAAGTCATATTTTGTAATCCATCATAGGTCAAAAGTACGGTCTTCAGCACAGAGCCTTGACTCACACTGAACAGCAAGCTATAAAGGGCCCCAAAAATGACTAGTGTTAATAAATAAACTCATTATAGATACCAGGACTAAATTTATTATATACGCCAGACGCGCGTTTCGTCTACTTACTCATCAGTGACGCTCGAATCGTCTACTTACTCATCAATGACGCTCGAATCGTCTGTCTACTTACTCATCAGTGACGCTCGAATCGTCTACTTTCTCATCAGTGACGCGCGTTTCGTCTACTTACTCATCAGTGACGCTCAAATCCAAAAAAGTTAAAAAGGCCAAAGAAAGTACAAAGTTGAAGAGCATTGAGAACCAAAATTCCTAACATTTTTGCCAAATACAGCTAAGGTAATATATACCTGAGGTAGAAAAGCGTTAGTATTTCAAAAAATTCAAAATTTGTTAACAGTAAATTTATAAATATAACCATATCAATGACAATTCATGTCAGCACAAAAAGTGCTGACTACTGGTCTTGTGATACCCTAGGGGGAATAAATCTCCACCAGCAGTGGCATCGACCCAGTGGTTATAAATAAACTCATCATAGATACCAGGACTAAATTTAGTATATACGCCAGACGCGCGTTTCGTCTACAAAAGACTCATCAGTGACGCTCGAATCTAAAAAAGTTAAAAAGGCCAAATAAAGTACGAAGTTGAAGAGCATTAAGAACTAAAATTCCTAAAAGTTTTGACAAATACAGCTAAGTTAATATATGCCTGAGGTAGAAAAGCCTCAGTATTTAAAAAAATCGAAAATTTGTTAACAATAAATTTATAAATATAACCATATCAATGACAATTCATGTCAGCACAAAAAGAGCTGACTACATGGCCTGTGATACCCTCGGGGAAATAAATCTCCACCAGCAAGTTTTGCCAAATACAGCTAAGGTAAACCATTCAAACAGGAAAACCAAAGGTCTAATCTATATAAAATTGAGAAACGAGAAACACGTATAAACCACATCAACAGACGGAAACCACTGAACACCAGATTTCTGACTTTTGAAAGGTGCAAAAAATGCAACGGGTTTAAACGTTAAATAGACACCAACCTTTACCTAAATATTCTTACATATGTTAGGTTCGTTTCTATTTTTCATTTGTTTTGTATGCTGTTCTAAAACACTTCGGAAAGAATAAATTTGCTGGTGTGCATTATCTTGCAGTTGAAAAAATCGGATGAAAGAACACAAACTTACAAAAAACAAACAAAAAATACAGCAGCCACTCACAAATTGCCCCTTTCGAAATTCCCGTCTCTCTTTCTCTCTCGATCTATCGATCGATCCAGCAATAATCCAGCACGCAATAAAAGTCTTTATTCCGGGATGTCTTGATAGGCCAAGTGAAACGGTCAGCCTTGAAAGAATAAGTTTCTTATCAAAGAACTTTACTCACCAGACCTGGAACCGGCGTTACTACTGGTAGTATCCAAAGGGATATTATCTGCTGCTGTAAAATAATTTATATTTGTATTAATAACTTACACTAATTCTGAACATACAATAGATAGATTTTTTTTACATTAATCAACGAGACAGAATACGGACGTACAAATAAGCAACAGTCATTGATTGAACCTAAGTTTTGTGAGAGTATATATTTCACCAGATTGATCAAATTTTTCTAGAATGTAGAATTTTCCATGCTTTCATTGAAAATATGCTAAAAAGTATTGGTTATCGTTCTATAACAACGCTCGATGTAAAAATAAGTAATTTCCGCTAATATATTTTACCATCAATAACTAATCGAAATCCGAGAAATGTATATGGGTATTGCTATTAAAAAAGTAAAACAAAAATACTGAACTCAAAGGCAATTAAACTATCTCTATCCATTATAATATTCAAAATAATAACCAAAATCTGCAAAATTTCCCTTAAAATCACGAATTCAGGGGCAGCAAGGAAACAAAAGGTTGTCTGATGTGTCTGAAAATTTAAGGACGGATTTCACTATACTGAACATTCTTGCTGTTTACAATTTTCTCTATCTATAATGAACTTGGCCTAGTAGTTTCAGAGGAAAATATTGCGAAAAATTGTGAAAAAGGACAATAACTCAGGAAGGGGTCAATTGACAATTGTGATCATGCCGACTTATTCGTAAAGCTGACTTTGCTAAACAGGTTTTCTGTCTACGGTTTATCTTTTTCTATTATAATATTCAAGATAATAACCAAAATCTGCAAAGTTTTCCATAAAATAACGAATTCAGGGGCAGCAAGGAAACAAAAGGTTGTCTGATGTGTCTGAAAATTTAAGGACAGATAGATCTTGACCTGATGGCCAATTCAATCCATATCATATTTGATCTTAATGCTTTAGTTTCAGAGATATAATTGATGTTCTATTTTTAGTCATTGCGGCTATTTTGGTTCATGGGCGGCGTTATCGGATACATTTTTTAACTTAGATACTCTAAGGATGAATAAGGCCAAGTTTGGTATAATTTTGGCCAATAGTTTTAGAGGAGAAGATTTTTGTAAAAGTAAACGGACAACGACGACGAACGCCGGTCGCAAAGTGACGAGTAAAGCTCACTTGGCCCTTTTAGACCAGGTCAGCTGAAAAAGGGAAGTCCCTTAGAATTGACGAAATGAAACACTATCAATCAACGGAACAAGTGTTTTTGTCTTGTTTCTCCTCATATCTTACCTATTCGGCTGCTAACCATTTGGTCTCAAACGGTCTCGATAACGATATTTAGTTTTTATTGTTGTGCACATTTAAATTAGGATTGCATGTTTATTATTGTGTTTTCATTATTGCAAGTGCTAGGTTTATCTAGCTATAAAACAATGTTTAAATCAACCATTATACATAAGGAAATGAATACCAAGTCAGTACTATGACAGTGGTTTGTCATTCGTTGTTGTGTTTTAGCTTTTCATTTTGCAATTTGATCAAGTGATTTCCGTTTTGAATTTTTTCTTTAGAGTTAGGTATTTTTGTAATTTTATTTTTTACAAACGTCATTACTTACTTGGAGTATCCATTGTAACTGTTGATGTTAATTGAGTATCTTGTGTTGTAATTACTGTAGTTTCAACCGTATTTGGGGTTGATGCTAGAGCGTCAGTCGTTGTCTCCATTGTTGTTCTGACGTCACTTTCTTGTGCTGTAAAAGTAAGGAAAATTAATGAATTGATTAATGTTAATTAATATGCAAAAACAAAGTATAAACAAGTGTCCATACTAAGCAATATTTAGAAAAACTTTAATCATGTTAAAACTTCGTCAAACCGTAGCAGTCTAACATTTCTGTCATTTATTTTTTTAGTGTTTATAGTAACAAAGAGCACATCAACTATTTAAGGTAAACGAATCGTAACCAGTAAGGTCTGCGTTATTCCCTTTGTCGTACGATTATGAATATGACTACTAAAACTGAAGAACAAAGGATAATAACAACAACAAAAATTCATACAGTAGTCATTATATATTACAGGAGGAATAAATTGAATGAACACATTTAAAAGTAATATAAACATAGGTTTGACATTTGAGTGCAAATATGTGATATATGACTTCGTCTTCTTCCAAATATTATTTGGATATAATTTGAGAAACAGAATGAACTGAACATTACATTTTTTTGTAGGTAGGGCATAGTTGTTTTCAATAATAAACCAGCTACATCTTCACCGACTTATGTGACATTTGTATAGATCTCTGCTTTCATTATGTTATTGTTCTATTATAATGCCATTATGTTATTGTTCTATTATAATGCCATTATGTTATTGTTCTATTATAATGCCATTATGTTATTGTTCTATTATAATGCCATTATGTTATTGTTCTATTATAATGCCATTATGTTATTGTTCTATTATAATGCCATTATGTTATTGTTCTATTATAATGCCATTATGTTATTGTTCTATTATAATTTTGAAAAAACTTTGAACGACAAAATTGTTTTATATCTCTTCCTGTGTGACGTTTACATTCGGACGTCAAACACGCGACTCTACACTAGAGTTGATGTGAACCTTGCCATTCAGTCACAGGACGTCAAATATTTCAATCCTTTATGAGTTGATTTTAAATACATATATACGTAAGCAATGAGTGTGGTTGTTAGATTTAATAGATGCTTTTTTGTGCTTCTTTGTTTATTATCTATTTGTTTTTGTTCTTATTGAGATTGTGACACGGTGATGACTGCTGTACCCCTATTTTGACAACTTAACGTATTATGTTTGTTTTGTTCACGCATCGTCGTAAATATAATGGAATTTGATGCGACTGTCATACAAGTGAGAGGTTCAGCGCTATTAAACCAAGCTCTATCCACCATTTTCTACATTTGAAAATGCCTGTACCAAGTCAGGAATATGACAGTTGTTGTCATTCGTTGATGTGTTTTAGCTTTCCATTTTGCAATTTGATCAAGTAATTACCGTTTTGAATTTTTTCTTTAGAGTTAGGTATTTTTGTAATTTTATTTTTTACAAACGTCATTACTTACTTGGAGTATCCATAGTAACTGTTGATGTTGATTGAGTAGCTTGTGTTGTAATTGCTGTAGTTTCAACAGTATTTAGGCTTGACGCTAGAGCGTCAGTCGTTGTCTCCATTGTTGTTCTGACGTCACTTTCTTGTGCTGTACAGGTAAGCAAAATTAATCAATTTATTAATGTTTATTAATATATGCAAAAACAAAGTATAAACAAGTTGTCATTTTAAGCAATATTTAGAACAACTTTAATCATGTTAAAACTTCGTCCAACCGTAGCAGTCTTATATTTCTGTCATTTATCTTTGAGTGTTTATAGTAACAAAGATCACATCAACTATTTAAGGTAAACGAATCGTAACCAGTAAGGTCTGCGTTATTCCCTTTGTCGTACGAATATGAATATGACTACTAAAACTAATAAATAAAGGATAATAACAACAACAAAAATTCATACAGTAGTCATTATATATTACAGGAGGAATAAATTGAATGAACACATTTAAAAGTAATATAAACATAGGTTAGACATTTGAGTGCAAATATGTGATATATGACTTCGTCTTCTTCCAAAAATTATTTGGATATTATCTGAAAAACAGAATGAACTGAACATTAGGTAGGGCATAGTTGTTTTCAATAATAAACCAGCTACATCTTCACCGACTTATATGACATTTGCATATATCTCTGCTTTCATTATGTTATTGTTCTATTATATGTCATTATGTTATTGTTTTATTATAATGCCATTATGTTATTGTTCTATTATAATGCCATTATGTTATTGTTCTATTATAATGCCATTATGTTATTGTTCTATTATATGCCATTATGTTATTGTTCTATTATAATGCCATTATGTTATTGTTCTATAATAATGACATTACGTTATTGTTCTATTATAATGCCATTATGTTATTGTTCTATTATAATGCCATTATGTTATTGTTCTATTATAATGCCATTATGTTATTGTTCTATAATAATGACATTACGTTATTGTTCTATTATAATGCCATTATGTTATTGTTCTATTATAATGCCATTATGTTATTGTTCTATTATAATGCCATTATGTTATTGTTCTATTATAATGCCATTATGGTATTGTTCTATTATAATGCCATTATGGTATTGTTCTATAATAATGCCATTACGTTATTGTTCTATTATAATGCCATTATGTTATTGTTCTATTATAATGCCATTATGTTATTGTTCTATTATAATGCCATTATGTTATTGTTCTATAATAATGACATTACGTTATTGTTCTATTATAATGCCATTATGTTATTGTTCTATTATAATGCCATTATGTTATTGTTCTATTATAATGCCATTATGTTATTGTTCTATTATAATGCCATTATGTTATTGTTCTATTATAATTTTGAAAATACTTTATACGACAAAATTGTTTTATATCTCTTCCTGTGTGACGTTTACATCTGACGTCAAACACTCGACTCTGCACTAGATTTGATGTGAACATTGCTATTCAGTCACAGGACGTCAAATATTTCAATCCTTTATTGGTTGATTTAAAATACATATATACGTAAGGAATGAATGTGGTTGTTAAATTTAATAGATGCTTTTTTGTGCTTCTTTGTTTAATATTTATTTGTTTTTGTTCTTATTGAGATTGTGACACGGAGATGACTGTTGTACCCCTATTTGACAATTTTACCTATTATGTTTGTTTTGTTCACGTATCGTTATTAATATAATGGAATTTGATGCGACTGTCATACAAGTGAGAGGTTTAACGCTATAAAACCAGGTTCAATCTACCATTTTCTACATTTGAAAATGCCTGTACTAAGTCAGGAATATGACAGTTGTTGTCCATTCGTTTGATGTGTTTTATCATTTGATTTTGCCAATTGATTTGGGACTTTCCGTTTGAATTTTTCTCGGAGTTCAGTATTTGAAGGATTTTACTTTTTTTTTCGTTCTCTACAATGAATAATAAAATATCGAGCATGCATCTACTGTGCTCCTTATTGCAATTTATTGCATTTTCCTTTATTTTTGTGATAATATTCAATATGATGCCACACGCTTGAGGTGGAAATTATCTTCAGAAACCAAGGGCGCACGTGACATTGTCAATGTAACTATCAATGACGTCATATGCAAAATAGTGATAAACAGATTATTAGTGGTCTTTCAATTGCGAGGATGTTTCTCGGCCATTTCTCATTTCAGGGCTGTCGCCCTTGGATAAGATTGTCGCTGAGGTACACCTTCTCGTTTTAAAACCATCGATAACCTTAAGTATACAAAATTGATACACATGATAAATAACATTCTAACATGGTTTGATGAGTATGAATTTCTCACTAGTTAATACGGACAGTTTCAATTAGTATCTTATCTAACATGTTATTTCTTCTACGTCATAACATGTATGTCTTATTTTCTGTTTGCCCACCCTTTGTCATACAGGTGAGATGTTTAGCTAGCTGTAAATAATGTTTGGTCCACCATTTTATACATAAGAAAATGCCTGTAGCAAGTCAAGAATATTACAGTTGTTTTTCTTTCGTTTAATTGTTTGAGATTTTGATTTTGCCATTTGAGTACGGACTTTCCGTTTTGAATTTTCCTATGAGTTGTTGTTGTTATAGGTAGAATTACTTCCCTTACGTAAGGTGTTTTTTGAAACATTGTATCATATTGATACAATAATAATAATAATAATAATAATAATAATAATAATAATAATAATAATAATAATAATAATAATAATAATAATAATAATAATAATAATAATAATAATAATAATAGTAATAATAGTTATAATAATAATAATAAAATACGCCAACGCTAACCAAATCCTATGTGAAGGTATTTGTCGTTATAAATGACTTCACAATAACCATAAAATGTCCTCTAGAATCTGTTTTGATCATTTTAATTTCAACTCAAACATTGATAAAATTTGTTAAACTTTCTCATATGAAAGATTTTACTTCCCTCACATATTTTCCTTGTATGTTCTGAAATATTAACATGCTGAGGTTAGCAAATATTTATTTTAGATAAAACACTGTTATTTGTTTTTTTCTTCAAATTATAGTATATTTGTACCTGTACAATCTTTGAAATTAAAGTCAACCAGCATTGTGCTTATTCCATGACACATTGCGCCTGCATCACCGAGTTTTGTCTTGTTTTGTAGAAATAACTTTAGGCCTAACAATTCACAACATGTCAGTGGATTGTCACTTAAATCCCTTAAAAAGAGAAACAATACATTTAAACTTTGAAATCATTCGTTTTACAGCGTTCATGGAGCATGTACATAATCCCTGCGTCTTAATTTGTGAATAAGATTATCAATTAATCATTGAATAAACCCATTATTGCAAATGGTGGCATGTACATGAAGTTCGAGGAACAACAGAAAGAAAGGAAATACTTCGGTTTTACGTACTGTTCTACTTCAAATTTTTCAAAAGTATACAATTTTTTTTAATTGTCGTTTGTTTTTTGTTCACTTCAGTGTTTCTGTTGTGTCGTTGTTTTCTTCTTATAGTTGATGTTTTTCTCCGGGTTGCGTTTGTAACCCGGATTTGTTTTTGTCTCCCTCGATTTATTACTTTCAAACAGCAGTATACTACTGTTGCATTTATTTATATTATTTATGGGAGACTGCTCCGAGCTCTCAACCCAATTAATATAATGCACGAGTACCTTAACAACATTTAACAATTGTAATTTAAAATATTGAACAAAATATAAACGAATGAAATTATGTAAGGAAAATGGTATGTGTTATCCATTTGTATTTAATTCTTCTTAAACTATCGAGTTCATGCGGTTTACATCTAGTTTACATAATTTGACAATGGAACTTATAGTTTCAAAGGTACCAGACTTATAACTTAATACGCCAGAGGCGCGTTTCGTCTACATAAAACTCATCAGTGACGCTCACATCAAAATAGTTATAAAACCAAACAAGTACAAAGTTGAAGAGCATAGAGGACCCAAAATTCCAAAAAGTTATACCAAATACAGCTAAAATAATCTATGTCTGAGATTATAAAATCCTTAGTATAATTCATAATTTTATAAACAGGAAATTTATAAAAATGACCATACAATTGATATCCATGTCAACACCGAAGTGTTGACTACTTGGCTTTTGATAACCTCGGAATGAAACATCCACCATCAGTGCCATCGACCCAGTGGTGTAAAATATAACAAAAGTAGTAGTTAATATGTGTAAATATAGTTAATGCTGAACTGATGTTTATTCATGCACTGAAATAAGTAAAAAGAGATAAATTACTTGCATTTTGAAAACCCACAAAACCAACAATGGATGAAAGACAATAGTAGCCGACATGCAGTTTACTCAAACGGTGACATATTTCATGCGTATCTGTATATACTTAACTGGTGACAAATATCATGTGTATATGTATGTACGTAATTGGCGACAAAAGAAGGACGAAAGATACCAAAGGGACAGTCAAACTCATAAATCTAAAACAAACTGACAACGCCATGGCTAAAAATGAAAAAGACAAACAGAAAAACAATAGTACACATGACACAACATAGAAAACTAAAGAATAAACAACACGAACCCCACCAAAAACTAGGGGTGATCTCAGGTTCTCCGGAAGGGTAAGCAGATCCTGCTTCACATGTGGCACCAGTCGTGTTGCTTATGTGATTACAAATCCGGTAAATAGTCTAATTCGGTAGGTCACATTCATGAAAGGGAAGGGGATTGTAGTTTCGACGTAAGGAACATATCCGATATCATGTGTGAAACGGTTATTCCATAACGGTCAACCAATTCGTGATGGCGTCCGTAAAATTTACGAAGGGATGATTTCAACTTCGCCATTTGGAACTCTTGGTTGAATAGCTTCCTTGTGAGCAGTAACCCTCTATCAAGAAAATCATGATAGGAAATGCAAGCACGGGAATATCGTATCAATTGGGAGATATATACCCCGTATGCAGGTGCTGCTCAAAATGTTGCTACTTCAAATCGAAAGTTCACAATTGGAAAGTTGAAATCATCTCTTTTGTCAAGTATCATGTGCATATGTATGTACTAAATTGGTGACACATATCATATGATATGAACGTTCTTATCTGACGACAAATACCACGTGTATCTATACGTTAATTTAACAAGTTTTTAAACTGCATGAGCCGAACTTGTAAAAGTTTTAAATGTATTCTAAAATTTTGTACTACACCTAACTTTACTTTTTGCCTACTTTAAAATTCATTTTTAACCGCAGAAGTATGTTTGTATACTGGTGACAGTCCCAAGTTATGTCTCCGTGAGATGAACATAGAGGTCATATCTGGGAACCAGTATGTCAACAATTCTCCCCAAAAGAGGTGTGGTTTGAGAAAGCGCTTTTTTTTACCAAGGGCAACCAGACTTGTTTTCTTGCAACATATCAAAATAGGTAAATTCACAACTCTTTCTATTATAAAATGACTGTATCTGAGTTATCTTCCCTTATGTGGCAAAATTGTAAAATATGGATCTTACAAAAATATAGTGTTTTATTTTTTTTAGAAAATACAGCCGTTAATATGATCTGCTACTTCAAATTCAAGATGGAGGAAGACACTCAAGCCACCTTGAGCACTAACAATAAACTAATCTATTAATGATTTACATCGTCAGACGAACTGTGCATGTATGATGAACAATATATTAATAAAAAATGCATGCTTACTAGAAAAAATACAGAACGCTTTTCAAAATCCACAATGAAAAGACTTAAAAAAAAACGTTTTTCATGCACATTTGTTGTAATTGGAAATCATATATTAATAAACGGAGAAATAAGATATAATATACATTCACTTACAAGTCTTCAAGCGCCGTCAGGTCTTGGAATATATTTTCTTCAAGCACGGTTAAATCATTATTTGACAGGTATCTACAGGAAAAAAAATAAAAAATTATAAAGGTAAATTTTCCTATATATATCTATCACCACAAATTCATTTAGATTTACTTTGAAAAGGTTTTGTTTAGGACAATTTCATTGCAATAATATACACAAGAATACACAATTAATCTGAAAAACTTATTTCAGTGATTATATTGCCAACATGGTCAAGAGACAATTGCAAAAATTACTTTTTCTTCCGTTAGAGATAAATACCAACGTTTGACATGTTGGATAATGTTCATGGACGGCAACTTATATAATTAAGATCGAAGAGGGTTTAACAAGCTGTCAAATTGCATGCGTACCAAAGATATTTCATCGAAGTACTTTTGGTTTACAAATATATACTTTTTTCATTATTCGGGTGTTTCTGTGGCTTAATGCTACATGAAAATCTGTTCAAATTTAAAGCTATACTTTATTTCAATTGTACATTTAACATTTCGAGAACCATTAGCACTTTATCGTCATATGTTGATGTCAATTGTCAAACAGTTTATATTACATTGGAAACCTGTTAACAGATAGGACATAAAACTTACTGGTCAAGCCGCAATTATTCAAACGTGCTATTTTCAAATACTCCTCAAATGTAATATTTAAGTCGAAACAAGTAACTTTTGTGCCAAAAAACGTCTAAGGATTTCCTTTCATTAAGAACTCTGTCCCTCAACATATCTATAATACTAAAATTACGAGGTCCAATTTGTCAGCCGTCATCGGGTAAAAACGGCAAATCAAAGAAATCAACTCTATATATAACTAATATAGGACAATGGTGTTGATTAAAAATTACACCACTCCAGACCCTTCCACATAATTAATATTGCCAATAATTAACAAGTTCCGGGTCTAATCCGATACCGATACCAATAGTATATTCACCTGTTAGCTATTACCTTATCTGTACGTTCCGCATTTGACAGGCGCACCACCAAACGGTGTATTTAGGATTTTGCTATATACACGGGTCATAATCAAAGGGCTGACACTACTAAATTCAATCATTGTCAAATTTTTTCCTATTGTAGCTTCATTCAGCAATCAGCAAGACTTTCTAAGATAACTAATATAGGACAATGCTGTTGATTAAAAAATGCCCCATTCCTGGATAGCCTGGACCTTTTGTTTTCCAAATAATTAATATTTCCAATAATTGATAAGTTCCAGGTCGACGGGTTCAAACAGAAAGATTTGAAAGCAGAGAAAACTGTGTATCTTATAATCGACATGACTTTATCAGATGACAATACCAATTACTAAAATAAGGCTTAGGCATAGTAATATACTTAAATTCAGTCACGGACCCGCGATATCACGGGTGTGTACTTGTCCAAAGAAAACAGTAAACATTATTTGCCATTGATTAATAAAGGCAACAGTAGTATATCGCTGTTCAGTAGCCAAAATCGATTAAGCGAAAACAAATTCTTAAGCCGGTCAATTCATTAGATTAATTTAGGCATCAATAGTTTATATAATATAAATACCATAGACTTAAATAGTCGATTCATTAAAAAGAAACCTTGAAACCGGAATATTTATGGTGTTTTATTATTGAAAGGCCAGCTACATATTTGTGTAAGTGGCCACGGAATATAGAAATACAATTTTGATTAGAGTTAATGCATTCAACTACATTCAGTATATCCTCATAGGACAACAACATCTAGAGACTCTCAAGACCCTGTTTCCCTAACATTGGTTTATTTGCATATTCAACAATTCAACAAAGGACACTCTCTAGCATTGAAGAGTAAACTTGAATTAATTACAAAAATCTCTGTTTTTTGTATCTTTAATTTCTGTCTGTTTAATTTTACTCTATTTTTATGATATTATTTGGGTTTTTCTCCAAACACAAATGGGGATAAAACAAACTCCTAAAAAAGAAACAGTCTACTAATTACATCAGGAAAATTTGAATTCTTAGTAGGCCAAATCTTGCTCATCATTTTTGAATATTTAAGATTCTATCTTTCTTGTCGGGAATACGTGAATTATGGAAGAAAACGTTGCATGTTATATTAATGTAATCGATCTATAAAATGCCCAATTACACGTCACAAAAGCTTTACGTTACAATATAAGAAATAAGTGACGTTCTCACGTTGTGTTCGCGCCTTATTTACATCATTCTGGGGGCTGCATCCCATAGATCGATTACTTTATTATAACATGCAACAATTTTCGCCTTAATTCACGTATTGCCGACATATCTATTATAATTTATATCATATAATTATTTTTAGTAGAAATCGTATTGAAAGGGAGATCAGGAATCGTCAGACAGTTTCTGCCATTTGTCTTTATTGTTCATCTTATCTTGCTGATCAATAATGTATTTAAAAGTTCCCTTCTATTGTTATAAGATTTAAGATATTAACACATTTGTACATTTGTAACTGTAAATCAGGGATCACAGTATCAACGAAATGTGATTGATATTCAAATAGATAAAAATATGACAAATTTTAATGTTGTTTTCATTATTGATAATATATGCATATAAAACATAGATTTGAATTAAGAGGTGTAATACCACCATTGATTTTCCCAAATTAATCTTTTTTTGAATTTGCACTTTCAAAAAATTGTGCAGAAGTTATCTTTGTTTCAAATAAAGAAATACTTGGCATGAGTAAAGTTTTATCTAGTCCAGTACTATAGAAAAAAAATCACATTACATTTAAGTGCATAGAAAAAAGATAAACATCACTGAAAGTTAACCAATCAAAATGTCCCCCTTTCTAAACCTGTGTACAACCTTAAGTAACCATGTAACCTCAAGTTTCCAAAATATTCTATAGAAACATGAAATAAAAACAAAATGGTACTTTGAAATACCCAAGGTTTATGTTTATGACCCAGAATTATTTTAATGCAATGAAATGTATGATTAATTACCTACAACTGCTTTTGGACATATTTTCGGATTCAACCGGATATGACGTACTATGATTGGTGACATTACACCTAGAGTGTGTTTCTGCACATCCGATATATTTGTGATAAAATCTTGTAAAAATTATATACCATTTATGTAATCTGTATTTCAGTTGTAAAATGTTATTAATAAAAAAAGAGATAAAAATTTATTACGATATTTGAAATCTAATTTACAAATGACCGTAAGGTTTTGGAATAACCGTTTCGCAAATGATATCGGATATGTTCCTTATGTTGTAACTACAATCCCCTTCCCTTTTCACCTTTCGCCTTCTTCTTACACACCTATGAATCGCGTTGAACTAGCTTTCTTAAAATGCAAGATTTGTATGGGGTTTTCGTTTTAATTTATGGACTTATTTGTAAGATGAGGGTTGTGTATTCAAGAAACAAGCTTTATTCAACTTACGTTAAAGTGTTTGTCCTAAATTGTGAACCACACATTTTTTAACGTACCAAACAACCATTTTATAATGTAAATTCAACTTATTAATTTAAGACTTAAAAATGTAAAAAACAAAAAGAGCCGAAATATACCAAATGGATATTCAAACGTATGAGATAAAAATAAACTGACAACGTCATGGCTAAATAAGACTGCTGTACCTCGATTTTTGACATTTTTACCTATTATGTATGTTTGTTTTGTTCATGCATTGTCATTATAATGAAATTTGATGCAACTGTCACAGCATGAATAAACAGTGATTTTAAAAACTAAATTGACAGTTTGTTTTCTAATTATTTAAATGATCAATCAAAGCAAAGTATGTTTAATTAGTTTTTTAATATAAAATCATCATAGATTAAAATTGTGTGCGGCAGTAAAAGTAATGGGAGTTATTCATGAGATAGATGAAAACATGTTTTTGTATGGTTTAATTTGCTCAGACTAAAGTTTTTGTTATCCTGGTATCAATGATGAGATTATTTACCACCACTTGGTTGATTGCACTACTGATTGAGGTCTCTTTCCTGGATGTGTCATCAGTCTAGTAGTCAGCACTTCTGTGTTGACATGCACTACAGTCACTACAGTTGCAATGCTCATAATAATAAATAAACTCATCATAGACACCAGGATTGAAATTCTGTATTTACGCCGGACGTTACTGATTGATGTTTTCTCCCTGATGTGGTCATTAGTCTAGTAGTCAGCACTTCTATGTTCACAATAACTATTATTAATTTTGTCATTATTATAAATTGACTGTTTACATAACTGTTAATTTTTCAAAAGGCTTTTCTGCTGAAGAAAAATATTACCTCAGCTTTATTAGGCATCCTTTTCGAAAATTTGAATCCTCAGAGTTCTTCACCTTCTTACTTCATATTGCCTTTTCACATTTCTGTTTCGAGTTTTACTGATGTTTTTTTTTAAGACAAAACACGCGTTTGGCGTACACAATTTTAATCCTGGTGTATGTGATGTGTTTATTTTCTATGTCATGAATGAAAATCGCGAGGCACATTTTGAATAATGAATGATAATAACTTCCATATCTCATGTTCTTTGTCATTTTGACACTTGTCTGTTTAATATCTCCATATATCATTAACATTGATTGTAAACCTTATCAACCAATGAATAAGTTTAGTAATAATTTTTTTTACGTCATGATAAAATATAAAAACAATGTAAACATACAGTCGGTCCAGTTTTGGAAGGTCTTGAAATGTTCCTTGTTGTAAACTAGTTATTTGATTGCTGTACAGATATCTATAAAAAAAGCCCTGGTACTGTTTAATATATGTGTGGTGTATGATATAAATTGATCAACTGCAAGTGCATACATACGACTATGATCGTTTCTGGAACATTCAAATACAAAATAAAAGAAGAATTGTGGTGATATTATAAAAAAGAAGATGTGGTATGATTGCCAATGAGACAACTATCCACAAAAGACCAAAATGACACAGACATTAACAACTATAGGTCACCGTACGGCCTTCAATAATGAACAAAGCCCATACCGCATAGTCATCTATAAAAGGCCCCGATAAGACAATGTAAAACAATTCAAACGAGAAAACTAGCGGCCTTATTTATGTAAAAAAATAAAAAAATGAACGAAAATCAAATATGTAACACATAAACAAACGACAACCACTGAATTACAGGCTCCTGACTTGGGACAGGCACATACATAAATAATGTGGCGGGGTTAAACATGTTAGCGGGATTTCAACCCTCCCCCTAACCTGGGACAGTGGTATAACAGTACAACATAATAACGAACTATAAAAATCAGTTGAAAAGGGCTTAACTCATCAGATGGACAAACATACAAGTGGACGTGAGTTTTGTTTCCTATATCAACTCAATACGTATAGATTATCATGTTTTCTACACATTGATATCGTAAAATATCAGCCGCGAGCCACAATGTGAACTTTTTTGGCGAATGAGCGCAGCGAACGAGCTAAAAAGTTTCACATTGTGTCGAGCGGCTGATATTTCACGATATCTTTACGAAGAAAAACCGATTATCTGTTTATCGTTCTATTGCTGGTCTTTTCCCTCTTTCTAGGAAAGTTTTACGCTTGACAAAATCCAGCTTGATAACGTCTCCTCTGGCATTGTGACGTCGCTGATAACTTCTCCTCTCACATTGTGACGTCAATTATAATGCCTGATATCGTTTAAAAGCTTTGATACGAGAATTACGGAGCGACATACAGGGTGGTATAGGCGTAGGGAAGAACGATAAAAAACAGTTACAGACTTTGAACAGAAATTTGTTGAACCCATAACTAGTTATCAAAGATATTTATATGCATTTCAATAAGGTCGATTTTATCCAAGGTAGCTCATATATATCTATAAATTTGTATGTTGTTATATTAATCTGTCAATAACGCCAGTCAGTTAACAATTTTCAATATAGACAACAACAGTTGATAGATGTTCAAACAAATCTCATTGACAGATTATTTTCTAATGAACTATATGATAGTTGGACAGTATTTAAAAACAAAGTGTTTTCAATAAGTTGTTTAATATAAACTCGTTATATATTTTTTTTTATTTCATCTGCAAAAGACTCATCACTCATCTCTGTGAATAGTAATCATTGAGAATAGAAAACAAAGTCTGCCAATGCTTTAGTTCAGATTCAGTTTTAATTTTCATCTTGATAAAATACTGTAAAAATTTATACATACAGACGGTATAGCGCTGGAAGGTTTTGAAATAGTTCTTGTTGTAATGAAGTTATTTGATTACTGTACAAATACCTGAAACGAAATAATGGTAACGTTTCATACATTTTACACTAAAGAAATTGTTTTTCTCTTTTGGTTGTGGCTTGTCATCTATTTGGTCCTGGGGCGTACACAAATATTAAAATGCCTAGTGTTAAAGTTTGACACTATCTAACAATATCATTAAACAAGGAATGAGAGCTCTGCATGATGAAGTTAATCAACATGTTTTTGTTTATAGTTTTTTTTCTCACACATCTTTTTTTCTAATCTTGGTATCGATGATGTGTTTTAAACCACCGGTTCGAAGCTTTATGTTTTAGTCTGTCTTTTTTCGGTTTGCAAGGGTTTTGTCGATCTCTTGTACAGCCTATGGGCTATAATGTCTGAAGTTCATGAACATGTGTCAGTTTGGTCTTTCATTTTGAATTGTAATGACATTCTCGCTGATTAATACATTATGGACAGTCTAATCGAATGGGAAAACAGCTGTCACATTTGTGGACGGAATAATTCAATATATCGTATTCATTACTAATAGTAAACATGGTTCGTCATTGATTGAGGTTAGATAAAAGTTTTCATTTTTGTATTGATAAATTATCAAAACAATGTATACATACAGGTAGTATAAGTCTTGTAAGTTTTGAAATGCTCCTAGTTGTATTGTAGATATTTGGTTATTGTATAAATATCTGAAAAAAATATTATTTGAATGATTAATTTATTATATACTATATACCAATTGTTTATTATCATCGATATGTGAAGATGTATCCAGTTTGGTTACATATTGTATAATGATAACGATGTGATTATGACGCCAGTCGATTAACAACTTCAATAAAGGCATTGAAAGTTTACAAATGTTCAAACAGGCTATATTGACAGTTTGTACTACATTTGTACTTGATAATTTTCCCCAAACAAATCATCTTAGATACCAGAATATAGATTTTGAATTCCAGACGACTAGCGTTTCGTGAACAAAAGTATCCTTTGCCAAACACATGAATTCATCCCGCCATTTTGTTATTGTGCAATGGTTATTTTTTTTATTCTTGTCTTTCATTTTTGCTTACTATGTGAATTGTCCTTATGCCATATTTTTTTTCTTTGTTGACACATTTGCATGTTTTATAAGCAGGATCAAAACACAATGCTGACTGGTGTAGCCCGATTTTTGACATTTTAATCTATAATTATTGTTTGTTTATTTTCCTCAGATTTTGGTATTTTTGTTTATTTACTATACTTATCCGTTTACCATTTTAACTATAATAATCAAAGCCTTTAGAATTATACACAAAAAACAGTAAAAAATACTAATTACATACGATAAATTTTCACCAGCCAAATCAGACTAATAAAAGAGGGACGAAAGATACCAGAGCCTGAGGGACAGTCAAACTCATAAATCGAAAATAAACTGACAACGCTAATAAAAAGTGTCCCTCAAGTAATTTATATAAAAGCGAATCAAAGTATTCTAGGAAGTACTTTTAAAAGTTAACCTTAAGTAGATGATTCACTACTAGTAATGTAGAAAATTTGCATCGGCCATAATATTGTCGAGTGAAATTTATACAGCAATATCAAAATATTGGTGGTAGAATGCAGTACACAGTAAAATGGTATAAATCTTGAAATGCACAAATGTATAAAGGAATCATTTTTTTCATATTTGTAAAAGAGGAGCTATAGATCGATACGAGAGGGACATTACAACTCATAGATAAAATACAATAACATTAACGGTACCAATTTTCCAGCACCAGATGCGCATTTCGAAATGACAACGATATGGCTAAAAAAATAAAAAAAAAGAAGAAAAAAATACAAACAATAGTACACAGACACAACATAATAAACTGAAGACTAGGCATCACGAACCCCACCAAAACTGGCGTGATATCAGATGTTCTGGAAGGGTAAACAGATTGGTTTGAACCTCAGCGGTCATTGTTAACCATAAGTAAAAGTTAAAAATAACAATCAGTGAAGTTAATGTTTGTGTTACTTGTGGATTTCAAACCAAACAAATGATTTGATTATGTTGAATGACCAGCTTTAAAATTTGATTTACATAAGAAAATGCCCGTACCAATTCAGGAATATGACAGTTGTTGTCCATTCGTTTGATGTAATTGAGCTTTCTGTATTGACATTTGATTAGGAATTTTCCAGTTTGAATTTTCCTATGAGTTCGTTTTTTTGTGATTTTACTATCACTAAAGGATAACTTAACAAATTATTATGATATGAGGTATTATAATGATCCTACAATATTTTTAATAAAAATTCTTCTGAAATTTTAAACCGATTGCAGATATCTATATTCCGATTGCAAACATTTTATTGATATAAATAGGGATGGTATACTAACATTCTTTTTGATTTGATATGCTATGATAACTCTTTATAGAATTATGGTAGCCAATATTTAGTAAAACAATTAACAAAATATATATTCACACTTAAATCTCTTTGAAGTAGAATTCTGTAAATGCAAGATGTTAAGATGTGGTATTCAATAAAAAAAATTATGATCTGATTTTAATTTGTAAGCGTGTTGTTATGCTTATTTAATAAACAAGCTCTGAAAACGCAAGGTTTACGTATCTGTCATAAGTAATGAACCCCAATCTAACCAACAAATTAGTCAATACAAACGTTAAATCTATTAATATCATTATCAAAGACGACGAAGAAGAAATATGAAAATATCAATCTCTGATACCGCGTCAGTAAGTCATGTGTAACTAGATGTGTCAAAGCGACACGAATGGCCCCGTCCCAAAAAGTTGAAAAACCTGCAATTTCAATATAAACACATGTGGACACGAACATGATGGTAGTCTCACATATCAAAAATCAGCTCAAAATCTGGAGTGGAACAGAGAAAAAATCCATATAACTGTGGTTTTCAATAATTTATCAAAGTCCAAAGCCCGTAATTTCAGCGATGACAGCGGTTGCTAATTTTAAAGAGAAACACACAAGCTACATTATAAATGTTTATATGAAAAGGAAAATCACAAACAAACTGAACTCAAAGGAAAATTCAACAATGAAATTCGCTTATCAAATGGTAAAACATATTAAAAATATGGACACAAATGTCATATCCCTGACTCTTTAGTAGAAAAGGGTGGATTAAACCTGGTTTTATAGCTAGCTAAACCTCTCACTTGTATGACAGTCGCATACGATTCCATTTTATTGACAACGGTGTGTTTACAAAATAAACAGACATAAAAGTCAAAACAGGGGTATCAGAATCTACTAAAGGGGTCTCTTAATATACAGATCACGGAAGGGGATACACGGTGTCCCTCTCCGGACAGAAAATGGAGTCTTTTTGTCTGGAATAAGACGTTTCGATGTATACATAACGTATTTACATTGCCTACTTCAAATATAATACGTATTAGGAATATTTAAAATTGTGAAATCATTGCTAATATTTGTACTTACAGATATTTTAACTTAGGAAGATTTTCGAATGTGTCGTTCCCGATAAATGTCAGTCTGTTATTTCTCAAACTCCTGGAAAAATGTGTACAATGATTAAATATCATAACCGAAGTATGTATATACGTTTATCGTAATATGTGAAACTAAACTACATATTCACATTAACAATTAACAAACTAAATATCAGGTGCTATGTTAAGTGACAAAAAAAGGAAAGTTCACTGTAGAAAACAAATGCTATTTAAAAGAAAATTCATTATTCATAATTGATTGACTGTGAATTTGAAAAAAGATAGTGTTTGCACTTACTATTTGTCTCGATTATCCGCGAAGTTTCTATAAACAGTTCATATACATTGCAGTTAAATCGACTGTAAATGATTTATCAGTAATCCAAATTTCTTATGTGCCAACTGAACATATATCTCATTTTTTCTCTAAAAGTTATGCAAACTCTGATAGTTATGCAGAATACGATGTCAATTGACAAAACGAGAAATTAAGCATCTATGTTTTTCAAAATACAACATTTTCTAATTGAGGTTGTGTGCATGACCGCAAAAACAAGTAAATCGTCCCTATTAGTACCATTCATTCAATTACACATTAATGACTCGTGTCCGAGGGATATCATTACAATTTTAAGTATGTTGCTGAGAATTATCTACGAAATACCTGACCAGTTGAAATATGGAAATCGTTTTTTTTTATGATACATTAGCTGACGGGGAAGTATCATTTTTAACACAAGTATTAAAACGCTGAAGTAATCTGGTTTGATCATCTGGTATGGTAATCATTCATCAGAACATGAGAAAATACTAAAAACAAACTGACGTTACTTTACATTTAAATGTATCTCTCAATATCAATGAGATATATAGATAAAATAACTT
The DNA here is from genome assembly GCF_963676685.1 of Mytilus edulis. NCBI lineage: Eukaryota > Metazoa > Mollusca > Bivalvia > Mytilida > Mytilidae > Mytilus > Mytilus edulis. Next base: position 63,273,241 of record NC_092348.1, read on the forward strand.
ATTATCTTTCGAATGCAATCCAAAGAACACTTAAAATTTGTTAAATTTTTATCGGTTCATTTTTTTATCATCTGAAAAGTCTATTTTACTGTACAACAGATTTTCATAAATCTAACATAAATGTAAAAAAACACTCGTCTACTTAAAACATAGTAGACTGCAAGTGGATTTATATTAACTGCTTTTTTAAATAGATATTCAAATAAGTCAAATTTATGGTATTTTACTGGAATGATTGTACTATTTGCCATTCATAATTATCTTAATAACAATATTTTCGAGAAATATCCCTAAAATGTTTTCGTATTTTAACACATGTTTGTTACATAATTACACGTGCAGTGTATATACATGGGTCGTCCTATTTGCAGAACACGTTGATTTTGCAAAGGGCGATTACGTTCGTGAATATAGGCCTATAAAGTCTTTTCTTAGAATAATTGCTAACAATTAAAGTACTATTATACTCTGTCAACATGGTCAAGGGTAGCCAATAGTTGTAACGGTGTAATAATTAATTACAGAAAACATAATTTGCAACTGATTGACATTTAAATTTTGTTTTCATTTGTGTCTGGTTAAACAAGTTATCAAAGGTACCAGGATTATAATTTAGTACGCCAGACGCGCGTTTCGTCTACATAAGACTCATCAGGGACGCTCATATCAAAATATATATAAAGCCAAACAAGTAAAAAGTTGAAGAGCATTGAGGATTCGAAATTCCAAAAAGTTATTTTAAAGATAAACAATATATACATACACCATGTACAGGCTTGGTAGATCTAGGAGTGTTCCTTGCTGTATAATGGTTATTTGATTTTTCTGCAAAGAACTAAAACAAAAGATAAAACAAAAAAAACCCTAAAGTATGAAAAACACAAACAACATAAGCAATTATATAATGGTCAATACATGTGCATTAATTAGTGTGTAGCTGTAAACAGGTCATCATACATATCTTGTCACAATAATTTAGTTATAACAAATTCTTAGAACGTACAATGCATGCAAATTCATTTTCTATGTTTTCTAAACCCCAAAACAAACAAATGATTACACTTTATGAATATTTCACACAAAAAATGATTGCATTACGCTTATGTCTTTGATATATTGGTTCAAAATTTGAAAAATACAATAACATTATGTCAATGGGTGCTTTTCGAAAACTATGTTCACTTTGATTCGGGCACATTATAATGCAACTATTGAAATTAGATTATCACTGTTTCATATACATAGTTTGTGGTAATATTCAAACGAAGATAAAATATTGAAATGCACAAGCTTCTTAATTTCTGTAATATAAAAAAACCAAGACCGTATACTGTATCATTTTTGGAGATAAGAAGACACATTCTTTATTTTGTCTGGCACAATAACTATGTTATTTTATCATAGATACGTGTATGTCCAGAGATAAGGATGCAAACACAAGGGAATAACTGAGGTTTATACAAGTCTCTACCAAGTTTCGACTTTTTATTGGTATGAAAACGAATATATCAATCAAACAAGAAGTGACAAAACTAAAATGTTTCTTCTACATACACTAATTCATGTTTGTCAATGTATCATCTTTTATATAAGCTTTGGATTTCAAATATTTTGGCCACGAGCATCACTGAAGAGACATGTATTGTCGAAATGCGCATCTGGTGCAAGAAAATTGGTACCGTTAATTTTTTTTATTAAAGGCGCTTTAGAGCATTTAATGAACATTGTCAATGTCAATGTTGTCATATCACTTGTCCGTGCAGTAATGAAATTCAGTTACAAAATATTGTTAATCTATAAGAAAATAAAAAATCTGGCCACCATTTATTTTAAATCTGAAAATGGTACTTTATGATTGCAGTGTAATATACATGTACAGTGGCAATTGTTATTATTTTTAATAGTTTTCTATAGTGCATTTGCATTATTGACGTATTTCCTGGCGTATCCGTATTGATGTATCGTATAACACGTATGTTTGGAAAGGATATAATAAGTCAAGTTGGTCCAGATGAATATATTTTATAATGCATTTAATGTTTATTTAGTTTCAATTGAGGTCGGGGCTAAGTCATTATTTTATAAAAAATATGCACAATACGTATATCTAGATCCCTTCACGTACCCAGATACATGAATAATGCAAATGCTCTATCAAAAGGTGTAGAATCGAAGCATTCTTTTATATACGCGTTTAGTTTTTTGCTGTTATTATCTAAAAAAAGAACGACTGAGGACCTCTTTTCGTGTCTCAAATTTGTGTTCCTTTAAAATGTTCATTTTGTCTAATCTATAACTGTAAATATTTTTTTATTAACAACAGTATACCTCTTATTTCCAGAAAAAAACCCCAAAACCATGTCATCTTTATCGGAAAACTGAATAGAAGTATATTTGAAGTTCATACAATCTGTAAGTATTTGTTTGTTATCGTTATGAAATCTGCAGTGTAAACACTTGTTTAATCGATGGATGTCAATTTACAGAACTCACTTCTCAATTGAAAGCCGCCTACTATAAAATTTATTTAAACTATCAAATTGTTTCTTAGAGTTATTATTTTCAATAATATTATTCGTAAACCTAGTCAATTCAAACCGAACAGGTTCACGCATGTTCACACTGTTCGACGACAAAATATCGATAATAGCATACATATTCTGCTACTGATCGACTTTAAATTTCGTTTTATTTGCTTTAATCCAAAATATTGTACTTATTTTTACATACAGGCGGCCTAGCTTTGGTAGGTTTCGAAATGCTCCCGGATGTATGGTAGTTATTTGATTGCTGTATAAATATCTGAAACAAAATGATAATGTTTAGAAGAATTATCAGGTTATGTATACCCTTGTGGAGCACCTGATATTACCCTAGTATTGGTCGGGTTCGTGTTGTTCAGTGTATGTTTTTATGTAATGTTTTGTGTACTGTATTTGTCTGTTTGTCTTTTTCTTATTCAGCCATGTCGTTGTCAATCGATTTTCGACGTATGAGTTTGAATAAGAATGTACCTTTTTTTACCCTTCGCAGCTATTGTATTTGGTTTGTTGACACGTTGTTGTCGATAGAATTTATGTGACTCTCATACAAGTGAGAGGTTTGGCTAGCTATAAAACCATGTTCAATCCATCAGTTTTTACATAAGAAAATGCCTGTACCAAAGTAGGAATATGACAGTTGTTATCCATTTGTTTAATATGTAAGTAAGTAAGTAAGTAATGACTTTATTTACAGAGGATAACTCTATTAGCTTTCGCTAATCTACCTTGAGGCCCTCACAAAGAACAAACAGTACAAATATTACAAAGCTTACAGTTTCTAACATATTATGTTAATGCACTATTCATACTAACTATAAACTGTCTGTAGAACAAGATAAAAATAAATTTATTGATATATATATACATAACACTCAAATCATTAGAATATTTGAGTAAGTTGTTATAAATCATTTATAGACAAAAAATCAACACATTTTTGTTTAAAAGTGTCCAGGTTTTCACAACATTTTATTTCATTTGGTAGTTTATTCCAAAGTAAAGATGAGCTATATGCAGAAGATTTCTTCATTGAATTTGTGTTCGGTCGTACAACAGCTAAATTATTATTTGCAGATGACCTTATATTTCTACTATGTAGGGTAACAATTGGACAACAGAGTTTTTTTAAGTAATGAGGTGCTTTATCGTTTAGAATTTTATGAACAAGAATAAGTTTATGATATGAAATTCGAGATTTGAAATTCAACCACTTTAGCTCTTTAAATAAATTTATACTAGGTGTTAGTATTGGTGCATCAAGTATAATCCTTGCAGCTCTTTTCTGCATTTTAAGATTTTTTTTTATATCCATCCTCATAGCAATTTTCCCATATTGAGCAACAAAAATCAAATATGGGCATAATATAAGCATTATAAAACAGCTTTCTACTACTTATATCCAAAAATTTCTTAATTCTAGATAGCAGTGCGATACGAGAACTTAAGTTTTTACATACATAGTCAATTTGAAATTTCCAGTCCAAATTTTTGTCAATATATACACCCAAAAGTTTCTGTATTTCAACGGGTGTGATTGGGCTATCTTGTATACATATATTCATATCATTTCCTAGCAAAGTCCGTTTCTTATTTGTTCCAATCAACATAGAAGTAGTTTTTAAGGGATTTATAACCATCCTATTGTTCAGACACCAATTATTTATGGTGTTGGCATCGTAATTTAGTTTCCTGTCTATCTCTTCCTTATTTGTTCCATATGTATGAAGTGTTGTATCATCAGCATACATATCAATGGCTGTATGAGTGGCTTCTAAAGTCATGTCATTTATGAAAAAGAAGAACAAAAGGGGACCTAAGATGGACCCTTGGGGAACCCCATATTTGATACATTTAGATTCTGAGGCTGTATTACCAGAGCACACTTTTTGTTTTCTATTAGACAGGTAAGACTCAAACCATTTTATTGAATGATAAGAGACTTTGTATAAATGTAATTTATGGCAGATAATGGTGTGATTAACGAGACCTTTTTTAAATCTAGAAAGACTGTTCCTACAACATTACCATTATCAATACATTTGAGCCAGGTGTCAATCAATTCGGTAAGGGCTGTCTGACATGAGTGGTTAGATCGAAATCCAGATTGTGCCTCATGTAATACTTTATATTTTGACAGATATAGATAAAAATGTTTTGTGACATGTTTTTCAAATATTTTTGATAATGTAGGAAGTATTGATATAGGTCTGTAGTTTTCTGGCATATGTTTATCACCATTTTTAAATGTTGGAGTTACTTTAGCTAATTTAATATTTTCTGGGAAAACACCCTCTAGTATACTTAAGTTTATTAAATACGTTATACTTGGGGCTAAAGCTTTCGATGACAATTTAATGAAAAACGGACCAACTTCATCAAGTCCAGTTGCTTTTGATGTTTCTAGTTTAGAAAGTAATTTCGTTGTTTCGTCTAGTTTAATAAACGGAATCGTTAATCTAACACCAGCGGGTTTTATCTTGAACATAATCATTTAATTTATTTGTTTGATATTGCGTGCTATTTGTAACATATTTATCACCTATTGTTGTAAAATGAGTGTTGAAATGATTTACTATATCTTGCACATTATCATACTCTTTATTGTCAAAATTCATGGTAGATGGAATTTCATTTTGGGTTTTGGGTTTTAAATCTTTGAGTAAAGCCAAAATTTCTTTAGGTTTTTTGTTATTTTCTATTGCTTGCTTGAAAAAGGACTGTTAAGATTTTTCTATTAATTTAGTACATTTGTTGCGCCAATAACGGAGTTTTTCCCAATCCCTCTTGCTTTGATAATAGTTTCTTTTGTTTTGAGCGTCTTTTATCTCATCTGTAAGCCAATCTGGTTGGCGTATATGTTTAATTCTTTTTACTTTGACAGGAGCGTGCCTGTTAATAACTGACAGAAATAGTTTATACCACATGTCAGTGGCAGATTGAGTATCACTTATTTGTTCAATTTGAGCAAAATTTGTCTTATTTAAATCCTCCAAAAACTTGTTTTCATTAAAGTTTTTGAAACATCGATACCTAATTTGTTTATGCTGTAAGCTTGGAACATCTTGTTGGTTTATTTTTCTCGTAATACATACTGGATAGTGATCACTTAGGACTATTTTTGTGACATTTGTTTCAACTGTATTTTCAGGATGGTTAGTATAAACATGATCAATGATAGTACTTGATGTTGATGTGATACGGGTAGGAGTATCAATTAATTGTACAATAGATTGTGTTAGTAAAAGATTTTCCCATTTATTGTTCAAGCACCCCCCTGTAAAATCGATATTGATATCGCCCATTATTATCATTTCTAGTTCTAATTCATTTGCCTTCTCGATTTCCTTTTCAAATTCATCAATCCACGATTGTGGCATATCAGGAGGTCTGTAGATAAAACATATTAATAGGGACTTGGAGTTTTTGAAATGGATCTGAAGCCAGATACTTTCCAGTGAACTTATTTCTAAATCAGTTCTTCTTTTGTATTTTAAAGAGCTAGAAACGTAAGCAACTACACCCCCTCCCTTTTTCTCACTTGTTTCACATCGATCTTTGCGTTCAAGTTCAAATCCTTTAATACTAATAAAACTGCCTTCCGTGTTACTTGTGAGAAATGTTTCACATATTCCCATAATATGTGTGTTATTTTTTTGATTTATAAATAATTTCATTTCATCAAATTTAGATAGGACCCCTCTTATGTTTAAATGAGAATTTTTTAATCCATTTTTCTTAAGGCCAAAACATTTTGTAGTTTTATTTTCATTATTTTGATATTTTGTTGCTTTTATTGATTCTTTTCTGTTATTATTTAAAATCGGTTTTTCCTTGAAGTTGTGTTTTGTAAGTGTAAAGTTTTTTCTGCACTTATGGAAGAATAGTATTGCTCATTTTCCATTCCTTTACATTTACATTCAATATTATCACACAAGGTACATATGTTATTTAAACATTCAAATTTGTTCATTGTTTGTAAAAGAAAAGTTTCGGCATAACATGCATTGCCAGTGTCCTAATTTGATGAATACCAGCAGTTTTTCATTTTATGTCCATATTTTGAGCAGGTCCAACACAGTATTTTTGTCTCATGGCGGCAAAATCGAGAGTTGTGTCCCTCTTCGCCACAGAAAAAACAAACACCAACGTGAGAGTTGTTTTGATTTAAAGATGTTGTGTCCGACTTTTCTTTGGTGACTTTGACAAGTGTATCGTATAGTCTGAGAAGTGTTGCCGTTCCTCTGTCAGTGAGGTGAATTCCGTCACGGCAGATTTGTCCGCTGTTGAGATGACCATTTTGTCTAATAAAGCTTTGGACAGTTTGTAGACATTCCACATCATAACTTTCGGCTACTTTCCCAATTATGGGGTTAACGATTTTTACGTTTGCATCTCTTCGTGGTGGACATTCGGCTAAAATAATTCTAGCATTCCTAGTTGTTTTACGAATTATGTCGATCATATTAACAAATTCACATTCAACGAGTTCAGGATCACGCTTGTTGCTAGCATCATTGCCTCCTACTTGTATGAAAAAAGTTTTAATATCTTTTAAATCCATATTTTCTAGTTCGTGTCTAATGTGTGATGTATTAGCCCCACCAATTGTCTTTAGACTTTGGATTAATTCACTGTGTTTGAGCTTTTGATTTTGATATCTTATTAGGGACTTTCCATTTTGAATTATCTGTATTTTTATTATTTTACTTTTTACATTAAACACATTGTTAAATCTCCATAGATGTCGATTCGTCAAAATTTGATTAATATTATATAGAGATTTTGACACCATTCGATTAACATCTTTTCATATAGACAACAATAGTTTAAAGGTATTCAAACAAGTGACATTGACAGATTGTTTTCTAAGAACATTTAATGAATTTACTTGATCATTATAACTGTTCAAAGAAAGTTTGTATAAAGTTTGTAGAAATATTATAAAACATACAAACCATAAAAATAGTTAAAGCACTTTTCAATCAGAATAATCAAAAATAGGTCAATCAAACATTATCACCAATGGTCAACTGAAGAACTTTAAAATGTCGTAATCATTGATTAAAGCAATCATACTCTGCCACTGATTAACAATATAACTTTTTATCATTGGTTTCTTAATAAAATCTCACAACAATATATACATACAGTTGATATAACTCTGTCAGATTTTGAAATGTTCCTTGTTGTATTGTAGTGATTTGATTGTTGTACAAACGCCTGCAACAAAATAATAGATATGTTTAATATATTTCTCGTTTACTATCAGAGATAAACAAAGATTTATAAAATTTTGGATAATATCATATCCGGATATTGGTTGCGACCCTTATTCCGTCAATAAAAAAGATTTATGAAGGCGCATGTACATATAATATATACAAATATGTACTCCTTGTATCCCTTACAACAAAATAATTTTTATTTTCCCTGTGTACGTTATTTTATTTTGGGGCAATTTGTTCGAGGGAATGGTTGTCTTACGATATTGTTTTACATCTAACTGCCTTGTTTTATGCATAGTGTCATAGATCAAATTTATTCGTTCAGTGTGTGTTCACTTGTTTTTGTGAAAATGTCTTTTGATTGAGATAAGTCATATAGGTTGATATTTTATAGTGTGTCTTTCAATGTGGTAATGTTCCACTATTGTTCAGGTTAAGGTGAAATTTGGCGCCTATCTACACGTTTAAATCCGTTACATTTGTTTGCACCTGTTCCTAGTAAGGAATCTGATTATAGTAGTTGTCGTTAGTTGTCGTTTGTGGTGTGGTTCATGAGTGTTTCTCGCTTCTCGTCTTTTATATAGATTAGACCGTTGGTTTTCCTGTTTGAATGGTTTTACATTAGTCAATTTTGGGACCCTTTATAGCTTGCTGTTCGTTGTGAGTCAAGGAACCGTGTTAAAGGTAATACTTTAACCTATAATTGTTTACTTTTACAAATTGTGACTTGGATGGAGAGTTGTCTCATTGGAATTCATACCACTTCTTCTTATATCTACATATTAATATATAAACGTTTTATATTTATCATTGACTTGTTAGCTAAATATTTGTTTTTAGCTGAAGTGGATTTAAAAATGTTTAAATGTATACACCACTAGTAGCACGATTTCAGTCTGAAACGGTCATTTTGGTCTGAACATATCTTAATTGACTGGATTTACTGCTAGATAAAAACGTTCAGATTTTTAAGACCGTTCAGGCGCCGTTCCGATCGATAGTCTCATCAGGTAAATCAGTCCGTTACGGCATGTGAAGATTAACAAGACTGAATCTTCTAGCGAGCTGTTTAGACCTGTTAAGACCGTGTCAGACCAAAACAGACCATGGATACAAAATTATGTTAGGATATTGTCAGACCGTGTCAAGTCGTGTTCAGATTTTAATAATTTGGACAAAAAACGAGTGAAACTTTTCAAGTGTTTATCAGGGGTTGCTCCCCTTTTAAGAATAAAATAAAAATTAGAAAGAAGACGGTTTATAATAACTGAAACGTCTACAACGTCCTCTTAATCATGTTAATTAAATAAAAAATAATCAATTTAATTCTTACTTCTTCCTATTTTTTTATATATTATAAGCCCAAAGTCATACTGCTGCACAAATCGCTGCAAATTGAGTTAAAAATCAACGGATTTAGTGCCTAAATAATATTTATTTAATTTATTGAATATAAGCACCTGAAACTTTATATTTAATGGTTTACAAGTGATTGCAAATAAATGTTAATGCAGTTACAGCCTGATGTCGTGGTGAAAAAATGTCACCTTGACGTAACAGATCATTTAATTTTGTATACCCTTAAAAAATGAAAAAACACTTGAAAACGTAATTATATTTTCTTAATATGTTTAATTTAATTTATTTATGTAGACTAACTATTTTTATTAAATATTATTAATGAATATGCATTATTATTTCACTTTTGATTTACCGATATAAATTGCATTTTAATTATTGTAAATTTGAGGCAGGGAAAAACTTTAACTTTTATATTTCTTTTGTCGTTTTTCGTTCATTGTCAAGACATTGTTCTCTCATTTTTGCCAGACTTGTGCGTTTGACTTTCGATCTTTATTTTTTATTGTGTCTATAATTCAAGAGCCTTTTGTAACTTTTTTTATGTACCAGAAGCCTTCGTTAAAAAAAAAAGTTTAAATATTATTGCAGAAAAGGGCATAAACGAATTAATTCAAATTTATATTTGAAATAGGTTTGATAACTCATCATGAAAATGTAACGTCGGTGTACCTGAAGTAAATTTAATGACTGAGTTACATATATAACATGTATGCATCATAATACATCTGGTTTAATTTGAACTACTATCCATTAGGCCCGGCCATTAGGGACATTTTCCGACGATAATTAATCAAATCTGTCAAGTTTTATCAAAAACGGATAATAATTCTTCACCCGTAAACGATTTAACGTTACCGTACCCTCCTTTATTTTTGCTGTATTCATGTCGGCAAAACATCGCTTTGACGAAGTTATCATTTGCACTAAATCGTAGATATGATAGAAGGGACACTACTGTACAATATATGCTGAGCTGAAAATTGCAATTGGTGAGTAGAAATGAATAATATTTTAAAACATGTCTTAGAACGATCATGGATCCAAGATTTCGAACTTCAAAGGAAAAATGTGCATACATGTATGAGTCGACGTTCTTTATCACCACACTCGTTCATAGTAACCTGTTCAAAGGCTAAGTTAGAATGTACGTAGGCTTGTTCTTGAACTATTATACTACTTATTACTAGTATAATGATCCCAGGCTTGTTAAAAAAATGTTAATGTGATTGAACCCCCCTTTTTTGGAAGATCAATTCATTTAAAAAGGTAGACATAGACGTTTATATACAATGTGACTTTCTGTCCTACATTCTTTGAATCTGCCCTTTAAAATGGCTGGACTCACCCTTGTTCATTAACTTACCATGCTTATTGTCCTAACATGTTGGGCATTCAGAAGTTTGTTGTTGTGTGGGATGGCCTTTTACAAGACATAACCCTACATATTGTCAGTCCAAATAATTAGGACTTCTTGGAAGGCTATTTTAAATATTTGCTTTGAAGTCTTCCTGCAATGTAAGGCATCAACGAAAAAAAATATCATAGCCTTTCAAGATTACTTAATTATTTGTACTAACATATTGTATATTGATGTATTGATAACTGTCACATCCTAAATTTGCATGAAATATTTGCCACTGGACTTTTTAGAACCAATAACCAACTAATCTTCACATGTATATATGTATTATAGCCGCTGGTGTGTGATGTACAATAATTACTACCCACAGAAAGTAATCAAAAGTTAAATATAAATAAATGTGTCTTACATTATCAATCCAAAGAACTTTTAATAAAATTAGTGTGGCCTAAACTATTTATTTTCATGTGAACTATGTCAGTTTTTATATAGAATTTGCCCTTTGAGCATGATTAGTCAAAGTTCATCTTTGTACTTTTACTTGTTTTTGGTCTGGGCTGCTGTCTCTCTATTATATTTTAAATTTATATACACCTGTTTTAAAACATTCAGTATGTGGGGAAAACAAATACAAAAATCTTTCTGTAAGGCAAGCATATTTTTTCAGGTAAACGGACAGAAAGTCACAGGACTGATAAAGTTCACAAATTTGATAGGACAAAAAGTCACAGGACAGAATATCCTTTCTCAATTTTACACATGAGTTGTTGACAATTGTTCGAATATACTAGAGAAAGATCTTGAAATATTTTTGTAACAAATATAGCAAAATTTAATCATGAAAAAAATATATTTCTTGGCAGAATGAAGCCATTTCAGTATCAAGTCACTTTGACATTTTGTTTTCATAACAATTATTTGATCATTATTGATATTTTTAATTACAAAGTTGATTCACATATATATGAATATAGTTCAAGGAATAACAAAATTTACCTATTGAAATAAGTGTTTTCATGTTCAAAGAAAAATGACTTGAGATGCATTAGTCAGTCCATGTACAGAGAGAGAAGAAAACATATTTCTCTGTTGAATATTTAATACAAGATATGCAAAAAGAGAAGAAAATAGAAGCTGTTGCTGATTATGTTTTAGCCACATATGTAGATGACACAGTGCTTTGTTCCCACCATCCGTATGGGCTGAAACTATATCTACCGCAAGAACTACCAGTAATGGAGCAGAAGCATAACACAGGAATTATTATGAACTGTTTTATGCAGTTCATCCTTCAATGTTCGTCGTTTTGGACAATAAAGTGAATTTACAAGCTACTACATACATTAAATGAGGTAGTGCCCATGCAACAGCATTAAGAAGAAAGTATGCTTCAGAAAAGGAAACATTTGCCATGTATGTAAATACCGGTTCCAAGTCCAAAAAAGAGGAGAGAAGTCATGTTTCTTCTAACTGGAGCAATCATATGTTTTATTTTTTGGCGCAAATGATACCATGTAATTTTAAAACAGGTGGCGCAAACGTAGCATTGGAGAAAAAAGTTGTGGCGCAAAAGGACGCATTTTTGGCGCAAACGGATCTCTCCCAATTTGAAATACCATATACATGTTTAATCAGTATGCACGCGGATTCTTATACACGGGTCAAGGTTGAGCGAACATGAATTTCTACCAATTACACTAAAGGTGATAATCAGCTATTTGAGGCACGTGTCGAGAAAACGGATGCACCGGAGAAAACATTAGATAACTTTCTAATTAAACAAGATATAGTTATAAAATTTAAAATTTTTAATTTTTACAAAGTCTATTTCTATATGCCATGTCCTGTGTGACAGTTTTATCATTCCATCAGATATTTTTGTTCTTAGTGCACTAAGGAAGTCCTTTGCGGTATTTCTACGGACCCCAAAAAATGAAGTCCGTGTGATCCATGCGTCTAGCTCCCGTAATATTTCGATTTATTCAAAATTCATGTTCATGTTATTGAAATTCAAGCTACTCTTAAATACTAAACCGCATGAACATTACACTGGTGGGTTCCATGTCATAAAACCACATTTCCGGTCCTGAACATGCATGTATAATTTGCCACTGGACAATAAGCAACCAACAATTAATCACAATTCACAACTTAAAGTATATATAGTTGTGAAATATAAATAGTATGAATAGTGACACTATTTGCCAAATAAATAGAATACAAATACCCACCACTTCATATAACTGACACAATTTAAAGGCTCTCCTTTGCCATGCAGCGCTCAAATATTTAGCATGATCTTTTGGTATAGGGTTTAGAAATATTTAGTATTATAATAAGATTTTTAAACTACACACACTAAGCTATAATAGATTCAGATTCATTATGTTATTAAATATAAAATATACATAGCATATATTAAAACTGACGGTCAAACATCAACACCTTAAATACGTTAAATTCTTTAACTTTTAGCCGTACGGTACCTTTGTATTGTATATTGTAAAATAGTCATTTACTTCTAGCGTTATGAATCATGGATTACTAGCACGTGCCATTGAACTCAAGCATTTTAACAAAAACGTTTTTTTTTAAAATTTGAGCCATATATACTAGGGGCGGATCCAGATTTTTTTTAGAGATGAATATATGCAAGTACTAGTGAGTTTTTTTTAGCGGAGGGGAGCTGAGATCATCATTTCTATATTTCTATATCTTTTACTTATTTTACCATTTATCTTTATACTGAATATTTGCCAGCCTTAAATGCATCAAATATTTGCCACTGGATGTTAAACAACGAAACAATCAATTAATATGTTCTTTATATTACATCATTTATCTTTATAAATGGTGACCTTTTCTTATTCTCATACATGTACATGGTAATTAAGAAAATACACAAATTCTAGAACTGTATGCTTGGGCTTTTCTGAGAGAAATGTATAAGTCCGAGATTCTGCTCCAAAGTAGATCTTGTGAAAAAATACAGCATTTGATTAATGTCAATTAATTGTCCTGGAGGAAATAAGAGGGGAAGGAAATACGACATTCCGTTTAAAAAAAACAAATATTGTACATGTATGGTATTAAAAAAATATAACCAGTTTAATTTGTTGCTGAGTAAATTCACAAAAAGACGTTTTCGAAGAAAAATAAGAAAAAAACATCCACAAATTATGTTTTTGTGAGTACTAAATTTTGGAATGAACAGATATCCAAATATAAATGTACATTTTTTTGTAACTACCATTATCGACATTAAACATATATTTGTACCTATTCTTTAAAAAAACAGATCAGAAGTTTCACCTGTTAATCGATTTTAATCTGTATTGTATTCTAAACCGATATAAATTCGTACTATTCAAATCAAGATGCATGTAAATGTATTTTACATCAAAACTTATGCAGAGACTTTACACACATGTGTCAATATTTACACACTCGCCGTTAAGTTGTCATTAATCACGCACGTGGACGTTTGTATTAATTAACGGCCAGTTTAAGAAGTCCCGGTTAATCTGCCACTGGTGCTATATATATATATATCATATGGGTTAGAAAATAAACAGAAGGATACATTAATTGTTTGAATGAAAATCTTAACACGGTGCTACTTTATTTATAGTTTTAACACTGTCTCGACACAGACTGAATGCAGTATCATGATTATACTATGGCGACCTTTTTCAAATCTATGATTGTTTAATGATATGATGTACAATACAAAGCGTTGGTAATAGAATAGTTTCCGAGTTTAACAGAGTAACTAGCACGAAAATAATTTAAAAAAAAAAGAAACCCAGCTCCAACGGTAATAGTAAAGTAGGACATATCAACAGAACACGAATTAAAACAAAAATACGCATGTGTTAATTTGCTTTCGCTTCATTTCTATGGATTTTCTCGTTCAGAATACGAATTAAAACAAAAATACGCATGTGTTGATTTGCTTTCGCTTCATTTCTATGGATTTTCTCGTTCAGAATACGAATTAAAACAAAAATACGCATGTGTTAATTTGCTTTCGCTTCATTTTTCTGGATTGTCTCGTTGGCAATTATACAAAATCGCCTTTTTTAGGTTAGTATACGTTTAAGATTTTTCCGTTTCTAATTTTCAAATACGAAAAATATGTTCACAAAGGGTTCACAGTATTTTAAGGTCAAATGTATGGCAAACATGTTTGTGTGTGTATAATTAATATACGTCCTTGCATTTTATAGTTAATATAAATAAATAAACTAATATTTATTTAAAAAAATAAGCAACATAAACAGACAAATAATTTAGTAGTTCCTCAACAAAACAACAACAGAAATAAAGAGGATTTAACCTTGAATTACTTTTTTTTATAATTATTTATTCAAGAGATATAATACTTTAACTTCAAATACATATAAAATTAATCTAAAATGCACTACTCAAGCAGAAGGGGCGTAGCTCGTGGTATCAAACCGGCATACTGAACAGATCTAAACATGGTCTGACAATTTTGAATGTTAATTTTTAGATTTGATCTGAATTGGTCTGACACGGTCTTAACGGGTCTAAACAGCTCGCTGGAAGATTCAGTCTTGACAATCTTGACATGCCTTTATGGACTGATTTACCTAATTAGACTATCGATCGGGACGGCGCCTGAACGGTCTTAAAAATCTGAACGTTTTTATCTAGTAGTAAATCCAGTCAATTAAGATATGTTCAGACCAAAATGACCGTTTCAGACTGAAATCGGGCTACTAGTGCACTTCATATTAGACTCGGCAATCCTTGAGGTTTCAATTACAGTCCTTATATGTCGTTTAAGTTATAAAAACCTTTAAACAATAAATTGAAACTTAAACCACAAACAAGTGAAGTATATGACAACAGCAGATATTTACTTGTCACCAGGTTATTCACTAAGTTATGAATGCACGAACCTTGGCATCGTGCTTTCCAGAAACATCGAAAGTGTACTCTTTAAAGTTGAGGATAAAACCCATATCTGGTTTCTGTCACTATCAATTCAATTCATTCACTCAATCACGTTTAAAAGAGGGCGAAAGATACTAGAAGGACATTAAAACTCTCAAATCGAAAATAAACTGACAGCCCATGGATAAAAATGAAAAAAAAAAGAAAAACAGACATGTAATAGTACAAAAATCACAACATTGACTAAGTAACACGAAGCCCACCACAAATCTGGGGTTGATAACAGGTTCTCCGGTAAGGTAAACAGATCCTGCTCCACATGTGGCACCCCTCGTGTTGCTTATGTTAGTCTACACCCTGTAACAAGTCTAATTGGGTAGGTCATATTCGTGAAAAAGAAACGGTATAGTAGGTACGTCATTAGGAACATTTCTGCTATCATCTGTGAAACGGATATTCAATAATGTTTAATCAACTCGTGATGGCGTCCGTAAAATTGATGAAGGGATGATTTCTTCTTCACCATTTAATAGCTTCCTTGTGAGCAGCAACTCTCTATCAAGGAAATCATGATAAGAAACACAACCCCGGGAGTATTTGTGTTTCCAATTGATGGATTTAGGCTCACGATATTTCGGTCCTTTAAATAACACATTTCGCAGGGAAGTGTTATTGACAATGTTGTTACTGTGGATAACTTACCAGCAAGAAAAATTGCGATATTCACAGATTGTTTTCTATATAAAGTATTAAACCAATGTTGAAAAGTAATAAATCGATTAAGAGAAAACAAATCCCGGTTACAGAGCAATAGTTTTCTAATAAGTACTTATCATTATAATTTTTTTAAAGAAAGATTGTAAAAAGTTTGTAGAAATATGATAAAACATACCAAGAATTATCATAGTTTAGAAACGATTCCATCGAAAGAATTAACAAGTGTAAGTCAATAAATATTGTCACCAATGGCCAACTGAAGAATTTAAAAATGTTATAATTATTGATAACAGTAAACCTACTCTGCCACTGATTAACCATATAATTTGTTATCCTTGGTTTCTTAATAAAATATCGTAACAATGTATACATACAGCTCATATAGCGCTGGTAGGTTTTGAAATGTTTCTTGCTGTATTGCAGTTATTTGATTGCTGAACAAATGCCTGAAACAAAATAATAGAAATGTTCAATATATTTCACACTAAAGGTATTATTTGCTATCATTGATAGATTTAAAAAGGCACCAGTAGTATACCGCTGTTCAAAAGTCAGTAATCGATTGAGACAAAACAAATCCGGGTTACAAACTCAAACAAAGGGAAACACATGAACCAAAAGAGGAAAACAAGATAAAGATTTATAAAATATCAAATCCGGACATAGGTTTCGCCCTTATTCCTACCAATATACAAGATTTATGTAAGCATGTATATATATAATATATACACACATGTATATAAGCGTTTTTTTTTTTATCAACGACAAGTTTGCTTAATATTTGTTTTAATTTGAATTAGATTTAACAAGAGGCTGTCAGAGCGACAGCAAACCGGATTTCCTAACATTTATTTGTGTCCTGGCATTATTCAATATCACGAGAACAATAACTGATGAACGGTGAAAGTGAAAATCGTCAATATAAAATTTGACCCCAATTTTGTCATCAGTAACAACATATTTAAATTTGAAAAGCTTTGGTTGAACGGTTCACGAGTAAATACACAGACACGACTGACAACACCATTTTTCAATCTTTCAAGAACCATAACTCCTGAACGGTAAAAGTTTAAATCGTCATTATTGAACTTGACTTCCATTTTGTCATCAGTAGCAACATCTTAAAATTTTAAAATCTTTGGTTGAACAGTTCATGAGTAAATGCACAGACACGACTGGAAACGCCATTTTTCAACCTTTCAAGAATCATAACTCCTGAACGGTAAAAGTCAAAATCGTCTTTATTGAACTTGACCTCCATTTTGTCATCAGTAACAACATATTAAAATTTTAAAAGATTTGGTTGAACACGTCATGAGAAAATGCACGGACACGACTGGAAAGGCAATTTTTCAATCTTTCATGAACCTTAACTAGCTTGGCATCGTGTTTTCCATAAAGATCAAAAGTTTACTAGCTAGAATTATGACTTAAACATATATCCGGTTTCTGTCACTATCAATTAATTCATTAAATCACCGTAAATAACCGTGGATAACTTACTAATTAAAGAAAAAGTTTCGAAATTAATTTACCAGATACATAATTTTACGTTGCAAATATGAATTGTAATTAAAATATCTAATGTTTTGATATTTTATATAGTGAGTATTCATCCAAACTCAAGAGTGTAGATTCGTGATTCCTGTTCTATGTGTGGTTGCAAAATTAATAATGAAAAAGATGTAAATGCTTCTTGCTTGCTTATTTACTGTTAATTTTCAGTCTGCGACATTATTCCCATAGTAAGTACAAATATGTTTTAACTATATCTGAGGTGAACAAGTAACATAAAACAACAAAAACCTTCAGTTGCACGCGTACGTATGGCTCATGTAGTTCACCATACTCGTGAGTTTAAATTGATGAACATAAGCATGTTTCCCATTTTGTTAGATATCTTTCAAGATGAGAACGTAATAATTGCTCTATATATAATCCTTGTATGTGATACTAGATATACACAACAAGTCGTAGTGTGAGGTCCTGGTTCAGACTAACACTACCGTTCATAAGAGACGTATTTCCGCAAATATATTACAACAATCTCAATTGTAACAATCAGTGGTCGATTTACAAACAACGTACACTACTTGTAAAGTCGACAGTTTTAACCCTTTAGGTTAAATTACACGAAGTGATGCAATTGGGACAAATACGAGGATATACTATTAATATTTTTTTTTACATTTTTACCTTTTATATCTGTTTGTTTTGTTCACACATTTTTGTCAAAATAACATAATTTTATGCAACAATTCATACTAGTGAGAGTTTTATCAAGCTATAGAACCTTGTTCTACATAAGAAAATGTCTGTATCAAATCAGGAATATGAAATTTATTTCTATTTGATTAGGGGCTTTCCGTTTTGAATATTCCTCATAGTTCGGCATGTTTGTACTTTACTTTCTACTAATTTGGGTTTATCTTTTAGGTTCGGTTTAATACTGCATCGGAACTAAACACATTTATTCAAAAACCAGTTGTTGGCATGACACGGGTTATGTTGTTCTCATATATGTTATGATGGTATGATACTAAACCCCTAACGGGAAGGATTGTGCCTGATGTTCATATGATGAAATCATAATCTTTCAGTCAGTTTAATTGAAGTCTGGAGCTGGCATGTCAGTTAACTGCTAGTAGTCTGTTGTTATTTATGTATTATTGTCATTTTGTTTATTTTCTTTGGTTACATCTTCTGACATCAGACTCGGACTTCTCTTGAACTGAATTTTAATGTGCGTATTGTTATGCGTTTACTTTTCTACATTGGCTAGAGGTATAGGGGGAGGGTTGAGATCTCACAAACATGTTTAACCCGCCGCATTTTTGCGCCTGTCCCAAATCAGGAGCCTCTGGCCTTTGTTAGTCTTGTATTGTTTTAATTTTAGTTTCTTGTGTACAATTTGGAAATTAGTATGGGATTCATTATCACTGAACTAGTATATATTTGTTTAGGGGCCAGTTGAAGGACGCATCCGGGTGCGGGAATTTCTCGCTACATTGAAGACCTGTTGGTGACCTTCTGCTGTTGTTTTTTTCTATGGTCAGGTTGTTGTCTCTATGGCACATTCCCCATTTCCATTCGCAATTTTATGATCAATCCTTAACATATGAATAGGACAACAAGATTCAGCTGACATGAGTGGAAAATCGGTTACAGAGTACATTGACAATAACCGACAGAGGAGTATTATTTTTATTATACGAGCCGAAGAAATGTCGAAGAGCATAAGTACGGGCAGTTGTTATGGTGTTCAATCATGCTATCGGAGAAAAAGAAAATATTTAAAAAATAACAAATTTTACTGTACATTCAACAGTATATATTATTATCATTTAAAGCACGCTCACATAGCCCACGCACCAAATTGAGACTGGACATACAAAATCTCAACAAATAACTCAGTTCAAAGACTCAACCCTAAATTCAACTGATAAAATTTTTATTTTGGATAAGCAAATTAACATATTATGTCCTCATTAACTCTGAAGTTTCATGAAATTCTGATGTGTGGTTTCAGAGGAGTTGCGATTAAAAACTGTTGCAGTAGTATATTGAGGCAAATAAGTGCAAAGGGGCATAACTCCTAGAAAAATAATTGAATCATAGTTTCCTGTCGATAAGCACATCTACATAATATTTCCTTATTATCAACAAAGTTTCATGAAATTCTGTTTTGAGATTTCAGAGGAATTGCGATGAAAACTGTTGCAGTAGTATATTGAGATTATTAAGTTCAAAGGGACATACCTCATAGAATAAAATTGAATCGTAATTTACTGTTGATATGCACATCTACATAGTAAATACTTGTTACCTACAGTTTCATGCAGTTCTGTTGTGTGGTTTCATAGGAGTTGCGATGACATGAACAGGCATGACATGACATGACAGATGGACAGAAGGACGGGTCAAACACATTATACTCTCAGCAACTTTGTTGAGTGGAGTATAATGAGATATGTAGATCAAATTACTTATTATCTTTCGTATAGGAACTGCATGTGGTTGGGGTATGTAGATAACCTGTCATGGCCGCTGTGTGTGTTTTCTTTTGTTAGATGTTTTCGATCTTATAAGTAAAGTCCTTTTAACTGATCTTTATAGTTTGTTCTCATGTTTTACCATAGTTCAAGGTTAGGAGGACGGGTTGGCGCAAGCAAACTACATTAAAACCACCACATCATATATGTGACCAGCCAGGACATAACCAGGCTTATGGAGGTAGAACGTCATTGTGAGAAAATCACTGTTAACTATATGTGACTAGCCATTTCCAGTCTTAGGAGGGTACATTGTCTAAAACTAGATTTTTGTATATTTATCTAGAATATTCCGAAACAAAACTCTCTGTCATGTTATTATGACATATTTGTTGTAATAGCAATGAAACGAGTCGAGACTGTTCTATGGCGACTTTTATTTATTGAAACCACTAATTTATGAAACACAAAATTATTGTATTTATCGGCTTTTAGTGATGTTTAATAGCGTATTTAAATAAAATTTCAAAGACTGTAATTTACTACAATACAAACAATTCTTAGCTCTATTTTAGAACATGTAATTTACACTTGTTGAAATGAAGTTAGTTTGAAAGTTGTCAAAGTAAGCTTTAAGAATTCCTTTTTTTTAATTTAGATTTATTATGCATGTCTCTAAACATAGTATGCGACGCGTAACAAGTTTATAAGTAGGTGTTCTCATATATTAATTTGAAACGGTGCATTTATTATGGATATATTTCAGACTTCATTTATGAAAGAAAAACTTTAGAGCATAGCATTATTTGTTGTTTGTAGCTCTATTTTAGAACATTTAATTTAAACTTGTTGAAATGAAGTTAGTTTAAAATTTATCAAAGTAAGCTTTAAAAATTCCTTTTTTTAATTTAGATTTATTATGCATGTCTCTATACATAGTAAGCGACGCGTAACAGTTTATAAGTAGGTGTTCTCTTATATGCATTTGATACGGTGCATTTATTATGGATATATTTCAGACTTCTTCAAAACTTATATATGATGTATAGTTCGGTGTCCGCAAAAAAGAAGCCAAAGAAAGTGTTTATCTCTTCTTCACAAATACGTATTTCATTGAATCTCGATATTTATCATGTTTATAATTTTTGTAACAATGACGTTCTACCTCCATAAGTCTGCAAATGCTATGGCGGGTCACATATGTGTCAATCCCAAGTCAGGAGCTTGTAATTAAGCGGGTGTGGTTTGTTGATGTATGACTTATTTGCTTCTCGTTGATTGCATTTTTTTTTTTTATAAAAATCAGGTCGTTAGTATTCTTTTATGAATTGTTTAACAATTGTAATTTTTTAGTCTTTCCGAGCTAAATAAACGATATGGGTTTTGCTCATTGTTGATAGCCATATTTGTTAACTTTTATGTCATTTGTCCTTAATTTTGTCCTTACTTTAACGTAAACATAATTTCTTGATGGATATATTAATTTAAGTGAAATATCTACTAATGTTTTGAAATTTTACATAATACATATATTTCTTGTACCAGTTGAAACAATATTCCTGGGCTTGTTTTTCTTTTTATGATTTTCTTGGTAAAGAGTTGCTACTTTATAAAGAATCAAACAAAAAATACTCTGAAGCTGACATTCTCAGGATGCTTGATTTTTTGATTGACAAAATATTTGTTACGTGTGGAGAATTGAACAAAAAAAAGGTCACCAAAAAGTTACTTCATTCGAAGGCAGAAGGTCGTTCGATTGAAAGTCCCAAACAAACTCTTCACTGATTGACTTAAGGTTTTGTTTTCATTTGATTTTTGATAACATATCATAAAAGTAACATTGTATACATACAGAAATCTTAGCGCTGGTAGGTCTTGAAATGCTTCTTGTTGTATTGTAGTTAGTTGATTGTTTTGCAACTCTCTGAAACAAAATAATGTAAATGTTCAATATACGTCACACTAAGAACGTCGTTTTGATAAAATATTTGTATTTCCATATCACAACTAAATTGACAACTTTAATAATAGGCAAAAGTAATTTATCGATGATCATACGCGCCATGGCTGTGAATAATATTTTGAGCAAGTATATTCCACGAAAATGTGGGAGTAAATTCTAAAATTCGGTACTACCCCTCCTTTCACCTTTAGTCGTACTCAGAATTGAATTTAGTCGTTATCCATGTGCGTTTATACTGGCACCAATCACAAGTTACGTCTTTGAGATTACAGATAGATATCATATATTGAAATCAGTAGGTAAACAAAACAAAATATCTATGAACATCATAAACATAGACGTGGTTTTGAAAACGTTGTTTTTACAAAATGTGACCACTAAGTCACGTAGGTAAATCATACCACATAGTCAGCTATCATGACATCTCAGCATAGAAATTAGAACAAAGTAACAAATATGTGTTTCCTATATTTTCTGTACATATGTGTGCAAAAACATTTGTGTTGAGGCCTAAATAAACCAAATATTATTTCAGTTTGACATGGCTTGAGACTTTTATTTTCAACTAAAGTACTTTAAAATGTCTGAAAGAATATTTATTTCAAAACAAAAAAAAAATATATTGGAGGAAAATATTTCATGTCCATAATATGCCTCGATTCATTCGAAAAATACTATTTTCAGACACAGTCTAATATAGATTTCTAAAAAAAATTTCATATTTGTAATTAGTCTGATACATCAAATAACATCAGTTTCTTTTAATAAACGATAACTCATATTTGTTTTAAAATTACATCTAAAGAAGCATTTTTTTTAATACTTCAATTATTTAAGCCCTTATCTTGATAGTTGAAATTATTGAACTTAATCGTCATAAAAAACAACCACGCAAGTTGAATTGACAATTGTGCGTATAATTTTATACATGGTACAACGATTTTATTAGAAGAAAGTGTTTCACCAAACTCCGCATAGTTGACCACGATCTTAAGAAATTCCATTAAACCACGTTTTTATAGGATGGTCTAGTTTTTCCATCCTGTGTGGTTCTTGGACAAAGTTATTGTCTTTTTAATTCCTTTGTATACACGATCTATAGTCCATAGTGTGGACGGAATATATTTACAGATTGTTATTCTTATCATTTCCAAATTCATTTTTAGATATGTAATGCATAAAAATAGTAAATAAAATTAAGGGTAAGAAAAAATAGTTATAATTTTTTAGGTAAAGTAAGGACTTTGATATATAGAAAAATGGTAAAAAAAAATATGTCTGAAGCTGTTAAACTGTATTAAAGACATCCTTTAAGAGGAATCGTCTATATTTTGAGTTTTGGTTGACCAAGCAGATATAATATTATATATTATATAAACTGACCATCCATTAGTGTTTGATAGTTAACTTGTATATTTATTCTATTTGTTTGAAGACAATTACATGTATATTGCCATGACAAATAAAAAAGCAAAAAAAAAAAAAAAAAAACTTCGGCAATCCATAGGGGCGTAGATCCTTTTATCAATTATGTAACAGAACACGACTGAACATGACTGAACATGACTGGACGTGACTGAACATAATCTAAAAAAAAAAAAAAAAGATGATTCTTGAACGTATCTGAATCGAACGCATGTTCAATAATTCTAGGTTAGTCTGAAGCGCCGGCAGTCACTTTAAGAAAGGCGAAAGAAGATATGAAAACGGTATGAACGTTTGAAACTGTTACTTTAGTCGATGCAGACTTCATTTCACCGATGTCCTAGTTACCGAACGAATTTGTACCAGTGAGACCAGAAAATTCTTTCCCTTCTGGACAACATGAGTTCATCTCTGTTTTTGATTTAAAGGGTCATTCACTAGGTGCTATAAAAAACTGAAAACAATTTTTTTTCTTCAATAAATGAAAGTAAAAAAGTGTGATCATAGTTCACTTTTAGCAGTCAGTTTAGTTTAATTTTGTCAAAATAAGCGAAGAAACATCTTTGAAGAATAATTCACTGATGATATCGGATACGTTTCTTATGTTGTAAGTACAATCACCTTCCCTTTCACGAGTGAGACCTACCGTACTAGAATATTTAACGGCTTTGTAACAACATGAGCAACACGACAGAGCACCTGAAATCACTATAGTTTCTGGTGGGGTCTGTTTTGTTTTAGTACCCTATTTGTGAAATTTTGTTCACGCATCATTGTCAATATAATGGTAATTGATGCGACTGTCGTACAAGTGAGAAGTTTAGCGCTATAAAACCAGGTTCTACATTTGAAAATGCCCGTACAAGGTCAGTAATATGACAGTTGTTGTCCATTCGTTTGATGTGTTTTGTCTGGTTTTATCGATTCTTGGTTTTGATCGGTATCTCCCACTTATTTGAATATTTAAACGTTTAGTTTAGGTATAATCAAGATTATTTTAAGGATACAAGTCACGTGCACTGAAACTTATCTTGATTATGATATATCATATTACTATATAAATAAACTCAAAAATAAAAAGGTACTACTCACAATGTGGTTGTCGAATTAGTAATTTCAGACGGAATTGTCGTTAGATTACTATTGCTGCACTTAGTCGTCGTGTCCGTGCAACTGCATACAAGTGGACATCCATTGATTGTACTTTTTAAAACAGTGCATACAATAAAGACGATTATTAAGTGCATTGTCTGATACAACATACCTGCAAAAAACAATTAAACTTAAAGTGATATTATGTTATTTAGAAGATACATGGTGAATATGTTGACTGTCCCTCTGGAATCTTCGCCCCTCTTTTGTAAAACAAAATGCTCAATGTTACCACTACGTTTCAGGTAGTATGTACGTGCAATATGATATTCATATTTCAAAAATTAGATAAAAAACAACATTTTTGAAAAATAAAAAGTTAAATTTGTCGAACAACCGTTTGAAATATATTTCAACTTCAATCTTAAACACCAATACTTTCTCATTTGGACAACTTATTCAACTTTTGAAAGTAAGTTATATGAGACTTGCTGTGACATTTTCAGACTGAAAGAAGTATAAAGACATTGTGTGAAAGACGCTGTTTACCTTGACCGTAACGTCATTTAGTAAACATACCGGATTGAAAGTCTGGATGATTTTCAGAATTGATGCTTTATGCATCCCATTTTTTCTAATGAAAAGTTATCAAGTAGTAATTGCGCCTTTAAATTCATATTTCATAAATATTATGTTTATACGCTCAGTTCTAAATCTATTTTTAGTATTGCATTTTGGCTAGCCATTATATGAAAGTAAAGAATAGGATGGGGTGTGTTACAATTAAGTATGTATATAGGCAAAAACAAAGAAATTTAAAAAAAAGAAGCAAAACGAAATGTAAATTATTAACTGATAGGTATTTTAAAATTGAAATTTCGTTTCGTAGTTCACCTTTATGTCGTCTGTCATATACATGATATACTAATAAAATAAAGTATGTTCAAGAACATAGAACAAGACAGTTAAATGCTACCAATGTAAGGACGTCTATCACGATTCATGTAGCAGATACAGAATCCTGTATAAAGGATTGATATCTTGTAGGTGTTCCTTTTCAATTACGTTCGCGTTATTCATTCGGTTATAAAATTATAAAATCCAACCGCATTCTGTTAAAACTTTTCCAATTTAAAAAAATATTCATGAAAATCAAACGTACTTTTCATTTTTTGTTTAAAAAAAACCATTTGAACATACATTTGTCTACAATTATAATACTTACAATGTACAATTATACATATATACTTACTTTTCACCGCGATTGCCTTCATTAATAGTATTTTGGTTTCCATATGAATGCAAGTATTCATTAGATAATGAATCGTGTGATTGTTATAATTATCTAAATCCCATTTTGCTATAAGTATTTTAGAAGAGCAATATTATATATTTTTGCCTGTGGTTTAGTGGCAATCGAATCGATTGACTAAAAAAGCAACGTGAAGTACAAGAATTGATTTAACAGTCACCATGAATATCCTTTTTCTAACATTAAAATACTAAATGATTTTTTTCAGTATACTCTTTCAGAAATCATTTACAATATTTCTACATGCCGTATTGGAAATAGACCCGTTTTTTTTTTAAATTCTGTAATATTCCAAATTATGTAGTAATGTAATTAATTAAAATCACAATCATCGAAATAGCCATATATAAGTGATCAGAAAGATCAGAAACAGTATAAGACATGTACCAAAGAAGTCCAAATAAGTTGTTGTTATGTGAGCATGTAAAATTTAAAATATGTTTAACTTCATTATTTGAAGCTTGAGTAAAACAATGCATATATTGTTAAAGTAAAACAAACACTTACAAATTAAAGACAGTTCCTTCAATTTCCTCTGGCTTTTATGTTCGTTTTGAAATATTTGTTGACGAGGTAAAGTACTTCAGTTATATTTTTTTTAGTGAAAAGTATAAAAGTACAAGAGACGTTACGTTTTTATAAGATTTAAAATTACTTTATTCCGCATCATAAATTTATTACCAAGCTTTCTAAGTGTATGAAATTAAAAAAAATATGCACTTCAGAGTTTTTATAGGGTCATAAAAATAGATGCATCAATTACAAATATGTGACTAATAAGATTTAAATCGAAAATTTTCCTTTTTTCGTCGTAAACGAATATTTTTAGCCTAATTACATTTATCATTTTAATTTGTTGAAAAGCATTTACATAAAACATATACTTACAAATTAAAGATGGTTTTCAGACAGTTCCCTCCAATTTCCTCTGGCTTTTATGGTCGTTTCTAAATATTAATGGAAGAAGATATGTACTAGTACTTGACCTCAATTATATTCTTTATTGAAAAGTATGCAAGTACTGGAGACGTAACGTATATATTGAAATTATTTTATTCTGCATCATCAATTTATAATCGAGCTTTCTTAGTGTATGAAATTCCAAAATTTTATACATTATAGATTTTTATAGAATGACGTCATAAAAATTACTGTAGCAATTTTATTTTAGAACATTATGTACCGTCATTTTTTAGAACGTATGTTATTAATATACTCGCATCAATAAACGTTTTTAGAAACAAAATCTACCACAGGCTGTGATCAATCATCTAGACAAAATTTATTTCATTGCAAATTTAAATTACATTAATTTTTCTAATAAAAAAGACCAAAGATCTGTGTTTTAAAAAGAAGATGTGGTATGATTGCCAATGAGACAATTCTCCACAAGACCAAAATGACACCGTAATTAACAACTATTGGTCACCGTACGGCCTCCAACAATGAGCAAAGCCCACACCGCATAGTCAGCCTTAAAGGCCCCGAAATGACAATGTAAAACAATTCGAACGAGAAAACTAACGGCCTTGTTTATATAAAAAAAATGAACAAAAAACAAATATGTACCACATAAACAAACGACAACCACTGAATTAAAGGTTTCTGACTTGGGTTAGGCACATACATAAATAATGTGGTGGTGTAAACATATTAGCGGGATTCAAACCCTCCCCTAACATGGAACAGTGGTACAACAATACAACATAAGAACGAACTATACAAATCAGTTGAAGAAGGCTTAACTCATTAGATGGACAAAAATACAAGTGGACGTGGCCGGGTACTTGTACATCCCAACAACAAAAAAACACTAACAACAGATTTAAGAGTCCTCGCAGTTAACTGACAGCTAGTTTAAAGCCACTAACAACTAATAAAAAAGTCATGCATCTAAGACTAAATTATCAATCCGTACACATCCAACATCCAATGGATTTAGTGTAAAGACGTCATAAACAGTCAGAGAAAAACATGACCTTGTGTTTTAGTTTATTTAAAGGAATGATAAGTTTACCAGGATCATTTCTAAATTTCCGGGCACGGTTAACAGCATTTCCGCAAAAATGAGGATGTGCTATCCCACTTGAATGAAGTTTTCTACAGGTACTACTAAACTTCAAAACCAAATCTTTATGGAAAATTAAGTAAAGGTTTTAAGAAATTTATGGTAACGATATCCCTGGTTTAATTATTTACCAGTAACATATAGATTACGTTCGTTAAAATCAAAAACGTCACAACAGACACGGGCATAGCGAACGAGCTGTGAAATATAAACACCGTAAGATAGTGTCAAAGGAACATCACCATCTAAACAGGAAAATAAAGAATAGGGAACGAAAATTGTCCCTTTTGTCGTAAATTTTAGTGTGGAGTTATCCGTTGAAAACCGAAATATCTAATTCTAGTAATTCTAGAAAAGGACAGTTATTACCGTTTAAATTTGGTTTATTTAAAGTTAGTTCCTTGGGGTAAATTTCAGCAGTATATTGAGAAAATTCTTGATTATTTATCGAAAAAATATCATCAGGATAACGGGAAGTGTTGTTGAATTTATCAGTTAAATGCAATTTCGACGGGTCTTTACTGAGTTTAGTCATAAACTGTGATTCGTAACAGTACAAAAACAAGTCTGCTATTAAAGGGGCGCAATTAGTGCCCATAGGGATACTTACAACCTGTCGATAAACTTTCTTGCCGAAACGTACATAAATATTATCAAGGAGAAAATTAACAGCTTCAACCACCTCATCACACCTCCAGTAAGTATATCTTGCATATTCACGTTTCTTATTAGAAAAAAGGCTTTAAATGAGTTGCAGCAAATATATTTGCCTTCAGATTTACCAAATGACCATTTAATTAAATAGGAAAACTTGTGTCTGATAAGATAGTGTGGAAGTGTAGTGTAAAGAGTAGAAAAATCAAAAATATCAATAGAATCAAAAGGACCATCAAAGGCACGTGATATATCTAAAACATCCAACAATAGTTTTTTCAACTACATTTGAAACTTGTTCAAATAGGCCGTTATACAAAATGTATATTAAATAAGCGCTAATAAAATGTATGTGCAGTCAACAATGAAATATTTGTTGATCAAAAAGCTTAATACATAATTCCGAATGGAGATTTACAAAAAGACCCGGTACACTGACTGTTGGATCCAAAAGTATGTTATAATATTTTAGCAGGATGTTCTTTCTCAGTATGCACAGGATAAATATGTAATAAAAATATTTTAGATTAGGTTTCTCCATAAGTCTGAAAATCTCCTGATTAGTCACATATTTGTGCTAATATTTTCCGGAACGAGATTCAATTCTGACATTTTTTTTTTTTTTGCGTCATAACCGAATACTTTTTTCCAGATCATATCTATAATTTAAATTTTGGAAAAACATTTAAAACCCAAACATTTTTTGACCTCCCTAATCTCTCAATCTTCTTAATAGTATGCAGATAGTTTGTTCATATAAAGATACTAATAACATCAAAGGGAATTGGGGTAAATTTCTTGTATTATATGTTTAAGGAGGGCTGAAATCGCTAGAGGTCTAGCCATCACCCTCTGCTTAACACTCCACAAAGCTTTACGTTATCGTTGGAATATATTTTAATTAATAAAAAACAAATCGAAATTCTCTGCTCTATAGATTTATTTTCATTAATGGAATCCGCAATTAATGATCCGTATCAAATGCATATTTGAGAACGACTACTTGTAAACTGTTACACGTCGCTTATTCTGTTTAGACCATGCATATCAATAAACAAAAGCGTCATTTTAAACTGACAAAAATAGGTTTTTCAAAATGATTTGCAAATTTTAAAGTTGATTGGTTTGAAAAATGAAACAAAAATCTTTTAAAGACACTTATGAAAAATCCCTTTCTTAATGATATTTGAAATTTGTTATTTTCATGAAATTACATTTTTTGATTTCACGAGGATAGTAAACAAATGATAATTAGTTTGTATTTGTAAATGATTTAATTAGTCAACAGTTTGAATAAAATAAAATATTTGCATTGGCTTGTTTTAGAAAAAAACATATTTCAATTTCATTCTGAATAGCAAAAATTGGAATTCATAACCCTAACCATTTTCCAATTTGATTTAAAAAAATGAAAAATTTGACCTTTAATATTGAAAAATGAAAAATGAAAACTCCATCACTTTCATATCTCAGTTTCGGATATGATTCGGTATTGAGAAGCAATTTCTCTTCTAGTCTGATCTCAAATTCAAGTCACCATCTTTTGGAAATAAATACAAGGGCGGATTTTTAAGGTGGTCATTCAAAGTGAGGCAAATTACCCCCACCTCATGATCAAAAACGTTATAAATTTCATTAGAGTATGTTATGCGCGATATGGCATGCATATTCGACGCATATCCTTTAAGTTATCTTTTATCCAATGAAAATTGATTAAAAGAACGTCCTCTAATTAGACAATGTACAAGATTAAATTTTCGTTTCTATCAAACATTCCCACAGTTCTCTACAAAATTCTAAATTACACACCATTCGTTGTTGTCAACCAATTTTGCATGAATTACTTTTTTATATAGTTTGTTTATCGAATATTTATTAAATGTAGGCCACTGGACATGATGGATATATTAATGAACTTATTCAATCAAACAATATTTAGCGTGTCCCAACTTACTTGTTTAAAAACATAGAAATAATTGAATAAATATATGAATGTTTAATAAAAATTGCGCATTATTGTTGCATTTTATGCATTAAAATCTCTTTCCCCTCAACAAATTTGACGAAAGAACCCACCTAAGAAAGCTTGCAGTATATATGCAGGTGTAAGCTTACATCGTCTAATTAAAGGACAGTCTGTTAATCAAAAGTCATTGGATGAAAGAAAATTTAAAGGATTTGTGTCGAATATGCATGCCATATCGCGCATAAACATACTCTAATGAAATTTATAACGTTTCTGACCATGACCAAAAGATGGTGGCTTGAATCTGAAATCAGACTGGACGAGAAATCGCTACTCAGTTACGAATCATATCCCAAACTTATATATTGAAGTGATGGCGTTTTCTCACTCTTCATGATAAAGTTATACACGTTGTATATAGTAAAAAGGATATAAGACGCCTTCAGATTGAACATTTTTAAAACTTTATTGTTTTTTTTCTTTGGTCCGTCTGGTCATTTTTAAATGTCGTTAAGTATACGTCAAACGTCTGCCAATTCAAAAAAATGCCCCATAATATACCGATGAAACGATTCGTGAAGTATTTTAATATGTCTGTGATGTTGATATATTAGATAATTATAAACTTGAAAATTTTGTATTCAGAGTATGGGAGAATGTCAATGATAACTTTACTAGGCTGCATTTAGTAAAACAGACAAATACCTCCTGTGCATACGAAGGGACGGACGCCAAAGAGTGAATATAGATAACAATTTAACAGGTTCAATGAAAATAAAAATACTGTGTCATAAATCATTTACAATATTTGTACATGCCGTATTGGAAATAGACAAAGTTAAAAATAAATATGAAAAATGAGCATAGTATTGATTTAAATAATTTTGATAACAATTATTTTTAAGTAGTATTTGAAAAATATTGGCGATACAAAACTACCAGATGCCAACAAGTATAATTTAAAAAAACCACGAAGAAAGTAAAATGTCGTTAGTTGAATTTAATCTGGAATTAAAAAAAATGAAATAACAAGAATACTGCATCCGCGAAAAATTTAAAACAGAAATTGTCTTGTCAAATGGCAAAATCAAAATCTCAAACAAATCAAATGAATGGATAACAACTGTCATATTCCTGAAATAAATATCTCCATTTTATTTTCTAAAGTCAACAAAGAATGACACGACGATGGTTCAGTCAGATAATGTAAGTCGATAGAAGATGATATATGCGAGGAATTAATTAAAGTCCCAATCGTCGAAAGTGCAATACATGTATATAAGTAATCAGAAAAATCAGAAACAATATAAGACATGTATTATAGAAGTCCAAATAAGTCGTTGTTATGTGAGCATATTATATTTAAAATATATCTTACTTCATAATTTGAAGCTTGAGTAAAACAATGCATATATTGTTAAAGTAAAACAAACACTTACAAATTAAAGACAGTTCCTTCAATTTCCTCTGGCTTTTATGTTCGTTTTGAAATATTTGTTGAAGAGGTAAAGTACTTCAGTTATACTTTTTTAGTGAAAAGTATAAAAGTAAAAGAGACGTTACGTTTTTATAAGATTTAAAATTACTTTATTCCGCATCATAAATTTATTACCAAGCTTTCTAAGTGTATGAAATTAAAAAAAAAAATGCATTTTAGAGTTTTTATAGGGTATTAAAAATAGATGCATCAATTACAAATATGTGACTAATAAGTATAAATCGAAAATTTTCCTTTTTTCGTCGTAAAGGAATATTTTTAGCCTAATTAAATTTATTATTTTAATTTGTTGAAAAGCATTTAAAACAAACAATAGTTATCAAAGGTACCAGGATTATAATTTAGTACGCCAGACGTGCGTTTCGTCTACATAAGACTCATCAGTGACGCTCATATCAAAATATTTATAAAGCCAAACAAATACAAAGTTGAAGAGCTTGAGGATCCAAAATTCCAAAACGTTGTGCCAAATACGGCTAAGGAAATCTATGCCTGGAATAAGAAAATCCTTAGTGTTTCGAAAAATAAACAGAATTAACTTTTGGTGTAAAGTTCGTCGTGTAAAGATTTAAATAGAAATAAGTATAGGAAGCAAGAATTAAAACGGATTACCCTTCCGGAGCACCTGAGATCACCCCTAGTTTTTTGGTGGGGTTCGTGTTGTTTATTCTTTAGTTTTCTATGTTGTGTCATGTGTGCTGTTGTTTGTTTGTCTTTTTCATTTTTAGCCATGGCGTTGTCAGTTTGTTTTAGATTTATGAGTTTGACTGTCCCTTTGGTATCTTTCGTCCCTCTTTTACAACTTTTCAGCTAATAATTGTCGAAAAGTCATATAAAAGGGAACAGGGCGAAGGCTAGACCTGCCTGATCTCTCAATCTTCATAATATAATGCTGATACGTAGTTTATATAAAGATACCAATGACACCAAAGGGTTTTGGGTAAAATTTTATGCTTACGGAAGGCTCAAATGGCTAGTTTTATGTTCAAAATATATAAGGAAAACCTACCAGATACCGCTTAATTTACAATGTAAACACCTAGGTTTTTCAATGTCCTTAAATGTTAACGATCTTTTATACAATGTATATGTACATATCGTATCAAATGGATTTCCCAGATTATATCATCTTCGATATCTACGATTGGCTTAAATTATCACTTTTCAGCTAATAATCTAAGAAAACATAGATAAAGAGCACAGGGCGATGGCTAGACCTCTATGCCACTTTCGGTCTTCCATAAACATAGAAGACGAAAAGTTTACCCCATATTAAAGAAAATATATCTATATATCAACTAACTATATTCATAATATTATGAAGATTCTGATATCAGCAAGAACTAGGCAACGGTCTGTGTCTTTTTACTTGAATTTTGGACGATTTTTATTTCAAAAGAGACACTTTAAGCCTTTCGTATATATCGAAGAAGATCTTTTTTATGGCACCTATACATAATAAGGTAACACCCGGCTACCAAAAGCTTCATTTTGAAGCCCAGGTGGTCGTGTGGTCTAGCTCGCCGGTTACAGTGCAGGCGCTTTGGTGTCACGATATATCAGTAGAATTGGTCACAATCAATAAGATCTAATGTTTAATCCTTTTAATATTACTATCTTGCTTTTCATAAAACAATTTTTTTTAACTAGTAATAAACATCGAACCGACTGCTATCAGCCATTTCGATAGTGAATGTCGAATAACCAATAGCTGTTATTTTCCAATACATAAATATACTAAGGGGTTATAGTAAATCAATGGTAAAATGGAATACACACTAAAGTCCACAAAGTACTACGTTTCTAAAGCGGGCTCGTCGAAATGTTTCTCAATATTGACAAATGATTGAGATATGTACGCAATGAATATTTAAAACATTTATATTCGGATGTCAAATAAATAGACGAAACACAACACGTATGAAATATGATTTCTAAGATTCTTATCTACCATAAAAATAATTTTATGTGTCCGAATTTTATAAAGACCTTATATGTTCTTCGGTTTGTCATATGTGACATAACTTTTCCAGACTTATGGAGGTAGAAAGTCTTTTTTGAAAACGCCGTTAACATTTATAAGCATGATGCATATTAAGATTCTATTAAATACTGATATACATTGGTGAAGAAGAAATACACACTTCACTTTGGCTATATTGCGTGCACTGAGCTGTACATCATAATTAAAATCTGAAAAGCCTAACGTTATCGTTTAATTATTTCATATCGGTTGAGAATAAGATTCTCTTATTGGATTAAAAGGGGTCACATGACATTCATTATTCTTCAGTAATAAATTCCATCGGTCATTAACAGGAAAAAAACGGACCAGAAAACCGGTCGTTAACGAACTTTTACATGATAATGACCTGTGGGGCGTGGTTTCCGTCTGATAATGACCGTTGGGACGTGATTTCTCTGTTAATGACCGGTACCGGTGGGGCGTGGTTTCTCTGTTTTAAGAGATGTACCTTTTATAAAACATGTTCCTGTTTTTAGTATTATATTCAAATTGTTGAATTGTTTATTATATGTTTTCGTTAATTATAAAATTAAAGGTAACTTGATTAAGTACTTATATACTGAAAAATTGCAATAAAATGAATGGCAGTATTACTACGACTGGTCTTCACTCTTTGCCATACAAATCGTACAACTACTCGAGTTCGCTGTAGGCATTTTGAATTTATGAGAATTTTCCAAAACATGGTTTCTCAATGAAATAAACATAATAGTTCTTGAAAAACTGCGACAGCGATAATGACCTCGCCTTCGGCTCAGTCATTATCACTATCTTAGTCAATACCACTGTCCTGTGGGTAGTCCATATATCACGATAATGACCTATTTTCAAGAACTATTATATAAATAAACATTTTGAATTGATACAAAAAAAATCAAAATACTCTACTCTACAGATTTTCATAAATGAAGTCAAAATCATATCTATAATTAATTTACCTTATTTAATACATGTTATGACAACAACTACTCATAAACTATTTCGCGTCCCATACTGTGTATAGAGACGTGCATGATAAATCATATGTAGATTAAATGACTCATAAAAAAAAATTCCTTTGATAATTTCATAATTAACTTCATTAAATCAAATTTAAATTACATTTTCTAAAATAGACCTTAAAGCTGTTTGCAAAATGATAAACTTGATTTTTTTCCAATTTTCATTTAAATATGCTGTTGAAGATTACTAATTAGCGCCAATAAAATACAATATCTGTTTTGGTTTTTATGAATTATATTTTAAGTGCCTTCGAAAATATAACATCGTCATCGAACAGTTTTATTATAATGCCGGTATTCGAATTGACTCGTTTAATTTTTATTACACCACAAAATTAATTAAATGTCATCATAATATGACAGATATTTTTGTTTCAGAATGTTCTCGGTAAATAAACGAAAAGCAAATGGTAGACAATGTACTCTCATACGCCTGGAAGTGGCTAGACACATATAGTTAACGTTGTTTCGTGATTATGGCGAATCATAAGTCCATCATGACTTCAATGAACCTGGCATTGAACAAACAATCGGAGAATTTACCTTGTTTGTATTAGATAACTAAGCTTGACAAAATTCCATACAACCAACGGTACATTGCAGGCTCATCTGCATGTTCGACTAAATAATTGCCAATTACATTGACTAAAGTTCTGTCTGCAGTGAATGCGGGTCTTCAGAAATACTTGGAAACTGTTAACTCGCGTAGTGGCAATAACCATATATGGACTCTTCAAAACCATAAAAAACTTCTAGATAATTTTAAATCTCGATCAAAATTATCAGCCCTGTATAGCACCATTCCCCATGTGAAATCGAAAAATAGTCTAAAAGATATAATCGAAAATGATTTTCAACATAAAAACGGTGGCGTATGCTATAAATTTATTACCCTTGTTAACCTTACGGCATTTGTTGTTAATTGTTAACAAAAAGGAAAAACATGCTACACAGAGGAACAAGTGATCAGTATGCTGACGTTTCTTATTGCCAACATATTTGTTAAAATTAGAGATACAATTTTAAGCAAATTGTCGAAATTCCTATGTGAATCAATTGTGCGCCTCTCCTTGCCGACCTCTTCTTATTTTAATATGAATCGGAGTTCCTTCATACACTTATCAAAAACAAGAAGACAAAAGACGCCAGGTGATTTAATTTCCCTTTAAGATATATTGATGATGTTCTTTCCATTAACAATCCAAATTTTTCTGATTGGATGCCATTTATATGTCTCCCTGAACTTGAAATTATTGAAACAAAAGACAACGCTTCCTCATTTTCATTTTTAGACTTATAACTCGAATTTGACATACATGGTCATCTCTAACCAGAATCTATGACAAACAAGACAATTTTAATTTTGAAATTATCAATTCGCCCAACCTTAGTACAAAATGTAGCAATATACTAACTTCGTCGATATATGGAATATACATTTTCCAACTTATACGGTATTCAAGAGCTTGTAGCTCCTGCTCAACATTTTTAAAACGTCACCAGTGTTTGAGCAGAAAGTTGATGAAACAGGGGTATGCCAAAGTACGTCTAGTAAATTTTCTAAAAAAAAATCATCGGAAGGTACCAAGACCTTGTTGATAAATAGTCCGTATCAACTTCACAAATAATACACAATGGTATTGAAGTATAGATTATGGTTACTGACGTTGTATAACATCTTAATAACGTGTTATACTATTATTTTGTTTGTCCTAATAGTAGGGTGCCCAATTAACAAATTTGATCGATTTGCCTTAACGGAATAACACACGGCTATATTTTATATCATTGGAAAGAGGAGAACAAGTCTTATCGAAATAGCGTTGTCCTCGATGTTTGTCGTGGTCACGATTTTTTTAAAACAGGGTCAAAGGTCAAAGCAAAAAATTAAGAAAAATGCTCTGTCACATTTAAATAGCTTCTCCTACATTTATGCATTTGGAGCAAGATAAAAACAAATAATTTATAGAAACATGTCTTTTGTATCTACATTTAGAACTTATTTCATATTTTCATCGCCTAAAATGACTTTAAATTGACTCTTTTGCATATAGGGTTCAAAGTTGAAATTTTCAAACAGCTGTTTAATAACAGTGACCTTGACCTATTTCATTTTCTAAATTTTAAATTTTTGTTTTCAACTCGTTACAAGTAAGATCTAAAAATGTTTTCTAGATCTTAAATTTAATCGTTTGTTGCAAACAAAATGTGTTTTTCACGTCTTTTGATAGTAAGGTGGTCGTCAATTTCTAAGTAAATATCAGATTTCTGTTATTTGGTGTGAAAGAGTATATATAAATGTTTTGTTTCGAAATTAACGTCGAACTTGGTTGAATATAAAGCTCTGTGTATAGCTTTGGTTTACAGAAGTAAAAATTACTGCAAACAGAGAAAGGGGTGGAAAGGGGGGGGGTAAAAGTTATGAAAACAAAACGTCTATTAGAAACAGGTAAAACACCCAATCCTACATATATATAGATGACTAAATGAGCAACAATTGGCTTTAATGTCTACAAGTATTCCAAAAATATATTAAGGGAGAGGGTTACGTACAGCACCGATGTATTTTAAAAACAATTGCAAACAAAAAAGGCGTGAAAAATCAAAGGATCATTAAAAACTTATAAAATGAAGACTAGCAGACAACAGCATGACAAAAACACGAAATAAAACAACAAGTGCAAAAAGAAAATTATGATCGAGGCTAGTATTACCTACTACGTTCTATGGTCTCCTTTAGTATAAGCCCACCAACCACGCCAAGGTAAGAGAACATATTGCAGGGTCTTTTTTTTATTTATATTTTACATATCTTTCGGAATCCCCACTAGATAGATTAAAACTATAATTCCCACGATTTCAAAATTGAGTAGATGTTTTTTTTTTTATTGTTACGGACTGATTAATTTTCACTTTCATTCGATAGCTAAAAATGATTTATAAGGTGCATACAGAAAAATGAAATCTTATACATTGTCATCTCCGTTGTCATCAATGCAACCAGACGAGTATTTACATTTTGACATATGTCATTTGCCTGACATGAGCATACATCTGTACATGATAGATTTTGTTCGAAGCAAATGCAACCCTTTGAAAACACAGATTTCCCCTTACAAGTACAAACTAAATTTTGTAGAATTTTTAATGATACATGACCTTCGAGATAGACAGGAACAAGTCATTCTTCTTTTCCCATTCGAACTGAATAGGAGAATATTAGGGTTAGTTTTGCTATATGAGAAGACATCAAATTAACGTCTGGAGTGAAGCTCTTATCACATATTATTTTAAAAGTAGATTCACAGGGAGAAATTTTAAATTGTAGCCCATTTTACGCTCAATTTGTTTAGGTCACAATGATCTATTTTTGTTTTGACTTGAGACTATTCAACCTAACAATAACCTAATATAGCTGCATCTATAGATTCATCGCTGTCACAATAAGAAAGGTGTGACAGATCGGTAAAATCATCTGGGTTGTCCTTCAAGACTAAACAAAGCAGTGCGCTTACCGAACAGGGCCGATTACGTTGTATTGCATCATGGTATATCATGTTGCAGCATGTAAGGCTGTTAGAACATTACAGATGGCATATTTCGTGGACAGGTATATAGCGGTGTAAATCTACTGTGAAAGTTATTGTGCCTTTTTGAAACGATAGCTCATGCGTATGGTGCATAGAGTAATGAAAGCATAAGATCGGAACAGTTGTATATTGTGACTTTATTTTTATCCTACCCTTGATTCCTTTCACACCGACCTCTTTGTCTACATGAAAAATAATGCGAGTATCTACTTCATCGGGCGTACAAAATAATTCTTAAAACCTGAATACCCCTTCTTAACTGATTTAGGGTCCATGAAGGTGCTAGCTAGAATATGACTTCCTCATGTTGCATAGTAACTGTTGATCTACCATATGTATGATGCTGAACAATCAATTCGCAAAGGAATCTGATTAAGGCCTGCTGGTTTTCACTGACTCAAAGAACTTTTTTCGGGTCAGGAATTTGACGACCTTTTATATTTGACCTGAAACACTTTTACAGGCGAACAACGAACTTGATCCAGCTTTAAAATAACTGCAGTTGTGTCTGCTAGTGTAAGATTAATAGCAAGAATAATGGTACAACATTTTGTAATCATGCAGTACGGAGATGGTCTAGGTCTGAAGCAACATGCAATAAACTAAAATATTTCCGTGATCCCATAACCTCGTTAAAGCTTTTGTTTCTAATTCCTCGTATATTACTAAGCAATTTAGTCGAAGAACCCTGACACATAACACATTTATTCCATTGTATTTCATTCTTACTTCGTTTCGGGATTGATGGGCATAGTTTAACGGGATTGTAAATGTGTTCCATTTTCCGTGTCTGAAACGTGACCAAACGATTTGATTTGTATATTACAATTCTAACGAAACTATCAATTAAAAAAAAAACCAATTAAAGTTATAAAAACAAACAAAAACATGTTTCCAATTACAAAACAACGATCTTCAAACTAACTGGATTATCCCAAATATACAAATCGACCAATTGAAAAAAAAAAAAAAAAAAAAAAGAAGAATAGAAGTTAGGGAAAATTGTCCTATAAAATGACCTATAGTGTAAGCTACAAAACGATTAACGTCACGAGAAAAGGCGTGTTTGAAACAAGGCAGAATTATCACTAAATTTGTGTTTTAAATTGCTATTTTCTTCTCACCGATTAATATTACACGAATGATATTTGGCACACATATGAACCATGTCTTATTGATGCAATCAGAGTAAAAATCACATGAAAGTAACACGCAATAAATTTTCTTTCGTTCAAAATGTGGTAAATTTCAGCTAAAAGAATAGTCTTACTAAAATCATGAAATACTTATACTTAAATTATATAAATCTTTTCAGCTTTCGTTATATGATAAATTTAATTTTTAAGCTAGATGATAAGTATCATTAAAACAAATAACACAGAAAGCAATAATTTTATTTTTCGTTTTGAAGATGGCCTGTATGATTAGGTATTTTTGGGTACCCTGAGAAACCACAAAATTTTGAAAAACGTGACCACGGGAGATTACGACGACATTCATGATTGGAAAATATAATGATTTTGCAATAGTTTGCATATAAATATAGCCGTGTGTTATCCGTTAACTTAAACTAGTTAACTAGACGTCTGTTTCGATCCTGGGCACCCTACTATAATATTAATATTACTTTTACTGATTAAACTGTTTTTATTGGTATATATTTGACGTAGCTCGGTATTTGTTCATCCCGTCATTGTGTTACTAGTATGTTGTATGACAATTCTCGTATTCTTGTCTTTCATTTTTGCTAATTTGCCTTGTCTATATGCCCTTTCATGTTTCTGTGATATGCCGTGGCTCTATATTTATACAACTCATCATTGTGTTATTGCACTCTGGTAAATCAACATCGTGTATATATTCAATCTATTCTACACCTTTGTGTTTACATCGTTTACATCGTATACATCGAAGTGTTAACAATATAGTGTTTACATTGTTTACATCGTATACATGTTGTATAACAATCCTATACATTTATGCTTACATCGTTTGTGTTCCCATATTATACAAATCAATGTTTTATATATTGTCACTTTCAAAAATCATTAGATTAAAAACGTTGATATTATTGTTATCAGTACAGACCCCTTTTATATATATTGACATATCCCGTTTATTATCTTTCCCTACATTTCTATATGTTTACGTTACTCGCTTAGGCAATATTGCAATGCTTTATAGTTTTCAGCATAGCGTTTATATTGCTTATTAATTCTAGCGCATCGAGACTAGTTGTGAACGAAATACATTTTGTAAATCACAATGTCGTAGAAGATGAACAATTTAAGAATATCAACACAGAAGCAAGTGAAAAGACATTTCATTTCATTGCAAATTATCATTATACAGCAACACATATTTCACACGAAAAATACAATTTGTTTATGTAAAAGCTTTTTGACATGTATAATAGGGATCAAATTGTCAGATAAATAAAGGCAACAGTAGTATACCGCTGTTCAAAACTCATAAATCCATGGACAAAAAACAAAATCGGGGTAACAAACTAAAACCGAGGGAAACGCATTAAATATAAGAGGAGAACAACGACACAACACTAAAATGTAACACACACAGAAACGGACCAAGCATCAGACAAAATCCCACAAGAATAACAAATATAACATCAAAACCAAATACATGAATTTGGGATAGACCAATACCGTGACACGTCTTATCATAATGTGAATTTACACTAAAAAAAAAGAGAAAACAAACGACGCAACGTTAAAATGTAACACACACAGAAACGAACTATAATATAACAATGGCCATATTCCTGACTTGGTACAGGACATTTTTAAAGGAAAAAATGGTGGGTTGAACCTGGTTTTGCGGCATGCCAAACCTCGCACTTTAATGGCAATGTTAAATATAACATTGAAATGACAACATAATATTACAGGACTACAATACAAATAAATAGGAGAACGTATTAGACAAAGAAACAAATGATTAATAGTTAACAAAAAGCATCAGGTTTAAAATGCAATACGCCAAAAACGCACCTCGTCCACACAAGACTCACCAGTGACGCCCAGATATAAAAGATCGAAAGTGAAAAAAAGTACAAAGTTGTACAGCACTGAAGATCAAAAGTTGAAAAAGGTTGTGTCAAATACGGCTATGTTTTTATGCTTGTGATAAGAACATCCTTATTATTTAGAATAATTAAATTAATGCTATTGCAAACAGTAAATTTTATCAAATGAATATTAAATAGAAATAGAAAACAAAATCAAAGTTTTAGTTCTTTACCTTACGTTAATGACAATACCTACACTAATGATTTATTATATAATTTAAATTAATAATACTTTAAATTTATTATCTATTACTTATATAGGTATACTATATCTGTTCATTTGCTATTACCAATGTTATTTCAACTGACCGGGCGGAGCTAACGTTTTAATTGACAGTCTATTTAAGAATTGAATGCTCTTTTTTTGTAAGTTTATTCGGTCAACGCTTTTACAACCCTATTAAGTTACAAAAAAAAAAAGCATTCAATACTTATAATTACATTTTTACCTATGGGATCCTGAAAACACGCCTTTTATCAAGTTTTTATTTCATTTACCTGTGCACTTTATTGTGGGACCTCGTGTCATCATGAATGAAAAGTTTTATTGTGTGATACAACTGCTTAAGGAATAACACGTGATGTACAGTTAGCCAATCAGAATAACGTACTAGTATTATAGTGAAACATACATTTAATGTAATTATTAGAAGATGTGTGTGATAAGGATGAATTCCGTTATAGTTATTATTGATTTCTAATCACCTATCAGTGTCACCAAATGGATATACAAATGAACTGAATGTATGATATGGGACGAATAACTGGACACTTCATTGATGAGTTTATCCCAAAACACCTGTCTATAGATGGGCTGGTCTTTGATATGCGAACCGGTTACACCCCGCCCAGTCATTGAAATAAATCAAGTAATACTTATCTGTAAAAAAATATGTGTAGAAAAAAAACCTCATATTCATAAAATAGAAATGATCTTTAGTCATCGCTACCGCAATAACAATGAAAACAGTATACACCAGTTGCTACAATTTAAAAGATGTTAACACAATATATTGTTTGGTGAACATATGGATACAGGGTGGATAGTTTTCTGGGTAGCACTTCCTACGGTTTACAAACAAAACTTAATGTTATACAGGGTTTATTGTGTATATTACTTGTGCGACTACTATCTTAGTTAGGTTTATTTTTACTTATGAGTTTCTAGCTGTTTCTCACTTCATGGGTGATGTTATGGGTATTGTTTGTAGAGTGAGTCGTGTATTTCAGAGAGAGGATCTGACCTTTTCTGTTATCAAGGATGTTATTGACCCTGCCTGTGCTGCTATTCTTGGTATGAAGTCTACTGCTGGGCCTGAGTTGGAGTCTTTTCTGTCTGAAGTCCCCTCTGAGGTTCAGGAGAGTGGTAACTTTCTATTTGGTGGCAATCTTATCAAGGACAGTCCCAGTCAGAGGTCTAATTTTGAGAGTCTTAGGGTCAAGTTCATTGATCAGCTGGTCTTGAATCTGAAGAGTCGTTTTCCTTCTCAGCAGATTTTCCAGAGTCTATCCATCTTTGACCCCCAGTTTGTTCCCAGTGATGGTAGTCAGGTGTTGCTTTCTTATGGTAAGGAGCAGGTAGATTTTCTGTGCAAGCATTTTGGTCAGGATAAAGGTGGTCACAAGGCTCTGATTAGTGAGGTTCATTTCAGGGAGGAGTGGTTGATGTTCAAGCAGGTCTTACCAGGTTACAAAGTTGTTAGGATGGACAGTGCTTTGTCTTCACTTCTGTGTAAGGATTCCTTTGCAGTGGACTATCCTAATGTGGCCAACTTTCTTTCTTTCTGTCTTGTTTCTGCTTTATCTTCAGTTGATTGTGAGAGGGGTTTCAGTAGGTACAATCTCAGTAACAGGTTGAGGGTCTTATCTGTCAACACTCTTCTCAAGATCTGTCTCCATCCTTCTGATTTGAGGTCTTTTAGGTTTAGAAGGGCTTTTGAGTTGTGGTGCAAGGCTAAGGACAGGACGATTTTGTTTTACTAGTGGACTCTAATGTAAACTTTGATGTAGTTTGATCTAGTTGTCAGAGAATGTTAAGCAACTCTTTTTTTATGCTAAAAGTAGCTTTAATGTAGGTCAAATAGTAACTATTTTTATGTGATAGTGTAATAGTAGCTTTTATGTAGATCAAATAGTAACTATTTTTATGTATT
Source organism: Mytilus edulis (assembly GCF_963676685.1). Taxonomy (NCBI): domain Eukaryota; kingdom Metazoa; phylum Mollusca; class Bivalvia; order Mytilida; family Mytilidae; genus Mytilus; species Mytilus edulis. The sequence continues at coordinate 63,317,199 of NC_092348.1, forward strand.
GTGTAATATATATATGTTGTTTATTCATTAATACTGTTTTATTTCAGGATTTATTGTTATATCTGTATCTGTTTACTCATGAAATACTGAAATAGAAAATAAAATACTAAACATGAAATAATGATGTGGTTTTTATTTATTTATACGCTTATGAATTTATTGCCTTTGTCCTAAGCTGGTTTCAACTTTAAAAAAAAAAAAGAGGTAAGTTTTTGTCTTTCCGCAAAAGTAACTAAAGGTTTCAAAATCCTAGCTAAAACACTGAAACAAGTCTAAATTGAAAACAAACTTCAAACCTATGGTTGCGTTGGATAAAAACCACAATTTTTATACCTGTGCATGTTAACAGCGACCATCATTTAGTTATAGCTAAACTCCAACTAAAGCTGAAAAAAGTACCATACAATAACAAACCTGGGAGAAAGATACTCAATGTCAACCGTTTGAAAGAACTTGAAATCAAACAAAAGTGTGTCATGGAACTCAGAAACAGATTTCTAGTACTAGAGGAAATTGATCCAACTGAAGACAATTCCATAGAAAAGAAATGGGAAAACATCAAAGAGGTGTATCAAAACACAAGTGAAAAGATCATTGGTTTCCGTAAGAGCAGTTATAAACAATGTTTAACATCAGACACATTGAAAGCAATCGATGAAAGAGCAAAACTCAAAGAGAAGGTCCTCAGCACTATGTTATCAAGGTTGAAAGAACAAACACAGAAAGAATATGCAGAGAAGGATAAGGAGGTAAAGAAAAGAGCTAGAAAAGATAAAAGGAACCATCTGGAAGAACGAGCTGAAGAAGCAGAAAAGGCTGTCGCAAGAGGTGATTTAATTACAGTCTACAAAATCACAAAAGAACTATGTGGACAATCCAAACAACCACCTCAAGTAAAAGACAAAAACGGAAAAATCATTACAACTGAAAGGGAACAGGCTGCACGTTGGGTAGAACACTTCAAGTCTGTATTAGACCAGAGCCAATAAATGAATTTCAGGGAGCACCACAATTTGAAGATCTAGATATAAGCACTGAACCACCATCTAAAGAAGAAATAACAAAGGCAATTAATTCCATGAAATCAGGAAAGGCATCAGGCATAGATGGGATTCAAGCTGAACAACTGACAGTTGACATCAACACAGCAACAGTCATAATTCATGATCTCTTTAAAGACATATGGGAAGAACATAAGATACACGATGACTAGACAAAAGGTCTTATTGTTAAATTACCAAAGAAAGGCGATCTTGAGAATTGTGACAACTAGAAAGGATAACATTACTCTCGATCCCAAGTAAAGTGTTTTGCAGAATAATGTTAAACAGAATAGACTCCAAACTGGATGACAGGTTAAGATAGGAACAAGCTGGGCTTAGAAAAGGGAAAGGATCATTGATCAGATCTTTGCTCTTAGAAACATCATTGAGCAGTGTATAGAATGGAAGACACCACGATCTATTATCTTGAAATTCTACATACATGTTTAAAGCCGTAATATTTCAAAAATACTTTTAATTCGAAATGTGGCATATGCGGCATATGTTCACTAAGACAGATAACAAAAATGTGTAACCACTGGTGTCTAGAATGTGAAGAAAGCATTTGTGATGAGTGCAAAGTTCATCATAAATTACTGAAAGCCACACGAAGCCACGAACCCATACCAATTTCCAATTGCAAGTCACTTCCGGCATTCATAACTGCCATACAATAATCATGTGTCACAATGAACAATATCAACAGTACTGCATTGATCATGCGTTACCAATTTGTATACATTGCATCAATGGCCATCATAAATGTGACGTGACTACTCTTAAAAAAGTCACGAATAATATCAAGACCTCTCAGCAGTTTCTAGATTTAGAATCAAGACTTAGCGACTTATCACAATACATCGATAAAATAAAAAAGGACCGATATGATAATGTGACTTACATTGAAGAAAAGAAAACGCGACATGTTCGAGAAATTCGCCATAAAAGAGTCGAAATAAACAAACACTTCGACAATATTAAGAAAAAAATTAGTAAAGATCTTAAAGAGAAAGAGTGACAATGTAAGGCAATTATTCAGGAGATGGTGTCGTTAGTCATAGATAGAGAAACAATAATAACTGAATGTCGTGCCAATTTCCAAAAGTATTTTTAAGTTAAAGAAATTGAGTTGAAAGTTAACGAAAATGAACAATATTTCCAGTCATTAATTGAACTAAAAAAATCAAGCAGTTTGACCTAGTGTGGAAGGAAAATCCTGTTGTACAGAGAGTTCAGAATTTTGGATCAATTGAAATGAAAACTCGAACAAGCAACATTGAATTTAGTAAAACAAAAGATAAACAAGCACAGTTGCCTATCGCCACAATATTTGATGTTAGGTTAATTCTACAAAAGCAGATTACAACAGACGGAAATAATATTACTGGTTCTTGTACGTCAGAAGATGGGGATGTTTTGATTAATTATCATAGCTTTAAAGGTCCAAATTTTGGGTTTGACATAGCGCTGATTGACGAGACAACTGTTGCTTTTTCATCTGGAGCTTCAATGAATAAGATCGGTATTGATATAATAGATACAAAAAATCAAAGCAAAATAAAATTCATCAAAACTTCCTTGTCGTACGTGGGGAATCACAATAGATCACGACTCGCTCTTTTTGCATGTGTAGAAGGGTGTGGTATATATATAAACTAAAAAAATTTGATCGGTGGTAATTTACCGTCACATGCATACATTTCTGCTTTTTCCGACAAGATATACTTCACTATATGCAATGATCATCCATCTGCTATCTCCCTTGATAAAGAGAACGAGAAACTTCTTGTTGCAAATACCTTCAAAACTGCGTTTGTTTGCAATATTTCGTCATAATGATTAGAGAACTAGTCATCTCAATTTAATATGATAAACAGACCTGTTATACTTTTATTGATAAAAATTGAAAGTAAACGAAAGGAAGGCTAAACAAACGTATGTGCGGTCATAGATCAGACATTAACCTCAATGCTAACGACATTCTATACCAGCATTTCAATCAGCCCGATCATTCCATCGTATCTATGACAATTCGTATTATCGAAAAGATATACCATAGCTCTAACATTCCTAATCTTTCAACGACTCTCCGTAGACAAAAAAAGGACAACTGGATTAGACAATTGGGAACTGCGACACCTTATGGTTGCAATGACAAAATTTATGGTATAGGTATTCTATCTAGTCCTTCGTGTAACTCGGTGAATGTGATGAATATTTTCAACTCGACTCCTCGACGTAGACGCAGTTATGGTCATCGTCATTATACATCTCCTTCTCTGCATGATGTATCTATTAATGACTTGCTGCCATTTATAAAAAAAAGTTGGGTATTCATCACATTCGCACGAAACTTTATTCATTACCCCTTTGAAAACTTCATTCTCTGTTTAATTTATGTTTTGAATCCACTGTTACAAATCCTCATTCAAACCAATACAAAATTACAGCTATAATTTAGGATATTGCAAGTCACAGACTTTTCATGCCAGTCTGCATTGGCAAAGATGAATAAGAGAAAAGATCTTTCCTTAATCTTTCCTTTGCCAACAAAGGTATCGATTGCGTCAACTAAGGCAATATCCTTCATCATAAATTAGTTCAATCGAAAATACTCCTTATTTCAAAGACCAGTCTGTACCTATCATTTCTTATACCTATACCAAACCTATTGCAACTAAAATTCTCAATTACAAACACGTTTTGCAGGATCTCTATATTGACAACTTCAAGTCTAAACCTCCTGATTGCACTTGTGCTAGTTCCCAATTCACATATAATAATATAATTGCTGGCCAGGTTATTACCGGTGACCTCAACATTGTTAATAACACTTCTCTACGAAATGTGTTATCGAAAGGTCCGAAATATCGTGAGCCTAAATCCATCAATTGGAAATACAACTTTAAAATTTTGATGGATTCAGTTGAGGATTATGCCAGGCAATGGGCTAAGCGCGAGAAGGAAGACGAATACACTCTTTCCGAATGAATTAAGGCAGTGAGGTCGTTGATACAAATCAGAATTAAGAAACTGAATGGGTCTATCAATGCCAATGCTACGTCAATCTTTAAAGACCCAAAAGTTGCAAAACACCTATCCTACCTCCATGACAAATATGTTGTTGTCCCCGCAGATAAACCCCCAAACAACATCGTTTTTGTGTGTAAAACTAATTTTATTAACTGCTTGATAAACGAATTAGGTATTGACAATTCACATGGAAACTCAACATATACCCTCATGACACTTACCAAAGAGGAAATCCTGGATAATCATAGGTCTATTCTGTGTTCCTTTGGAATTTCAACCAAAGATGAAGAACTTGATCTTCCATCACTGAATTGGATACCTAAACTACATAAGTGTCCTTTCAAACAACGGTATATTTCTGGTTCTTTTAAGTGCTCCACGAAACCTCTTTCTAAATTATTAACATCTATTTTATCAGCAATCAAAGACAGGCTTCAAAGTTATTGTGAAACTGCCTATTCTAGAGAGGCGTGAATCAGATGTGGATACTTAAAAATGCAAAAGATCTTTTAGATTACATACAATCTAACTCTCTTTCATCTTGTAACAGTATTAAAACATTTGACCTTTCTTCTCTTTACATAAGTATTCCACATTCCAAACTAAGAGACAAATTGAAAAAGTTGGTATTGCTTTGCTTTATAAATAAAGAATGGCCAACGTAGATACAAGTATCTAGTCTTAGGGAGGGATAAATCCTACTTAGTAAAGGATCACTCTGATTCAAACAAAAAATTCTCTGAAACTGATTTAATTAAGATGCTTGATTTCTTGATTGACAACATATTTGTTACGTTCGGAGGACGAGTTTTTCAACAGACTGTCGGCATTCCAATGAGAAAAAACTGTGCCCCTCTACTTGCCGACTTGTTTCTTTATTACTATGAGGCTGACTTCATGCAGGAACTTCTTAGGAAGAAAGCTAAGAAGTTAGCAATATCCTTTAACTCTACTTTCCGCTATATAGATGATGTTCTTTCACTAAATAATTCAACATTTGGTGACAAGAACATCACTAAATAATTCAACATTTTGTGACTATGTTGAACGCATCTATCCCATTGTGCTAGAGATAAAGGATACCACAGATACAGTTAAGTCGGCCTCATATCTTGACTTACATCTAGAAATTGACAATGAGGGTTGATTGAAAACAAAACTTTACGACAAAAGAGATGATTTCAGCTTTCCAATTGTGAACGTTCCATTTCGAAGTAGCAACATTCCAGCAGCACCTGCATACGGAGTATATATCTCCCAATTGATACGATATTCCCGTGCTTGCATTTCCTATCATGATTTTCTTTATAGAGGGTTGCTGCTAACAAGGAAGCTATTAAACCAAGAGTTCCAAATGGTGAAGTTGAAATCATCCCTTCGTAAATTTTACGGACGCCATCACGAGTTAGTTGACCGTTATGGAAAAACCGGTTGATAACAAATGATATCGGATATACTCCTTACGTCGTAACTACAATCCCCTTCCCTTTCATGAATGTGACCTACCGAATTAGACTATTTACCGGATTTGTTATCACATAAGCAACACGACGGGTGCCACATGTGGAGCAGGATCTGCTTACCCTTCCGGAGCACCTGAGATTAGCCCTAGTTTTTTGGTTGGGTTCGTGTTGTTTATTCTTTAGTTTTCTATGTTGTGTCATGTGTGCCGTTTTTTGTTTGTCGTTTTCATTTTTAGCCATGGCGTTGTCAGTTTGTTTTAGATTTATGAGTTTGACTGTCCCTTTGGTGTCTTTCGTCCCTCTTTTGTAGACACATTTTGTAGTGTTTAGAGCCATATTATAAGGAATATGAAAAGTAAGGACGATCAATACTAATGTACTATTATTACTTCATCTCAGATTGAACATGCTTTGTATCTGTGACGTACTTTAATATGCTTACTTCATATTTTACACAATGCTTGAAAATAGCTTTGAACGTTAATTAATTGTGTGATGATAACAAAAACGGAGACTAAATCTTTCGATTCCAATAAGAAATCAACAATATATAGCAAGTGATCCTAAGTTTAAGGAATTAATTATTGTATCTATTATCAATAAAAGAAGGCTAATACAGATTACAGGTTTTTTAAAGCGTATTCCAGCATCAAAAAACAATCAAAGATCTTTGAGAGGCCAACATATCAAAGTATAGTCTTTGACCAATCTAATTAAAAACCGATCTCTCATCGCTCCTGTTTCTGATATGTCGCGTGGGATATCTAACGAAACCCGCTTTGAGGTCACATGTGAGTGACCTTGTAGGTGTGTCTTTTTCGACCAATGAAATTGAGTCTTCCACGATCTTGGAAGTTTAACGTAAGGCAAAGGGATGTAACTCATTTTATTTACGACGAAATCGTCAGTCAAAATAATTCATAAACTTTTTTTATTGGCTTATTAATAGGTCGTCAACTCATTTGCATATCTTTATAAATTCATAACTTTTAGTTCACTCACATGTGACCTCAAAGCCGGTTTCGTTAGATCTCCCACGCGACATATCAGAAACAGGAGCGATGAGAGATCGGTTTTTAATTAGATTGGTCTTTGACTAGAGCTACATTCATGGTATACCGCGATCTTGGATTGTACAATCGCAGTACAAAATCGGTCAAGTTATTTTCCCAAATCTGATAAGGATTTTTTTTCATTTTTCTTGTAGCAAGAAAATAAGTTCGTTTACATCATTTATCTTTTATTTTCTTCACGCAGGGCAAAATACAGATGGTCAAAAGTTAGTCTGCAACAAATGTCTACAGACCGGCCACAAACTAATGCAGTGTCCTAACGACTGGGTCTGTAGACAATGCAAAAAACCTGGACATAAGCAAGCAGATTGTACAGATGATTTAAGTAGCAATCACGAGGACGCTACTAATGAACAATCAGATGCCAATGATGCAGATACTGAAGACAATGAAGCACCTCAATCCCAATCGATACTTCAACCATTAACCTCAATGGCGTCATTCAGCATAAATCTAGATCAAGGCAATAAATCACCTGCAAAAAAAAGTTGAGATAATGTGAAAGACCTTCCAGATCCTGTAGGAGACCGTAGTAGAAACAGAAGGGGTAGAAACAACAAAAACAAAAAGAATGATAAACCTGAAGGAAATATTGAACAGTATTTTAATGGACAAGCAGCTGAAAATACTGATACACCTAAAGCTAAAAACACAGGCAAGAGAAATGCAACAACACCGACAGAAGATAAACATAAAGAAGCTGGACTTATACAAAAGACTAAAACTTAAGTCCAGAAACGATAAAGTTATGTAATACCAAAAGATCAAAATAAATAATCACGATTAGCAATTGTAAATATTTGTATATAATTATTTTAGATAGCTTTTTTTATCACAAGTAAAAAATGAAAAAAAAAATGAGTGTGATGTAATAAATGATTACATACATTCAGGGATGAATATTCATGAAACTAGAAAATATGAAATAGTTAAATGTAACACAAGATACAAAAAGAATGAATTTGTATATAAATCGCCTCACATTGAGTCATGTATGAATAATAACAGCAATTATAAAACAGATTATTTATTTGATATAATTCAAGATATTAGAATTCAGAAATGTAAATATAAATACAAGTCCAAAACAGTATATTCATATCTATCATTTATTGTCATATTCATCAGACTTAAAGTTCTGATATCACACATTTTGTACAATCTATTTATAGAACATAACATGTTCAAATGCTTGATTACACATAGGACTTTCTCTTTATATTGTTTAATTAAAGATGTCCATTTGTCAATAACTATGTCTCACTTATCAGCTACGTAACGGGATTTTCCGTTGATAACTAATTTGTTGAAAATACATTCCAATTCTAAAAATAGAATAATCTTGACGATTGCTAAGTACATTCCAGTTGATATTATTATCTTTCACTATTCACATAATACATCCGGTTTCTTTCAAATTAAATCCACTTATGGCATATTCTATAAACACAGCTATAAGCAGTTCGATTCCACGATATTCGATCACTGTTTTTATTCATGCCAAGCCTTTATCAGTGTCAAGGTCGTTACCCAGCAGGCACACAACGTTGATTTAACATTGAATCAATGTTTATTTTCTATGTTGAATCAATGTTGAATTATTATTAGATTTTGCAAATTTGTATCAACGTTGAAATCTTATGTTGAATCAACGTTGATGATCAACATTGAATCTATATAGATTAATGGTTGCTTCAACATTGTTTCAACCAATAACTTAATTTGAATTCAGATTGAATTCAGGGTGAATACAATCCTAGTATTCAACACTGAATCAAAATTGGTTAGTGGTTGTTTTCAACTGTGTTTCCACCTAAACTAGTAAGTTTCATTCATCCTGTGTTTTCTATGTCTTGCAGTCCATAATTTTATACTGTAGTGTGACGAAAAACGGAGAGGACGGTCGAGTAACAGGAAGAACTAGGAATGCCCGAACCTGACGACGACGAATGAAAGTGATGGCAATTTCCTAATACTCCTGTAGTACTCCGCTTTCTCTCAGGTTAATTCTCCAAGTATTGTTAAGTTTCAGGTAGTGTTGTCCTGAGAATGTTCCTGGTCACATAAATTATAAATGGATCCTTGAGTAGTGTATAACTAAAAGAAACTCGAAGTCAATGATAAGTTCAACTTGTATTAAAAAGGCATGTTGAATATACGCAATTTAACAATGCATAGTATACGGACGGTATTACAATAAATTCACCCTGCAGACTACAAAACTCTTGTCTTCTAACTACTCTAAAATAATGCCTAACCCCCTATTTATACTCCCCCAATTAACCTGAATAATCATAAAACAATTAACTCTCTTAACCAATGAAAAAGTGACACATAACTTGGTAGGGCAAGTAGGGCACCTGGTAGGGCACTACAGCTCCAGTGGTAGGGCTGGTAGGGCACCTGGTAGGGCTCTGCAATCTAGGTCAACAAAACAGGATATGTCTGTCATTAATAGTTAAATAACAATTATGAAACAAAGAACAACCTTTAAAAACAGTGGGCTGACTAATTATAACTGACAACCATATATATGAATGATGAAACTTGTTGACCCCACCTTAAAAAGAGCAAAGTAAATGATAACACTATTGCTATAACTGTAAATACATACAAAAACATATACATGATATAAATTCTTGAAAAGGGGGAGAATACCAAAATACAATATTCATTACACAGCTCCCCCTCTTAGCCCTGAACTTCCACTGTTCAGCAAGAAAAATGACACAATTAAAATGAATATGATATCTGATCATAATAATAATAAAAAAAGATATGTGAGATAGTTTTAGGATTGAGTATTAACATATGATTTTGGCACGCTTAACATTATATAATCATGATACTTAATTATGACAAAAATATTTATACATTTAGTACGGAACACTTTTTGGCATTATATTTCTCTCTCAATAACAAAAAACAACATAAATAAATGAAATTAATGAAAAATGTAAAATATGGTACCGTTTTAAGATAAAGGTGAATAAATTAGCACCGGAATGATAATTATGTTAGCACTGGAATGATACATGTAATTAAGTTAGCACCGGAATGATAATTATGTTAGCACTGGAATGATACATGTAATTAAGTAAAAAAAAATGTAATACTTAACACACTTAAACGTGTTAAATAAAATACATTATTCTGTTTCTCTAAAATTAGTATAAACACATCAAAATAAATGGAATGTGTACTCACATTATGCTTTTTGTATACATGTAAATAAAACAGTAAAGCTATATAAAAAAAACAAACACAGGACGGTATAAATCTCCTTATACGACTAGAAATAAACTATATATATGGCACATATATGGACTTAGGACACCAACCATAGGGACCTAGGCACCATGAGAATCAAAATATGTATTAAACAACATTGACGCACCAAAAAGGGCATTCAATGTACAAAAATTCAACAACAACAAAGAAAAATAGATATAGAAAAACATGATAAACCCTTTTCTTTACATGTATACTTACACGTACAGTTACAAGTAAAATATAAAAAGTTCCATAAAAGAAAACTGTCCACGCACATAGAGCAAACAAAATAAGTCTCTAGTTAATCTATAGGTTCAACCGCAACTTCCGTCTTGCGCAAAGCCTCAGCATGGTCGCACAGCTCTTCCTCCATGTGGCGAATAAAGCCGCGCCAATCGAAACTTCTGGGATCATAATGAGTTGAAGTGGCGAAGTTGTGTTCCCTTCTCACTGAGGAAACTCCATTCTTAGTCGATCTAATAGTTATCAGTGACAAATTTACAATTTCTACACTATCTATATGGGATTCTCCTTCATCATCTGAATTGCTAGCCGTGGTACTACTATTTGAGTCAGAGATATAAATGTCATCAGGCTCTAAACTAGTTCCTCCTGATGCACTGCCACTGTGACCAGCACCCTCCTGTGCCGATTCAATATCGAACTCGGAGGCATCCTCCTGAAGGATTACTTCATCCACGAATTCCTGTCCCTCCGGAACCTCTGGACTGCTGGGTCCAGGGACATTTTCCTCCTCAGTTATTTTTAATTTTTTCTCCTGTGGGCCACATGTCTCGATGTTTTCTCTAAGGGTGTAACCCAAGTAAGCATCTCGGGACATACCCCTTGCTTCTTCTATTGTTCTCTTGTGAGTACTCTGTAGATGGATCAACAGGTACTCCCTCAGGAAAAATATTCGGTCGCAATTTGTCTCATTGCAACCGACATACCTTACATTGCTATTATGTACGGCGTTAATATGTCTTTTTAAATTTCTCCTGCTGGCATATTTTAAGTCACAATAAGAGCAAACCACTTCTGGCATTTTGTATAAGGTAGAAATGTCCAAAAATCTCTTAGGCTTGTTAATGATTCTTGTTCTTGTATTTGTTGATGCGGAAATGGTCATGTGATTTCTAATTCGCGCGCTTGGTCGGGCTGGTCGGGTACCTGATTCCGGGATTCCCAAATTAGTCGGGCATGTATCAGAATGATTTTCACTTTCATTTGCCGAAACTGGTATTATTTCAGGGGGGCATATTTCTTTTTCTCCAATAATTCCTGGTAGATTTTCACTCACAAAACTATTTTCATCATCGTAGTCACCTGTAAACTTGGCTAAATCCGGGAATTCAACAGGGTGTTGCTCGGGCACATCGGGTATATCAGGACGGGCATTTGATTGATTAAACCAATCCATTTTTGTAGATCCCAAATACGGTTTTAAAATATCTCCATGAACAGTTACTTCTGGAGAATTCTTAGCACACTTTACTTTAAACGTGATGTCACTAAGCTTTTCAGTTATTACCCAAGGTCCAGTCCAATGACGAGCAATTTTGAGCTTAATCCCGGGAACATTTTTCTTTTGGTTTCTCCACACGTAGTCCCCGACATTATAGACGACTGGTCGAACTTTAGCATCAAAAATATTTTTCTGCCTCTCAGCAGCAGACTTTAAATTATTACGGGCTAATTCATGTGCTTCCCTTAATTTTTGTTCAAGTTTATTAACATACTCCGAAATAAAGTTTTCTTCTTCATTGTCATCCGAGACAGTTTCAGTCATTAAATTTAATGGAAACGACATCTCCCGACCATATATCATTCGATGAGGTGCAATACCAGTGCTTTCGTGGGGCGTTGCATTATAAGCTATAACAATATAGTCTAAATGTTCATCCCAATCTTTTTGGTGTTTCTTAATATACTTCGAAAGTATATCATTGACGGTCCTATTCATTCTTTCAATCATGCCATCAGATCTTGGATGGAGGGGTGTCGTTCTAGTTTTATTTATTTCTAATAACTGACATAACTCTCTAAAAATAGCACTCTCATATTGTCGGCCTTGGTCAGATTTTCCACCGGGCAACCATATCTCTTTACCCATGCCCTAAATAAAATATCAGCAACGGTTTCTGCTCGCATATCAGGCATGGCATAAATTTCTGTTAATTTCGAAAAATAATCCCCTACTACCAAAATGTACTTATTCTTATTAATCGATGTAGGAAAAGGTCCAGCAATGTCACTCGCTATCCGTTCAAATGGGGCACCCACTACGTACGACTTCATCTGATGACGTTTCTTTGCCATCGGGCTTTTGCGTTCTCCACATATTTCGCACTGCTGTATATATAACTTAATGGTTCCCTGCATATCTCGCCAGTAGAAAGGAGATAGCTTCGCCTTTTCATAAGTTTTCTTTATTCCTAAATGGGCACCTGTTCGAGCATCATGTAAATACCAGAGAATAGGATCTACTAATGACTCGGGTACGCAAATCTTCCATCGGGCCTGTTGGGCCATTTCAACCCACTTCAAACACAATACATTATTTTTAATTTCTAAAAGCTCCCATTTGGCTAACCAAAATTTTAAATTCAAACCATAACCGCAAATTTCTTCCCAGGCGGGCTTTTTAATTTTATCTAACTTAAAGTTCAATATTTTCCCTAAAATAATATCAGCTTCTTGTCGGGCTCTTACTGTCTCTAACCTCAGATCTATATTTGGCATCGACTTTTGCTGGGCGATTTTTGGTCTGTTGCTCTTTCGTCCCCTCCTAACTAAAGGCGATTCTCCTGAATCAGGATTGACTACTACATCTGTATCGTTATTCCCTACAAAGTCAAATCTTGGTCTCGTATGGTCATCATGACTATCTGAGTTTTCAGAAACTACGTCTATGCTTTTCTCATCGCCCTCCTTCATATATTTAATTTCTGTTTCGATCGGACCCTCGTAGCCATAACCCCAAGGCATCTCGCATTGTTTACAAAATTCCCCATTATCAGTTACTAGCCGCGACATCGCATCTGCATTCCCATGGCGCACTCCTGGCCTGTGCTCAATTTTCATGTGAAATTGGCTCAGTTGCTGAATCCATCGATGTATCTGACCATCGGGCTCCCGAAAATTCTGAAGCCACGTCAGAGACCCATGATCAGTTCTTATACGGAACGGACGTCCTAAAAGATAATGTTTAAAATACTTAGTAAAATAAACAACAGCTAACATTTCTCTTCTTGTCACGCAATAATTGCGTTCCTGCTTATCCAAACACCTACTACCGTACGCAATAACTCTCTCTTTCCCGTCCTGAATTTGGGATAAAACGGCTCCAATGGCATATGCGCTGGCATCAGTATCCAGTATAAACTCGGACCCGTCAGCCTGCGGAAATCCCAATATAGGTGCCGAAATTAACCTACTTTTCAGTTCTAGGAAAGCAGCTTCTGCACCTTTGTTCCAAGCAAATTTCTGGTTTTTCTTTGTAAGGTCAAACAGAGGCTTTGCAATTTTCGAAAAGTCCTTCACATATTTCCTATAATAGGAAGCTAAACCAAGAAAACTTCGAACTTGTGTCACTGTTGCAGGTCGTTTCATATTCTTAACTGCAACAACTTTAGCTGGGTCGGTTTTAACCCCTTCAGTGGACACAATATGCCCCAAAAAGGATATTTCTTTTTGCAACATATGACACTTCTTCGGCTTTAACTTCAGACCTGCTTCTGTAAGTCGACCAAAAACTTTCTGAAGGTTCAAAAGGTGTTCTTGGAACGATTTGCCAAATACTACTATGTCATCGAGATATAGTACAGCAACTCGCCACTGTAATCCAAACAAGGTCTTTTCTATAATTCTTTCAAAAGTACTAGCCGCATTACAAAGTCCAAACGGCATAGTCGTAAACTGGTACAGCCCTCCTCTAGGGGTAGCAAAGGCAGTCTTCTGTTTATCTTCCTCTACCATTGGCACTTGATGGTAGGCCATGTCCAGATCTAGTGAAGAAAACCACTCAGCCCCTCCTAGAGTATCTAAATTTTCGTCTATCCGTGTTAGGGGATAGGCGTCCTTTATGGTCTTTTCATTCAATTTTCGGTAATCTACGCACATCCGCCAACATCCATCTTTCTTCTGTACCATCACAACTTGTGATGACCACGGGCTTTCGGATTTTTCAATAAGACCTTTCTGTTCTAGCTTCCTAACTTCGTCCTCCAATGCCTGCCTCTTGTACATTGGGATCCTCCTAGGTGGTTCTCTAATGGGCTTATCGTCTCTAAGTTTTATCTTGTGAGTGCCCATATTGGTTCGACCAACCTCACCCGGTTGGGCAAAACATTCCTGATGGGCGTCTAGAAAATTCTTAAACAATTCCGCTTGTTTTTCATCTAAATTCCTACAACCAATCTCAAACATTGGACGCAGGTGCTCAGGTATATTGCCTGTGCTCCTTGTAGCGTCCACTTCAACCTCACAAATTTTCGACATTTCATTCATATCTATAACCGGTCCGACTTGACACACGGACGTAAACAATGCCAGATGTGTATGCCTATATACAATAACATCTGAAGAGCCAGGGTTATACACTCGGGTATACACCACTCCATCCGCTGAATCAACTAACGTTTTTGCCAACGCCAGCCCAAGCCGCTCCAGAAAAGGGCGTTCGGGCGTCAATATACCCAAGGAGCTGGATGCACTACGATATTTAGCCTTGTTCGTTAATCCCGACTTGATTATAGCTTCATGTCTCGGTGGTACCATAACTGTCTCCAACGCTATAACCCTCCTAGATTTGGTCTCTTTTGACCCTTCCAAAGGTATTCTCTTACCTTTAATAACAAAACTGGACTCGTCATGGTCCCAGGTACAACGATAAGTCGAGATGAAATCCTCTCCTATTAAGTTGTTTCTCACTCCTCCAACAATAACCTCATGTTCGAAAACATTCTCACCAAACGTGATCATCATCTCCGCTTTGCCAAGACACCGCAGCGGCTGTCCGTTAGCGGCCACAAAATGACTGTCAACTGGACTTAACATGGGTTTGTCCAGTATTAAGTCAAACGTTTCATTGGTGATGAAGGTACTCATGGCACCAGTATCTATTTTCCATTCGACTGTCGTGCCCTCGATCTGTCCTTTCACAACCATATTAGCAATTCCTCTTACTTTAACTTTCGGGGAAGGACTATCAACAGGAGTTTCAGGTTCCCTGGGTGTATCAACTACATGACCGTCACTGCTACTCGTTTCTTTTACAATAACCTCTGAATCTTCTTTAAACTTCACTTTTCTCCTCTTCCTCCATCTTCTCTTTACTTTTACATCAACTTCTTTATTAGGCCTCCTTTGGGTAACCGATACTTGGCCCTCAGTATCGGTCACATCTAGTTTAACGGACTCGGCTCAGCTCCAACGGACAATGGTGCCGGCTCTTGTTGTCCGCCCCCATGGTCTGTTTGGCTTCTACCAAACTGTGGGGCACCTCCCCTTCCTCTCATAAAACCTCGATTAAAGGGTCTCCCTCGGAACCCTCTACCATTATTATTCCAATTATACCTTCCTCGGCTGGCGCCTCTATTATATTCATAATCATTTGTTTGCCCAGTAGAACCCGCCCTTGGAGGTTCACTGGCATCTATCATCATATTATCTCTATGTCTCACTTCATATATAGGCCTATTAACAGGCTTATCTTTAACTAAATCCCTTTCTCCTACTCTTAAACATTCCTCTTGCATTGCATTTATAACTGCTTCTTGCAAATTTTTAGGCCTTGTCCTTTTAACGGCCAGGCGAAAGTCTTCAGACTGACCGCACTTGTCCAGAAAAGCTTTCACAGCATTTTCTTCAACTATATCAGGATTCCCAGGGTAAGCTCTCCTGCATAGATCTTCAAGCGCCTGTCCAAAATCTCGTAAAGACTCTTTATCTCGCCTTCTTCTCATCTTAGCTTCGGCTATGTACTTCTCCTTCATGGCTGTATGGCCAAACCTTTCCTCCATCTTTTGTCTCAACCTCGTATAATCTCGCTGAAATACCAATGGCAACCCGTATGCAAAAGTTTCGGCTTGTCCTCTAAGAGTGCTGAGTAGTACCCGTCTTGATTTTTCAGGATCCCAAGAATTGAGCTCGGCGATGTTCTCGAAATACTGCAGAAATTCATTCCAGACGTCTTCGTTGACCCCGGAGAATGTTCTACGGACAGGGTATTCTGTATGATGTGATGATCCGGAACGTGGGATACTAGCTGCCATATAAGATGGAGCCGAAGCATCCTGGTGTGACACCAGCGAAGGGACACACCGTTCACGCTCTGCCACATCGTTCGCATTCCCCACCATTTCAGCTCCAGCTGCACCTTGTGAGGGCTTCGACTGCCTTAATAAAGGAATCGAGGCACCAATAGTACAATCTTCTCTGTCGCATGGTTGATCACGGTTTTCACTAACGCATTGATCCATATTTATATCCGGGAATATACCATCCTCATCATACATCAAGTCAGTCATATGGCGTTCACCGTTCTTACTAGAGCGCCAAACAATCTTGATGCCTACCGTCGAAACAAGGAGTCCAATAATTATAAAAAGACAAGTCATTACATATTCCTGGGACCTTCGGACTACCTTATTCTCTGGGAAATACACCCACACAAAAATTACACAGCCACTGCATACAACAAGAAAGCAAATCCATACAGACCAAAACCAACCCCAACTACATTTGGTCTCCAAACCATTGACCGCACCAACAACTTCCATACTCTGGTAGCTCCTGGGTGACGAATGCATAAACTTCCGAAAACTCGGGTCGCCAGCTTTCTTCCCAGAGTGTGCGTCCAGAGGAGTCATGGGGAATGGTGAAACCTCAACTCCCGAGTCTGCAGGTGAAAATAATCTAGATCTACAGTTATCTTGCCTTACCCCAACGGACCTTGGAGCCCGAGTAGATGACCTCCGCATTATCCTTGGAGTTTCCATGACAATAAATCCAAGAGAAAAATATCACAACTGAATGTCATTAAAGTTATCAAAGTCACTCAATAAAAATCCCACCGCTGCCACCAATGTGATGAAAAACGGAGAGGACGGTCGAGTAACAGGAAGAACTAGAAATGCCCGAACCTGACGACGACGAATGAAAGTGATGGCAATTTCCTAATACTCCTGTAGTACTCCGCTTTCTCTCAGGTTAATTCTCCAAGTATTGTTAAGTTTCAGGTAGTGTTGTCCTGAGAATGTTCCTGGTCACATAAATTATAAATGGATCCTTGAGTAGTGTATAACTAAAAGAAACTCGAAGTCAATGATAAGTTCAACTTGTATTAAAAAGGCATGTGGAATATACGCAATTTATCAATGCATAGTATACGGACGGTATTACAATAAATTCACCCTGCAGACTACAAAACTCTTGTCTTCTAACTACTCTAAAATAATGCCTAACCCCCTATTTATACTCCCCCAATTAACCTGAATAATCATAAAACAATTAACTCTCTTAACCAATGAAAAAGTGACACATAACTTGGTAGAGCAAGTAGGGCACCTGGTAGGGCACTACAGCTCCAGTGGTAGGGCTGGTAGGGCACCTGGTAGGGCTCTGCAATCTAGGTCAACAAAACAGGATATGTCTGTCATTAATAGTTAAATAACAATTATGAAACAAAGAACAACCTTTAAAAACAGTGGGCTGACTAATTATAACTGACAACCATATATATGAATGATGAAACTTGTTGAGCCCACCTTAAAAAGAGCAAAGTAAATGATAACACTATTGCTATAACTGTAAATACATACAAAAACATATACATGATATAAATTCTTGAAAAGGGGGAGAATACCAAAATACAATATTCATTACAGTAGCAATATTCAAGCTATTGTCTCCTTAAGGCGCTTAACATGCAAAATGCCATAGCAACAACATTCTGCCTCAGGAAACCAGATCCAATAACTGCTCCATTAGATCCAAGTTTGAAAAATAATCTCAAAACAAAATTGATTAACTTTAAATAAAGTCATTGTCTGGTTATATTTGACATAATGTGGACTTTAGCTCATTGTTGAAGACTGTATGGTGACCCAAAGATATATAAATAATGTTCTTTGGTTGATGGCTGTCTTGTTAACAATAGATACAACAATAAAAAGTGTTTGGGTGCACAAAATTTTGAATATATGCCATTGACTGCCAATTACTTGTAAAATATCAGTAATTTACAACAATAAAACTGAGTGACTACATTTGTGTGATGAGAGCATTGCTTGACCATGATGATGTCAACAACCAATCAACTGAATAACAAATATGTGTGTTGAGGGCTTTCCTACGAACCATAATTTAACCACCAAGATTTTTTTAACATTAATGATATGCATATAACAATAAAAATTATCATCCAAAAGAAATATTGATTTCGAAAGCACAACGCTTAATACACAAATTTTGCTCAATATCTATTTGAAATATCTGAGTGATCAAAATATAAAACAAAGTTTTCTGTTCGGACATTTCCTACCCCATGTATTCTAATGTCCAACCACTGATTAGAGAGAAATATTCAATACGATAAAATAAATTCATTTATTAATAGTGAAACTTCAACTTCTTTTTTCTCACATCTTGTCTTTTTGGAGCCCATTTTAGAAAGTTTATTGTTTTGTCAGACACTTGAATTGCTGTTCTGTGATTCCATCTAGGTCTTCATGATGACATCTACAAAATCAAAAGTTGAAACATTGTCAAGTTTAATTTTGTTCAACACATTTAACTATTAATAACTTCATAATGATATTACTTTAAAGTATAAATCAAAAGCATAAGAACCGGTGAAAACTAAAGTAAATGACAGTTGTCCTTTGAAGTCTCAACTACATTTCCTTTCAGATAGACTAGAAGCTATAATCTGCAAGAAAATCCTAAATACTACATTTTAATTTGAATAAATTGAAGGTTTATCCACTTATGTCTTTTTCTGTATTACTTGTGCTGCAGCATGGATATCTGTCTAATTGACATATTCGAGGATGGTAAAGGGAGGTTCTTAACACAGAAACACGTGAAATAAAAATTAAAAAAAACGCTGCAATGAAAATAAAAATTGGGGTAAAGGAAGCATGAAAAATTAAATCGTGAATATTAAGGAAAAAAATACTCGAAGTTATTACTCAGTCGTTATTGGAGATCACACAGTCATGATAATGGACATGAAGACCCTGCGGTCACCTTTTCCCTTCCGCGTGTTGCATCTGAATCGGGGGGAAAAACATAATTTAAAACAATCTCCCGACTGACTTCGAATTTAGTCCTGGTTTACTTTTTTTTTATCTTGAATGTTGGACTAGCACGAGAAATTAAGAGTACCCACACAAAACACGAAAAATAAATAAAAGGAAACAAAAAAAATGCATGTCGAACCAAATACAATGTACGAGAAATAAAACGCCAAAACACGTGAAATAAAAAGGCCATAAATGCAAATAACTTTTACCACCCTCATATACCCTCTATGTTTGATTACCTTGTCAAAACTCTACTTCAATTTTGACAGTAAAATATTAAAGGTCCAACTTGGTGAGTCATATATAGCTTCCGACCTTTCCATCCAAAATTTGTAAACAAGCCCCGCTTTTTATGCGATTAAAATTTCTTTTTACTTTTGATTCAATCATATGATTTCAAATAGTCAATGATGAAAATTCATGAGACGTTGCAAGATATATTGGGAATGGTAACATGCTATCCTGATCCTGTCCTGATCCTAAGGTCAATTGATTGTCCTAAACATCCCCCTTTTCCACGTGTAAAATTTGAACTTTTCAGTGTACAGTTTTCATAACAACATGATATGCTCACATTTCAAAAAACGATAACGTAATTACAATAATTAATATAAATACTTACGATGAAAATGTAAAAGCTGTATACAGGAAAGATATTGATAAAAACTCTGCAGTAAATCACTTGTTGTCTCGTTAGCAGATATTCAAACTTTGTCAACAAAAACAAATGCGCATGCGCATATCTGAAAAGTCTTAAAATAGAAATGTTACAATGCCGCGAAAATTTAAATTGTGATTTAAATAGATCTATCCGTTGTTTATATTACAAGTTGTCAACCATTGTTTATGTACTGATGTATTCGTCTTTCTCTTTGAATTGATAAAAAGAATAGAAAAAAACGAAATGAAAACAAAGATATTTGACATCAGAAGTCAAGGAAAAAGGGGAGGGATCTTTTAAGGGGAAGAGTTTATTCACATATATTTAATTTTATATTTACTGTATGATCCTGTATACATGTTTATTCTATTATTATGTTTTGGGGTGGGGTGAAATTTTGGAATTTTCTATTATTTCAATATTTGGGGTGCGAAGTTCATGATTAGATCAGTAATGCTTAAATATACACTGTGATTGTTTTATGTGTTATTCTATAATCACCACAACAATTAGTGATACTTCTACTAAATATTTTATTTAATGTGAATATCGTTGTCAATTTAAAAATAATTGCGATGTGTCCAATACTTCTTTTTTGACAATTCTGGTATCCAGTAACCACAACTACTGGGTTTTATTTATTGATTAGCCAACGTTGATTCGGTGTTGGTATTTCTACACAATGTTAATTCAACGTGTAAACAATGTACGAATTTCAACGTTGCATTGTCAACGTTGAATCAATGTTGAATATTTGTTGATCAATGTATGACCTAAATCAACAAAGATTCAACGTTGATTCAACAAAGTGTGCCTGCAGGGTAGGCAGCTGAAAAAAGAAAACAAGACGTGCTACTTATTGAACCAAGAAAATATGTTTCCAAAAAATGTATTATTAAAATGCATCACTAATCAAAAGAATGAAATAAATATATCATACCTAAACGAATATAAGCAGACAATTTTATATTGCTTAATATTACTTGTCAAATTTAGTACATGTTTACACAAAAGATACTGCTCATTTTATATAGAAGATATTAATTCATGTTCTAAAATACATGTATGTATAGAACAAATACTTTATATAGATCTGAGTTTATTTGATATATATATATGCATCTGTATTGTCATACAGGAATTTATTAGCTTGAATATGTTAACATGCCAGTATTTTAAACACATACCAATTTTAATAAGAAAATTATGACCAAAAAAAATACATATTTGCTCCTTAAATTGTCAGGGTCTTGGTGCGAAAGAGAAAAGACAAAGATTATATTTGTGGATGAAGTATCAAAAATGTAACATATTGTTTGTACAGGAAAGTCATTTTACAGACAAATTGAAAATGAATTTAGAATATGAATTTAAAGGTCAACAATATCACAGCTTTGGAACCTCACAATCAAAAGGAGTCTCAATCTTCATAAATAATGAGATAGATTGTAAATTTATAGATAAATTTCAAGATGGGGAAGGCAGGTTAATCCTTTTAAATATTGAAATTGAAGACAGTATATATACGTTGGTAAATATTTATGCACCAAAAAATTTTATGTCAAAAAAGTCCTTTAAAGAAAAAAAAGCTGTACCCAGCTTAAAATCTTTAATAAAAATGCATAAGTTAAGTGATATATGGCGAGAAATACATGGTAAAAAAATACAATTTACTTGGAGGAAAAATAACATCAATGAATCATCAAGAATTGATTTCTTTTTAACCTGTCCTGAAATACGAACTCAAATAGAATCAACAGACATAAGACCAGCCATTATAACCCATACAGATCATCAAGCAATATTTCTTATGATAAACTGTAGATCACAACAAAAAGGAAAAGGATATTTTAAAATAAATAATAGTGTTTTAGAAAATAATGAGTATCAAAACATAATTAAAAAACTTATAAAACAGTATGAATGTAAAGTATTACTAACCAATGACGTTGGGCTTCAATGGGATCTCTTTAAAACAGAGGTGCGAGACTATACTATAGCATTCTGTAAAAGGAAAGCACAAAACAATGTAAAAGAAATAAACATTTTAGAAAATAAACTTAAAAAATTAAATGAATGTATAAATTTGAAGTGCCAAGAAGATGTTATTGCCTATTTCAATGATGAAATCAATAAATTAGAAAACAAACTTAGTAATTTATATGAAGCGAAAACTAAAGGGGCACAAATTAGATCTAGAATTAAGTGGGTGGAAGAAGGGGAAAAAAATACAAAATTCTTTTTAGGATTAGAAAAATCTAGGCAAACAAAAAAAAACAATAACAGCCCTTAAAGATAAAGATGGGGAGATACACAGAGATCCTACAAAAATATTGCAACTTGAAAGAGAATTTTATCAAGATATATACAAAAGTTCAAACCCTAACATAACTTATATTAAAGATTACATTATGAATACAGAAATTGATCATAAATTAACCAATAAAGAAAGTGAAAGTATGGAAGGTCTATTAAGTATCCAGGAATGCACAGAATCTCTATTTAAAATGAAACTCAATAAAGCCCCAGGCATTGATGGTTTAAGTGTAGAGTTTTACAAGATATTTTGGGAAGATCTGAAAGAATTTGCTGTTAATACATTCAATTTTTCATATGAAAAAGGGGAGTTAACTAATTTACAAAAAGTAGGAGTTATTTCCCTTCTACATAAAAAAAAATGACCCACTATCTTTAGATAACTATAGGCCAATAACATTATTAAATGTAGATACAAAGATTGTAGCTCAGTCATTAGCACAAAGAATTAGTAAAATATTACCACAAATTATTCATGGGGATCAAAATGGGTATGTAAAAAATAGATATATTGGATATAACATTAGACAAATTCAAGATATCATTGATTTTGCAGAAAAATTCAACATAGAGGGAGCTCTTCTTTTCTTAGATTTCTCTAAAGCCTTTGATTCTTTAGAGTGGGATTTCATGTTTTTAGCTTTAAAAAAATTTGGATTCAAAAGTTCAATGTTGAAATGGATTAAAGTTCTATATACTGATATTAAAAGCTCAGTTATAAACAATGGTTGGATTTCAAAACCTATAAGCATTTTTCGTGGGATTGGGCAAGGGTGCCCATGAAGGGCGATAATTTTTGTAATTGCTGTTGAAATTTTAGCATGTAGGATCAGACAAGATCATGACCTCAAAGGCTTTGAAATTAAACTTGATGGCAAAACTCACACATTAAAAATTAGTCAACTAGCAGATGATACCACTCTTTTTCTTAGAACAAAACAAGACATTTCAAAAGCACTTAATATGATTGAAACATTTGGAACATTGTCAGGTTTGAAATTAAACAGAGCTAAAACTGAGGGTGTTTGGCTTGGGAAGCAAAAAAACTGTAAAGATAAACGTGAAAATATTAACTGGACAAATATACCTGTAAAAAGCCTAGGTATATATTTTGGTCATAATAAAAAAGAGTGTCAAAGATTGAATGCTGAAAAACTTTTAGAAAAATCAGCAAAAATTATTCTTAATTGGAAAAAGAGAAACTTAACCATGATAGGAAGGATAACAGTTACTAAATCATTAATTATTCCTAATATTACATTTTTAGCATCTGTCTCAACCATAGATAAAGAGTATTTAAACCAGTTTAAAAAAATGATATATGAATTTTTATGGAATAACAAAACAGAAAAAGTTAAACGCTCCGTACTAAGTTACAACAAATTAAAGGGGGGATTAAAAATGATTAATTTAGAGAAATACTTAGAAACAATAAAAATAGGTTGGATTAAAAGATTAAATGCAGAGAAATTCTTAAACTGGACGGTAATACCAAAATTTTATTTAAACAAATTTGGAAATAATCTTCTTATATTGCAAATGAATCTGGATAGTATAAATTCAATACCAGATATAAAAAAGCTACCAGAGTTTTATCTTGATATAATCAAAGTTTGGATCAAGAACAAAAATAATAATAATAAATACCCAAAAATCTACAGACTAATCCGCCAACAAGTTATTTGGGGAAATCAATGGATAAAATTTCAAGAAAAAACATTATTATTCCAAAACTGGATAGATAGCAACATAATATACATAAATGATATCATAGATGAATCTGGAAATATAACAGAAAGATTTATTAGACAAAAGCTTAATAAAAAGACAAACTGGATTACTGAATTTTTAAAATTAAAAAAAGCTATACCAAAAGAATGGGTTAAAATATTAGCTGAAAAATGTTCAAGAACAACTAATGTACTAACAGATAATGTTGTGTATATTTATGACAAAGATAACTTTAAACAAAATATAAATAAATTAGAAACAAGTAAAATTTACAAAATACTATTAGAACAAGATAAAGAAATTCCAATTGGCTTTTACAAATGGAAGAGACTACTAAATTTTGAAAACATAGAAAATAAAGCTCAAAACATACTAAAATTTGTTCATAATTATTTGAAAGAAAATAAATTAAAAATGTTCAGATGGAAACTATTACATTTTATTCTTCCAAACAAAGTTTTATTAAAACAATGGAAAATATGCCAAAACTCAGACTGTAATCACTGTAATATTACAGAAGATTATGAACACTTTTTTATTACATGCCACTTTCTTGATAAATTTTGGAAAGACATATTTAATCTGTTAGAAAAAGTTTAACTTTGAAAACACATTTTAACACTAAAAAATTTGATTTGGGGTTACAAAATAAATGATATAGAATATTATGATATTAATTTTTTTCTTACAGTTATTATATTTTCAATTCACAAAATACACTATTTGTCAGAGTTTAGAACAAAGAAGATAAATGTATTTTCTGTTTTTAAAACTGAGTTTAGAAATAGGCTCGTTCTACAAAACAAGTTTTTTAACCATGAAAGAAAAGGAATATTAGGAAAATTATTTAAGTGTATTTGAATTGTTTGAACTGATAACATGGTTGGCAAAGTTATCATTGTGCATAAATTAATTTATTATCTAATTTTGTATTTATTTATGATGCTTGATAGACATTAATTACAATATTTATATTATAATCTGGTACGAGGCATTATACATTACAAAAAAAAACAAAAAACAGCATAGTTGTTCTTTGATTACCATACGACTATTATTCTTTCAAATTATAGCTGTCTTACCTGAATAATAATGTAGATCAAAGATA
Source organism: Mytilus edulis (assembly GCF_963676685.1). Lineage (NCBI taxonomy): Eukaryota > Metazoa > Mollusca > Bivalvia > Mytilida > Mytilidae > Mytilus > Mytilus edulis. The sequence continues at coordinate 63,342,208 of NC_092348.1, forward strand.
ATTACAATCTTTTTCGAATGATTGAAAAAACCGTTATCCGGAAACACATAGAAACTGATAGAAGTCATCCCAAACTCGGATGAACTATGAAAATTTTCCGAAAATAAGACCAGATAATATAAATACTTTAATATAATTAGAATAGCATTATTTATCTATATTGATGTAATATTTATAATACTTTGTAAACGACTAACAATATGCAGTTTATCTACTTGAAGAATCCCTGAACTTCTGGTACTAATGAAACAGGGACCTTCACTGAGATAGCTGTGTCAGTGGAGTAATTGTTAACAGCGAGCAATACTGTTGTTGAATAATAAAAAACAAATCTTTTATTTTCTTAAAACATATTATTAAACCTATCATCTCACAATTTATTTTAAAAATTCTATCTCATAGATTTTTTTTTTATGCACACAATTGTGTTTTGTCATAAACAATCTAACCAAATTTTAGCAATTTTCAACGACTCATAGCTTGGAAAATAGCACGGTGACCCATACTTTTTATTATATTTTTGACAAAAGCATAGTAAAATCATTATTTTGGTAAAGTATAACAAAATTCTATCTAAAAAGATATATACTTATGATCTAGCTTAAAAGATGACCAATAAAAGCTATCATGTTGTAAATCGTCCATAGTCGAAAGTTATAAAAAGTACCAGGATTATAATTCAGTACGCCAGACGCGCGTTTCGTCTAAATAAGACTCACCAGTGACGCACATATTGAAATATTTATAAAGCCAAACAAGTACAAAGTTAAGAAGCATTGAGGATCCAAAATTCCAAAAAGTTGTGCCAAATACGACTAAGGTAATCTATACCTGGGATAAAATAATTCTTAGTTTTTCAAAAAATTTAAAGTTTTGTAAACAGGAAATTTATAAAAAAAAAAAAAAAGACCGCATTATTAATATTCATGTCACCGAAGTGTTGACTGCCGGGCTGGTTATACCCTCGGGAACGAAACGTCCACCAGCAGTTGCATCGACCCAGTGGTGTAAATAATTATCAAAGGTACTATGATTATAATTTAGTACGCCAGACGCGCGTTTCGCCTACATAAGACTCATCAGTGACGCTCATATCAAATTAATCATAAAGCCAAACAAGTACAAAGTTGAAGAGCATTGAGGATCCAAAATTCCAAAAAGAGGTGCCAAATTAATACGGCTAAGGTAATCTTTGCCTGGGATAAGAAAATCCTTAGTTTCAAAAAATTCAAAGTTTTGCAAATAGGAAATTTATAAAAATGACCACATTATTGATATTCATGTCAACACCGAAGAAAAAGGGAGAAGGTTTGGGACCATTAAAACATTGAATCCCGCTGCAAATGTTTGCACCTGTCCTAAGTCAGGAATCTGATGTACAGTAGTTGTCGTTTGTTTATGTAATTTAAATGTGTTTCTCGGTTTTTTTATATAGATTAGACCGTTGGTTTTCCCTTTTGAATGGTTTTACATTAGTAATTTTGGGACCCTTTATAGCTTGTTGTTTGGTGTGAGTCAAGGGTCCGTGTTGAAGGCCGTACATTGACCTATAATGGTTTACTTTTATAAATTGTTAGTTAGATGGAGAGTTGTCTCATTGGCACTCACACCACATCTTCCTATATCTATGGACAATTTTACTGATAAATGTAATGAATTATTTTTGGATTTATTGAAGGATGTTTGTGCAATCTATATATTATCGATTTTAATCAATTTTAACCGATTACTTTATCAAAAATAGTAACATTATTGTTCAATCACTGTCAAATACATGAAAATTCCAGCTATGTCCTTTCTTCCAAAGCTGCATGCACAAAACAGCCAATAAAAATAGATTTATTTCGTCTTCAAGCCGTTGTTCAACTACCAAATTGTCCATTCTATCTACTAGTCCATTTGGACAATAAAAAAATCTGATAATAAATTGGCCTTTTAAAAATAGTGGAATAAATTACTTTAAGCTTATATTAGAGTAACAAGAACTCGTTAGAAGTACTTGATAAATTGCATGCTTATAATACTTATTTTGAATCTGCTCACATGATTGTTCTACCTAATATTACACTTCGCCTCATAATTTAATTAAGAAAAAAATTTACCACGAGGAGTCGCATCACGAAAGGATTCTCGAGGTTTGCTAAAAAAGTAATCTCACTTCAAACCCCAAAAATTTAACCACATATATGAAAATGTCGCAGCTTCGAAACGAGCCATCATACATATCCAAGTCATTAAAGATGGCATATGTTGGTTTAATGTTGAGTCTCTAATATGCTATTTCCATTGGAAATAAACTAGTGTTGTCAAAACGTACACTTTTGCCTAACCGGTTACTCGGATAATCGTTCGACCGATTAACCGGTTAACCGGTAATTTAAGTTGGTGTTTGAAAGCCTTATCAATAGAACCCTACAAATAGATATAAGATGTGGTATAAGTGTCAATTTGACAACAAGTCATAAATACGCTTTTAGAATATAAGTTTTTCCTTTAGTATTATAAGGCTTGTCTGTGAGGATTCCTGGCGAAGTTTGACTTTTAATAATCAAATACACCGTATCAACCATAGAGTTTGTACCAACTTCAGATTAAAAAATTAAAAAAAAAAAAAATCTTTATCTCGTAGAATTGAATATGTCATATGTCTGAAACCGAATATTCTTTCCTTTTCTCTTGTTGTCTCCGAAAATAATGGGGTGTGTTTCTGAATCAATTTGAAATGATTAATTATAAAAAAGAAGATGTGGTATGATTGCCAATGAGACAATTCTTCACAAGAGACCAAATTGACACAGAAATTAACAACTATAGGTCATTGTACATGCTGTACGACCTGTTTCTTCACTGTGTTTGCCTTTTTTCTTTAAGCATGTTACTCGTACTTTCACGTATACATTGAGTACATTCACATTGGTTTGCATTTTACAATTTTTAAATTTAAAGAAAGACTACCCATGCACTACGGAGGTCGCACATTTAAATGTAGGTTTACACAATATTAGATCGAAAACGAAATAATGAAGTTATTAGTAAAATTAAATCTCATTACTGATTTAAAGTTACTGTTAAAAAAACATGTTTACTAATTATGTTTCTTAAAGATCCTGCCCCGAACTCTAATTAATTTTATGTTTTTAGGATTAACAATAGCAATCAATATACTGGACAATTGATCTGTCAAACTAATTACCACGACGACAATTTTTCAATAAAACAACTATTTGATGATTTGATTTTCAACACAAATTTATATCAAATCTATCGAAATTGAAAAAAGTCTGGTTAACCGGTTATCGTTTTTGGTATTCGGTATTCGGTCGTTCGACCGATTAACCGGTTAACCGGTTAACCGTTGACAACACTAAAATAAACACATTTAATCTAAAAAAAAAAGTTGTTTGCATAATACTGATTGGTTTCTTATATGTTTTATGACGGTATGACACTTAGCACTTAACGGGAGGGATTGTGCATGATTTTCATATGACCATGACATACTCTTTCTAGATCTAGAGCTGGTTTGCCAGTAAATACTAAAAGTCCTTTTCTAACTGATGCATTATTGTCATTTTGTTTAGTTTCTTTTGTTTCATATTCTGACATTTTTTTACAGCTGTCCAAAGTGAGGAGCCTTTTGCTTTTGTTAGTGTCGTTTGATTTTTAATTTGAGTTTATTTATATGTTTTGGAGTTAGTATGACGTCCATTATCAATGAACTGTTACACATTTTTGTTAAGAGCCAACTAAAGCTCGCCTCTGGATGCATTTTTTTCCGCTGTGTTGAAGAATCATTGCTGGCTTCCAACTGTTTTCTGCTCTTTGGTGGGGTTGTTGTCTCTCGTTGACGCAGTCCCCGTTTTCATTCTAAATTTTAACTAATAATAATTAAAAAATAAAACAACGTTTTATTATTTATGGTGGAAATTAAAACTTTACAAAAAATCATATTTACAGTATTAAAAAAAAAGTATATTGATAATTGTTTCTAGATTGCACTAACAGTCTTACCGAAGTTCCGACCTATTGAAAAGTTCTTGAGTGAGTGAAAACAAACATGAGAACATTCTAGAAGTGACATCGACCATTGCATCTATCGTATATATTTTTTTCACCTGTACTTTATGATAAACTCATCATAAATACAACGATTGAAATTTTGTACGTGCGCCAGCCCCTTGTTTTCTCTACAAAAGACTCATCATTTACACTGGAAATAAAGTACAAATTTGAAGAATATTGAGGACCAAAAATTCTCAAAAGTTTTGCAAAATACAGCTAACGGAAAGCCTTAGTATTTCAAAACATCAAAGTGTGGTAAACAGCTAATTTATTTAACTAACCATATAATAAATGATGAATACATGCAGTTGTCATATTTAACTATTTTACTGTACAAAATCTAATCCATAAGTATTTGATGGTGAAATCATAAGTTTTGCTGTAATCGACAAATAGCGATAAGATATAATCGAAAAAAATTGTCAAAGACTGATTACTGTCAACTACTTCAGAAAATGTGATCCATTACTATCGACTACGATTACATTGTACGATAAGAGTACCCTATCCTTGTTCCCGTTTGTTTTCATGTAAGGTTTGAAGATATCCAGGAAAAACTCTACAAACATAGAAAATTAATTCACTATTATGCTGATGCTTGTCTTAACTCCAACCAAAACACATCTGTTTTAGAAATGCAACTTTTCTGCATCAAATGTTCTGGAAATGATAAGTGTGAACAGTTGTCATTATATAAGCATTGCACGCGTTTTGTGTTGTCATACCTACACGCATGGAGATTTAGATTGATGATTACACGGTTTCATACTCTTTTTTTTTCTTTTCACGACAATTTAATCGGAGATTAAGAGAAATAGATACTATTTTCCTGTACCAATATAGTTAGAACTATAGATCAAACATTAAAGGAAGGGTCAATTTGGTATAGAAGACAATTATCCAGTCGTTTAAGTCGCAAGTCTATCGTGTAATGTAAAACGTTAAGGTTTTACTCAAATCAGCAATATATTGTAATAGCTTTTTATATATAAAAAAAGATACAGATTTTCTCTGAATTCCAGGCGATGTAAAAATTGACATATTTTATAGCAATTTTCTATGATTAAGGTGGTACCTAACACAACAGGGAGATAACTCTGTAGTAAAGTCAGTTAAAAGTTTTAATTACGTTGTGTTGTAAAAAGGATATTAAGCTTCCCAATGATCAAAATTGGTGTTTGTCAAATTGCTATATAACCAGTGTATTTTATCTGATCAATTGGTTGATTCAAATTTTTTTGAAATTTTTATATTTTTGTTAAAGGGTCAAAGTAAATACTTTGTCAATATTTTATGAAAATTACAAGAGCCAAATTAATTTAAGTGAAGGTGTTGGGTACCACCTTAAGGATCTTATTATTTGTTTCTTTTTTCTCTTCTACGTACGTTTCAAATCAATCTGAATGTGTCATTTTTTAAGTAACTTTACTTTGAGTAGTAGAATATATATGTTCATAGTTTTCAAATTACCTTTGACACTTGCAGTATTCAAAGGGCTAGCAATGTTGGTGCATATTACGGACAATACAGATTACAAATGTGCTCCATATTTATTAATCATATTTTTGTCCACCCTATCTAAAGTTCAGCATTTGTCATATGATTAATTTATTCATGTGGACGAGAGTGTTAAAAGATCATCATAAAAAGGTAACGTTTGATAACCGTTGGTTAATTCTCAGGTTCTTAATTACAAAATTAGACAGTTATCATTGTCGTTGTCTCTGTAAAGCATGCTATTTTTTGCTGAACAAAATGTTTTAGTAATTATCGGTTTTCATTTTATGTTTGATAAAAAGTTGAAATCATACTTAACAATCGAACTTAAAAGTTGTAGGTCTAGTAAGTGTGTGAAATAATTTGATATCTTCAATGGTGCGTACTTTTATTTATTTGTCCAAAGTATATGGAATAAAATGTTTGGTTGAGTTGAAACAACTTTGATTAGAAAGATTGGTAACGGAAAATTATTTGCTTGAAATTCAAAATAAAAATCAACTAAAGTTACACATGAATGTAATTTGTGGCTGCTTTTATTTTATAGATATTCGAATTCATTTATTTTGGGATTAACAGATTGTCTTGTGCATAAAGCCAGGGATAAGTCGACTGATATAGAAATATGAACACCTCGGACATCTCCGATTCCATTAGTATTTTTTTTTAAAGCGAAGGTCAATAGCCACGGTGGAGTTATTTCAAGTAAAATGTTTGGATTGATTTCGAAGTCAAACGAAATAAGCTTCCATACAAACTATAGTCTAGTAGCACACGCCTGAAAATATAGGTTCTGCTTACACCGTGCTTTCAAAGTTAATGTCTTGTTTGGTTTTTATAATGTTTTTTCTTCACATTGAAAATACATGTATCATTAATGTTTGTCAAATTGTTTGCTAAAGCAATGTACAGTAAATAATTATTCTATTTTCAGACAATGACGCTTGACATCTAAACCATTTGGCCAAAACACATTGATATCTCGATAGATAAGTTAAGTGATGTTCTGAAAACTGTAAAAATAAAATGCGTGCACCTACACTAGTTACTCTTTCCATATACACATCAATAACAATAAATAGCCACAAATTTCATTCAACAAGAGTATGGTAATTATTTGTGAAAAACTGTTGTTTCAATACCTAGAGACATTTGATATCCATAAGAAACCATGTGAAACACATCTGAAGTTTAAATAAAATAAAATTAAATGAACCGCCATCAAAACAACAGACGAAGAAATAGTCAAAAAGAGTAACGTACACAAACAACATGACCTGAAATGAACACAAAAGCAAGGACTATAACAGAAACTTAACAGAAATTACGTCCATTTAGCTTTTGACCTTATATAAATTAGCTTAAGAAGTGAAACATAACGTTTGATTTGCTTTTTTGCAGCTTTCCCAATGGCCATAAAGACGAGCGCATGTGGCATATGTTCACTTCGACAGATAACAAAAACTTGCAAACACTGGTGTCCGGAATGTGAAGAAGGCATTTATGATGAGTGCAAAGAACATCATAAATTACTGAAAGCTACAAGAAGGCACGAACCCATACCGATTTTTAATTACAAGTTACTACCGTCATTCATAACTGACATACAGCAATCATGTATCTACCACATTGAAATGTATCGACAGCATTGCGTTGAACATGCGTTACCTATGTGTTTCAAATGCAACAATGATCATCGTAAATGTAAGGGAAAGTCTTAAATAAAGTCAAGACTTCTGAGCAGTTTCTAGACCTAGAATCAAGACTTGACGACTTATTACTAAACATTGATTGGTTTAAACAATATTCAAATAAATTGAATTGGATTGGACAACAGGCATAGCCTATGTAAGCCATCTCCACACTAAACATTGATGAGATTAAACAAAACCTAACTTATAATGATACTAACTAAGTGAATAAAACGCTGGTTGAAGAAGAAATTCGACAAAAAAGAGTTGAAATAAACAAACACTTAGACTATCTAGAAAAACAAATTATCGAAGGTCTTGAAGAGAAGGAGTGTCAAAGTACGAAGAGTATTCAGAAAGTGTTATCGTCGGTCAAAGAAAAAGAAATCATTATCAGTCATTGTCAGTCGAACTTCTAAAAGATGAAACAATATACAATTGATCTTCAAATATTTCATGGAATAAAAGTTATTGAAGCGACAGTTAACGAAAATGAAAATTATCTCACTTCATTGATAGAAGCAACGAGTTTGAAGCAGCTTGACCTAGTGTGGAAGGAAGAACCAGATGTGCAAAGTATTTTGAACAGTTTAAAGAATTTTGGTTCAGTTGAAATTAAAACTCAAACAAGCAACATTGAGTACATCAGAGCGAAAGATAAACAAGCACAGTTACAAGTAGCAGCGGCTAAACAGATATTTGAAGTGAAATTTACAGAAGAAGATTATAACAGAAGTATAAAGCATATGAAGTTAGGGGTTGTACATGTCAGAAGAAGGAAATTTTGTATTCACTGATCATAATATCTATAAAACAACGCTATGTGCAATTGCTTCAGATAATAAACTCAAATATATTATGTTTTTATATCCTAGGTTCGACATAACACTGATTGACGGGAACACTGTTGCTATAATTACTGGGAATTCATGGGGACATTTTGGTGTTGATACCGCAAATATAACGATATAAAGTTTATCAACTTTAACTGGTTGTCCATATGGAATAATCCAAAATCACGAATCGCTGTTTGTCTATGTAGAAAAGGTGGTATTTGATATTAACCACCACCTTTCTCACCGCCACCATTGTTTCATTATATTTAGAAATGTATAATGTACTATTAAATTGCTGTCTCGGTATATAATATCTTTAAGGTCAGCATATTTTCGTTATTATTTACTCAATTTCCCCAAATTGAAGCAGAGTTATTGATGTATAAGTTGCTTGTCACAGTTAATGGGACTTATAGCAGTAATTTGGTTAAATTTTAAATGGGCCAGACACGTGTTAGAAGTTTCCGGACACTAACTAACAACAGATCCCTGTTCTAAGTCAGTCCTGGCGTCAGTCCATGCATGGACTTCTATCACTGACGTTCTTTATCTACGTGCTTGTAGTCATAAACAAGAGCAGGTCCAGCAGTAAGTTCAAGTATGGACTTAAAGTTAGTGTTCTATCGTTATTCAGAAGTTCAAGCATGAACTCAGATCTTCCGATTGATATGATTCTCAAGCTTGTGAATTAACCAATCACTGTGACAGCAACCGAGACGGCTAAACGCCAAATGATGTTTATTTTATTGTATGTATATCATGTAGTATGTATCTTAGTTTATTATATCTTAATAAATATATATTCTATGTTTTGTTGTGTATACATGTAAAACAAAATTAATGATTCGGAAGGAACTGATGTGATAAGTTGTAGTTCCGTCATTTTCCTACATTTATGGTTTTTTTTCGACAAGATATACTGCACAAACTATTAAGACAACATGCAGTTTGTTGTGTTTGTAATGGATCAGATATTTGGACTTTTAAAGATGAAATTATTTTTTAAGAACCGAAAGGCATTGCAATCCGTAATAATGGAAACGTGTATATTGTATGAGAAAAATCGTCGAATGTGGTCATTATATCAAATGATGGGAAGCATCAAAAACAACTTCTGACTGAGAATGACGGTTTACTTCATTCATCTGCTATTTTCCTTGATAAAGATAACAGAAAAGTTTTTGTTGTAAAATTTTGCACAACACAAGAATGAATCGACATGATTCAAGTTCATTTCTTCAATATGCAAACTTAAGCGTGTCTATAACAAATATTAAGTGACGTGGTTATACATGAATAATTGCAAAATAAAACAGTATATAAAAATGTTTGATTAACTGAATTGCAAAGTCGCAAACAAGAATCTCAAAATTACAAATACAGAATTTAAATTTGCAAATACTGATTTTAAATATACGTACATGTATTTTGAAATTTTAAAGTTACAAATTAAAATTGACAATAAACAGAACTCTTAAACTACACATTTAAAAGTTACAAATTGACTATTTACGATTTAAAATGTTTGACTGCGTTAGCTTTCCAAAGGTATTTGTCGTTTCAATCGTGTTACATAATAACGTAAATAGCGATTTATGTAAGAGTTCTAAGATAAAAAAAAATATGAAAAACTTATCAAGAAATAATTTCAAACGAGATATTCAATTGCTTTAATCGATTTGAACTCGTTGGAAAATCCGCACTTATATTGATAGTAAACAGAAACAAATACGATCTATTGATTGATTTTGAAAGGTGGAAAATATGTGTGTTTAATATTATATAATTTAATTTTGGATGTAACGCGTCTTCTGATTGGCTGACGCTATTTTGTTATGAACCCATAGACATAGTTTAGTCATGTGACCGTGACGTCATCAACGTTTTTTCATGGTTTTCTACAGTTTAAAATGGAATTTAGAATTAAATTATAAGAAATAACTGTAATATTTTTTTCTGTCTATTCGAAATAACATAAAAAATGTGGTGCACACTGTTCAATAGCCCGCTACGCGCGTTATTCAGTGTTCACCAAATTTTTTATGTTATTTCTTCATAGACAGAAAAAATATTACAGTCATTCCTTAAGAAACACTTACCATAACAATTACCTCTTGGACATTTGGACTGGTAACATTATGTGGCAACTTTTACTTAATAAGATATCACCGGATACGTTAGGATTTATGCATTCTTTCCTGAATAAAATCCAAACATATTTGTAAAAGGAGACTCATTTTTAACGGACGGTGTCGCAAAATTGTTCGTCACGAACCGATACTTTACATATTGCCTGTTGCGGTCTCTTTTTTATTTTGTTTTCGTTCTCATCTAGTATTAATATCAAATTACTGTTGTGCTGTTAGTGAACCTGCTTACCAATATTAATGTAACATCATTTAAACCCTCCAAACAAGCTTAGTGTAAATCGGTAAAGTCTGACATTTCGATTGTGTAAACATTGGATAAGTCATAATTTAAGCTCACATGACCATATCTTTTTATTTTATGTTAGCTATTAGGAAGTTTGCTGTTAATAAAAAGATTGACAATGATAAAATCCGATTCATTTTAGTTAAAGACAAATGTTGCTATTTTGAAAATGTCTGTACCACTTCAGGAATATGACAGTCGTTGTCAATTCGGTTGATGTGTTTTATCATTTGATTTTGCCGTTTGATTAGGGACTTTCCGTTTTGAACTTTTCTCTGAGTTCAGTTTTTTTGTGATTTTACTTTTTAATGATGTTAAATTCTTATGAATAGATACGGCAGATAATCAATATAATAAACAAAGTCTTGTGAAATCATATAAATTGCAATAGGAGGAAAACAAAGTCCCTCGACAGCGTAAGTAACCCTTTCTATGTACACCTCTTCTGTCATGCATATACACACTTTGTCAAAATGTCACAATTTGACACAGAACACAGTGAAGGTTAAATAAATAAAGCAACTACTCTACATAAACAAGTTTTCGTTCTTCACTTAAATCTAGAAAAATGCAGGTAAAACTGCAACAACAAGTTTACGTTTAAACGTATAAGTAGTTCAATAAATTGAGATAACAAAATCAATAGACAATATATTTTAAAAAGTCTTATTGGTTTGCACTTAATAAGGTAACGTTTTGTCCCTTGGCTTAATGTTAATATTTGTCAACGTGTAATACATTCAGTACATATATATTCATTCTTATCAAGGAATTATACTTTACTACTTGTATTTTGTTGGTTAGATCATTCCGTTGGTAACAAAGCTTGTAGATCGTCACTGTAAGTGATATAGAAGACCTAATACTGTAAGTATACCTTTCTTTTCCACATACTGAGATTTAAGTAATAACTACATACATGTACATAATAAACATTTTTGTTAGACATCAATAGGTCTATAGGAAAAAGACACTGTTTTATATCGATGGCCGTTCCTGATAACCTTTTTATATAATATGAGAGTCTGAATTGGGATATATGGAATAATTAATAATGTCAAAATATATGACGCGTAGATAAAAACTAGCACAGAAAATAAAGAGTGTGGAATAAAGGGGTAAAAATGTAAAAATAATAACTGTGAGAAAAAGAAAGAACAAGATAATATTATGCTGATTAAAGAAATGAATGATGTATAGAGTGGATGAACCATATAATAACCGATAAATATAGTGAAAATATGTGTACTAGAATTTGGCGGAAACGGTTTCTTTTTTAAAGAGTCAAAATATTAGAAATGCCTTGATCTAATGGAGTATTGGGAACTTCCAGTTTGATAAGTTACCTTACAGTAAAAGTTGTATTTTAGCGGTATGGTCATTGTTAACCACTGTTATACAATACTTCTATATTCAAGTGTTATAACATGTTACCTAGATATAGGAAGATGTGGTGTGAGTGCCAATGATACAACTCTCCATTCAAATAACAATTTAAAAAAAGTAAATCATTAGAGGTCAATGTACGGCCTTCAACACGGAGCCTTGGCTCACACCGAACAACAAGCTATGAAGGGCCCCAAAATTACTAGTGTAAAACCATTCAAACTAGTCTTTATTGTCATTTTTTAGTTCAATGTGATTAAAATCTGAATACACCTGACTTAGACATGTTGTCTATTAACTTTAAATAGTACAATGCTTTTGTATTCATATATTTAGTAAAATGCAAACCACAACTAACAACACTGAGAAAAATGCTGTGATTATGCAAACAACAGAGAATCCAGCACCTCAACAAATAGTTCATGTGAAGACATTTAAAATATTTGGTTGTATACAGATTGGGTTCGGAGCAATATTAGTAATCCTGAGCCTAGTTGAATTGATAGGGAGGGCTTTTGACATCGTAGTTACTTTACCACTAATTATATGCTCTGGATGGGTAAGTATGCTATATTTTGTAAGAGATGTAAATTATGAAAACAGTATAAATATTATAATATGTGTAACCGTTGTATTCACTCTTTGCTTAACTTTTGCTTGATAGAGAAAGTTTATATATGTTGTATAATGTATGAACTCTTGATTACAATTTGTGTGCTGTTGTCGTCTTACTACAAAAACTTTTAAGATGACATCTGTGTTCATGACGTACAAATTATTGATTAGGGTTGTCCAATCAAGATCATACTCATAAATAGTGTTGAGGGAGAGCCGAAATGTCAGTCCCTGAATTTTTTTCCCTGGAACGGGTATCGAACCAGAAACCTTTGTTTTAGTAGTCCGATGCACTAACCACTACACTACGGCTCTCTCTGTTTTTCTTTGTTTTTTTTTTGCTTTTGAAATTGTTTATCCGTTTTTGAATAACTATTTTTTGATTTCCAAGAAAACAAATATGGACCTTAATTTGTTGATGCTTCATGTTTGGTTCAAATTGGAATATTTGTTTCAGATGAGAAATTTCAATTTCCAGAAAAGTTCTCAAACTAAACTTAGAATATGGTGATATAAAATGTTGTATGGAAACCTTTCATACATATGTTATTCTATGGAAAGCAGAAAAAAGCAGACAAACAGATAAACGACAGTCATAAAAAAATTAAAACATAATACTTTGCTCTCTTTCTGTGTGATATTTATAAATAAGATATTTTCAAATGAACCAAAAGTAAAATATATATTTGCAACCCATCCCTTTTAATGAAAAGGAAAAACGACTAAATTTTATAGATAGGTATCTATACAAAAGTTGAAACTCTAAATCTGACGGAATGCAGATATTTGTACGCGTATGACTTATATCAATAGGAAAGCAAGTGACTACACCATATAATTAGATAAAAAAAAATCGACCGAGTGTAGACCGGTAAAGAAATAAATCCGTTAGAACTGACACAAAGTTTATGATAAATCCAAGGACGTGTCGATTCAAAAGACAAGATTTTTTTATTTCAGAGTAATGATGTTTGACTAACTGAATTAAAACTTAGGTATGCAATAACATAACAAATTACGGGTCAATGTTACTGAATTATAGAACAAGATCACATCATCGTTCAAAAGCAGTGTATGTTAAACATCTTATATTTGAGTTATAACGCGTTGATATATGTCATAACTGATTTTTGTTTTAATTTTCTTATTATAATAGTTCGTCATGACTGGATGCCTACCTCTTACAATGTCAAAGAATATAGAATCGAGTTTTAGATGCAAGGTAAAGACAATACAATGATGTGTCAACATAAGATATTTATTTCATTAAAATACTCACAACAAGGCAGTCCCAGTCACAAATAAATGAAGATAAAGACAGAATTTTGAATACTCAAAGTACAGTTTTGTGAGCCAGAGGATTTTGAGGAATGATTAAGATCGCATCCAGTTATGCATACTTGTCACATTTTCATTAATCGTGATTGACAATGTACGGCATGGCATCGTGATTGTAGAAAAAGATAAATGCGGTATTTCGTTTTGTGTATATGTCAAGGTTGGGCGGTAAATACCACCCCCGGTATTTACCATTGGTATTTACCGGTATTTACCGCCCCGGACAATACTCCCAAAGTGGTCAATACTGGCAAATACTGGTCAATTGAAATTTTCATGGTTGTTTCTACTATTAAATGAAGTAAAATCTTGATAAAAAGTCAAATATAATGTGTCAGCTTATAAAGGTAATGAATTTGATATGTTTTATTCATTTATAACACTTATTCTTACTACTGATTTAAAATTAAGTTTTTAAGAATTATGATATTGCATACTTAAGATATATATATATACAAATTTATATTTTATTTCAACATGTTTAAATCAATATATTTTTATTCAAAATGTATGATTTTACAGGTAATTAAAATTAAAGGTAAATAAAACTACAGGTAAATGAAGTTACATGGGTCTTTTTACCTATAGCTATCACCTGGCATTGCTAGGTGTGAAAATTTAATTACTAAAACAACAGCCTCCAATAAAAGTTGACAGTACAAGGGTTGAAAGTAATAAAATTGATATATGAAGACTCCCTTAAACAATAAATTATTTCCTGTTTATAGCTATCTAACTGTGAGATAAAAAAAAACCTTCTTCATGCTGGAAATGAAAATTTGAAGCATGAACAAAAAGTTTTTATCTTTTACTATAATATTATGTACACATTAATCAATGTAGATACCTGTTTGAATTAACAATAGAATTAGATATGAAAGCATTAAAAATGGTTTGAACACTTTCTATATAAATTAATTATTAATTGTAATTATAATTGACCAAGTAGATAGTGGTTTTTATAGTAATGTCAATCGACCAGTATTTGCCGGTATTTCCCAGTATTTGCCAGTATTTCCCGGTAAATACCGGTATTTACCACTGGCATGGTCAATACTAGTATTGACCGCTTTTTTGCCAACCTTGGTATATGTTAATGCATTTTGCACATTTTAATCGTTAATTGTATTTAAAAGAAATAATATTTCTATAAAGGAGAACACATGTGTACGGAAAATAAACTAAAATGAACAATCAAAAACTTTCAATCGAATTACTATCAGAATCATGACCAACGAAAAACGACGCTAGATAATCAACGATCATGTACGGTCCACGTTCATTACATAGAAAAAAAATATTTACCAACACAAATCTCATTAAAACTGGTGTAAAAAATATAGAATGAATACGTGATATTCATTTTTAATAGAATTGGTTTTTTTTAACTTCAGAAAATCGGTTTTATGGTGTGTAGTATAATTGGTGCAGCATTGTTTTCACCGATTATATTTAGTTTCACACTCACTGCTGGAGATGCTGTAAGTAGTATTTTGATCGAATTCTTTACTGCAATTTCATTACTGAAAACAGTTTATCGAAAATCTTTTTACGACATTCAAACAATTATTACCTGATCATGACGTTTGTCAGATAAAGACATGGAAAATTGAATGTCTGAAATGTTATTAAGACAAATACTTGCAAGATGTATGGTATGAATAGATTGATATTGTGGTACGTTATTTTCAGTTGTTACTGGCTTTGACCTAACTAAACCATTATAGGTCAAATAACGGTCTTGAACATGAAGCCTCAGCTCACCCCGAACAGAAAGTTTGCATATTTTCTGGTCGATAATAGTCTTATATCGAATATCGATATCTTTTTGACTATACACATTATAAGCGTACAAAATTAAGTGTTGTATTGTTATTTGAATTTAAATTTACGGTTTACTTTTACTTCGTAAATATCTTTTTGGTGTTGCTCGGTATTCATAAATCATTCTGTAGTGTCACTGTGCTATTGTCATTTTTTTTAAAGTTTTATCTTTCATATTTTCTAACGTGTTTTTTTTCTTTTTTAGAGTGTATATATGTTTTTAATATTTGTTTGTCTTTGTTGAATAGTTTTTTTATCTTGTGAGTTGAGAATATAATACAAAGTTGACTGTTTAATGTGTTTCTGTACACAAATTTTTGACAAAGTTTTGACAATTATGTATGTCACTCTTTTTAATGAATAAAATGGAGTTCTATGCGACTGTCATATAGATTAGAGGTTTAAGCTATCCAAAAAAAAAACAGGTTTATTCAAGCGTTTTCTACATAAGGAAATACTGGAACAAACTTATGACATATATTTTCTATTCGTTTTGGTGTGTTTAAGCTTTGAATTTTACAAATTGATACGGAACTTTTAGTTTTGTCATTGTCATTAAAATAGTATTTAGGAGTAATAAGAAACACTTGTCACCTCAGAGCCAGAATAATGTGCCTGGGAATTATAACTTTGAACTAGAATCTTTCTTAGAGCTCGGTATTTTAGTTGATTAACTTTTTCCTATTTTTATCAATGACATAATGCTAAATTACGTTAAAGTGATTTGGCCTACATATGAAGTGCTTGTTTCAACTTGGAAAACATGCAATAATATTCCAATTAATACAACAAGAAAATAGTGTTATACCAAAGGAATATTTTGATCTGAATCAGCTTCAAACATACAATACAGAAACAGGATGTCTGGTTGTTTTTTTGTTTGTTGAATGTCTGTTTCCTTTATGTTATGAACTGAATGAAAAATATTGATCGAAAAAGTACTAGAACCAGGACTGATAATTGTCATATTATACATCTACACATGTATTGTCAATCCAAAATGCTTTCGAATTCCGACGTTCATTTTCGAATTCGGATGTGTTGCAATTGTGGACAAATGTGAACATTAAAATTAAAATTAAGTCAAATATTAATTCATGCTTTTAGTGAAAAAAGTATGAAATCCCTTTTCAACGATTTAAGAAAATATATCTTTTTTACCTTTATATAATATCAAAAAGTGTTTAAGTATTATTACATTTTACACACGTTTTTAATATATATTTCAGCAAACCCCTCACGAGTATAGAACATGGCATCTTTTAACATATTCCATAACCTTTTTATCTGCTTGTGTAGCAATAGTTGCAGTTATATCAGCGTCCTATTGTTGTTGTTTCTCGCCTTGGGGATCAGAAAGTCAGCAGGTATCTAACTATGTAGTCAAAGTAAAGAGGATATCTGTAATGTATTGTAATGTTTATATTTACGCTGCTAATATATGAAAATATATATATGAAATAGGAAGTGAAATCTAGCATCATGCTATGAGACAACTTAACCCCTTTAGATGGAAGGTTTTAAATATTCGAAAGTTTCTAGAACGTAAAATTCTATACAATTGCTTACCATTATATGACCTTCACCAGAAGTAAAGACCCATGCATAGCTTGAGGTGTCATATCAAATTCTGGTTAATACATGTAAAATGAAAAGAATACAACTATTATTGTTGGTTTTAAAACCCCAAGTAGCAACAACTACATGTACAAGGGCATACATAACTGTCATGTAGGATTTACAATGATGACTGATCTTGAAGAGAAAATTTATAAGATAACTCAGAGATACACGTAGTCATTACATTTATCATCATTACCAATTGTTACATTATTTCTGTGTCATCTTTTTTCAATAGATAGACTTAAAGTATTTTATGTTCTGTATTATTGCATGCCAAATCAATATTGTATTGCAATTTATTATTATTCTAAATGGACTCCATAAGTATGATTTACTTGTGACTAATCCATTTTATTTGAGTAAACACAATATGTTTAAACTAAAATACTCTATTTAACTGACAAAAAGTCTGGTAAGGTGCATAGATATTGTTTCATTAGGATATCTAACTAGCCTTAACATATCTTTTGAAATAAATATTAGCGTGCAGATGGAGTATTATTCTCCCAAAAACACGGATGCTTTTACGATCAGATATAACTGCATGTTGTAAAGTTACATCACAACAAAACTGAACTTCGAGGAAAATTCAAACGAAAAGTCCCTTATCAAATGCCAAAATCAAAAGCTCAAACACATCGACCGAATGGATAACAACTGTCATATACCTGACTTAGTACAGTCATTTTCATATGTAGAAAATGGTGGATTGGTTTTATAGCTATCCAAACCTGTCACTGAATCCACACCACATATGCTTTAATGCTGCCTCCCTTTCATAGTTGACCTAGAAGCGTTCAGATGGACATATTTCGTTACCTCGGTAACACACATATAATTTTGGGACTATAAATCAATACTTGTACAGACAACTACACTATTCCTTTTCGTTTACAACAATGCTTTACCGAATTGTTTATATATTGGTTTATCAGTTTTATTTTATGGGTCGCTTATACTCAAATCTATATTGAAGTTTACATAACAAGTTTTTAGTGCAAAAAAGATATACATAACACGCACATGTATTGTAAAGCAAAAAAACTCACAAGTAAAGAGCGTTTCATCGGATTTTTTTATTTATCTGTTTCACTTTATCTTTTATACTTTCGAAAGCTAAACAATTTTCATTTATGTTCAACAGTTTGTTGTTGTTATGAGCCCCTTACAACTTGGGATGAATGTAAATGGATCTGGAAATCAAATTCAAACATCAAATATACTGCCTGTGATGGATACGACCGGAAAAACAGTACTGCATTCTAAAGCTCACCAGTACAACTTTGTTGGCGGCACTGATCAAGGGCTAGGTTATCCACAGAATCAAAACATTTCAAACTCGTATTCACAATTATATATATAAATGCATAAGAACGTAGATTTAGCACACTAGTCAGTATTACAAAAAAACAATTGCTTTATCTGATATGTTCACGCAAATTTTTGCTGGATAGTGATATCAAAATTGATGATAACACATATGTGCAAATCATCGTATATTTCGTGCAAGACGATATTTCTGCAGCTTATTGTAGATTTTATTATAAATTGTATGAAGTTCAAAAATATTCATTAGGGTTATGATGAAACGGTATGGCATGTCTCTCATTCAGTACATGGATGTAATGTGTGCATAGGTGGTTCATCCAACATATCTTTCTCTCTCTCCCTGTTTTCTACATTGTGTTTTCTATATAAGGGTACAGTCAAAATGTGATATTGAAAACAAAATGTCCTGTTCTTAAAGATGTCTCGTGATTGGGGATATTCTTCCTTCGATATAAAATGACCGGCAAATATTTAGTATGGTAGCAACTTTTGTCATCAAGTTCAACAAGTTAGACATGAATACTATTCTGTTTTATGATTATACATGTTGTAAATATGTTGTATCCATGTATTAATGAATTGCATTTACAATTGCTTCTCCACATTATTTTAAAAACTCGATTCTAGGATTCTCTTTTATTAGCTTTAGCAGAAACAAGTGGTCTTTGAAATTTTTGGATAAACCATTACATCAGGTAGTGAAAAAATCCCCTTTGAAGAAATGTGATTTTCAATGAGACATCAGTGCTTGTGGATAGAGGCCCTACTATTTCTTTGATCGGAATGAACGGTGACAACAAGTGGAATTATATTTGTGTGGATCGTCTTATTTTCAATTCTATTAGGATATTTCAATATTTTTCTTGAGTTTTACCGAAAACTTCTGTAATTGATTTGTTTTAATGTTTTATGAGATTGCAGCCCTATAGTTGAGTTCTGATTTCGAGGAGAAATAGCTTAGCTTAGCCGTTTGCATCGTTTGTGTTAGAAAGAAATGCACTCACTCTGTATTTCATGATTCGTTCAAGCAATCCTTTTTCTTTTTGTTTACTTTCTTTAATTTTGAACTTATTTTATTAAGTATCATCTGTTATATCAACCCTTAGATACAATGGGAAGCAACTTAGGGGCCTGAATTTTTACAGTCTCATCGTCGGGGGGGGGGGGGGGGCAAATGAGAGAAAACAAACTCCCATGCAAAATAATAAACATCTATCTGTATAATTATCATCTACCTATATAATAATACATCACACCACATATTTTTTGAATTAAGTATACATTCGATTTACTGTATATATTTTTTTCACAAGCGCTACCTGTATTTATTAAGGTGCATTTCTTTCTAACTTCAATTTTGTAAACGTAGTGTAGCGTTTGTTATCGTTTGCTATACGCTACTAAAGTAGAAACAAATACATCGTGTAATTAGTGTTTACTGAAATTGTGTTGCCTATAAATAAGATAATTACTAAAAGTGTGTCAGGATGTTTTGCTTATACTTGTAAAGCATTGGTTCCTTTCAAATAGTCTCCAAACTATTGTCTTGATTAAGCAAGTTATTCTTTTATATTTACGTTACGTTTATACGTTATGATAGGCACTAGGGTGAAGATTTAACTGCATTGTTTGTCTTTTTGCAGATTGTTCCATTTTGTTTGCTTATAAAGTTACTAAACTTCAAGTTGTAGTTAGACACAAATGTAACGTTTGTAGTAACAAACGATGAACGTCAAAGTATAAACGCATTTTAGCGAGTGCAAAGGTTGTCGAAGTTTATGTAAACTTTGCAAACGTATGTTAGAAACAAATGATCAAAACATGTACGTGCCTAGCCGTTTGCATCGTTTGTGTTACTAAAATTATTTTCATCCTTTCCTTATACAGACACGGATTGACGACTTCACACTAATTTCTAATACGAGCAGGACGAATCCAACTGCCCAATGTTCAACTGCTCTATTTCTCATTTACATTGTTGCAGCAACATACTCTCTACCGAATCGTTTGGTGTTAATATTTCTCGCTTTTTTCTCATAAATTGTACATGCTGAACACATTTGTTAAATTTATTTCACATGATCAAGTGATCCCTTTTATATGAATCCTCCTTTTTTTAAAAAAGAATTTTGAAGATGGATTGAAATCATGCAACGCAACTATTAAGTAGCATTTTTGGTTTAAAAAAATAATTTTGAAGAAGGTGAATTCAGCATGTGTCATTTTAATATCCAAATTAATAGTGGTCATTTTTAAACAGCAGTGAGCTGTTGATACCTCTGGTGGTGAATTATCACTCTCCGAGGGTATGATAATATCAGTAGCCTGAATGTCGATGCTGGCATTATTAAAAACGAAGGTTTCTAAAATTAATCGTTTAAAATTCAGATATAAAATAGAAACGGAGGTTTCAACTTCCTCAGAAAAGTTGACCTTTTTCGTTAGATAGCTCTTTAACTTTTTCTATTCTTTCACATAAATGGATTTCAAATATTTAGCTTTGAGTGTTCCTTATGAAGTTACAACAGCATCGAACGCATGAAATCGATCTAGAAAAAACCAGTATGGAAAACACTGCAAATGTGACTGAGAATAAGAATAACCATAATAAGATGTGGTATGATTACTAACGAGACAATTATCAACCAAAGTTGACCCTAATACTGAATATAATAAATAAAAAATATTGTTTAATAAATGACCCCAACATGGTCAAATCAGACAGTGGAATAGGGTATTTGTTTTCTGACATCTCATCCAAACGGACATGTAACCTTTAAAAGAGTAGGTCCAGTAAGATCCCTTTTTGGCCCCAAAGTATAGCAGTTTTACAAAATTATTAAAATGTAAATTTTAGTTATTTTTTGGAAAATAGAATGCTTCTGCTACATAAATATGGACTGTTTTTGACAAGACAATGCACATATATCAGGTACTAGCATCATGAAGTCATTTCACAATTTTGGCAATTTAGTTAAATTTTAGACGGTTTCCGTCTTAAATGAAAGTGGCCGCATTTGTGTTATTTCTTAATATTGAAATGTAAATTGTATTTAATGATGATACATATAGTACGGTGACAAATAAGGTAAATTTGAAAATTTAATGGACCTAAATACCTAACGGCTAACTTTGGTCTTATTTTGCAGATAAATATGATATCCTTTGATTAAGGCATGTCGTAGATTGTCAAAGTTGTGCAGATTTTTGAAAACTGCAGTCAAAAGTCAACAGGGGGGATTTAAAAAATCGAAAAATTTAGACATTTTGGACAATTTATCTGTAGTCTTTCGTGTTAAATGAGATTTTTTTTCGATGGAAGCATGTGCTAGGAATGTTCCACCAATACAGCTTGGAATGCTCCACCAATACAGCTAGTCATATTTATGTCTGATTACCAGATATAAGTGACACATACCCTCGCTTGCAACATGAAAGAAAATGAAAAAAAAATATTTTTATCTTCGAAAATTATCGATAAAAAATATTCATAATTAAGCTTTAGCTATGCAGTAATATATGGTCACCTATAAAGATATTTTTACGAAAGTTTTGTTAAAATGCAATAAAGAACAGAGGAAAAATAAGAGCTGAAGAGTTAACACCCGGACCAAACAAATAGGAAAATTATTGTCTGATTTTTTTAACTTAAAAGGTTGTTAGAACTATAAAAATTAGTTTTCATGCTCATGACACTATAGTATAAGAAGTTTGTTTTTATATTAAAAAATAAATCAGTACTAGAACAATAGCACATTGAGAAGATGTGTTCCCCCTTTATTTTTATAAAACAACGACAGACATTGTTGTCGTTTGTTGATGTAGTTCATTATTGTTTATCGTTTGAAAAAAGAATGTTGTTTCATTGGAACTCATACCACATCTTCTTATATCTATAAACAATGAAATAAATAGCAGACCCGATATATATGTGAATAACAAACATGGCTTCGAAGGGAAATTACGCTCCAAAAGTTGCTGTCTGTGTATAAATAGAATACATTAACACTAGACATCAATATGCACATCATTGAAAAGGTAACGGAATACTAGGAGAAAAAAGTTTGAAGTCATTGTATGGCGCCGATAATACCCACGAGTTTATTCAGACCACCATGTACTGATTGACCATTGCTACTGGGGTCATTTTCATCCGCGGTGAACTGATTTTCAAGGCAAAATATTTGTGAATATAAGAACTAGCTAGAATGACAAATGATACATGCATGTTTCCCCCGATCCCTTGTAATTGTTTTCCTTTGCCAATTTCGATTACAGAAGACGTGTCGCATCCTGTAAGAGCGTGAGCTACTGTTGTTGTGCTAGACACCATTGGGTCAATAACTAAAAAGTTGCATATGTCGTGAATAGGTAAAAACTGTTTTGTGGCTTTGTTTGAAGAAATGCCTCTAGTCTAAAAGCACAATTCATCATGTTTGACATCTGAGGAAAAAAACTTATTAGAAATAAAACAACTGTCATGATTGGAATATGATGCAACCCCTAGAAATCTTTTCAATATCTGTTCATTGGAAAACAGACGCGGCAGTGTAATTATTATATATGTCTCTTTAGTCACTTACAGAGCCTACACAAAATTACTTCACAGTATATAGATCCCGCTAGAAATATTTTGTCATATTCTTGCACACCAAATCATTGTAGTGCGATAGTGCATTGTTACAATGTACCTACAAATCTTATCAACCCATGCTAATTTTCTGGTGCACAAAATCATTTCTTATAATCTCTAATTGATCTGCATTCAATGACTTGAAGAACAATTTGGATCTAATACCACCATTTGAAATGAACCTTATTGTCCCTTTGACGCCTCTTATATTTATTGATGACTATGCGGTAAGGGCTTTGATAATTGTTGAAGGCCGTACGGTGACTTATAGTTGTAAATGTATGTGTAACATTTGGTCTTTTGTGGACATTTGTTTAATTTTAAAGCAGTCATTGGCCAAATCTCATTAACTGCTGTACCATTTTACATAAAGGCTTTGGACTTTTCGCTACGTTTGTTGTTGAATTTTGAACAAGGGATCACTACGTTTTGTTACGCTTCGTTACGTATATTTCCGTTTCGCTACGTTTTAAAACGTAGTAAAACGTAGCTCTTGAAACGTGACAGTATGACTGGGGCTTAAAGGAATATCACACACTTAGCTAAAAAAGAGGGGCGAAAGATACCAGAGGACAGTCAAACTCATAAATCAAAAATAAACTGACAACGCCATGGCTAAAAATGAAAAAGACAAACAGACAAACAATAGTCAAATGACACAGCATAGAAAACTAAAGAATAAGCAACCTACCAAAAACCAGGGATGATCTCAGGTGCTCCGGAAGGGTAAGCAGATCCTGCTCCACATGTTGCACCCATAGTGTTGCTTATGTGATAACAAAATCCGGTAAATAGTCTTATTCGGTAGGTCACATTCATGAAAGGGAAAAGGGATTTTAGTTACGACGTTAGGAATATATCCGATATTATTTGTGAAACGGTTATTCCAAAACGGTCAACCAACTCGTGATGGCGTCCGTGAAATTTACGAAGGGATGATTTCAACTTCACCATTTGGAACTCTTGGTTTAATAGCTTCCTTGTGAGCAGCAACCCTCTATCAAGAAAATCATGATAGAAAACGCAAGCACAGGAATATCGTTTTGTTTTCAACCGACCCTCATTTCCGGATGTGAGTCAAGATATGAAGCCGACTTAACTGTATCTGTAATATCTTTTATCTCTAGTTCGATGGGTTAGATGCGTTTAACATAGTCATCAAATTTTGAATTATTTAGTGAAAGAACATCATCTTTATGGCGGAAAGTAGAGTCAAAGGATATTGCTAACTTCTCATCTTTCTTCCAAAAAATTTCCTGTATGATGTCAGCTGCATCATAATAAAGAAACAAGTCTGCATGAAGAGAAGCACAATTTGTTCCCATTTAAATGCCGACAGTCTGTTGAAAAACACGTCCTCCGAACGTAACAAATATGTTGTCAATCAAGAAATCAAGCGTACATTTCCGTTCAGTACCAAATCATTAATGTGAGTGCATTGTAATCATTATCCATTTGAAAATAATTGTCATCTACTAACCATTTATCAACGAGTTTGAAATACATTGTAAAGATAGAAATAATTTGAGATTTCGAACGATCGTAAACAGCTTTTCTTATTTTACTTTCGCAAAATGCAATATCTGTAAACAAGTGTAATTGGCAAACTATACCACAACGAAAAGGTTTTTTCCTTTCTTTTGCAAACAGATCATCATGTAGACTTTCTATTAGCATCTGCCCATACTAGTAGCGGCGTACTGCAGTACATGGTATATAAGGCATGAAGATGTTATTGTTACAGATCAGCTAAATAATCTATAGTAAAGGATCCTACAAATTAATGTAATATACAGTCACAGAAAATAATAACATCTTCATGCCTTATATATCATGTACTGCAGTACGCCGCTAGATTAAAACTGACGAGGAAAGGTAACACACGGCCAGCGAAAGCTCTTTTTTGAGAGCCCAGGTGGTCGTGTGGTCTAGCGGGACGGCTGCAGTGCAGGCGATTTGGTGTCACGATATCACAGTAGCATGGGTTCGAATCCCGGCGAGGGAAGAACCAAAAATTTGCGAAAGCAAATTTACAGATCTAACATTGTTGGGTTGATGTTTAGACGAGTTGTATATATATATTTATATACATGCTTTTCCTGCCATGTATGCTTTTCCTGCCATGCAAATCCACACTCAGTCAATACCTTACAATGGGGAATGTAGCAAACTGAAAGTAAAATCACTTATGTAACATGTCCACATTGATCAGGTTTACGTGCTTCGCAATATAAAAAAAAATAATGAAATAAGGTAAACATATGTCAATAAGTATAAAATAACTTTTATTAGGCAATAAATCTATCTGGTTTGAATATGAAAAACTAACATTGATAACTTTGTTTCAATACTGTATAATTGTCACCGTGTAATACATTCAGTTTATATATCATCATTCTTAACAAACGGGGTTTTATTGTTTATATTTCAAGTGTCATTCTGTTAGGAGGAAGTCTGTAGATCGTCGCGATTAATGATATAAAAAACTTTATACTGTAAGTACAAACTTTTTTCATCATATTTCTTTAAAATCTAACTATTTTTGACAAAAGAGACACTATTGTATGGGGAAGACAATTCCTGTGCATGCTGTTATACTGTTTATATAGGATAGTCTGATATGGTTTACAGAATAGATAGTATGTGGATTAAAAAAATATCATGAGTCGAGAAAAAAAGGACTTAAAAGTTGAGAGAAGATAATAACAGGAGAAGATAAACACCAAGAGTCACTGTAGACGTTAAAAGAATAGCAAACACGCCACAGTATTGATTACAGAAATTAAAGATTTGATAAAGAATGAATTATTTACATGTACTATCGATAAATCTTATTTTTATGGAAATTTTACAGAATAAGCGTTAATTTGTTTTTTTTTTAAATGCACCAACAATGAAAGAATACAGAAATGAAGGACACCCGTCCAGATCCTCATATACTACCAAAAAAAATGGTATCAACAACTAAGAAATTCTATTCAAATTAAAAAATGAAACTCGAAATATCAAATGCTAAAGAGAGGCATATTCAGCAATGCTTTTTCCTATGAATACTTGTACATGTTGTACATGAAAACAATCGCAGAAATAACCAAAACATTGGAAATCATATAATGCAACAACCGACACCCACCTCTTCTGAAAAAGATAAATGTACAATCGAACAGAAACGAACACAACCAGTGGTATTGCCTTCAAATATAATGGAGTACAACCTTCATTTGTTTGTGTGTACGCAAACATTCACATATACAAGACTAAGGAGGTGTGGTGTGATTTTCAAATAATATTATTTAAACGAGAGACTAAACTACGAAGAAATTTACCTGTATGTAGCAGTATAAAAAATTGATATCGTAATTGCTTTCAATAATTGATGTTATTTTACTCGATGTGTCGAATGTTTAAAATTGTTGCTGACTTTAATTGATTTAAGTTGGCACATAACACTACTGGGCGATAACTCTGTAAAAATCAGCTGAATTTTTGAATTACGTTCTATTGTTTAAGAAATGTTAAGCTTCTTAATAATAAAAATAAGTGTTTGTCAAACTGATTCATGTACAATGTATTAGTCCAAAGAATTTTCTGAAAAAATTGTTTAAGTGTAAATTATGAAAGTAAATATTTTGTCCAATTTTTTAGTATATTTGGTAACAATGCAAACCGCAACTAACAACACTGAGCCATCTGCTGTCATAATACAACCAACAGATAATCTAGCACCTCAACAAATATCTCATGTGAAAACTTTCCAGACATTGGGCTGTCTTCAGATTGTGCTCGGCGCAATGGCTATAATTTTGAGTTTAATTCAACTATTAGGGACGGCTTACATAATTGAGGCAACATTATCGTTATGTGGATGTTGTGGATGGGTAAGTGTGTAATGAATTGTTTGCGAATATTGATTTTCAGATAATAATTAATAGTGTATATCTTATTTTCCCACTTGTATTTATATTTTTACTAAATATCTTTTACTTTATCGACAAAGTGTATGCTACCTTCTTTTATCCTCTGAAATACAAAAACTGTTTTGTTGTCGTTTTTTTTTCAAATTAAAAAGTATTAACTTCAAATCACTTCAAATCTATTGTTTTAGTGTCTTTATCAACTAGCTATGATTAACAAGATTTGTTTGTTGACGTATTTGATGACATACTTAATTCTATGAAGGTTTTATTACTCAATTTATAATTCATTCGATTTGATTTGGATTTTTGGTGTTTTAACACCATTTTTATACCGCATTTTGGCTATTTCGTGACGGCCAGGTTTTATTGGTGTGGGAAGTCGGATTGCCCGGAGAAACCCGTAATTCATTCGAATGTCCTATGCTTGTTCGTTGTTACAATTAATGTTAAACAGGTTTATAATGCGCATTTGGTGTATTAACCTGAATGCAGGTTCTCATTGTACACTTATAATGTTCCTTTAGATATTCCGCAAGTAAAATAATGCTGCATGGACTGGTTTGATAACCTTTTAGATCTTTAAAACTTGATTATCCATTTTCCGACATCCAAAGGTTTTGTTTTCCATTTAAGATTTCTTTTAAAAAACAAATACACCCAATACAATAGTGAATATACACATTATAGATTTTAGATGTCCAATGTTTATTCTGATTGATAGTTCTTTTAGTTATTAAAAAGTGCAATATTCGGAAAGGTCATATGCAAATGTTTGGAATATGCTGGTGCAGGGCATACCAAGTTTTATACCTATTTTGCTGTGAAAAGGAGAAATGAAAAAACAAACAGACAAAAAGGGGTAACGAAATTAAACAGAATACTAAATAAAAAAGCAAAACAGAATAGTTACAACCTTTTAGTTAAAAAATTCTTTATACTAATACATTTGTAAATAAAAGAATGGAAATGTTGACAAAATAGCAACTATGACCAAGAATAACCAAAATGCAGTGGATTTAATATATTGGTGTATAAACAATACGTGAAACTCTAAATGTTACAAGATATAGATAATTGTTTAGTTGATAACAAATATCGGCGACAACACCGTATGATTAAATTACAAACTACCTGGGTCTATACCGCTAAAGAATACATCCATTACAGAAGATGAATATTTTACACAAAATCCTAAGATATATTGATTCCAAAGACCAAGATTACACTATCGTTCAAAAGTGTATGATCATATTGAAAGAAGAAATGGGAAATGTTTCAAAGAGACAATCCGACTAAACAGCAGAAAACAGCCGAAAGCCACCAACGGGTCTTCAATGCAGCGAGAAAATGACGCATCCGGAGATGAGCTTCAGCTAGCCCCTAAATAAAAAGTGTACTAGTTCATTGAAAACTTATGTCACACCAATCTCCAAAACATATAAATGAATTAGAATTTAAAAACATACAAGACTATCAAAGCTTACGGCCAGAGTCTCCTGATTTGAGCCAGACACAAAATTTCGTCGGTGTTGAACATGTTTACATATCCCATGCATGTCAAATTTTTGGTTATTACAGATTGACAGGTCCATACATGGCAAAATCAGCATATACCCGTGTAGGTGTCTGTTCTATCAGAAACAATATTCGATTAAAAATTCGCTGTTTTGTGGTTGTCATATCAAATTATATTTTCTGTACAAATAGTTTTGATTTTTTATATGATTATAGTTTGTCTTAACTGGATGCATACCACTATGCATGTCAAAGAATACCCAGTCGAGCT
The DNA here is from genome assembly GCF_963676685.1 of Mytilus edulis. Taxonomy (NCBI): domain Eukaryota; kingdom Metazoa; phylum Mollusca; class Bivalvia; order Mytilida; family Mytilidae; genus Mytilus; species Mytilus edulis. The sequence continues at coordinate 63,371,178 of NC_092348.1, forward strand.
TACAATGCAAGGTAAACATAGTCGGATAAACTGATCAAATGCCTATGTAAAATGATTCCTCACGAAATATCAACAACGCTGTCCGAGTCAAGATGGATCTGCTGAAATTCGATATTTGAAAGTTGTTTTGTATCAAATAATGCTACAATTACATTGTTTTCAAAAACGGACATTAAAGCGACCGTAAAATGTGAATACTTAGTTCAAAAGAAATATTATAAAAATTCTTACCGATGAAACAGAATCTACTTACGTAAAAATAAATATTTGAGGAAAAAATGTTTGATATATTTGACAATGAGGCAGCAACTCAACAGATGAAATACCATAAATACATTAAACAATTGAAAACTAAGTGGTGAATACATCAATCAATAAATCGCTACGAGACCAGAAAAGTTAACAATATTGTAAACCGATACTCATAAAAACATGTAGTTTCTTTTAACAAATCTTTAATTACAGTCTCTTATATTTGATATATATCACAATATAAAACAACAGATCAATTTAAGAAAGAGATAGTCTAAGCAAAAGTTATGAGAGACTGCAACAAAATCATTAAAAATACATTTATAATACATATTTAACAGATATCAATATATCTTTGCATGTAAAACCATAATATTAAAAAGCGACACTTTTGTTATCATAACCAGAAGAACAAAGCCAAACACTATATACAGTTATAACGAGTATAAGATACACTTTCTCTTAATAAGTATTTCATAGCAGATTTTGGCTGTGAAATTACAAACTAAAAAATATGTCGTAATGTCATCATTATACAACTCCTTTAACCTACATATTGTATTGAATTGTATTGTTAAAAAAATTTTTGCATATACTTTGTATTCGAAGGACTTATGTTTTTTTATCTTCAATTACATCAAAATCTTTTTTATACAATTGAAACAAAACTTGTCATTAATATCTATACTCTCATATCAGTCAGTTGTAATTCTAATTGAAGCAACACCTGTTCTAACAGAATATTTACCTCTGTATAAATACTTTCTCTGAAAAATAAGTTGATTAAGAATACCTGCTAGTATGATATATGATGTTTCCATACATTACCTTAGCCGTATTTGGCACAATTTTGGGGAATTTTGGGTACTTAATGCTCTTCAATTTTATATTTGTTTGGCTTTAAATCTATTTTTGATCAATGCGTCACTGATGAGTTGTATGTCGACGAAACGCGCGCCTGGCTTATCAAATTATATACCTGGTATATTGTACCTTTCATAACTATATAAGCTAGTTAGTGTAAATGTCATTTATTCTGGACATAATACAAAAAAAGGTTATTATAAGAAACTAGCACATTTGCACCTAATTCTTCAAAGACATCAAGTAGAATTCAATTTTTCAAAACATGTGTCATGTGAATGCTTGAATGAGAGCAGGTAAGGTTACAAGATTTCTTTTTTGCATTGATATTAAGCAAACAGTTATGTAGAAAAGTATATATGGGATAGAAAGTGTAAAAAAGATGAACACTACAACAGAAGTTTAAGTAAATCTGATATCAATGCAATGCAATATCCATTATTTAAAATATATGAAAGTTTCACAAACATTACAATCTATGCAATTCCACCTCATCATATTACTTTTCACCAGAATTAAATTATAATTAAAAGAAGAAAAAACACTGATGATAGCATTAAACACCAAGTAGCAACAACTTCAAGAGAGGACGTAACATGTTAAGTAGGATTTCTATGTTGACTAGTCTTTTGCATAAAAGTTAATATACACTGTTCTACTACACACAAAAGAAATAAGTCTAAAAGCATATGTTTTTATCGGAGTCACATACGCGCTCTTTAAAGACTATTTGAACCAATTGTGAGCGTGCAGAAGTAATTGATAATGTCTAGACACATGGAACCTTTTAACAAACGTTACCATTACGACCAGACATAGCGCCACGGTAATACATACTACATACATGTATATCATTTTATGCCCCCTTCCCAATTTAACAACAACCCGAAATGAAAAACTTCAGATTACCATATTTCTATACATCGATTATTTTATGGATTTCAATAAATGGTAAACGATTGTACCGGAAAAAACAAGATTCGAAGATTTTTTTCAACAATGTTTCATCTGACTTTATACAATCTTGTTGTATCGGTTTTATCATTCATAGATGGCCGTCATGTATATCCATGTATATATTCAGATTCACATAAAAACAATTATTGCAAAATGGTACGCACAAGCAGCACATGTAATGTAAACGTATGAATTTTATATATACATAAGTTCCAATATCTTCAATTAAATTAATTTTCAACAGACGGATGTTGTCATGAGCCACTCACAGCCTGAAATAAATTTAAATGCACCGGAAAATCAAATACAAGCACCAAATATGCTGCCATTGATTGATTCGTCAGGATATACAGTACTGCATCCTAGAGCACAACTGTACTATATTGTTGGCGTGGCTGATCAGGGGGTTTGTAATACACAGAATCCAAACGTTTCATGCTCTTCTCCACAAGTATATATAAATGCCTAAGAATGTAACTTTTATATGCTAATGAAGATAATGAAAACAGTTGTGATACTTAATTGATTCACGCAATATTTCGTTTGATACATTACTTTCATTAGACTCGTGCAGCAATTTAATTGAACTAGTATGATAATAAATGTGTTCAGCTTATATTGTTTTTCAAACAGATATTGTTACAACTTTTTGCACATTTTGATGCTAAAATTGTATGAATTTCAAAATATATTCCTTTATTTTAAAATAAAGCGATTTTGTGTGTCACTTCAAACAGATATTGTTATAACTTTTTCCACATTTTGCTGCTAAAATTGTATGAATTTCAAAATATATTCCTTTATTTCAAAATAAAGCGATTTTGTGTGTCACTCATTTAGTTCATTAGATACAAGAGTTAGTAGCTGGTGTATCCAAAATATTGCTCTTTGTTTTCTACCGTGTGTGTGCCGAATTTGGTTAGCCTCTATTATGCGAAAACTAATATTTCTAAAGATGTCCTATTTTTAAGAAAGATGTCCTGTCATTAAGTAGTTTTTGCCTGTGGTAACATATAACCGGCTATTTTATCGAGATTTCTTTTAGAGTTTCACGCCTACAGCTGTATATGAAATTGGTTATTTTGGGAGGGTCTATAGGCCATCCGAATATTTTCGGGAACAATATTTTCAGTACTTCTTGAAAATTTTCGATCATTTGTACGGGTACAGAAATGTAGTTATCTTTGTTTTCAATACGGTCCCTCTGCAGAAAGCTAACGCAATACATTTGATATTTCAACAAACGAAGTTCATGTGTGAATTGGTCAGAAAAGAAACTAAAACTAGTCTGGACTTTTATCACGTGATGTTTTGTGTTTTAAATCAAAACCTTGGGAAAATCTCGGAAAATATGACGGAAATTAACGAAACAATATTTCTGTTATCAATATTTCAGTCGGAAACACAGTGGTCGGAAAGCGAAAGATAATTAAACAAATGCATTTTCTGTCACAATATTTGATTTAATTAATAGATTAAACGAAGAGAATTTCATTAACATTATTAATGTGTATGTATGTTCAGGTATATATAAAAGTTTTAACTTTGTCTCAATTTATCCTCAATAGAATTTAAGGTAGATCATAAGTAAATGTTTTTTGAGACAGAATTTTCTTATAATTTGCCAAAATGAAGATTTTACTATGCTTTTTTCAAAAATATAATAAAAAGTATGGGTCACCGTGCTATTTTTCAAGCTATGAGTCGTTGAAAATTGCCTAAATTTGGTTAGTTTGTTCATGAAAAAACACATAAGAGTGCATAAAACAAATTCTATGAGATAGAATTTTGAAATAAATTGTGAGAAGATAGATTTCATAATATCTTTTAAGAAAATAAAAAGAAAACATGGTGTCACCGACCTTGTTTTCTTGCCACAAGTAAAAATAAAAAATTTCCCTATTAGCCCATTATAAATTTTGTACTAAAAGAGTTATCTCCCCTTAAATGGCTCATTTGAAAAAAATGATTTTAAAAACCAAAAAGGTTGATATTTGTTAAAATATTTTGAATAATACAATAAATTAACAAGTTTTCTCTATATAAATAAACAGTCTAACCATTAAATTGCAAATGTGTTTCCAAATTTGCTGATTTGGGCAAATAACTAGACCGATTTTGTACTGTGATTGTACAATTCAAGATGGCGGTATACCATGAATCTACGTTAATAAAATATTTTATATACGCGTCCAACAGGTTTGAACAGGGAATATATTTATGTATATGCAACATATGAACACAAATGAGCAGGGTGTGTATACATAAGTTAATATCTAAGTTTTCGACAGCAGAGAATGAAAAAAAACCCTACATTATTTCAATCCTTTCATCTCACAAAAAAAACCCAGTAAATAACAGTTACTGACTGTGGGTATTGAAATTATATTCTTAATTTTCGGAAGAGATTCATTATCTGGAACGTACATCAATGGTCATAATTGAATTTCAATTCTATGTTATTTTCTGCTGAATAGTTCAACCTTATAGCATCTAATTCTTTGCAATATGACACGACTTTAAAAATTGAATTCGGTGTGTTGACAGCTAACCTTCTCGTCCTGATTTGACTTGGTGTCATGGGTATTATAAATTTTGACATTTTCTAAATGCTAAGGATTTTCTACCACAGGAATAGAGTTTCTTTGATGCTTTCGGCAAACATTTGTTTCGAAAAATTGGGTTCTCAATCTCTTTCAACTTGTACATTATTTGGCCTTTTAAACTTTTTATTCGAGATTCACAGCCAGCTAAGCTATTAATAGTCCGGTGTACAATGTTTTCATCCCTCTATTTGAGAGTATGTTCAGGTACATGTATTTTTAAAGCTTCTAAAAAATGTTGTTCTGTACAATTGTAGTAATTGAATTCCCTACCCAATTCGTACCCGTGCAAAAACCATTTCGTACTCTGACCATTTTGTACCTGGACCTTTTCTTACCTCATGGAATATTAACATGCAAACCATTTTGTCTCATTGATGTGCGCTTATGGAATATGTATTTGTTATTTCATACCTCTCAGAAAATGTATATGTTTACCATCTCGTTCCTCATCGAAGATTTATATGTATACCGTTTCGTGCCTCATGGAAGGTTTGTATCATACCATTTCGTACTTCATGGAATATTTCATGTTTGAATGTTTATCATGTCCTGTTTAAACTGTTTCATTGATATGTGCCCCACATTTCTTGTAGAGTATTGTGCTTGTTTAAAGTAACTTCAATAAGTTTTTAAAGTTTGATATGTTTTATGAGACTTAAATGTATGTTAGTTTATAAGAGATATCGGTGAAGCTGGTGTGTTACTCTCGAAGAAAATATGCGACACCTTCATATAATTTGCATACCACAGGGCATCACTTCACATATGGAAATTATACTTTAAATTTATCGAATCAACAGGAGTACAGACGATATTAATAAATGAACGCATCCAGGAAATAAAGGAAATAAAGTATGAATATATGATAGATAAAACAAATGCATACAGATTAAAAAGCAAACTGAGTGCTTAAATTTATATTGCGATTGGTTTGTGCAACTTGCATTAGACATCCGGTTTGCAGAAATTGGGATTTACAATTAGTTACTTAAAACATGAATCACACTCCCAAGTTAAGCCTTAAGGAGGTACCTAACACTACAGGGGGATAACTCTGTAATGTCAGCTAAACGTTTTAATTACGTTGTGGTGTTAAGGGAATATTAAGCTTCTCAATGATCAAAATTGGTGTTTGTCAAACTGCTATATAACCAGTGTAATTTTTCTGATAAAACGGTTGGTTCGAAATTTTTTAAATTTTTATATTTTTGTTATAGTGTCAAAGTAAATACTTTGTCAAAATTTTATGAAAATTAAACGAGCCAAATTAATTTTAGTGAAAGTATTAGGTACCACCTTAAGATTTAAATTTGAATAATAGCAGTAAAATCCAACATTGATTTCATTTGACTTGTACAAAAAGCTACAAAATGTTGCGTATTTTCAAGACAGGCTTTTTTACATCATCATTATGATCTTATTTTATTACAGACAATGTATTTGCAAATAAAAGCAAACAAAAATCAGCAACATTGTTTTGGTGACCAGAACAGGTTCTCGGGTTCACGTCTTGATTTTTGTTTTATAGAAAGCAACTTGTTAAGTCTGATGTTACATTGTTATATTTCCCCAATATATTGCAGCTTGTTAGCTTCATAGTTAAACACATAAATGCTATTTTCTGATTTACGAATAGATATTGTATAGATTGTATATCCCTGTTTGACTGTACTGGTAAACGTATTTGATATCCATTAGCTGCACTGAAAAAAAAGGTTCGTATTAGTGGCCTCTAATTGCTTACTACACTTCAAAAACACATTATAGATACCACTATACGATTGTATTTCTCTATACAAAAAGTCAAAAAAGTGACACTCGAATAAAAAAGAAAAAAAGAAAAGGGGAAATAGTAGGAGGTTGAAGAGCATTGAGTACCAAAATTCAAAAAGGTTTTGTTAGAAAATGTGAAGGTAATCAATATATTTAACTGTTATAGTATATTTTTTCTAATTGACAATAATTCTTTCTCTTATCTCTTCATTTATATATTGCCATATATAGAATATATTTAGTTTTTGGGCGAAACATGAATAAATATTTGTCCTTGTCCATTTATCTGACACGAAAGAAATGTTGACCCCAAAATATAATGATACTCAATTTATAACACTTGTATAATTTTGAAGAACGAGTAATGCTTAATATAAACAAAGACAACTCAAATTACATTAACCATACCTAGTAAATTCAGAGCAACAACAATGTGACATTTCTAATCCATTTGACATGTTTGTTCTATCATAGACTTGATATTAACTATTCAGTTATTGTTTTTGCAAGTCCAAGATTCATTGTACGAAGTAGCTCTATCAATTTTTGAGAGGACCCCATTTATTTTTTTGATGAATTATTTTGTTGGATCAGATAATATATGCTTATGAAAGACACATGAAGATTCCCTTTTCGAGGAAGTCCGTCTTGTTCTTTACAACAGCTGCACTTTTGTCGTGTGCTTGTTTGGTAACAATATACACGAAGTCTCGGTATATTATGTTTATCATTGTTTTAGTTTCACAGTTATATATTTAATTTAACAAACATTCATAATTAAAATTGTTCATTTTACACCATGTATACTGATGGTGGACATCGGTTATCAGACATTTGTATTGAAAATTTTATTTCCTTATTTGTAATATTGTTTTTTACACATTTTAGGCGTGTATATGAGTCATTTATTGTAAACAGTGGAAATGAGCATCGTTCTTTAGAACTGCCCAACTCTCTCCGAAAACAGATCGTTGACTATTTTGTTGACATTTTGAATATGATTTTATCAATTAACCCGGTCTCAACTGACTAATTGCAATGAAGTTACTACACCTCAATTAACGATTAACAGTGCCATTTTTTTTTCGGAAAGGAACTTAGATGTTTCATAAACCTCAACTTAACAAATAATGTAAGTTCTTTAAAAGGTTAAAGTCACTAGCACTTTCATGCATTTTGACAATCTTCAGGAACAATTAACAACATCCTTGACGATGAACATTGTGAGATGAAATGCTATCAAAGCAACAACGTTAACATCGACTAGGGAATAGTTAGGTCTTTCAAACTTAAAACAAACCAGTTATGCAACAGTCCCATATTAACTAATCTTTGTGATTTGCAATAATAAAAATGCATGTAACAAGGTAAATATATATCAATAAAAAAAAACAATTAGAAAAAAGTTTCATTAGATAGTAAATTTAACTGGTTTGCATATAATATATTACCAGTATAAACTGTGTTTAAGTAAAATGTATTTGTCAATGAGTAATAAATTCTGTTTACATATATTCATTTTTAGTACGGGATTGTTACAATGCTTTAGTGTTTGTATTTGTGGGTCATTCAGCTATTAGGAAGTCTGTGTAGATTGCCACGGTTGGTGAAATCGAAGATTTGTAAGTATAAATTAATGTTGCACGCACTTACATTTTTTTTTTATAGCAAACTGCTGAATTTAATCACATTAAATTGAAAGATGTTTTTTTTATATTATTACATATTTAGTAAAAATGCAAACCACAACTGACAACAGTGAGTCAACTGATGTGATAATAAAACCAACAGAAAATCTATCACCTCAACACATTTTATATGTAAAAAAAAATCAGATATTGGGTAGTCTACAGATTTGGCTCGGTGGAATATTAGTAATATTGAGTTCATTAGAACTGGCAGTGATTGGTTACTTTTTCGCTTTTATCAGATTTGTCTTACCAATATGTATATGTTCTGGATGGGTAAATATGATATAATTTGTTAAAGATTATTAATTTTAGTAATATATTACATAATGTAGTGCACTTTTGTTTTCCTATGCATTTGCATCTTCATTTTATTAATTGTTTAGTGTATCGAGAAAGTGCATACTGTATACTCTATGTTCTCGAAAATACAAAAACTGTTTTTTAGTCGTCTTTAAAAATTTAGCTTTTTTCATGTGGATTTACTTGTATGTTTTTGTTTTATTTTTGGAGTCATTTGTGTTGTATATCTGCGATGTGTAGTGACACAGCAGGTTGGTTTAAATAGTTGTCTAATGATCTATTGTGTCTGTTTTAGTAGCACACTCAATTTTGTCAAGTTAACGGAATTATTAAACAACTGACATCCAAGTTTTGTTATAATATGAGCAACACGACGGGTGCCACATGTGGGCAGGATCTGCACCTGAGATAAACCCAGTTTTTGGTTGGGTTCGTGTTGATAATTCTTTAGTTTGATATGTTGTGTCATGTGTACTATTGTTTGTCTGTTTATCTTTTTCATTTTTAGCCATGGCGTTGTCAGTTTATTTTCGATTTATGAGTTTGACTGTTTCCTGGTATCTTTCGTTCCTCTTTTATATACATGTAGCTATACAACCTGGTTGAACCCTCACTTTTCCTTGGAAATCAAGAACATGACAGTTGTTTTCCATTTGTTCTATTGGTTGGTAAAGTCTTTTAAGTTAAATGGACTTTCTCCCTATTAAAGTCACCCTACAATATTTTCATCTACAACTGGATCTATAACTATGCTGGAAGTTATTTAAAGCCTACGTATACTCACCAATACTCCATCCTGCTCATTGTACTAAGAATATGCCGTACAGTCATGAAGCGAATAGGTTCCAGCAGAGAAACAACTGAAAAAAGTCAACCCCGAAACCTGCTAGAATGAAAAGAAGGGACTATAAAACAAACATTTACTGAAACCGGAAAATATCCAAAAGAGCAAACTGCTAGAAACATTGACAGAACATAAAAGGCCTTCATTTGTCCTTACTCACAACCCATTTCTAAAGATAGCTTATGTGTCATTCGTAAACATTTAAAAACAATTGACAAGATTTTCAAACTTTCCATGACTATTCTTGAGTCAACTTGATAGCTTTTAGGCACCACAAGTGCCAGATCCGTGTAGTACTTCTGAAAAAGTTCGTTCTTTTGAGGAAAAAAACTCTGCAAATGCTGCCGACAAATATATCCCTCATTAACTGAACAAATTTGTGGGATCTTTTGAAATGTGACTTTCAAACGTTTATATGTTATTGACATTCTTGAAAGTTCGGTTTGTGCACTACAATATATTTGTGAGTCAAACAAGCCATTTTCCTAAACGCCTCATGATCATAGAAGTGATATATATATATATCCCCATTGTAAAAAAGTGATGCATTGAAACCGTTTTTATCTTTTAGTAAAAAAGTGATGCATTGAAACCGTTTTTATCTTTTAATAATTTTCTTATATATATATATATATATATATATATGTATTTTTTTTTGGTAAATATGCGCATCAACGTTTTTAGCATATTGAAGGTTTTTTTCGTTATGAGATTCAATATTTGGTTTAAATAAGTAATCCAATACTTATTTGTATTACCGAGCTAGTTTATACAAACAACTTGTATGGTATTGTTAAAATGAGAAACACGACTACAAAATTGTTTTTTTGTTTTAAAAAAACAAATTTTGATCAAAATATTGTAAATTAATGCATAAAATTAAAAATCAGTTTTTTGCATAGTTTAAACTTTGATAACCACACTTTAAATACACGTTACACAATCACACCATTCCTCATACACCATTACATCATTTCACTTACACCATTACATCATTCCCCTTACACTTTACACCATAGCACCATACACAGTCTACCATTGCACCATATGCTATAAGGGCCTCGGTGACCGACTGGTCTAAGTAGTTACTACTGTAGTCACTAGCCAGTCAACACTGAGGTTATGAGTTCGAACCCCGCTGATGCAGGTGCATTCGACTCCAATCTTAATTGACTAGGATTGTCAGTTTTCCTATCGAAGCTCGGTGGCTTTTTACGTGCACCACGGCTTCATCCACCAATAAAATCTGGCCGCCACCAAATAGCGTAAATCAGGTACTTAAAAGTGTCGTTAAAACACCAAAAATCAAAATCAGCTATATCCCATACACCATTACATCCTACACGTTTTTTTTCGGAAGTTTACACCATCCAAGGGCTCCCTTTTAAAGACTTATATATTTATAAATATAGATATGTATATATTTCAACATCTGCTCAGAGTCTAGAAAGACAATATTCTGATCTCAACTTATTTTACTTGACCAGACTCAACATAATCTCGACTAGTCTCAACTCAGTCTTGGAATTCAAATTAAGGCTAGACTGGTATTGACTCTGTCTGAATCCTCCCATCTATCTAAGGATTAAAATATCTAAAAAAATCTACAATTTGTAGCGTGGACCTTATTCAGATAGATACCCGTTTAAACCCTTATTTTGACAGGAAATAACCAACTACCAAATAGCATGGATTTTGAACCTTGCACTTACAAAGACAACAATGGGGCGAAGTATAGCTCTTTTCATTTTCGAGAGGACCCCAATAATTGTTTTTCTGATTTCTGTTGTTGGATCAGATATTATATGCGTATGAAAAATAGTTGAAGACAATTGAAAATTCCCTTTTTCGATACAGTCGGTCTTGTTTAGTTCCTTACAACAGCTGCACTTTCTCTGTCTGCTCGCTTGGTACCAATTTAGTCTCGGTCTGTTATTCTTATCATGTCTTTAATTGCTGATTTGATATGATTATTGAATTTGCAAGACTTTCAATAAAAAAATCACAATAGAGAAATGGGATTCATTTTACACCATGCATACTGATGGTGTATATTTGTTATCAGACAGATTTATTGAAAAGTGTATTTCCTGTTCTTTTTAGTAATATTGGTGTTGTTTTTATACGTTTTAAACGTGTATATAAGTCATTTATTGTGAACAGTTAAAATGAATATCGTTTTTCATAACTGCCTACCTCTCTCGTACGAAAGATCGTTGACCAGTATCTAGACATTTTCAGTATGATTTATCAAGTAGAGTGAATTAACCTCAATTTACGAATAACAGTGACATTTATTTTTTGAAAAGGAACTTACTTTTTCCTTGACCGGAACTGACCAAATGATTGAAGTTCTTTAAAATATTGAATGTCACTAGTATTTTCATAACTTTTGACAATCTGCAGGAACAATTAACAACATCCTTGACGAGAAAGTTGTGAGATGATATGCTATAAGAGTAATCATACCGACTCAGGGATAGTGAGGTCTTTAAAACTTAAAAAGCGCACAATGGTTGCATAATTCTAAATTTCATACTGCATTTTTATTTATCATTTACATTCGAACTACGTATCTATAGGAACATGATGAAACTGACGCACCTTGCTATGTTTGTTAACACTTCCCAGTTACACTTCACCTTAACATTGATCATATTAAGTGCCAACGTTTTAATTTTCTCATTTAACATTTTTCTCTATATCTAAGAAATGTTTTGGTCTATGATCGTAATATGTTATGTCATTCTGTGCCCGATGATCTCATAAATTGGCTGAGAGGAATGTTTGATTCTCATTCATAACCACTACGGTGACCATCTATGCGTTCGTACAGTGACTGTTATAATGCATCACCATACTGTTTAACCCAATTACAAGTTTAGAGAATTGACGTGGAAGCTCAGTTTTGACGGATAAGGCGTATTTTATTGATATATGTAGTATTGTTTAGTCAGCGCACGATCTAGTAAAATCAGAAAATATGGTCAATATTCATCAGCAATACAGGTGAAGGATATTTTTTTTATTTGTTTCCGTAAAATTTCTTGATACTTATATCAACAGTTTCCTTTTAGTAATATTGGAATTGTTATTAAATATTATATATATATGTTTACAACATATAAACTGATAACAAGTCAAGTTCAGAAACCGTAGACCTCAATTTGATATGCGTTGGACTTAGAATTGAAGCAACAATTAGACTTATTAATTATACACGTAGAATGATAGTATAATCATTTTTTTTTATTTGTATATCGAGAACAATTATAGCTAACGATACGGTAGTTTCCTCTCTTATTGTTAACGGCCGTTCGGTGCATTCGGAGGATAAAATCCTATAGTTTCGTCTTTTAAAGGCTAATAGTCATGTATCATAGTTATACAAGTAAGTCGTTTTGACAATAATAACATATTTTCAATTTTGTGTTTTGAGCACATAATGAAAATCGACAGGAATGTTATATTTTCCTACTATAATCGTGCAGACGCCAATTTACTAATTCATTAATCAACCTTTCCAAATTAAGCTTATTTTGAAATTTAAGAAAATAGTTTCTAAATTTTGACAGAGGACATAATCGAAGAAGCCATATAATTAATGCAGTAGTTAATCCATCAGACAAAAACACACTATGAATAAAATCATATAAGGATTAACTAGGTCAATTATATTCATTAAGTAATTAAACTACAGAAGAGAAAATACTATTGTATTACTTTTTTTATTCTAAAATGCTGTTAAATGTACTCAACTAGATGATGTGTGTACCGATCTCAACTTTATGTGCCTAGATACTGGCCTGTATTTGCATACATTGGTGTTACTAACAGAGAGCAAGAGATTTTCTCTTTGTTTCTATAATGTTCTACGTTTGCTAAAATGTTATGATCAACCTTCAACACATGTTGTTTTTGTTTATACTTTTAATGATAGTGTTGTATAATAAAATGAGGTTTAGCTCTGAAATGTAGTACGAAGTACAAAATTGATCCCAATTATTCCTCAAAAATAGTTCATCGAGTAATATACATGTATTTGATTTGGATATTTATTCTATCAGAATCCCCTAGATGCGTTTAAATCAGTATCGGATCCTCTAGGAGAAGGATGAGTCATAGTAAATGTCAAATTAGTACATGCATTACATATAAGCACGAGAAAATGTTCACGAGATGTACTATATATGTAAGCCTCAAATCTATGTCCGGCCTCAAATCTATGTCTTTTCCGCAAATCTATGTCCTTTTTAATATTGCGTCATAGACGTTCCAAATCTATGTCCTGTATTGTCTTGCATCTATGTCCTTTATTTAATCAAATCTATGGCCATTTTTGGCTCAAATCTATTTCCTTTCATTGACGTAAAACATGTGACAAAACGTCATCAAGTAAACAATGAAAAATTAACAATTACAGGTGTAAGTACGGCCTTTAACGAGTTATGTGCCACAGGGCCGATGATCGGCCCAAAGTCATACTCCTTTCAGTGCCAAAGGGCCGATTCATCGGCCGATTGAAATGATGTTATGAACTACGTAATGTACTATGACGTCGCCGTTTTTGTGAGATAGATTTAATTCCTCCGTCTTGAAACATTTTCACGGTTTTTTTACCAAGATTAAAGATATAAAAGGGGAGCTTTTTTATGAAATATGAAAATAAAATTATGTAAGGATGCGTTTATAAATATATATATAATATTTAGAACTATAGAGTCTTAAATCCACTCTTTTTTCCCGACGCTTTTGCAGTAGGCCATTTAGTATATTTATGTATTCTAGGCTTACTTTCCTAAACTGCCTAAAGGTTTTGGGGGTTTACTTTGCAAAGAATATAATAAAAATAAAATTTTACAAACATAAAATATAGAAGATAGAAGTTATTCAAATACCTTTACAAAGAACGGATTAGAAAAAGCGCAAAAAACCTCAAAAACTTAAAAACTTAAAAAGTACGCAAAATGTGCACTACACGTTAATGACGTAATTAATCTGTAATGACGTGATTTGTTAACGCATCCATCGGATTATGGCTAATCCTTATCCATGGTTTATCCTCGAGTTTATCCTCCTGAGTGAGGGATCACACATAATTTAACCAGGACATATAAAAGAATACTGCAGAGAAATTTCAAAACCATTGTCTATTTCGTGATGATTTTCACAATTCATTCAACGAAGAAGTTTTTCTTGATAACATACAGTTATGCCCATGTTCCATTTAAACGCCACCAGAGAATTTTAATGCATGAAATAAATTTCGATAATTTTTTTATTTATTTTGCTGCGTTTAATTGTTCTAGGCTTTATACGGCAAACATTTATAGAAATTTCAAAGGCAAAACAGTTAAACATGAATAAAACAAGAGATACAAGGAAAAATATTTAATATTGTATATATCGTGTGAAAATGCAATGTCCTGTATAGCATAGTAAAACAAGATCCTTGCCGGATTGTGCCGGCTAAATTAACATTCCAGGTCAACATGACACTTTTAATTGATTCATGTAACATGTTTCCCAGTAAAATACATGTTTCTTTGATCAGTGCATGTCTGTACTCATTTATTATTTGTCCCTTCTTTCAAAAGAAAGCAAAACCGCAAACAACCTGAAAACTTTGTGAACAATTATAGACTTTAAATTACAATGCACAGTGACTTATCATTGTACGGTTTTAAAGCATTAACTCACACCGAACAAACATTGAACAAGTGGTTTAAATGACAAAAGCAAGGTTAACATTTTATCTATTAATACACATGGTTTAAAATTACTTTATGTTTTGTTTTTTAAACTGAAGGAAAATCTGTTATGAATAGTGGACTAATGGAATATTTTCAAAAACGTCAACTATAGATTTATCCTCTTGAAATGTTTTCTGACAATTATCAGATATCTTTACTTACTACTACTATTGGGGAATATTTATAGTTCAGATCCAGCCATAAACTAAGGGACTGCAGTGTTTACATCTGGTTTCTGGAGAGAAGGAATATGCCAAAACATAAAGAATGATTCTTCTCGGGGAAATATTTTCGTTGTTAAAGACATTATTACAAGTTTTACATTTGAACTAAATAGATATCAGCTAAGACCAAACAATTGATGTATGTTTTATTAGGATTCACAAATATTTCAAATATAAAGAACGTTTTACTTTTATCAATTTAGAATGATTTTTTGATACTAGTATTCAAGGAAAAACATAGATAAAGTGGTATAAATGTCAATGAAACAGCGATATGAACAAATTCATAAGACAAAACGAAGTACGTCGAAGTTACAAACAAATATTCATTCTTTGCTGTCTTTTTTAGTAAAATAAATATGTGTAGTTTCATTCATATAAGACGGTACTTGAAACAATATTATCAATACCAGCTAAATAATCTAGCCGGATTTTTTTAAATTCATACTATACTTCAGCTCTGACGTCACGATTGAAAATCGGACACAGATTTGAGGCCGAGTCTTTTTTACGGACATAGATTAGCGATTGACTTTACGATGGGGCATAGATTTGAGAAACGGACACAGATTTGAGGTCGTACATAGATCTTAGGTTTACATATATACCATGGTTCTTATGAGTTAACTTATTTAAACAAACCTATCCATAGGATTGGTTTGTTAAAATATTTTAATAAGTAAGTCACTGGTTTACATGTTTATAATTTGTAGTATAAACATAAAGATTGACAGCTTGAACTGACATTAGAAATTGATCACCTCATTTATCCAATGAGATGAATGCTCGCGTAAGCCATTTTTTTTTGCCCCGTGTATGATCATATCATACTTGAATGTAATTACAAATACAATTAGACGTGTTAATTCTGACAGCTGATTTTTTTCTATTTTTTTCTGATTATTTTATTTCTCTTATTCAGAGTTGAAAATAAACCTTTAACAAATTTTAAAAACTTTATGGAACTTTAAATTACTATTTAAATTTAAAAAATAGGTTTCTTGATATGTGATACAAATTAAATCAAATAAATGTTCGTGACATTTTACGTTTGTCAGTTTCCTAAATATTTCAGAGGCGAATATCGTTCCAAAAAGTAGGTGGAGCTTCAACAATGGAATAACATGAACATGACTATTTTGTACCATAGCTAAGCTCCGCCTTCTTTGCTTTGTATTCTAGTTGAGCTACATATATAATTATCAAAGTATGGTACACCACCAAATGTAGATTATATACTATAGTTTTCCCTAAACAAACGTTTTAGCAAATTATTTCATTTAAACATCTAAGAAAACAATACAATTTATAGAACAAATGAATCTTAATCTTCAACAGCTTGCATGGAACAAGACCTAGATCATCAGACTGATGTTTTGTGTTTTTTAAAGTTACATTGTTAGTTCTAGTCCTCAAATATATGTCACTTACTCAGATACACTATCTCGACTCCTTGTTGATCAGTCGTTAATTTCATGATGTTAAAAGGACGCTCATATTGCAAAAAGATCGGAGGATACTTTGTTGTTTATTTGGTTTGATGTAACATTTCACGATTGAAGTTGAAACTAGTTCCGCTGGCATTGAAAAGGCGTACCACATTAAAGATGGAGTTATAAAAATAACCATCATGAATAACCATATATTTACAAAATGATTGAAAAGTAATCATTATTTTTGCAAAAAAAACAAATATAAGTAAGCGGTATTGGTCTTTCACAAACATTTCATTTAAAAAAAAAACCATTACATGATCTTTTATCATAAAAAATATCAAATTTATATAATATATGTATTCTAAAATGTGTATGGATTAACAATCGAACAGATTAATAACGTATGCAAACTATCCGATACAATACACGTATCTTTCACCTACGTTTATGAGTGTTGCTTAACTAAAATCTGTCTCGATATACCGGCTGACGGTCGTGTACTAACAAAATATGATTCACATAGTTTGTTAGTCAGACCTAAGTGCATTATTACGCAATCTTATTACGCTTCATCTTTGTATCGATCGGATATAACTTATAAATAGAAAATGATCATCTCAAAATTCTTGTTTGTATCCGGAACTCGTTATATAATTTCGTTACTTGACAAGTACAAATGTAGGATATAATAAATTGAATGTAAGTATATATTGTTAATTGAAATAATAAGATGGTCAAATAACTTATCATAATGACTATAACTAACAAGTATCTAAGTAATGCAAAATAACATCAGCCAAATTGTTATCAGCAGATGTACATTTTTGTTGTTTAAGTAAAGATAATTTCTCTATTTAAAATTTTACAGTATTATTGTAGTAATAAGAAGATATCAAATACCGCTATGAGAAAATCGTGAGACACTAAACTAAGAACTATTATTCGTTAAGAATCCAAAAATACAAACATTTTTGGGTTCAAAATTAGAAAACATTTGAAAAAAAATTACTTGTTCAAGGCAGTTACAAATATACCCCTATAGTACATGATCTAGTATATATAATGTTCATCTCCTTCAATAAAAATACTATACTATGGAACGCCGACACTGTCTTATTGTGACATTTCTCATTATATGATGTTCATTTGCCTTTATATGATGTTATTTTACCCTTATATGATGTGCACATGACATTATATGATGTGCACTTGTCCTTATATGATGTACACTTGTCATTAGGTGATGTGAACTTGTCCTTATATGATGTACACTTGTCATTATATGCTGTCCAAACCCATTTATATGAGGTACAAACATCTTTATATCATGTCAACAATTCATTATACAATATGCTTTCTCCATTATGTCATGTGATTGCGTCCTTATATTATGTGATGTTTTCCTTATACGATGTAGAAACGGCATTATGTGATGTGCAATCACCTTTATTTGATGACAATTTGACGTTATCTGAAGTGCAAATTATATTATATGATGTGCAAATTATCTTATATGATGTACAGATGTCTTTATATTATGTGCAAACTTCTTTATATTATGTGAACGTATCCTTATGTTATGTGCTAACATCGTTATATGATGTGGTAATGTCATTATATTATGACAATGTAACATCATAGGGTGTGGTTCGGTTTACATCTTTATATGGTGTCGAAACATCATTATGATGATGTGCATTCATCGTCCTGATGGTCAATGAACATGATTACGATAAAAGCGATTACTCACTACGTCAGAACTGATTCTGATCTGCTTCTGCAGAATTAATATAAGCCCGGATCAAATCTTTAGCTATCGTTTGGAAAATGGTTGAGATGTAAAAAGAAAAAACCAAGACATGTTTGTTCCTTAATTAAAGATGAAAAAATCACACCAGATATTATTGATGGAAAATTGTCAAATGATGAATTTTTATCGATGGGTCTACAATAATGAATATACGGGATCTACAATAATAAGCATATGTAGTTAACTTATTACGTTTCAGAAATAGATCTTTAATCTTTTAAGCGAAAGTGCATTTTTAAGATAAAGTGAGACAATGCATTTTAACAAAAATTAACGTTTCAAACATTTCGGCGGAAGATTAAGATCAATTGATACAGGAACTAGTTGAAGAATTTCCCTGCAGCGGCGAAAATATGATAACACACATTTTGTGGCTCTTATTTATAGCTTGCTGTTCGGTTTGAGTAAAAGCTCCGTGTTGAAGGCCGTAATTTAACCTATAATTGTTTCCTTTTACACATTATGACTTAGATGTAGAGTAGTCTCATTGGCATTCATATCATATCTTCTTATTTCTATTCATTGCAAAAGACACCAATGAACTTAGAGTCAATTTTAAAAATATTTAATAACGATAGCTACAAAATTATCCTCTCGTGCATTTATAATTGTACCGGTATGGATGATTGGTTGATTAATTTGTTGATTGATTGCTTTTTAACGCCACTTTCAACACTATCATGCTATATCGTGGCGGTGAGTTTATATTGATGAAAGAGGCCGAAGTCCCCGGAAAGAACCACCGACTTTCGGTAGGAAAAACTAATAATTCTATTAAATTAAGATTGGAGTCGAGCTTACCTGCCACGTGTGGGATTCGAACTCACAACCTACATGTAAGTGTTGACAGGCTAGATACTTGGACTACTTGGAGATATGGAATGACCTTCAACTCGGTGCATGACACTTGCTTGCATCTTTTTATTATGTTTTCATGCATTTATTGCACACTTACATGATTATGAATGTATGCTTGACGTCCAGCGGAAAATTATTATGTGTTATGATTGCCAATGAGACAACTCTCCACAAAACACCAAATGACACAGAAATTAACAACTATAGGTCACCGTACAGCCTTCAACAATGAGCAAAGCCCATACCACATAATCAGTTATAAAAGGCCCCTTAATGACAAATGTAAAACAATTCAAACGAGAAAACTAACGACATTATAACCTCACTTTCAGGTATTGTGATGTGATTTTCTTTAAGACAAGTGCGTGTGACCATCAACGAGAACTTGTGGTCATCCGATGTTCAGTACTTCAGTCCTTTGATACTTTCTGTTCCAGTAAATATTACATAAGCCAATGACATTCAGCCTTCAAATTTTTGAAGGTGTATATAAATCCGACAAAACTGAGAATCCCAATGGTCTTTAAACAGAATATAGAATGGAGCGTTTTCAGATCCGCGTAAGCATAGCTTGGACACACAATAGCTGTAATTTAATTAGATTTGTGTCTGAATGAACATAAAAATACTATATTTATTTTTTGTTTACTGAGGCCTGGTGGTCTCTGACATATAGAGAGTTGTGTTTTATTTTTTTCTAAGTGAAGATTTACGGCGGTGACTTTTAATATTTTAGGTTTATCTTTAAAACTACAATAGATTAAAAAAAATACACTGAATACACTGAATATATTTTGTGGTAAATTTTAAGGTTTCTCGTTTTGAATCGTTTTACATTGTCATTTCGGGGCCTTTTGTACTGACTATGCGGTATGGGCTTTGCTCATTGTTGAAGGCCTTACGGTTATCTATAAGTGTTAATTTCTGTGTCATTTTGGTCTCGTGTGGAGAGTTGTCTCATTGGCAATCATACAACGTCTTCTTTTTTATATTATAAGAACAGATTTAAAAATAAGTAAATTATAAATATTGTCATTTTCATCATTGGTGGTGTGGACGGCGTAGGAAAGATTGAAATTCCTCTAATTTATTTTCCAAGTTTAACCGTGAAATAGGGAAAAAAACAATCATTCCAAAGACATAAACTTTTCACGACTCCCCCCCCCCCCCCCCTCTACAAAAAACACAATAGACAATTACACACACTTTTCTCAATACGTTAAAAAAATCTCCATTGAAATACGTTGAAAATAAACAATCTGTATATACAAATATGTGAACCTTACCAAACCTGAACATTTTGCATTTCGCGGGCAGTACGAGGATTAAGCATGCAGTCTCCAAATTTGGATATTTTGGCTTTTTCTGAGGAGAAAAAAGATTGTTTCAAAGACAAATACAGGAAGTACAAAACACTACATGTATACGTCATATCACAAATATATCCGACTTTGTATGGTTTTGGAGGAGTAACACTACATTATACATCTTACCACTTATATTATTCAATAAAATTTTATAAAACAAACCATCTCGCCATATTATGCATGAGTAGATAATTTTATAGCTATTGTTGTGAAATATTTTTAAAACTGACTGTGAGTTCAATGATGCATTTTGCAATGAATAGAAATAAGAAGATGTGGTATGAGAGCCAATGAGAAAACTCTACATGCAAGTCATAATTTGTAAGAGTAAACACTCATAGGTCAAAGTGCGACCTGCAACACGTAGCTTTTGCTAAACCCAAATAGCAACCTATAAAGAGCCTCAAAATTTGTTTTATCATATTTTGCCCCTACTCCTTTCTCCAATTAGCTCCTGCATTAATTGATCTTTAAATTATCTCCCTCTGAACTGTTTAAAACGTTGATTTTGTTAAATTGCGCTGTCTCATTTTTCCTATAAATTGCACTCTCGCTAGCGATAGACACATATTTGAGCCGGGTTTATAGTTTACAGAAGCAGATCGGAATCAGTTATGACGTAGACAGTAATCATTTTAATCGTAATCATGTTCATTGACCATATGGACGATGAAAGCACATCATATAATGACGTTTCGGCATCATATAATGAAGTAAACCAAACCACATAATATAAGATTACAAGCACATAATATAATGACACAACCACATCATATAAAGATATTTGCACATAATATAATGGTAACTGCACATCATATAATGATATGTTCACATCATATAAGTATATTTGCACATGACATAAGTATATTTGCACATCATATAAGGATCGTTGTACATAATATAAGTATGTTTGCACATCATATAAGAATGTTTGCACATCATATAAGAATGTTTGCACATCATATAAGTACATTCGCACATCATATAAGTATATTTGCACATCATATAAGTATATAAGCACATCATAAAAGTATATATGCACATCATATAAGTATACACGCACATCATATAATGATGTTTGCACATCATATAATGATGTTTGCACATCAAATAATGATGTTTGTACATCATATAAGGATGTTTGCACATCATGTAAGGATATTTGCACATAATATCATGACAATTGCACATCATATAAAGGTAAATGCACATCATATAAAGAAAATGGTCATTACAAGACAGTGTTGGCGTTCCATACTATACCGTCATTTCATTCGTAGGATCTTTCCATTCATGTGGGAGAATGGGGTAAACCAACTTTCTCATAGCAGGTGTTTAACTTCCAACAAATATAAAATAAAATAAATCATATGGAAAGTTGAAATAATTTATGAAAATTATATTAAAAAACGGAAAAGAAAAAAGTCAGTATAAGTAAGAATACAGAAAATAAACAATGCTATAAAATGGACTTTTGTTATCGTTTTAGATCTTAAACTTGTCTTAAAAGTTGTTCATACAAATTGATATAATTGCTATTCTTGATTACAAAATTTCGCGGCCAAAGATAACTCGGTTAATCCGGCCCCTCCCCTCCAAGGCTAACACTTGCAACAGAAGACACTGGATTTGAAATATAATAGACGAAAAAAAAAGGATAATTACTATAGGAAAATATTATCGTACAAAGAATAAAGTGTAATCTTTTAATTCTGTGCATGGGCTTGGTAATTTGGTGATAAAAAGTGTGTAATTTGCTTAATGAAATAGAATAGAATAGTCTTTTAATAGTATGGTTATTTTTTATATTTTTTAAGAATGGAAATATTGACTTACAACCCTCACGATTCCTCTTTGATTGGTCAGCAACAACAAAATCAACAATATCGCAAAACAATCAGAACGCTGAAGGTTTTAGGTGCTGTTCAAATTGGATTAGGATTAGTGTTGGCAATATTAAGCGGCGTTTATCGGCCAAATATATTCTCCATGCCAGTATCTGGGTGCTGCTTTTGGGTAAATGAAACATTTGTGTACAATTTAGATACAATGTAACAGCAAAATACTGCTGCATGCTAATGATAAATGTCATAAACAACACACATACTATTCAAAACTAATAATCAATATTTAAATAAAGCTAAAAATGGAAATTGGGAATGTATCACAGAGACAACAACCCGAACATAGATCAGAATAAAGCCAGATGCCACCAATGAGTTGTCAACACAGCAAAACAATGCTGAACGCGGAAGCGTTCTTGAGCTTATCCCTTAACAATAGTGTAAAATATTCAGCGAATATGGACGTCATACTGAACTCAGAAACATATAGATCAACCAACATACAAACATACTAGGCAAACACATGTCAGAGAGCCCTGACTTAGGTCAGGCACAAACAATTAGATATTTTAAAAGCTGCTCATCTCGATATGATTTCTAGAGACATTATGTATCAGCAATAAGAAAACAAATTATTTAGAGGCCGAATAAAAGTAACTGTAAGGTGAATAAAGAAACTTGTGCATTTATTGTTTTCTTAATGTCCTTTTGAGTGATCGAGATTGCTTAAATATATGTGATGTGCCAAATCCAATTACAGTGTTATATTTCTTCTTACTTTTTAGGTTTTTAAATTAAAAATCATTTACTTGCAGTATGTCATCACTGGATCCTTGCCATTGTTTATAACAAATAAACTAGATTCGAACTTCAGATGTAAGGTTAGTGTTTTAAATTAAACAGAAGAAATGAGACTTTCTATAACAGAAGGTTAAACTCCTTATTGATCACATCTAGATCTGTTCCTACAATTATTTACAGTTTATTCTTGTATAATTAAAGAGTCTATCTTTGAAATGTACTTATATACCAAAGGAATATTCAAACTCGTAAGTTCATAACAAATTGTCAAAAAAAAATGTAAAAAAAAACACCGGACAATATCCAATAGCAGTACCAGAAAATCCATCATAGAAATCGGATGACTTAACAACACAAACTGCACTAAAACACGGGATATTCTCGGTGCTCCTGAACAATAAACAGACCCTTCTCCACATAAGGCACCCTTCGTGTTGATCATAGAGGTAAACAAATCCGATGATAAGTCTTATTCGGTACGTCACATCAGAAGAGAAGAGTACGGGACTTTCGTTACGACAGTTGGGAAAAAAGTAAAATCACAAAAAAATACTGTACTCCGAGGAAAATTCAATCGGAAAGTCCCTAATCACATGGCGAAATCAAATGACAAAAACAAATAAAAAACGAATGGACAACAACTGTCATATTCCTGACTTGGTACAGACGTTTTCAAATGTAGAAAATGATGGATTGAACCTTGTTTTATAGCGCTAAACCTCTCACTTGTACGACAGTCTCATCAATTTCCGTTATAATTACAACGATGCGTGAACAAACCAGACATATTCATCGCCTTCTGTGAAACATAAGTTACCATACGATAATGACATCACATAAACACGCAACATTCATTTTGAAATTAGACCGTTCCCTATTCAGGTGTTCTATAAAAGGTAGTAAATTATTTTTTTTCTTTATATAGAGTTTTTTTCATTCATTAGCATTATATGATCTTAGGATTGTCGTAGCCCTATCATCAGTAAGAAACCATCTTTAACGAGATTTGCTTAAAATACTGAGAGATGTGTCAGCAAAGTCATACAAGACTATCTATCCCCAATCATGTTTTAAAACGCGTCTTCATTAATACGGTCATCGATTTGTTTTGTAAAATCGTTAAAAATCTAGAAATTTGCTGATTATCCACCATATGCTGATTTCTTTTCAACTACATTTTACATTGAAATTGTTGTTTTTATTATGATGGAGTGAAAGGTTGACAAATGAACATTAAAGTATGCAAGGAGATGCCCGCAGATGGTCTAAGAACATATTTTAGTCCTATGTGATGTTTTTGAACGTGTCTTAGTTAAGAATACATCCTTAAATTAATCGTAAAGCTATGATATCACAATACATGTCCGAAGATGGTCTTATAAAGGTCAGAAATGATTTGTCTTTACAATTGAACCGATAAAACATTTATTTGTCAGCATTGTAATCGTTATAAATGTGCCTTTGATTATACATTATCGCAGAGATAGATATACAACGAAAAGAATCTAAATACTTGCAAACTCTTTATTAAATATACTTTATCCGTTTAATGTATTACCTTGCACTTTCTGTAATGCGTACATGAATTCATCTAACGGTGCAAGGATACAGTAGTTTAATCATTTTAAGAGCATATGGAAGAATTGCGTATGATGCGAAATGTACCTTTTAGTGCCGAGAGCAAAATGTTTACTCTAATTTCAACACTCTGAGAGCCTCACATATGTTTAAAACTTTTAACTTTTAGACAATGAATAACTATAATTCTTTTCACCAGTCACCCTTAATTAGGGATTTGAAAAACAATCGTTTAATGTTAAATTGTAGTAACGATTAAAATTCTCGTGGGATTTTGTCTGATGCTTGGTCCGTTTCTGTGTGTGTTACATGTTAGTGTTGTGTCGTTGTTCTCCTCTTATATTTAATGCGTTTCCCTCGGTTTTAGTTTGTTACCACGATTTAGTTTTTTGTCCATGGATTTATGATTTTGAACAGCGGTATACTACTGTTGCCTTTATTTATGCAAACACATAAACACAATATAAAAACAAAATATGGTTTATAACTTGTCTTTTTTCATTCTTTTTCACCCTTTTTTATTATCATAATGGTATTATCGTTTGAATCATCAAATAAAGCGTTACATTTCCTAATGATAGTATACTAACCATAGTGTTTTTTCTGTTGAATTAAATTATACATATTGTTTAAATGTAGTAGACGAAAGACTGTTTTTTAAATGATAGGAAAATATAACATCAGATTCAAAATATCCTAAGACCATCATGATTAGAACTATCTACAGACGGCTTATATTAACAGTAAAGGACGTATTCTAGGATAATCATATGACAGTCATACAATCTGTTATTAGAAATAACTCAGTGTATGTATTCGGATACTATCGAAATCGGGCTCTGAGATATACCCTGGTCTACTATAAGGAATTCAGTTGATCGATGTTTAATTTTCATTTACCCATGTGTTATGTGTTCTATAGAATAGTGCACAAACAATTACGAAAATTAGCAAAGGCCTGGCATGTATTTAAGTCATTTGCTTTATAATAAGTATAAGGGTTTAATTGTTTATTAGATGTGTTATATTTATTTCAGAAAATTAGTTTTATGGTGTGCAGTATTATAGGAGCAGCAATTTTTTCTCCAGTTATAATAATCTGTTCGTGTGTAATAATGATATTTGTGAGTAATACTATTTTTGTTGTACACGTGTAACGATTGTAACACCCATCTTATAATAAATAAACAATTGTTTTCATTCAAACGTTTATTAAAGACGATATTGAAATGATATTTCACGATAGGAAAATAAAAAGGAAGAAGTGGTGTGATTGCCAATGAGAAAATTGTCTACAAGAGGCCAAATGATACAAAAATTAACAACTATGAGACTTTAACAATAAGTCAAGATGTTTTTTTATTTTGTAAACATCGCTGATGTATCATAGGCTTGTAAGTCATTTATTCAGTTTCAACAGCAACATTACACAGAAATAATAGTTTAAGGTAGCACACCACAGTTAGGTGTGCAGTTTCGCATTTTGGTCCCTGTTGATTTTTCAAATATGAGATCTAGTGTGCAATAAAATATATTTTTGGATAGTTGAAGATTCATAGAGGGTTTATATGATCATCACGATTGCGTGATGTATGTATTATGGGTTGTTTTTCTGTATGACATCCCGTATTTTCACATCCTAACTAGACATTGGTCCGACAATTATTTAAATGGTTTTCCAACTTCTTGTCGCACGAACTTTGTGATTACATTTTACAAAAAATAAGGCGAAAGACACCAATTTGTCAATTGATCATTTGGTAGATATATGTCAACAGTTTCAGAAAAAGTATTAATCAAAGGCATTAAAGTTCTGGGGGAATATGTGACATTTTCTTGACTCTTTTTGCAATATTTTTATGATAAATAAATGCAGAATGTTGCCATGGATACAAACAAAAGGAATTATATTTCAATATTTTTAATTTTGGAATTAAATCTATAGACGATACTAATTACATGCAAATGAACAATGTATGACACAAACAATTGGTTTAATGTATTCGAAAGCCAGGGGTGGTGTTCTCGAAGCTATCTTAGGATTAGGACATGTCCTAAGTTCATCTTATGACACGTCTTTGTCCAAAGTCGTGTTATCGAAGCTCTCTTTACTTATGATATATCGCTTTTTTCGTCCTAACTTTAGGACACAAATTTGGGTGTCTCAAGACCATCCTATCGTCATCCTATCATATTAAAGTTATGATTTTGCTTTTTGCTCATATTTCACATGAAGATAAACATGAAATGAAACGCACCATCGGTTTTAACTCGTATCTGAAGAAATAGCGCATGATTTTAAACTTTGAACTTCTTGTTTACGATAACACTTCAAATTAATTCCTCATTTCAAAACAAATTATAAGTTTAAATTACAATCCTTTTGGATATAATTTTATTATCACTTTTAAAATCATGCATTTAATTCTATACAAGTAGTAATACAATTCTTAAATGATTGTATAAATTGGTTTCGTCCTTTATAAAAGTTTTGTCAAATGTCTTATCGTGTGTAGTTTGTAGTTGTAAATTTGTTTTTCTATTGTATTCCTATGTGACGTGACTTTGTGCGATGATAAATTTGGCTAACTCGGCTGTGAATTTTTATGTGCTGGTCTAGGTTGTAGTAGTCACCACTTCAGTTTTATTATGTATATCTATTATATAGGCATTTTATAAAATGGACTGTGTGCAAAAGTATGAAATATTCTAAATAATAAAGATGTACTTATGGTGTAACACCACTAATTCTGGCCCGACTAGAAAACACATACCAGAAAGTAGTACATATTTTACACAAAAAATTCTCTACGCATGAATGTAACTTTCAAAATATGTACAATATTTAGGTATTTTTGGCATCAAATGAAATATGAAGGACTGGTGATCATTGTAGAACACAATTGGACTTATAATTTTGAATATTAAAAAAACTGCACTAAATTTTAAAAAGAGGTTACATTTTGTCTGTTTGTCAGATTTGAAGTACCTGTTTTGGTACAACCGAAGTTCGGGGAACCAGTTTTTTCTTATATGCCATTAAAGGTATGTTGATTTTTTCAGTACAAGACACCATAAGGTGTCGCTTTGACATGCAATGATTGATACTTTATTTGAACTTAAAATGAAAGAGGTGTGCCTGCTTGAAATGGAGGAAATTAACATAGAAAGCAATGGGACCATGAATTAGTAGTGAACTTCCTTATCTCAGGCCTAGCCGTATTAGGCACAACTTTTTGGAACTGTTGGTTCTCAGTGGTCTTCACCTTTGTACTTGTTTTAGATTTCGAACTTTTTTCACTGGCGTATTAAATTTTAAACCTGGTACCTTTTGTTAGCTATTATTTGTGTGTTTCTCTGGCCTATATGTTCTCCCAATTATTTGTATTGTAGTCCTGTCATTAGCATGTAATGTCCTGTACCAAGGCAGAAAAATAGCCATTGTTATGTTATTGTTCGTTTCTGTGTGTGCTACAATTAATCTTGTGTTTCTGTTGTCTCCTCTTATATTTGATGTGTTTCCCTCAGTTTTAGTTTATAACCCGGATTTGTTTTTTTCTCAATCGATTTATGAATTTCGAACAGCGGTATACTATTGTTGCCTTTATTTATCAAAAACATATTTTGCATTTTTTTTTTTTCACTTACGATATGTTTAGGGTGTCTTAGCATAAGATGCGTCTTAGATAGCTTCGAGACACAGCTTAAGAGTGTCCCAAGTTGATCTTTAGTCCATCCTTAAATTGGTCATAGGATGTCTTTTAGAAAGAATCTTAGGACAGTTTCGAGGACACTTCTCCTGGAATGAAGATGATTATAATAAACAATTTTTGGTTCAATTTTAATTTCATTTGGAACGTATTTAATCATATGCAAACCGACATGAACAGTATTTGTCGTTTGTTTATGTAGTTTATATATGTTTCTCGTTTTTCGTTTTTTTTTTTACAGATTAGACCGTTGGTTTTCCGGTTTGAATGGTTTTACACTTGTAATTTTGGGGCCCTTTATAGCTTGTTGTTCGGTGTGAGCCGAGGCTCCGTGTTGAAGGTCATACCTTGAATTATAATGGTTTACTTTTTTAAATTGTTATTTGGATTGAGTTTTGTCTCATTGGCACTTATACCACATCTTCCTATACCTATTCATTCGTTCGATGTGTTTGGGCCTTTGACTCTGCCATTTGATTAGGGACTTTCCGTTTTTGAATTTTCCTCGAAGTTCGTTTTTTTTTCTTATCTTACTTGTTACTGCTTGACCTTTAATCAAAAAGTCAACACCAAAAATTCGAAAAATTATCCGTTTCGTCGATGTTATGATCATCAGAAAATGGCTAATGACACGCAAGAAAAATCTACATTAATTTACCACAATGTGTTTTTTCCCCATTCTTTTAAGATATAGATAATAATAAGTACAGGTCAAGGAGCTGTAATTACTTTATTGATAGAAAGAAACATAAACAATAGAAATGTAGGTTGAATTGACAAAAGATACATGTAGTTCTTATCGTGCGCTTTCAGAAAACTTTAAAGAAAAAAGTGGGTCAAGGGATACGTTGCCTTGCCACAAAACAGGTTTTTGTTTATGTTCTTTCCTAAGATTTTCAACTGTTGTATCTTTCTTTGGTATCATTACAAAATGTTGAAGACACAATAGTTACCTGAATATGTCTATTATTGTTTTTTAATCCCAAAGGTTAAATAGGCAAATACATAGGGTCAAATAGACTTACTCTGTTTTTTAGGATGACACATTCTTGAGAACCATAAGCTGCTTTTTGAGAGTCGTTTAAATACAAAGCAATGTCGTAGTTGAAATATTATTTCATTTGTTCTCGTCTTACTATACATGAAATATCTATATTCAACGTTAAACAAAAACAAGTAATTAATTGATGAGAACCCAAAACTCCCGATTTCGATAGTTAAATCATGTAAGTGTACATGAGTATTAACCTGATACATTTTTCAGTAAATCTTCGTCAGTGAGATCTTCTTTGGTTGCTTTTTAACATTTAGAAATAAGTCTACCTGTACAATATTACATGTGTAGTTGTTTATTATTTCAGAGTGGAATTGACAGCCATGGCGGTACTATATATTATGAAATATATAGTCCAATCGTCGTATTGTCTTTAGCTGTATTCGTAGTCACGATCATTTCAGCATCCTACTGTTACTGTTGTTCACCTTTTGACATACAAAATCAGCAGGTAGGTTCAATCAACTGTCCCTTTTCTTTTCTTAAACGATAATATCAGTAGTTACACTGTGTGATAGTGACCTAATACGATATATATGGGGTAAGTGAACCCCATATTTAATTTACTGACCCCATATATACCGTATAGCGGGTTATCTAACCTAGTGTAAAATTTCGCGATTTTCTTTAAATAAGGTATACGAAATATTTTGGCGGTTATTATTTTAGCGGATTCAAAATGTTTATAAATACCATTGCATGTGGATTTTTAAATTGGCGGAATTTATTTTGGCGATTTTGTTTTATCTGCGAAAATAAGCGAAAAGCTACACCCCGCGGAAATAACCCGCTATACGGTATCGTGTTAGATCACTAAGACACTGTGTGCGAATCTATCTATCTATCTATCTTTATAATCTATTCAAAATGTTTCAGATTTTTCTGCAAGCCGTGTGTGTTTTTTTCTATAAAGGGACGTAACACCAGTAATAACCATATCATTTCTAAAAAATGCAAACTGTAATGACAAGGTTAAAGTCGTTTTAAAGATTTTGTTAGCTTTTGAGTTGAATAGCGAATGTTTGTGTTTTTAAAGAATGATATATATATGTGTCCAGAACGATGCTTTAATTGTGATCTGCAAAATAAAATTCTCACAAATTACACCAAAAACACGTGCTATGTCAAAAAAGATCAGATACAATTTTCTATTTGATTGCTAAAATAAGTGTAACAGACAATTATAACAAGCTAATACCACATTGTAAGCCATTTTAATCATGTATGGAAAATTCCTAACAGTCTTACAATTGTTAATATAATGTCGTAATGTTGTAACATCTATTTGTATTTACTTAGCATGTTTATTTATGTAAGAAGATACAGTTACCTTCATATGTTTCTTCCGTACAAATGAAACTATAAATATTCTTCATCTAATGACCAGAAAAAAAAACATTAGGTAATACGTGATTCCTGAAGCATGAGACAGATTAAAAAAAAACATGCTAACAAATTTGCAGATAATGCATGTAATGTAGATATGTTTGTATAGACTTGCTATACAACTCTGCTTACAGACAATTTCAATGAACCTGTGATTTCTTTTTCAAAACCTTTTCGTTTTAAATTATACAAGGTTTTTTTTCTGTATTAAGCTTTATTGCAAAGCTCAGTATACAGAAATTTTAATTTCACGAATATGTTTCTTTTTTCTTTTCAGCAAACAGTTGTATTTGTAAATCCATCACAGCCTGCAAACAGTGCACCCCCAATATGTAACCCAATCGCCGAGGCAAACAAACAACCAGTCATGATCACGACAGGAGGAATAAACAGTCAACCGACAGTATATCTCAAAAGTCCGCAGCATGAGGTAGTATGTGGAAGAAATCCTGAAACTGAAGATCCTTTGAACCATAAATCTTTTGATGTTAATCCACCACCGTACAAGGAATTTGAATAATATTTAAAACTTTTTTTTTCAGTTTATAGCATAAACTTTAAAAATTCTCAAACATACCAGGTTGATTATTTGAGACTACCAGTCACCTGTTTCTTCTAAAAATGTAGTCATAAGTAGTCGTGGTAAAACAAAGTATCAATGTAAAACAAAGTACGAAGTTCAAGATCATTGAAGAGTCAAACTTCCAAAAGATTTTACCAAATGCAGCTTATGTTAGATATTCCTGGGATAGCAGATACTACGCATTTCAAACAAATCAAAGCTTTATGAATACTAGTAGTTTATTCGTTAGTTTTACAATGGCCGCTCAAAATCCATATCATCATAAGAACAAGCTTATGATTACAACAAAAATAAAACATCCGTATAATCCTTCTTAGATATATCTAAAACGATCAACTTGATCATGATTAAATTCTTAAAACATTTTAAATGTTTTGGGGTTTAATATTGAGTATAAGTAATAGTGTCCCTTCCAAGCCTAGTTCTGATGATATCTTATATGCATCATAGGGAATAATTTCTATAATATCGTACCAGCTTGGATGTATGTTACATTTCCTGCTGTATGTAAATTCAAATACTCCCATTTGTTGCATTAAATTTGGACCTCAATGTGGGCTAATTTGGTAACGATCTCTACACATGTACACTTAGATCAAACTTATTGAAAAAAACTATAGATTAATTTTTTGTTGAAATGAAACAGATATAAATTTGACCAAAACCAAACATTTTCATATTTCTCTGCATTCAACATACCAAAGAACGAATTCATTAAAAATAAAATGTAACTACCTTGAGGGTTATACCTTTTGTACCTTTATGTGGACAATTATGAAAACCCGGCTCTAAATTAAAGAATACATGGTTAAATTCGACATATCAAAGATTAACAATACTTCAAAGTTTCATATGAAATCAAACAAAGATTAATTTGGAATCCTTTTGACCTAAATTCAAAACCAGGCTCGAAATCTACAATCTGAATACATGATTAGATTCAACATATTAAAGTAAAGAACCTTAAGAGTTCAAGATTATAAAAAAAACATTATAATTGGTCGAGAATAAAGCAATTTATAAAAAAAGTATTATAAATGCATTGTTTTTTACCAATCTTTGGTCCGTAATTCTAAACGGTTAGGGCTAGAACTAAATGAATCATTCTTAACCTTCCGTTTTGATATGGAGACATGGATATGTACAGCTGCATCGGGATCCTTTGACGTATGGTCAAGTTATTGTCCAAAAACCAGGAAATCCATTTATTTTGGCCCTTCATTTTATCTAAAAAATTTAAAAAGAGTTTTTTTTTTAACCAATCGTTCATAAGCATTGTTGTAAAATAATACAAATATGCTGATTGATTTATGTAATGGTCATAGCATAGTCATCCCACATAGTTTACCAATTTGATTGAATTACCAAGTATATGATTGAAAATGAAATAAACAATATCACATATATATCCTCTTCCTTCTTCGCTGACAAGGTGTAAACTGTGAGGGTATGCTGAGAATGAAGGGTTCAAAATTAAACTTTGTTTGAATTCATCAAACATTGAACAATCGGGGTTCTTTCATTTAATATGCAAGATTTGATCGGTTTGGTCGTATCAAGCAGCTCCCTGCGGAGCATTTTACTGATATGTTGTCTTAATTAACGTTATAATGTTATGTTAAGTAGTGTCATTTGCAATCATACTATATATTATCTTGTTTATATTAAAACTGAGGAATCCTTATAAACTCCAAAAGGGTCTAGAACATTTTGATATTGCTAGCGCTTTTATTGGATGTTATTGGTTTGTGTAATAATTGTATGAAAGAGTAACTAATTATTTATGTGCAGTTATTGTAATTTATAATTACAATGTATATATTTCTATGTGCCTCTAATAAATAAAGGCAACAGTAGTATACCGCTGTTCAAACTCATAAATCCATGGACAAAAAACAAAATCGGGGTTACAAACTAAAACTGAGGGAAACGCATAAATATAAGAGGAGAACAACGACACAACACTACAATGTAACTAACACACACAGAAACGGACCAAGCATCAGACAAAATCCCACGGGAATAACAAATATAACATCAAAACCAAATACATGAATTTGGGATAGAAACTAAAATATATTGACATAGTTGACTATATATGCATAACGAAACTTTCGTATGCCAATTCAGGCAAAACAACCGCTTTTGTATCTAATTTGTCCCGCATAAGCATTCGTACTAGAGAAAAATATCAAAATCATTTCTGTGAAGTGTGTCTCTTGTTTAATCATAAGGTTTTAATTAGATAAGTTATCAAACACAAAATGCGTTGTAAATATTTACTTCGTCGTAATTTATCATAATGAATGTTAGTCTTAATAACACTTCACCTCTTGTAAAGTAAAGGAAACAACTGTTTAACATCATCGAAAGTAACATCTTAACAAAAGGGTAAATAGTTTAGTTATTTATGTCGCAAGTTCACAAACTTGTCAATCATATTGTTTCTAAAACACTTCACTACGTATTTGTTAAAGCTAGAAAGTGTAAACTATTAATTTGCTTGTATTATATATGCATTCTTTTATCAATATTTGTGTTTTGCCTGATAAAATTTCATATTGAAATTAAGAATATTGTTTATGTTATTGTTATACCTTCATGTTTTAAATACAAAACATAAAGCAGTTATCATATAATTGAGAATTATATTGTTTATGATTTGTCTTATCAATACGTTAATATATCTACATGAAACATGTGAACATTTCCCGACTAAGTTACGGATCAGTGATGCGTGAAACTTGTAAAAAGGAAATTTGAAAGTATCAAGGCATTGAAGAATAATTACGCCACCCAACCCCCTTCTACACACCTACAATACTTAACCGTTATATTCTACCTTGAACAGTGTGTGTGTCGTTTTTCTAAATAAAAAAATATTTTTTGAAATACCTGCTTTGAAATTTACTTGACTCCATTCAAAGATATATGACCACAGTTTTTTCTTTTTTCTGACTTTCCTTCTTTGGGCGAAGATGTTGTTTTGTACCTAATTTCGTTGTGTATGTTTTTCACGTAAAACTTTTATCGTGTCTAGAGTTGATTTTGTGTTTAATTTCGTTGTGCGTAAATCTTTATTATTTACTGCTAATTTGTTGAAACATCAATTTCGATGATACAAATTATTTGAATCATTAGTTAGTTTTCTAACGATAATTATATATACTAGTTACTATGTCGGAGAAGTTTTTGTATATGGAGAACACCTCTGTTATTAAAATCCACGTACGTAATGTATCAATATTCTAACGTCGTTCAATGGGCAGGCGTTATGTTACAGGTACGATGAGAAACTGGATGTTGAAAAGGAAAGTTGACAATTTGAAAGTTGAAACCTTGACGTTTATTACAGAATCAGGCATAAAGTCAACCATCTGTATCAATATAGAACAAAAGTATCATGCTATGTAGCAGACCTTCTCGTTTCGGTAGAATCCTCAAACCAAAGTCTACTGCGATATTTGCGATGCACGCATGAACTGTAAGGTGACTTATTGGGCAACATAGCATTATCATTTTCAATATATGTGAAAGGGAACTTAAAGAAACTATTCAAGATTAATATTTTGTTTGTTTATTATTTTTTAAAGGATTTGTATGAATTCTGATTCACATGAGTCAACTAGGTTGTACAGTATGCACCAAATGTCTGTTTTGAAATTAGTCAACCAAACTCAACATAATTATTGTGTTTATCAAGAAGTCCCGCATTTTGAGGATCTAATCCTCCGTGTATTTGTTTTTAAAATCCGCGAGGCTCCTAATATGCTTCACGAAGTAAGATTACTCAAAATTATACATCTAAGAAACATCTCGCATTCTACAACAGTCAATTTAAATCTATAAAGAGACCATATCTATTTTTTATAGTACTAAGTACCTTTATGAAAACGAACAACACCTAAACAACTTGATATAAAAATGTTCCTGATAACGGCCATAAAATTATATGACATTTCGTTAATTTTCTTGTTATTTTCTTATGTATGAAGTTAAAATTGGTATCTTATGGATTGGTATTTTCTTATGTATGACTTTAATATTGATATTGCTTATGTATGAACTTAAAATCGTGCTTCAGAGTGTTGTTCTTAATATTTTTAAAACATTGCAGATTGTAGTTCCCATACTTTAATAATGTATACTCTGTTATCAAAAGAGAATATCGCTTCAGCTAACGATATACGATAAACAGTTAAAAAATTGATCTGTTAAATTGAAACAGTTGTTAAACTTTTGTGTATTTTAATTTGTCTTGCTGACATTTTTGTTTTTTGCCATGTTCAGTGCATATTGTTCTGTTAAATTGTTCCTTTTAAAATGTTAAACGATGATGACTGATGTACCCATATTTTGACTATTATATTTATTGTGTCTGTTTATTAAACGCATCAATGTAAAAATATCGGAAATTGATGAGACTGTCATTAAAGTGAGAGGGTTAGCGCTATTGAACCAGGTTTAATCAACCATTTTCTACATTTGAAAATGCCTGTACCAAGTCAGGAATATGACAGTTCTTGTCCATTCGTTTTTGATCCGTTTTGTTATTTGATTTTGCCATGTGAATATGGACTTTCCCAATTGATCTTCCTCTAAGTTCAGTATTTTTGTGATTTTAATTTGGACTTACAAGTTTGAATATCCATTATGCGCCTATCTGTTATAGATATACAATGGAAATAATTCGAAATGCTGATTACCAAAAAGAAACATTATTAATATCTCTATCTAACGTATGAAAGTTTTAACCATTGGTTCAAGTAAAAAAAATAACATTAACATTTCTATCATGTTTTTATATAAATCAGGGCAATTATTTTTTCCAGTAGTATCTTTATCTGACGTAGAAAAGTTATAACCATTGGTTCAAGTAATAAGTTGCTATAATTTAAATCCTGGCAACTATTTTGTCCGGTAATATCTTCATCTAACGTATACTATGAAAGTTTTAACCATTTGTTCAAGTAAAAAATGAATAGTAGCGTTCGTGTTTTATATAGATCCGGGCAATTATTATTTCGATATGCTTTTTATCTAACGTAGAAAAGTTCTAAACATTGCTTCATGTAATAAGCTGCATATAAAAGTTTCTATTATTTAAATCCTAGCAAATATTTTTCTATAACAGTATCTTCGTGTGGTTCAATGCTTCTTTCTTCTATTAATTCCTCTTCAGGGAAATATGATGCAACTTCTTCTTTCCATGAAATAAGTCTAAAGTATTTAGCAATTGCAACACCTGGTATCCATAAGATTGATGATAAAATCATTAATGCTGCTACGACCTGGCACCATCCCGGCCAAGGGGACATAACTGCAAAACCCTGAAGAACAGTTTTAAATAGTTAATTTCATTTTAATAAAGGAATAGGTTCAGTAAGACCCCTTTTTGGCCCCAAAATTTAGCAGTTTTACGAAATTGTGAAAATGTAATCATCAAGCTATTTATTGGAAAGAAGAATGCTTCTGCAACATAAATATGGGCTTTTGACAATACAGCGCACATATGCATTTTGTACTAGCATCATTAAGTCATGCTAAATTACTGAAATCTTCACAATTTTAGCATTTTAGTTAAATTTTAGACGGTTTTTGTCTGAAATGAAAGTGGCCGCATTCGTGTTCATTCATTATATCGAAATGTAGGTTGTATTTGATGATAATACATAACATATATAAAGGTTGAGGATGAACACGGATGCGGCCACTTTTATTTTTGACAAAAAACATCTGAAAAGTGACGTTTTTTGGCATATTTGATAGATTTTTCATATTTAAGCTTGAATTTGGGCGTTTTAATGACTGAATCTGTCAAAATCTTTCACATAAACTAATCGAATCAATTGAAATAGACTTTTAAGTGTTAAAAAAGTGTCCAAAATCTTTCGTTAGATGAACTTGAAATTTGAGGCCAAAATCGGCCCTTACTGAACCTACTCCTTAGTAAATTAAGGTTTATTAGTTATGATGATTTCTCCTCTCCTATTAACATTAATACAAAACAATGAAGAAAAAAAACAACGAAAAACT
The DNA here is from genome assembly GCF_963676685.1 of Mytilus edulis. NCBI lineage: Eukaryota > Metazoa > Mollusca > Bivalvia > Mytilida > Mytilidae > Mytilus > Mytilus edulis. The sequence continues at coordinate 63,408,905 of NC_092348.1, forward strand.
GCTTTTCTAACCGAAAGATATTTAGTCTAATTTTAATGAGTGAAATCAAGGAACTAAATTATGTATTACGTTAAAAATGTGAATAAAACTAAACTGTTTTATTTTATATTTTAGTATTTCAGGTAAAAGTCCAGAATATATTGTGTTATCTTTTTGATTTGTTGCTCTTAAGTTCTTTTTTCGGTTTAATATAAAGACTTTAAAATAAAAACAAAACATTATAACTTTGCATGATTATAGTGTATCTAGAAAATTATAAACAGCGTTTACGATCGTTGCTATTTAATTGTCGTAAGAAACTGTCGGTATTTTGCAGCGTTATGCTCGTGCTAGTGCTAGGTGATCCCGCTAACATTTTTAACCCTACTATAGTTCATAAACACACAACCCCGCTATAGTTCATAAATACATAACCCCGTTATAGTTCATTAATACTTACTTTCGAAGAATCCCAAACTTCGTACCATGTTCCATTTGATATTTTCTCTACTATACTTGCAGTAAAAATCACAACCATTGCAACAGGTCCGACAAAACGCCAGCAAAACATGAAAAAGTAACTTGGACGGGTTCCAACCATCATTTCTACATCCAAACTTAATCTAAATGAATTTAAAAGCAATAAACGTATTGACCTTGAACATATGCTCTGCTACAAATGAACAATTTAAACTGTGAAGATTTATACCCATGACCATGTAGTATTTTATATGTATCAAGAACACACACTTTTCTTTTGTATACAACTTTAATATTATATCTATGAACATTGATTGATTGATTGATTGTTGGTATTTTAACGCCACTTTCAGCACAATTGGCTATAATGTGTCATTTCTTTTCATTGGTTGAGGAACCATGAGAAATTGAAGCCTAGTGATCACATACCGTCTGAAAGCATTTTACAAATTAACCGTCATCAAAGTTTTGTTCAGTGAGTGTTTACCTTGAATGCAGGACTTCGTGGATTTTATCTGAATCCGATGCAAATCTTATTTTATCAAATAGGTTTCCGTCTGCATGTGTGGCAACCAGGCGGCACGTACACAAACAGTAAGAGTAAGGACTTATCATCTAGATTATTAATGTTGTAATTTGTAATGTGTGACATGGTTTTCCGACGTACATTTATCTTCTTTACTATTCAAAAAATAGATTTAAAAAGCCTAGACCAAAAATTGGATTCAATTTCAATTTACATTTACAAAAAGTTTCCTGTATTTTCGATTATTCCCGATATTTGCCCCCTTTAAATATTTAAAGAGAAGCATGAGCTGTAAACAATCAATTAAAAATTTCTGTTCGCTCAAAATAGAAACAGGATACCAGCGGACTCCATTCAGAATAGAGAATTGAAACGTGGAATGTTTCAAAGAGACAACATACCGTCAAACAACAGAAAACAGCCAGGTCAACCAATGCAACACGTCTTGAAATGATCGAGAAAAATCTGACAATCTCAGTCGGGCTTCAGCCAGCCTTATAAACAATTTTGTATAAATTCATCAAAATGGGTGAAACACGGAACTCCGATAATTAATAATTTTTTTTTTTTGCCTCTTATTGTACAATAGTTGCAGAATGGGAATTAACAAATATATATTCTCTTTGGTAGGGTTGTTGTCTCTTTGACATATTTCTCATTTTCATTCTCAATTTTAAATATATATTTAATAAATATGTTACTAGGACTTACCTCTTAAGACCGTATACATAGGACATTGCGACACATTCAATAAAAGCGATGATTAACAGTGGAATGTTGGCTGAAAATGAGTCAAACATGGCGAACACGTATGACCCAGTTGTTGTTGCAAAACACAGTGATATAACAAACATCGTCCCACATACAATTCCTGAAAAGTAAAAAGTGCAAATTTTCAAAAAATAATTATAAATAGATTTACATCACATTTACATAAAATCATGGGTATGAGAAATATCATAGAAACGTTGGCGCTGAGGGAAATTGTTGCTGCTGCTGTTTAGTCACCAACGAGTATATATCCACCATCAACTTTTGTTTCGATCATAGCGTTTAATTTTAATGATATAATGATAGAATGATTACTTTCAGTTGTCATGAAATAATACAAATAAAGGTCAGGCGTTTTTCATAGCAACAGCCCAAATTTGGGCATGGGGTTTTGTGAGGTGGGGTTGGGTGAATGTTTCTTCACATACAAATTTAGGTATTTGGGTACAAACGTCCGGCTTAGGTTTACAAACCAACCCAATTCATATATAGATTTATGCAAACATACCCATTCGTATATTTGATAGGAAAATCATATCCGAATTATTAGTATATCTGTTCAGTTCCTTAAGTTGCAATCTTGTATTACCAATAAGCTATTTTCCTCGAAGAGTACTTACTTTAAGGACTACATGTATACATAGATGACAAGGAAAACACAAAGACATACATGTACACTCCAGAGAGACATCTTATGGATCTTAGGATGTACAATATAAAAAGGAAGATGTGGTTGCCAATGAGACAACTATCCACAAAAGACCAAAATGACACAGAAATTAAGAACTATAGGTCACCGTACGGCCAATCAATATATTGACCATTTACGTTAGCAGAGGCATAATAGTACAATTTAGATTTTCTTTCTTCACATGTCTTGTCATTAGTCAAAATTCTAATATAAAGAAATGACAAGTATTAGGAACTAACAATTACAGGAGTTGTGTCCATATATCTGAAAACAGAGTAACAAGCATTTTTGGTTTTGATCTAATTCGGGAATACAATCGAGTGGATAATCCATATCTAACTGTGGTTCTTTCGACTCTGGTTCACATGTCAAATGCACGACACATATTGACAATTCCGATGTTATGATCTTTCCCTTTGACATAATGTCAATCTTAATAGAATATGAAGAATGCTATTTTTTGCAGTTTTATTATAATCCAATATCCTTGCCTAAAGGTAACTTAACACAGCTCTAGTTTAATTATTTCTGTTCAAAACAAGATGTCTCTTTATAATCAAACTTAACATCAGCTGTCCAATGTGACATCACATCTGAACAAACAAACTAACTTAAATATGGAACACTCGTTGGTTCTTTACTATTATTGAACACTACTTATACAGAAGATAGTGTATGTTACACCCACACTTTAAAAGCCTAAAATGAACAATGGGTCAATATGTACTTTATATAACTGCTAGCTGTTTGTTGATGATGACATTTATCAAAAGCTTAAGATATTAGTTATCAATCGCGTTATATGACATGATTAATATGATCAAAATACGGGATCAAAGAAGAGCTAATTGTTAATAAACTTACCACATACAACTTCCTTCCTTGCCGTAGGAAATAACATCATATCATTAATCGAAGTCAGTGCTCCCTCTAGCGTGCCAAACATACTGTCAAGACCTAGGGTAAACAACATCAGGAAAAACAGAACGGACCATAATTGAGGAACCGGAAATTGATTTATGGCTTCTGTAAACGCTATAAATGCTAGGCCTGTACCTGAAGCTGACTAAATGAGAAAGATATTGCATTTTGAGCTGCAGACTTACAAAAAATATACATATTCCATTAACTTTAATTTTTCTGTGTGCTATTTTAAAAAAAAACTTTTGTGAAATAAATGATTCTTGTACATAAATACATTGTATGCATGAAACAGCATCCCAAAGACAAAATAATTTGAAGCTTAAAGTTCCATAAAGATAAATACGCAGTTTTCAACAATAGATAACTATATATGGTGTGGACTTTACTCATTGTTGAAGGCCATACGGTGACCTAAATTTGTTAATTTCTGTATCATTTGGTCAGTTGTTGAGAGTTGTCTCATTGGCAATTATACCACAACTTCTCTTTTATATACCTACACACAATTTTTTAACAAAGAAAATTTGAACAATAAAAGTTTAATTTTATGATACAGGCTTAAAGATGACAGAATTATTAAAGAACCAAAATTAATTATTAAAACCTAATCAAGAATGCTCGCAATTACTGAGACTGGTTTAGAAAACATACTATACAAAATCATACTGTAATATCGGCGGCTTTACTGTGAAGCATATGCCATACAGCAACGTCATAAACAGTACATGTATATATGAACCAATGTTATCGTGGAACTTTGATACCTCGATCGTCTAGAACGGTGTATCGTTTTAATACAATGAACAAAAAAACCTTGTTGTATTGTTTCAAACTTCGAGTAAGGAAATTGGAACATTTGAACCTACAAACTAACTTTCTAACATTGGAAGATAAAATTCTTAAACGTGAACGTTATTCAATATTTGATGCTCAGTATAATATTAGATTCGTCTATGGATATTTACATCTGATAAATTCAAAATTTAACTAACCTCGGAAATTATAGTTTTGAAATCACACTTAGTTACTGTCCCGTTTCCATCTGATGTGGACATCGTTATATTATTATCTCGTAAACACTCTTCATAGGTGGCAGTAGCCTTAAATCCTGAAAAAAACCAATAATATAGATAAAGGCACGAGTTTTGCTCATTGTTGAAGGCCGTACGGTGACCTATAGCTGTTAATTTCTTTGGCATTTGGTCTTTTGTCTCATTTGCAACCATACCACATCTTCTCATTTTATATAATTACAATTTGTGTAACTTTAACATCGTACTTTAATTTCTTTTTGTTTGGTTCGAGCGTCACTGATGAGATTTTTGTAGTCGGAATGCGCCTCTGGCGTACACAGTTTTTGTATCCTGCTATTTATGGTGGGGTTATGTCAAAAGCATTTCATATGGATTTAATAAGGGTTTATGAAAATTCGTCCTGAATATGCATGAAATATTTGCCACTGGACGTTAAGCAACCAACAATCAATCAATCAATGAAGTTCAATTTTATATCTTTCTTCTTGTTTCTTTTGCATGTTGTGATTATTTTGTTGTATGATTATCGATAACCTGTGACTTTTGATAAGCCTTTTGTAATTTCCTATTTTCATTTATTGCTTGTAGTCTTTCATGTATAAATATTATATAAGCCAATGATACAAGATATACAAAGCAATTCGTTCAATATCTATTTTTGTTATGCTGTTAAAAATATGTTTGAATTTCCTTCAATCCTTGTGAAATCTTCCAGGTTTTAATCTGACAGTCATTAGGTTGCACAATCGATAGCAATATATTGCAGTTAGTTAACGCTACATAAATGTGAAAACAGTGAAAAAATAATATTATGTAATAAATAGAAATTCATTAATGTCAAATTACTGCATGCATGGAAACTTTCCCGTAATAAATAACTTGAAATTATTCAAACGAAATGTCAGTTAAGTTGTATTCGATAAGTCATCCTAAGCGAATTACTCAGACTAGTATTAATCAACCATACCTAACACACAAAATACAACTGTGGCAGTGAATATAGATGTGAAGAAATCAGCAATGGTAACAAAAAATGCTTCTGTAACAAAATTACTCCGCACTGGGTTATACGATGCTAAGGCTATCAGACAACCAAAAGCTAACCCAAAAGAATAGAATATCTGTGTTGCTGCATCTAACCATACTTGTGGATCGGCTAACTTTTCCCACTGAAATAGAACGAAAGTTCTTTAGACTGAGGGCATATTCTGTTTTTAATTTAATCTTCCCACGGAACACATGCCTATTTAAATATCATTCAAGAGAGGAAACCTTGTACTTGATAAACGAAAAGCCTGTCGTAAGAAGCGAATAAAGTCACTATGTTTTTAATTTTGACTATTTTTAAAAGGGTCATCTTTACAAATCTCTGAAATTTTAGCCTATTCTAAATAAAACTGGTGTGTCTGTATAGTATGTGTATATATCTAGCATTCATGTCATCCGAAACGTGGAGAACATAATGTAAAAGGCAGTTAATGAGATGTAAATGCATTTTAAACTATATACCCGACTAAAGAACAAAATCAACCATCGAAGTGAATTGTTCAAATAATTAAAATGGGTTTATTCACAACAATCTAATTGAAAAAACCTATACTGGGTAAAAGCTTCATTTACGAGGATCAGACAACACTTTATTCTACTAAAATTTCTGGTACTTATAACATCAGCCAATGATATGTCAGCTTTCAATTGTTTTGAAGCTTTGCGCCAACAAGACAAAACCATATATGACCCCGAAAGGTCTTCAAACAGAAAGTAGAAATGTCGGATCTTCGTAAGCGGAGTGGGGATACATGATTATTTTTTTCATCCACATTACATGCACACTGTGTGTTTGAATATATCTCTCTGTTACAGCTTGTGTTCATGTTTTCAGCTGACTATTACAACAACTTTTCAAAGATTTGTTTTATATATACTGAGAAGGGTTTGGAAACGACCGTTGTTTTTTATACATATGATATGATATCGGTTGCCATTATTTTTAGTAGCTGATGTACAATTGGACTTATTGACTTATTTCGACGTAGAGCAAATGAATTTCAAAGATAATAGTGTTTTAAATTTACACATAGATTTTTCCTAAATGAATGTGAATTTTTGGTTAATCAACGATCGCTAAAAATTAAAGATGTTACATATAAACATGCAAGTTAAAAGTTCGCAATGTACAATGTACATTTTTGATATTTTTATTCCTTTACCTCAGGTATAAACAAATGTTCCAATCCACTTTGATACCCATGAAGAGTTATACCACGAAAGAAAAATATTACAAGAACTACGTACGGAAAAGTTGCAGTAAAATATACAACCTGAAATAATAAAACATTTATACTTTTTTAATGTTTGAGTATGAAAGATATAAAATTTGCCATGCATATAATTTGTTGTACAGTGTTATTTCTTCATCTTAGATTAATAAAGGCCGACACATAAAACCGTAATTATCACAAGCACGAAGTCAAAATTGTCTCCAACTCGTTAATTGCCTTCATAACAATGCTTGAATTACAGACGTTCGAAATGGCTTTCAAATAAATGTCAAAAGTCAAATGGTTAATGAAAAAAATTAAATATTCCTCCCACAATAAGATATAAATGGTAGAAATCAATGCATTCTTTGAACATATTTTGTGACAAACCACTATAAAAATGCATAAGGTTCGTGTATCTCATTACATATCCGTAATTTTACCAGACAGTCTCCATAATTGGAATTCTGAAAACATACAGCTAAGCATAACGGAGATAAAACACTTTTGTTTACTCATTTTTCATCTTAACCATGCAACCATACATATATATTAGTAGTCGGGTATTGTAAAATCGGTTCAATACGATACATTTAAGAGTAGATCTGTTTGTAGTTAGGAAAATGGCCCTTTTTTTGCTCTGCGAATTCCGATAACGTCTTGTTTTTTTTTGTTTGTTTTTTTTTAATTCTGATACAATGATCAGTTAGTAGATATAGGAAAATGTGGTATGAGTGCCAATGAGACAGCTCTCCATCCAAGTAACAATTTATAAAAGAAAACTATTATAGGCCAAGGTACGGCCTTCAACATGGAGCTTTGGCTCACACCGAACAGCAAGCTATAGCTATAAAGGGCGTATTTGTTTGTACTATGTCGATTCCGTTTGTATATCTGTGTGTGCAAATCGATTTTTGTCGAAAAGCATCTTCTTTTTTCTGTAGATTGATTGATGGTAAAGGTGTTTACAAAACTGTGCGTTCGGTTGACCCTTCTAAAATAGAATACATAGAAAACTCAAATTCTTATAATTACACTGTTGAAACCTTGTAATTACAAGTTCAATCAAGCTTTTAGTTTACTTTATTTTTAAAAGTATTCCTATGCAAACAATGTCATGTAAAGCTCGTTCACTTATGATTGGACATTTGTTGGTTTCGAACAAAATGACGGAGACTTTATGAAACGTGTATATAATATTACCTTAGCTCCATACATTTCTAGGAATATGCTTGGTTTAAAAAGTCTGCGTGGAGACCGTGTATATTCCATATTATGTTAGTACGAAGCGGGGTTTATTGCATTACACAGTTAGTAGTGGAGTTACGACTTTTGCACTATTTGATTCATTTAAATGTATTGAAAGTTCTGTTTAATACTGTTAAAGTTGTTGAAATAAAACTGTAATTGTTGACATTAGTTCTTGTGTGCAGACCAATGAAAGTAGGTTCTTAAAATTTAACACTTCAGTATAAAGAAAATGTGGTTAAATTACAAATAAGACAACTCTAGTCTAAATTCAACAAATAAAGATAGTCGGTAAGATAAATTCGTCACATAGTGTGTTAGTAACCTAATACGACTTATACGGGGTCAGTAAATTCCATATGGGGTTCGAGCAGCTCCCATATTTACTGACCCCGTATATATCGTATAAGGTCACCAACACACTATGTAACTAATATGATCCTTTTGAAACAATATTAAAATAGAGCTGTTTTCCCTGGTGTTTGTGTATACAGTGTTTATGGATAAAACTTTCAGCTTGAAACTTGCATTGGAAGAACAAAGGCTGTAGATTAAATTTGACTATCAAGTAAGTCTGAACTAATTCAAAGACAACTTATCTATAGAAACATGCTATATATATACTGTAGGGAATTCCTTTATTCTTTAAGAAATAAGTTACGCAGAAAGAATTGTAAATAGCTTTTTATGTTATTATTGTTTGAATAGTTAAACTGCTACATTAATTTTCAAAGAATATACACATTAAACATATAAAGAAACCATTATATGTCACAAGTCTATAAATAGTTCCGCGCAAATATATTACACACAATAAATCACTTACTTTTCCAGATGACTTGATGCCTTTTACCATACAAAGGAAGACAACAACCCAAGCTGCCAACAGAGCTAACACTAATTTCCAGTTTAGAACACTTTTTGAATTAATTGATGGTGCTACATTTAATGTTTCTCTGTACCAAAAATATGTCGTTGGACCGCTAATCTAGAAGACAAGCAAAATTAATAATTAAGCGGAGAAATTGTCAAAAAAGACAACCCAATCCAAGAGCAGAAAACAGCCGAAAGTCGCCAATGAGTTTTCAACACAGCGAAAAATCCCGCACATGAAGACGGGCTTCCGCTATTTAGTAAAATTAATGTTAATGCTTTTTTTTTATTAGCAAAATGTTCTTGGTGATAACCATTTTCATTTACTACGTTGATGGCAGTATAACAGGAACATTCAACAAGTTAAATGTATAATAATGCTTAATACTGATTAAAATCTTGCATTTGAGGAATTTCTAAAATTAGAACAATTATAACCAAGAATACAAATTTACCATGCACATTTACAATTAAATTCAATTACACTTAAAAAATCTATTTTTATCTCCTAATATCATTATGGATTTTATGTAATTAATGTGAACAAATAAACTATTTTTCTAACATGCAAATAAGTCATTAAAGCATCATTATCGCAAACAGAAATACATAACTGTCTGATTTTATTGTCATGAACAGAAAAGAGTCTCGAAAGACTACAAAATGCATGCTAGTAAGATCAAATCTTATGTTACAAGTATTGTCGACGTGGATTATTGGGTAGATTAAGGGAGCTACCATTTGATTTTTATGGGGGGGCTAGGAGGAAAAATGTTGTCCTGCATTTTTTTTTTGCTGTAATCTCTGTCCTGCCTTTTTATTTTTCACTCTGTTCGGTCCTGCCTTTTTTTTTTTAGTTTATCCTGACTTTTTTTTACCTAAATTGTCGTCCTGACTTTTTTTTTTGCAAGTGTCTCATCCTGCCTTTTTTTTTTACTCAAAACTCCTGTCCTGCCTATTTTTTTCAAATTTCATTCTAGCCCCCACCCCATAAAAACTAAATGGTAGCTCCCTAATTACAGTACGATTCAGCAAGCCGGGGAATCTGTTGAAAATATGAAGTTAATACCTATTCACCAGAGAAGAAATGACTGTTAATGGCATGTTTAAGAGAAAGAAACGAAGAGTCTAACATGCATCGCCTAAACGACAAAAAAAAAAGGGTGACGGCAGATGTTCATGAAGAGGCAGTGTTACTCATCCCATAAGACCTTATAGGGTAAACAGAAATTTTTGTTTGCAGTAAAATTAAATCATTTAGTGAAAATTTAAAACACAATGAAAAATAAAACGCAGATAATTAAAAAAAAAATTTTTTAAATATTCTTGTAGAGTTACAAAAAAATGTAAATGTAGTTTTGATTGGTTCTTCTTCTTTTAGTAATTTATACACCAATAAAAACATCAAACCGGTGTTGACTTAAACTATTTTAGAAACAATTGTAAACTATGTGTGAAGGTAAAAAATAATCACCAGATTTTAAAAGGAGCACTTGGCGAGTTATTTGTTTAACAGGACGTCCTTGGCCTCAACGAGAGCCTGTATTTACATTGTAATTTATTCAATTTAGAAAGATCGTGTTCTATTTTGTCTGTGGTGCTATATGGACTATTTTTAGTCTATTGTTCTTCGATCTTATATGCATAATGCTATTTGTGATCCTGCATTATATTTTCGATTTAGTCGCTAAATACATATTTTTGTATTTCTTAATACATAAATTCTATTTTTCAGATGACTCACCTGACATTCTTTATTTACAACAGTAACGTTACCCTCGATATGTGTCGGACATGTGGACCATGGAAGTGGACTTTGAAAACTTTGGACGAGATATAAAACACACCACGCCATGATTGTGTTATAATACAATGCAAGGTTAAATGATACAGCTGCTGAAGCAATACCAACTCCTTGAAGATATGGCGAGACTTGATTCCAGGCGCCAACGGCACCTTTGCGCAATCGTTGTCCAATCGCTAACTCTAGATAGAAAAGAGGTATTCCTTCAATCGCCAACATGACAGCATACGGAATTAGAAAAGCCCCTGAAATGAAAATAAACGTTTATTGATTATGATTAAAAGGCCACGAGTTGACGTCAATATAGCAATTCATACTTTTAAACAGAATTAAAATTTAATATATTAGAAGCATACATGTAATCACACATTTGTTTTACATCAGTAACATAATAATAATGGTTTAAGAACCTAAACGTTCAAAGCTCCTAAAAATAAATGATAGGGACAGAAAGTTCCCCTTTGCTTCTAGATTGGTATAACAGGAAACAAAACGTTACGGTATACTAGTTGCAAGACCGATATAACTACTATTGGAAGACGTATGAAAGTTTGTTCAGCAAAACTGTGGTATTTCTTCGGACACGTGTGTGCATCCCTTTGGAGATTCCGCTTTGCAATAAATGAAATATTAAAGTTAATATAAGACTGTTAGGGTTGCCCATTTATTTCATCTTAGCCTTCGATGCTTAGATTACTCTTTTTTCCATAAAAAATGCAAATAATTTTTATTTAAGGGGTCATTGCTTCATAAATCTTAAAGGAATGTGTTAAAAAATGTTTCTTTGTCTTAATATTATTATCACAAGTATTTCTATGTGAAATATGTACACATTTTGTTCTCATTAAAAAACATCAAAATCTTAGGACCAATTTTAGCCCTTCGTTAACATCCTCATTCGATAACAGGTCAAACATTGAATGAATAAAAAAAAGATATGGTATAAACAACTCTCCACAAGAGACTCAATGACACAGAAGTTAACAATTATAGGCCACCGTACGGCCTTCAACAATGAGCAAAGCCCATACCGCATAGTCAGCTATAAAAGGCCCCGAATGACAATGTAAAACAAATCAAATGATAAAACTAACGGCCTAATGTATGTACAAAAAGTGAACAAAAAACAAGTATGAAACACAAACACAAACGACAACCACTGAATTACAGGCTCCTGACTTTGGACAGGCACATACATACAGAATGTGACGGGGTTAAACATGTTAGCGGGATCCCAACCCTCTCCTAACCTGGGACAGTGGTATAACAGTACAGCATAAGAACGAACTATAAAAATCAGTTTAAGAAGGCTTAACTCATCAGATGGATACAAATGCAAATACTACACAGAGTGGACGTGGTCGGGTACTTGCACACTCCAACAACAAAAAGACACTTAGTTGATTCAGTTATCATTGATATGTTCATAAATATAAATTAACTGTTAAAAAAAAATTGAGTTTTTTAAAAAGGAATAAGGCTTTTCTACCTCAGGAACAGATAACCTTAGCTGTATTTGGCAAAACTGTTAGGAATTTATGGTCCTCAATGCTCTTCAACGTCGTACTTTATTTGGCCTATAAAACAATTTTTGATTCGAGCGTCACTGATGAGTGTTGTAGACTAACCGCGCGTCTGGCATATATAGAAAATTGTAATCCTGGTATCTATGATGAGTTTATTAATACAGACCTGAGAGTACTCGCAGTTACTGAAGCTAGTAAAAAGCCACTAAAACAAATAAAAAAATCATGCACGTTATTTTTCTGTGTCGTAATTGTTTATTTTAGGCTTGTTCTGACTATTACGTCTAAAACCCTTGCGGTTTTTGTTTACTTCCTATACATATCAAAGTCGTAAAATATCATTCAGCTATATTTGGACGGTAGACAAATACAATTTCAATAAATTGTATAATAGCTGTCAATTGTATGATACTAAGCCAACCTGTATCATTGTATGCAACATTTATCAAGATAATAAACCACAACACAGTATTCTCGTGTATTGCTCTGATCAATCATCCAAAAAGTACTTGATATTAACCAACACTGCTAATGACACAAAGAATCAATAACAGTATCCTTTTTATCTACAAATTCTATTAAATAAATAACGAATTTGAAATTGATGGCTGCAATAACAAACTTGATGAATCTAGAATAGGAAATAAAACATGCAACTAGGCCTATAAGGAAAGGATTGAAACATTTTAACTCGTCACAATTTAGCACCTGTCTAAAATCAGGAATCCCTTGTCTTTGTCAGATTTGTGTGATTCTAAAGGAGTAGGTTCAGTAAGACCATTTTTGGCCCCAAAATATAGCAGTTTTACAAAATTGTGAAAATGTAATATTTAAGCTGTTTATTGGAAAGTAGAATGATTCTGCTACATCAATATGGGCTGTTTTTGACAAAACAATGCACATATATCGGGTACTAGCATTATTAAGTCATGCACAATTACTGAGATCTTCACAATTTTAGCATTTTTTTAAATTTTAGACGGTTTCCGTCTTAAATGAAAGTGGCCGCATTCGTGTTCATTCATAATATTGAAATGTAAGATGTATTTGATGATAATACATAATATGTATAAAGGTTGAGGATAAACACGGATGCGGCCACTTTCATTTTTGACAAAAACCATCTGAAAAGTGACGTTTTTGGCATATTTGATAGATTTTTCATATTTAATCTTGAATCGGATCGTTTTTAATGACTAAATAAGTTAAAATCTGTCACATTAACTAATCGAATCAATTGAAATAGACACTTAAGTGTTTAAAAAGTGTCTAAAATCTTTCGTTAGATAAACTTGAAAGTTGAGGTAAAAATCGGCCCTTACCGGACCTATTCCTTTGGTTTATTTGAATATTCCGGATGTGGCGTCCATTTGGCTGAACAAGTAAACATTATTGTGTAGGTTCCATCTGAAGCTGGGATTTTCTCGATGTGTTAAAGACCAATAAGCGACCTTTGGGTTTTTTCTGCTCTTTTGTCGTGTTGTGGAGTCTTTTTGTCTCTATGACACTTTCCCCGTTTCCATCTCTATTCAAACTGATAAGAAAGCTCATTTTTATATCAATGGCAAATAGATCATGCATGTTCAGAGATAAATCAAATTAATTCCGATATTTACAAGCATTTACCTTTTAGGTTTCTTGCGTTCTATACAAATAATCTCATGCAATCTATTGTGCTTTGAACAGTCTGTCTTGTTTGTACAAAAGACAAAACTAACAAGCAAGTGTGATTTACCAAAACTGATTACATTTGATTCATAGATTTTTTCTTTCATATAGCCGATCATTTAGTGGTTTCTTATTTGTAAGAAATCAAGTTTTAACGAATGACGACAACATAACACAATACATAAAAAAAATCCCTCAAAACTTTTGAAACTAAAGACCTTACTGGAAACTTGGGAATAAGCCCCAAAATTCCTGTTTTGCTAGGGGAAAACAGCGACCACCAGATGTTGCTACATTTTGTATACAAAGATATTTCACCTACTTTACCATCAGCAGTTGTTCATAGAAATATCAAGTCACATATTGGAAAATCAATGGCTATTCCCTCGTCGTTTTTGTATCTATCAGAAACTTTATATCTAGAAAATACCTTTATACGTAATAAATATAATGGATAACATGTATTAGTGTAAGTATTGAAATGTTATTTTTCACAATATTCATGATGATAAACCTATTTATTACACAATGTCTTTGTTCCTAAATCATGTACATTTGAACAGAACTCCTATTTTCATAGGAAAGCTTACAATTTCTGCAATCCCTATCGCCAGTGTCTTATATAAAGGCGACAGTAGTATACCACTGTTCCAAACTCATAAATCGATTGAGAAAAATCAAATCCGGGATACAAACTAAAACTGAGGGAAACGCATCAAATATAAGACAATAAACACAACAGAAACACAACATTAAAATGTAGCACACAAAGAAACGAACTATAATATAACAATGGCCATTTCCTGACTTGGTACAGGACATTTTAAGAAAATAATGGTGGGTTGAAACTGGTTTTGTGGCATGCCAAGCCCCCGCTTTAATGGAAATGTTAAATACAACATTAAAATGACATCATTACATTATTTTTGATGCAAATGCAAACAATAATAAACCTTCGATATTCATATTCACATAAAACATTCTTCATCTGTAAAGCAAAGATCTCATTTTCAAAACGTGAACACCAACCTGTATGAAGTCTTCCGTAAACAATTTGCTAAACTTTAATAAATGAACAACTCAACGGGAATTAGTATACCCATTGAAACGTCATCTATGTGTTGCGTCATCATAGATCAAACAATATATAACGTGTTAAATAATACATCAGTAGATCACAAACTGATTGACAATTGCTGATATCTCTCAGACGATTGGAATATTGTATAATCTCCCACCACTGGGTCGATGCCACTGCTGGTGGACGTTTCACCAGCCCAGTAATCAGCACTTCGGTGTTGACATGATTATCAATTATATGGTCATTTTTATTAATTTCCTATTTACAAAACTTATAATGTTTCGAAAAACTTAGGATTTTCTTATCCCAGGAATAAATTATCTAAGCCTTATTTGGGATAACGTTTTGGAATTTTGGGTCCTCAATGCTCTTTAACTTTGTTCTTATTTGGCTGTCTAACTATTTTGATCTGAGCGTCACTGATGAGTCTTATGTAGACGAAATGCACGTCTGGCGTTTTCAATTATAATCCTGTTACCTTTTAAAACTAATTACTACTTTAGTTATATAGCATAATGTTTCTTATATAGTCAACTCGTGTCGTCCTTTACAAATCTTCATATTTACCCTTCTTGTGGGATAAATATTGTATCTTGTTTTCATTTAAAAACTACACCGGAATTGATGTGTTATTAGTAAATCAGATAAACAGATTGTTTCCATATATAGGTTCCTAACTTATTTACTTCGTACCAGAAGCTTGTAAACAATCATTAATAAGAGTTAATCAAACTGTCATTGGAAACCTAGACAACCTTTAACAAAACATGTCCACTAGAGGGGTTAATATATTCCTTTTATACATTGACTTATTTGTAAATGAAATGGCCACAGAAAGAAAACTTCAAGTGGTTGGAAAGAAAGGGTATTAAATGTAAGCTCAAACTTGTTTGCATACAATGTACAAAATCTTTTACAAATGAAAATAAGATTTTTTTGTTAAATGTTCCCAACACAATAGTATGTAATAGATATACTTTCATTATATTAAAGATCAATCAATGTAGTCAGCCATAGATAGTTGCAGATAAGTAATGTTCCAATATATCAGTATTACACTGATATATTTTTAACCCCCTTATCTTAAAACACATATGTCAAATTTGAAGTTAAGTCTTAATATCCTCTTATACAGATCAGGATGATACAGAAATACTAAGTCTCTATAGGGACAATACTTTAAGAAAGTCGCATTAAGCAATTATGGAATAGAAGTACAAATGTATTCTAAATTCAATACTGATAGCGTGTAAAGTCAGGACGAGGCTGTGAATATTTGTTCCATATACAGCTTCAAAAGAAGAACTTTCCGGAAATTGTATGTCTAAATTTTACCCACAACTTTCTTAACCTTTTAAGTATCCATAGATTAACACGAAACCGATAAATGTCATAGCAATTGTTCTTCTTACAAATCAATTAACAGAACTTATCTACATGTTACCGCCTCTGTTTGTTCCTCAGAAATTTGCATTCAAGGGGAAAAGAAATTCCGATTGTGAAAAAATATAACAAAACTACAGAACCTAAAGGTAAACAAATAAAAGAGAAGTTCATAAACAAAATCATACGTTATCAACCAAGGTAACTGACGGTTGTAGCCAAGGTAACTGACGGTTGTAGCCAAGGTAAATGACGGTGTAGCCAATGTAACTGACGGTTGTATCCAAAGTAAATGTATGAAGAAACGAGTTTATCATTGATGATGAATACAATGTATCTGTTTCTAATCAGGTTGATATGACGGTTATTTTACACTGTTATTGTCATTTCATTGTTTGCACTATCGACACATTTTTGTCATGCAAACTAACAACCCGCTAATCTAAATATGAAAGGGTCAACATTCAAGAGAAAACAGAGAGAAGCATAGAAGGTAAGTATTATGAAACAAAACAGTAAAATCGCCTTTTAAAAATATTGAATCTTCAATATCAAATCAATGAAAATTAACCTGAACGTTTGTCAATAATATATTCCTAATCAAATAAAACTGATATCTGAAAGCTATAACATTGTATAATATAAAAGACAAATTATACAAATTAGATAAACAACAGATACTCGTGATCAGATACAAGTACTAATTGAATTAGTTTCTGTAATGACATCATCTCATTGATTACTTCATATCAAAATCCGTTAACAGATCTTGTAGGATATAATAAACTTTGTCATGCTCCTTGGACAGAATGTGAATAGTGGAAAATTGTTCTTCTAATATTATGAGTCGAATATTAAATTGATAAAACAAGAGGGTCCATGGGTCACCGTCCACAATTTCAGACATTCATTTTAAAAACATATGACTATACTTAAAAAGTAAAATCACAAAAATACTGAACTTAGAGGAAAGTCAATTCGGAAAGTTCATAATAACATGGCAAAATCAAATAACAAAACGCATCAAAAACGAATGGACAAGAACTGTCATATTCCTGACTTGGTACAGACATTTTCAAATGTAGAAAATGGTGGATTTAACCTGGTTTTTATAGTGCTAACCCTCTCACTTGGATAAAAGAGGGACGAAAGATACCCGAGGGACAGTCAAACTCATAAATCGAAAATAAACTGACAACGCCATGGCTTAAAATAAATAAGACAAACAGACAAACAATAGTACACATGACACAAAATAGAATATATAAGAATAAGCAACACGAAACCCACCAAAACAGATCCTGCTACACATGTAGCACCCGTCATGTTGATTATCTGATTACAAATCCGGTAAATAGTCTTATTAGAGAGGTCACAATCATAAAAGGGAAGGGGATTGTAGTAACGACGTAAGGAACATATCCGATATCATTTGTGAAACGGTTATTCCATAACGGTCAACCATCTCGTGATGGCGTTCGTAAAATTTAGACTATTTACCGGATTTGTAATCACTTAAGCAACACGACGGGTGCCACATGTGGAGCAGGATCTGCTTACCCTTCCGGAGCACCTGAGATCACCCCTAGCTTTTGGTGGGGTTCGTGTTGTTTATTCTTTAGTTTTCTATGTTGTGTCGTGTGTACTATTGTTTTTCTGTTTGTCTTTTTTATTTTAAGCCATGGCGTTGTCAGTTTGTTTTAGATTTATGAGTTTGACTGTCCCTTTGGTATCTTTCGTCCCTCTTTTACGAAGGGATGATTTCAACTTCACCATTTGTAAATTTTGATTTAATAGATTCTTGTGAGCAGCAACCCTCTATCAAGAAAATCATGATAGGAAATGCAAGCACGGGTCCCGAGTATCGTATCAATTGGGATATTTATACCCGTATACAGGTGCTGTTGGAATGTTGCTACTTAGAAATGGAAATTTCACAACCCTCATTGTCAATTTCTAGATGTAAGTCAAGATATGATGCCGACTTAACTGTATCTGTAGTATCCTTTATCTCTAGTTCGATTGAATAGATGCGTTCAACATAGTAACAAATTTTGAACTATTTAGTGAAAGAACATCATCTATATAGCGGAAAGTAGAGTTGAAGGGTATTGCTACCTTCTTTTCTTTCTTCCTAAGAAGTTCCTGAATGAAGTCAGCCTCATAATGATAAAGAAACAAGTCGACAAGAAGATGAGCAGAATTTGTTCTCATTGGAATGCCGACAGTCTGTTGAAAAACACGTTTTCCGAACGTAACAAATATGTTGTCAATCAAGTATCTTTATAATGTCAGTTTCAGAGAATTTTTGTTTGAACCATAGTGATCTTTTACAAAGAAGAATTTATGGATTCTGGAATGTGGAATACTTGTGTAAAGTGTAGAAAATCAAATGTTTTAATACTATTACAAGATGAAAGAGAGTTAGATTGTATGTACTCTAAAAGATCTTTGGAATTTTTAAGTATCCACATCTGATTCACGCCACCTCTAGAATAGGCAGTTTCATAATAATTTTGAACCCCTTCTTGGATTGCTGATGAAATAGATGTTAATAATTTACAAAGAGCACTTGGAAGACCCAGCAATATACCGTTGTACGGACACTTATGTAGTTTAGGTATCCAATACAGTGATGGAAGATCCTTTTCTTCATCTTTGATTGAAATTCCAATGGAACATATAACAGACCTATCATTATCCAGGATTTCCTCTTTGGTAAGTGTCGTGAGGGTACATGTTGAGTTTCCAAGTGAATTGTCAACACCTAATCTTTTATCAAGCAGTTAATGTAATGAGTTTTACACACACAGACGTTGTTGTTTGGAGCTTTATCTAGGGGGACAACAACATTTTTGTCATGGAGGTAGGATAAGTTTTTTGCAAAATGTTTGGGTCTTTAAAGATTGATGTAGCATGGGCATTGATAGACCCATTCAGTTTATTAATTCTGATTTGTATCAACGACCTTACTGCCCTAATCCATTTTGAAAGAGTGTCTACGTCTTCCCACTCGCGCTTGGCCCATTGCCTGGCATAATCTTCGACTGAATCCATCAAAATTCTAAAGTTGTATTTCCAATGGATGGATTTAGGCTCACGATATATCGGACCTTTTGATAACACATTTCGTAGGGAAGTATTATTAACAATGTTGAGGTCACCGGTAATAACATGGCTAGCCGGATTATATGTGAATTTGAAACTAGCACAAGTGCAATCAGGAGGTTTAGACTTGAAGTCGTCAATATTGATCTTGCAAGACCTGTTTGTAATTGAAAATTTAGTTGCAATAGGTTTGGTACAGACTGATCTTTGAAATAAGGAAGTATTTTCGATTGAACTAATATATGATAAAGGAAATTGCCTAAGTTGACACCATCGAGATCTTTGTTGGCAAAGGAAAGATTAAAGAAAGACCTTTTCTCTTTTTCATATTTTCCAATGCGAACTAGCTTGAAAAGTCTGTGACTCGCAATATCCGAAGTTATAGATGTAAATAGATATAGAAAGATGTGGAATGAGTGTCAATGAGACAACTCTCCAGTTGGTATCGGTTTGAACGAGGGTTTGTAACAGTGGTTTCCAGACATAAATTGAACAGAGAATGAAGTTAAGAAAGGGGTAATGAATATAGTTTCGTGCAAATGTGATGAATATGTAGCGGCTTTTGTATAAGAGAGGGACGAAGTATACCAAAGGGACAGTCAAACTCATAAATCGAGAATAAACTGACAACGCCATGGTTAAAAATGAAAAAGATAAACAGACAAACAATATTACACATGACACAACATAGAAAACTAAAGAATAAACAACACTAACCGAACCAAAAACAAGGGGTGATCTCAGGTGCTCCGGAAGGGTAAGCAGATCCTGCTACACATGTGGCAACCGTCGTGTTGCGTATAAATGGCAAGACATTAATTGAGACATCATGCAGAGTAGACGGTATAATGACGATGACTATGACTGCGTCTACGTCGAGGAAAGGGGTTGAAAATATTCATCACATTCACCGAGCTACACGAAGGACTAGATAGAATACCTATACAATCAATTTTGTCATTGCAACCATGCATATGGTGTCGCAGTTCCCAATTGTCTAATCCAGAAGTCCTCTTTTTGTCTACGGAGAGGCGTTGCAAGATTAGGATTGATAGAGCTATGATATATTTTTCGATAAAGCGAACTGTCATAGAAACGATGGAATGTTCGGACTGATTAAAATGCTGGTAAAGAATGTCGTTTGCATGAGGTTAATGTCTGATCTATGACCACACATACGATTGTTTAGCCTTCTATTCTTTTCACCGACGTATACCAATCCGCAAAGGTTGCACTATAATCCGTAGACGACATTACTCGATTTACAATTCAAATCATCGTAACTTCTGGTAAAATATAACTTCTTGGTTAAATTGCTAGTGAATTCAGCATCTGTTTTTGTAATTTGTGTACTATATCTAAATATTTATTTTTTTAAAGAGGGTTTTCGAAAAAGAGGTTGACTTTTTTCAGAAATGTTGCTACAAACGCATGCAAATGTACTCCTTCTATAGAGAGAAATGAATATGCCTACGATGCAAAAATAAAATAAACCAACATTTTACCTACTATTGGAGAATTGTTCAGATTACAATCGCTTTAAAATAGGGATCCGAGTAAGAAAACTACATATTTGTCATATGGGTTTTATATCCTTTGGTAGACAATCTTTCTTCAGAATAAAGATTGATTTATTAGATAAATTTGAACAATAGTAGATAATTAAAACTATTATTAATTGTTTTGGTCAGAATCAGTGCAGATTACAAAGCAAAAGAACTATTCGGGTATACTATGCGTTATCTTCATTTTGATTTATAAGCTTATTTTAATTCAACCAATCATAAACCAATGTTGTTGTTTTTTTGTTTTTGTTTTATTTCTACATTTCAATAACTTTGACAAACACTGGAAAGCAAATTAACACTGAGTCTTACTCTTTAGAACCGTAAACAAATAGCATAATATTGCTGAACAAGGCGTTGAACGTGCACCATTCAATCAATCCATTTGACTTTTCAGATTGATGCATTCTGGGTATAACTTTTACTGTTCCTTTTTATAATAAATGATAAATATTATCTTAAAAAGTTAAGTGCATTAAATTTTTACTTCGAATTAATAATGATTAATATATTGCAACTTATCGATTACGCCCTTATTCAGTGTAGTTACAGTATATCACGACAAAGTGTCCAATTCCAAAGGTACATGTGTTTGATAATCTAGCTAAGTCAGTATTCATATGTATTCTTCGTATCATTGTGTGACCTAGTACAGTAGATTAAGCTCAAATTCGTGCACTTTCAGTTTTAATTCTTATGCTATTACGTCACCGTAAAAACTAATTGTTCGATGACGTTGTTTACACCTATTGACCACGGGAAAAAAATCAGTTCGAGATTTGTGTATCATCTTAAATGGCTAACAAGACATATAAATTTTAGAAAATCATTAATATCGTAATATAGAACTTAAATGTCTATATGAATACAAAGGAAAGAAAAAAATGTTGATATCATTGAACAGTGATTTAACAACAACGAAACAAATAACTAGAAGACATGCATAGACATAAATTATGGTCAATTTCGATAATAACGTTAACATTGATACTTTTATGACGTCAGAGTGATATAGCGTACAACAAATGTGTACTTAAATGACCAAACTAAATTACCATATTCATGTATACATTAAATAACCCTATGTAAATGATAGACATGTTCTTTTTACTTATTGTGGAATTTATATGCCTAAATAATGGTTCACGACTACTGGTTGTGGTAATACGTCGTAATGAAAGTCTTTAAGATCGTTTTTATTTCTGTAAGACAGCTTTTCTTCCCGGAAATTGGATGGAAGAAGATTTGTGAGAGATTCTATGTTTTGATATACTTTTTTATGACAATTACATTGATTTAAGCAGAATCAGATTTTTTTTCTTTATTTCAGAACATGATTTTTTAATTATCTGAGAATAATTTCTTGATAAATTAATGAAGATTTGATGTATAAAGTCAATAATTTTGTTGGCCTATCCGCCTCAATTTTATATTGCTTTAAAATAAGAACTATTTAGAGCTAAGGAAATGATACCAATAGAGAGTGAGACTTAAGACGTAAATCACGGAATACTTTAAACGCGAAAAGTAAACTTCTGCAGGTAAAAGTAAATAGTTGCTGCGTCATTAAAACCGTGTATTAATATCATCTTATAGGAAATCAATACAATCAATAACCGACAATTACAACTGACTCAGCTTTCTTGTTGTTCTTGCTAAAAGAGTAATCATGAGAATGCACAAAATATCTTTATTACACTTAAAATAATCAGTATGGACATGAAAGTTGTCGACTAAATTCAAACATCTAATTTTGTAAGACATCGACATGAATTAAATATTCTACTTTTACACAATAATATGAGAACAGTATTCCATTGATAATATTTTTTTTTTTTTGTATTTAACCAAATGTATCTAAAAACTTCACTGTTCAATGTCACGGGTTTACTGGATAATATACGTCCTACAGTGGATTATGTAAGATGAAAAACAGGCACAGGTGCCTCATAAATTATGACAAAGTATTTCAAATGCGAACGTACGGTGAACATTGCTTTAAAATCCAAACACTATGGCTTAGGACAAGATTGGAGAGCCCTAACAGCAGTTATCAAGGATATAGGTAACTTTGTTTAGGAGGAACCATCTGACGAGGCTAGGATTCCTCTCTGATTCAGGTCTAGAAAGTATGACATGGCAATGTATCTGCACTTTTACTGAAGCCTGATTAGAAAAAAATGCAGAATATACATATATATATATGTGTGTGTACTTCTCCTATGTCAAAACATTACTTTTAGATGGCTTATGTTTGTAGCAGGAAAGACCATCTTCTACCTTCATAATCTTAGTATCTTTAATGAGTTTTTACTGACTGACATTGAAGGCAATAACACCACTGCCATTTAAGCGAGAAGTTTGGCTAGCCATTTAGGAGGCTCGAGGGTATAAAAACTTCAGAATTTTTTTTTTTTTCATTACAAATTTTATAAGTGCTTACTTTATCATATGGTACAAAAAACTATTCAAATAAATCAATTCGTGTTGGCCCAAGATGACTTTTAAAGTGTATGTTTCATTGAAAAAAGCTCCAAATTATCTCCCTTTGGTGCAAAAATGCCATGTTTTGGCATTAAAATTGAAATCTCTTATTCAAATCATCGGTGACCTATATTTTTTATTATTATTTGAGGAATTACTGTAATATTTTTTTCTATCTATGAAGAAATAACGCGCGTAGCTGGTTTTTAACAGTGTGCACCACATTTTTTATGTCATTTCGAATAGACACAAAAAATATTACCGTCATTTCTTATAATTTAATTCTAAATTCCATTTTAAACCGTAGAAAACCATAAAAAAACGTTGATGACGTCACGGTCACGTGATTAAGTTAAGTTCATGGACTGATAACAAAACAACGTTAGCCAATCAGAAGACGTGTTACATCCAAAATTAAATTATTTTCAAATAAGCTATATTTAAACTAAACTATAGTAAGATTTTTGTTCTTTTTTTATTTCGATATAACCTCTTTTTCTCCTATTAGTTCAACAGAAAAAAAATTCTCTTACAAAAATGTATACTTCTGTCGAAGGCAGATTGTGAGCGTAAATGAACGGCGACCCCATTTTCTTATTTGATTTTTCTATTAAGTATGAGATAAAGTTCATTTATAGAAAAATATAGCGGAATCCTATATTTAGAAAAAAAAATGATTCAGACCCGCGAGCCCCCTTGAACTAGGTTCAGCCCACCATTTATTTGTTAAGAATGTGTTGGATTATGATATGCTTCTTTATCTTTTGACATCAAATGGAGAATGCTGTCTTGAGAATAGAAGAATTTAAATCGCTAGAACTTCCATGAAGTATTTGCGTCATGCCACAACCATATTTAATTTGTTTAATCCTATTTAGTATTGTTTTGCGTTTGTTTAACATTATCTGTTTTGTTTGTTTCCTGAAGAATTTATGTTTGGATGTTATAATCAGTTCAATGCATTTTTCAATTTCTAATTCAATTGTTTACAAAATGAATAAGCGATAATTCAATTAAATTACAGTTGCATAGTTTGTAACAATAAAGAAGTCATAAGTGTAATGGATTTTCTCCAGAGTTCGCATTGTTGTTATAAAATTGGTCTTGTATCGCTGTTTATAATTGTATGTTTTATTGTCTTTTTATCAATGTTTTTATTTTCGTACCATAATATTCCTCAACCATTATTTTTTTATTCTATATGTTTTAATCAACTTGGCTATATAACGACACAACGTGTTTAAAAGAACATAACTGTTCAAAACCAGCTCAATTCCTTGTTCAATAAGTTCATGGTTTTTCTTACGAAATGAATATTTGAGATACATGTACATGTACTAAACCAACTGTCTAACAAATTACTTTACTCCGCGTACAAGGTATTGTATATTTCAGATGCGCAAAGAAGGACTGTAATACAAGTGGGAGTTTTATTAGCTAGAAACCTGATAAAACCGGGTTTTAACTAACCGTTTTCGTCAGAAAATGCCCCTGTCAAATCCGGAATTTGACATTGTTATGGTCCAACTTGTTCTGTTGGATGATACGTTTTGATTTTTGTTTTTTTTAAAGAGACAACAGATAATGACAAATACATCAAGGTATGGTTTTGTTTAGAAAACAGATTGATATAACTGCCATTAATTGTCAACCATTTATAATCTATGAATATCTAAAAACAGATAAGCCGACGTTATGTTTTACTCTAGAGGGAACCAAAAGTTCAACATTTATGTGATATTAATTCAATGAATGGTAACATATTTTTACTTTCATCAAATTAAAAGTAGGCTGATTTATGTAGTAACAAGTGACAGAAGAGCTTACTGGCCTTCCATTGGATCAATCAAAAAAAGATAGCAATAATTAGAAAGTGCTCTCAAGGTTCGTTGATAACATATCACACATATCATTCAATTACAAAATTCGCTATCTATGCAAGATTAAAAAAAATGTTTTGCTCGTTTTTACATGATTAGTAACTAGATCATCACGTGTTGCCAAAGCATTACAGGAGGACATAGTGAAAAAGAATGTTGCCATAATTCAACCCAGAGGTTTTCTCAGAGGAAGATCTTAAAATGAAAGTCAAGATATTATTTTTAAAATCACAAAAACACGTAATTTTGGGAAATTTTCTGATAAGACAACTAAAATTAAAAGCCAATATTATGAAACGGGAAGATTCGCCTTTTTGCATTGGCTCATTTTCTCTTTGCGCTTAATCAACGCACATCCACTGTATTCATAATATTTACTCCTTATTTCCGGGAAATGTGTGTATACATGTGACATTTTATCAAAGCTATGGATTTTATATTGTACTGATGTATTTATTTCAATGATACGAATGTATCATTTGTTTAATATTAACTGTTTGAACATGTTGAAACAACAATGTAAATATTGCAAAGGCAGTAATAGAAAAAAACATCAAACAAAACAGCAGTTTTTTCACCTTCTCAAAAAATAGCTCAAAGTCAACAGATAGAGATTTCACAAGAGGTGAATACGATCGATTCTTATAAGCATGCAATGTACTGAGAAAATAATTACTCTTAAAGCAAATTATTGATGTTTATTGAAATTCTTTAATATTCTTCGTGCTTCTTTATAATACTAGTTGATCATGGTATAACCTTGGTTTATTCATAACTAACAACAAAAGGTATCCTTAACTGATATGAAGTATTGATGGCGTTCATCAAAGTTTTACTGGTATTGGAAATAGTTTGCAAGTAATAATGACCATACGTATTTGACATTTCTTCAAATTCCTTAATATTCTTCATGATTCTATATAACACTGCTAGATCATGGTATATTAACCTTGGCTCATACGAAAACTGTCCTTGATATGTTGTATTAATGACATATTCAAAAGTTTTACTGGTATTGAAAATGGCTTTGCTTACAAGTAATAAGGATTTTACGTAGTTGTGCATGAAAATTAACAAGCTATTATTTATATTTCTTTTTAGGAGATTGTAATTCAGTAATTATTTAGTCAAAGTCAATCAACAATTTTGCTTTTATGCTTTTATGCAAATGATTTGAACAGCAATGTCAACAAACGAATTGTATAGCAACGGATTGTTTGTGTTTGAGCTTTCGATTTTCTCATTTAATTAGGGACTTACCTTTTTGAATGATCTCGGAGTTCAGTATTTTTGTGATCTTACTTTTTTGTATGCAAATCATGTTTTAAATGATTATCTAAAAATGAGCAACAGAAGTATACGGCTGTTCAACAGCTTGTTCAAAAGCGAGATGTATCATTTAAAGATATATAATGTTAAGTCTTGAAATACATTGTGTGACACTATAATCATCATAATGAAGCGAGAACACTGTTCGCTGCCATTCAATAATGTTCAAGAATACGGTAATATTTGAACTACATTCATCAACTTGTCTTTTAAAAACCTTTGCGTCTGTAACAACATTTAATTCCAAACACGAAATTATGTGAGGTGATTGGGTAAAAGATGACACGAAAGCTTATTAACAAAGAAGTGATGAAATGTATGAGTTATTTGTACGTTCAAAAACATTTGCTCCCTTCTCTTTAAATATCTTGTATAGGTAGAACATCTCCTTTGTAATGTAATGATATATAATCTTTTAATAGAGTGTTACGGTTTTTGTATTTTTGTGGGTTGCTGTAAAACCATTTCTATTCCTTTAAAGTTGTGGTTTCGTTTCAATAATGAAGAAAACAAACAGTAAACTTTTTTTGTGAGCATGAACTCAACACTGCGTGCACAATATGATCAAGTGCCCATGACACTTGGTTTCGTAATAATGTATACGTATGTTCGAGACCTAATGCAAGGCAGTTTGGGATAATTAAAAATCAAAATTTACAATATAGAACAGGCAATTAATTTAAAGGTAAATTCAAATACAGTCTTGGACTACAAAAGGGTATGAGCCACCTTAATGGGATTCAAATCCATTTAAAATGAAAGCGATTTACCTCATTGTATTTTGTAGTAAAACTCTAATTCAAATCATGCTTCAATTTTAACAACAGCAGTACACTGTGTGCAATGCCTTCCGATGGAAAGTCATATCAATGTTTGATTCAAAGTGAATTCGAATAATTCAAGAATTGAATTTCCTTATTGTGTGAATACTTAGATATATGTTACACTTTAATGCATATCTGATCAAATAGTTTCAACAATCTAGGCTGATATGCATTAAACTACTTTTATTAGTTAGTATAGTTAATAACTTATCATAGAACATGCAGAAATGTCCGTCCATTCGGAATTAATCTTAACTGCAGTAATGTTATGCATATCATGAAATACAATATCAGCCAAGATCCTTATATTGGATACATAACATAATAACACATATATCGCCTTATCAAAAGTGTAAAACAAACAATTGACAATGGTTAGGCCCGATGACATGTATCAGTATTTATTGTGAGTTTTAGTCTAGACGCCATTTAATTAACCATCGGGGTGACCTCCAAAGACTACCGATGGTCATATAACCCACTACAAACATAAAAAGGCGATAAATACCGAAGGATGATCAACGAATATAGATTGAAATAGACTTAAATAGAAACCAAACTCGTGCAGTTGGATTTCTTAGGTCTGTTTGATTTCATGTCATAGTTAGAAATTATATGTCAATCATCGTTCTGATCTGTAAGGGAATTACTTTTTTGAGGACCGAATCCGTCAATCAAATAGTTTATTCTTGTTTCACTTTCATTGTTTTATTTTAATAACTGATTATGCCTAAGACATGCGTAACTCATCTCTAGCTGATGTGTTAAATTGAAGGTCACATGAATATGTTCATTTACAAGCGAATAGTTCAAAATTGAAAAAATCTGGATGTGAAAAGCGAATTATCGCTTATAAGCCGGACTTGTTGTTGTCTCAATCTATTGATAACTTTCGAACAGCGGTATACTACTGTTGCTATTTCGAAAAGGCATGTCAACCTCACTTGAATGGAAAAACCTCTGTCTGTATTTTGATATGTATAAAGACAACTCTTTAGAAGATATGACAAGTACATATACAGGATTCGATTGATGACGTTTTGCCATTAAAGTGAAGAAATATGATTTGGGATGTGAAATTCGAACAGTAATATATTTAAACAAAGTGTTTCTGAAAATTGAATATGATAAAACCTTTACTGATGCAATCTCCGTAGCAATATATTACATAATTCATATGGTCAATCTGTAAATTAATCAATCTTTCTCACAAGAAATCTTACAACACACGTTTTAACTTGTTAAATAATAAGAAAACCCCGACATAAAATAATAATAAAAAAACTAATGAATATGAAATGAGAAACTAAGACTTGACTTCTTATGAGACGGAATGATATTTTTCCCTTTTTTGGTAACACAAGAATTACTTTTTGCCGACAAGGCAATGTATTTCCCACACCTCCAATATGACAAATATACTCTTTTTCATTGTACTTGACAGCGCTTTGTTGTAGTAATTAATCAACAAAGTAATATCATTTTACTTATTAGGACCAATGGGATTGATATAGACTAGAAAAAGTAAGAACTCTATTGATTATGATAGACCTGTCAATGGTATAAGTGTTCCCAAGATACAACATTGATATTCACTTAAAAGCTTTTAGATTCTTAATGACAAATAAACAACAATATCCTATTCATATTGGACTTTTATGTATTCTTATAATATTGATGGATTAAGCAAGGTTCGACGGAGAGAGTCATATCGAGAAGAGAAAAAAAAATGAAGGCTATATATTATCAGATTAGAACATGGCGTTTCTCATATCGTATGTGTTATCAGCCCTAGGTTCAATATCAACACAAGAGCCACATGGCTCGAGGGCTTGTATTGACCGATGGCTGATAATACATTCGATACGAAAAATGACATGTTATGATCTTTTTATCATATGCTACAACAATGGAGAAAAATAACAGATTAATATGTTGATTCTTTTACGTGATTCTCAAATAGAAGTTCAAAGAGTGAAAAGTTCACGGACGTCAGACCCGAAGTGAAGTACATTCGAAAAGAAATCTTTCTATCATATGCCACAACAGAGAAGAAACACAGCAGTATGATATATTCTAATATGGACGCGAAAAAAATAATTCAACAATATACATAATGAACACTTTTTGAAAAAATCTAATTTTTAAAGTAACTTTCTAAATTATGTTTGAAACTTTGAAAAAAAAGCATTTATTTTATCATATGTTTATTGTTGTATTTTTTTTTAAATTACACAATATACTTTCCAGTATCTAAATAATTGTTTTGTACCCTACTTTGTAATGTTTTTCACTGAAAACGTACTATTGGGGTTTATTTTCTGGAATTTGCCGAGCATCACTGGAATAACGATGCGATAACGTTACGGAAAAGCATGTGATAAAAGTCTAAGCATGTAATAAACATTTTTTATCAGCCCGCTAAGCATCAATTTGAAAGAATGGAATTAACGTAAATTTAATGCTATTATCATACGGTAAAAATCATATGTTATTTAGTCCAAGTATATGATAATCAAAAATATCAACCAACTTGGAAAATTTTGTTTTAGAGACCCATATTAACAGAATGGTCTTGCAAAAGGGATGGAGTTAGAAGTCATGTACATGTTACATGTGATAACTGGAGATGTTCGTGTGATTTTTATAGCTGCATACAAAGTTATGTAACATTTTTTTATCATATTTCTGTAGAAGTTGATACATTGTACATAACAACTTTTTGTTCTGCCAACGTAGTTAAATTTTAAATAAAAGTGTTTTTTTCCTGCTTCTTCATTACTTGTCTTTATCAACTGTATTGACATATGATACACAAAATTAACAAAGTTTACATATGTATAAAATGAATGATATATATACGAATATTTACAAAAGGGCGAATAACTATGCGAAAAAGCTTTATTCTGCTTATAAAAAACATCTTTCAATTAGATTGTAGTTCACGCATTTCAGAAAAAAATCATTGAGATGGTAAACAAAATTTGAAGAGCAAAACGCTAGCTGCATGTAACTTTGAATTGAACGTTCCAGTCAGGATCTATCAAATAAGAGATATTACATTATAAAGCTAGTTATTATTGCTCCTTATTCGTTTACTCTACTACATAAAAAGAAAAAGATGAAAGATTGCTAAGTGTTGGAGTAAGAAAGAATGTATTTAGGGGAATTTTATGTTTGTGTCTGCACAATGTTTGAAAAAGAGGGTCGAAAGATACCAGAGGGACAGTTGAACTCATAAATCGAAAATTAACTGAAAACGCCTGGCTAAAAATGAGGACAAACAGACAACCAATAGAACACATGACACAACATAGAAAACTAAAGAATAAGCAAAAGGAACCCCACTTAAAACTAGGGGTGATCTCTTGTGCTCCGGGAGGGTATGCAGATCCTGCTCCACATGTGGCACCCGTCGTGTTGCTTATTTTATAACAAATCCGGTAAATAGTCTTATTCGGTTGGTCACATTCATGAAAGGGAAAGGAATTGTAGTTACGATGTAAGGAACATATCCGATATCATAGGTGCTGCGAAAGAATTTGCAAGTTTACATGAACATGATGAACTAATAAACTATCATGACGAAATTCAACATTAATTGAATTCTATCTTTCCATCTATCCGACGAAAAACTTTCATCAAACATTAGTTGTGAAGGAAATCGGTTAGAGATAGAAATGATATTTCTTTTATAAACGTAGCACTCAATTTACAGGGATTCTAAAATAGAAATTGAGTAGACGCATGGGATTACATATGTTCACTAATCATACAGGATTCGATACTTTAAATGCCATACATGCTTTTGAGAATAGTAATTTTAAAGGATAACGTATATGATTTTAACAACTTTAAGGTAAATTCATGATATATAGCTTTATAGTAAACACAAGTCATGATAATATCTAATAACATGTTTTTGAATTGCACAGATAGATTTGTTCTTATTATACTTTTAATGCATAACATCAAGCATCTTAACGTAGTGAGATAAATATTTCAAGTTAATCTTAGATTGTCGTTACATTTTGTCATGCGGTAACTTTGTTTTTAGCTGACTCTCGGTATGGGTTTTATGAATTGATGAAGGCCATTAGGTTACTTAGAATTGCTTACAAACACGTTATTTGGACTCTCATGGATTGTTGTATCATTTGCAATCATCTTCTTGTTTTCTTATTTAGATATTGACTTACATGTAAGTAAACCAAGCATGTTGTGTTTTTTCACACATCACCTTATAAAAGAATTCAATCAAGACTTACCACATTTACGATATATCTCGTGGCAGAAGTTTGGCCATTGAAATAAATACTAATGTTTAATTAAAAAAAAATATTGCATTTGCATGCTAGGGTTCTGTTTACTTAAGCAGCATGTTTAAAAGGACAGAGTCCTTTTTTGAAAAATTATACTGGTAACTGACTGAATGTTTGGTGTCATAACAAATAGTTTAGACCAATTTTATAGTCACAAATATCTTCTTTCGTTTGTAAGATGTTCATTGATTTGAAATATACGTGTTGACAAAGATATTTCAACTATATTGAAGTTTGATACCTTTTATTTCTACTGTTAATAGTTATCAAAGGTACGAGGATTATAATTTAGTACGCCAGACGCGCGTTTCGTCTAAATAAGACTCATCAGTGACGCTCATATCAAAATATTAATATATCCAAACGAGTACAAAATTGAAGAGCATTGAGGATCCAAAGTTCCAAAAAATTGTGCCAAATACGGCTAAGGTAATCTATGCCTGGGATAAGAAAATCCTTAGTTTTTTGAAAAATTAATTTTTTTGTAAACGGAATTTTTTTTAAAATGACCACATTATTGTCATTATTGTCATCATTTAATGTCTTATGATTTAAGTAGAAATCAAACAAAACATTCATATTTACTGTCAACTATGAAGAATTTCGCACATTTTCGCAAATGAATGAAGTTTTTTTTTAATAGAACAATAAAACATTGAATGGCTAACAGCAAAATCAAACATCTTTGTAGCGAAAAAAATGCTGCTTGAAACTGCATCAAAAGGAAATCTCGAATAGCACGGTGTTTATGTCATGTATGATGTATCGCTTTTGAAATTAAAGATCTATATTTAGTAATGTTTTTGAACGACATAACAGTCTTTGAAAATAATCTGGCTATAGCTTATTATCGAAGAATCTAATGACGTATGAGTATTTATCGAACACCTGATGCCGAGACTGTGTAAAGAACAATGTTGACTATTTTAATCAAAAACACCTTTGATAATATGAAAATAGAAAAGTTTATGGAAAATACACATATTCGAGAAATTTTCGAATGTGATTAAGGAAACGAAATCAAAATCATGGTCGACAATATTTATAGTATATGTTCTACAAATGCATAAAGGCTTTAAATCAAATACTGATGACCATAGAATTGAGAAATGGAAACGGGAAATCGGTCAAAGAGACAACAAAACAACCAAAGAGAAGAAAATCGAGGCTTTGCATTGACATAATCATAAATATAGATGTGGCGGTTTTTAGGTTTATAATGCAGTTTTATGAAATCAATGACAAGCAATGTATTAATTAAAACAATATAATTGGGTAATTTGATATGGTCGCATTAATGTCACATCGAGTTAACATATAGCATAAAACAGGTTTTTTTATACGTCGAATAAAGGTTTTGGTGTTTGATGCATATATAGCTGAAATAAATATAGATTCTACCACTATATCAAATGTAATACGATATTTATCAACTAGAGACAGCTTAATTTTCAAATTCAAAACGCAAAGCTCGCCGAGCGTTTCAAATATTTAAAATTTGACTGTCGAGAGTGGATAATTATCATATTGCACAAAATAGGGTGGTGGAATCTGTTTCCCTAATTATTTTTATACGATATGCGGACAATATAAATCCTTCTTTTCGAACAACCTGCAATCGATGTGTTCTTGTTATTCGACGTCATCAGGCATGATCATTTGTTCATGACGTCACAATAGGAATTTTAGAGAAAAGCAAGAATATTTGACGTCATTATCGAATTTTGACCAATGAACAACTGAGATTAAACGAACACTACGTTGATTAATTATAGAATAACTATTCGAAGATTTCAAATAGAGAAAAATATTCAACGAGTGAACGAACAACTCATTAATTCACGAATGCGCGCAGCGCATGAGTTAATTGTCAGTGTTGTTCGGTCACGAGTTGAATATTTTTCGATATTTGAATTCTTTAATTAGTTATTCTTTTTATTACATTGGCAAATGGCTTTTATAAAATTAAAGTAGAAAATGTAAGGAACTGTATCTTTTTCTACGCATTCATAATTTGTTTTGATCCGACGTTATTGACGTCTTGACAACGCCTATTGTTGTATGACGTCAGAGGAGGGAAATAACCACGTTTATTTCACATGTGAAATTATTGGTTTTTATTTCACTGGGAAATCAATGTCATTCATTGCAACCAATGTAATAAAGAAAAATAATCAATAATAGGTCAGGAAAAGGATAAATCGAGTAAGAAATAGAGAAAAATATATAAAGGGGTAAGAGACTTAAAAGGTACATAACACAAATCATGATTGGAAGAAACAGACAATACAATGGCATACAAAACGTCAAAAGTCGGTGATAAACGAAACCCACAGCTTACCATGTGTGATCACACGTCATACAGAAGAAGCTAAAACCAATATTGTTCTACGTGCAGTACACGTCTTGTTGTTAGTGGCAAGTCGAAATTCGGCGATAGATCTCGTGCCTCTATGTCATAATCGCGGGGAAAAGAGTATGAAATTTACCAAAATTCCATTTACTGAGCTCGAATATAAAATTGTGGTTTAATGTATCAGATCATATATCAATTATAACAAGTTATCAAATTAACAGCAATTAGTAAAATGGGTGTGAAGAAAACCTGACAAGTTTAACGTTCTTGACTTATAACACAGACACGTACACATGTTAAATTACATTGTATTGTTTGTTCCTGCATTTATCATAATTTTAAGACTGGCTTATTATTAAGACTTTCTGAAGATAGTTTGACCCAGTGGCATATGTATGTGTCGGTCCAAGGCAGGGACTCGTCTAAATATTTTCTCCTGTTGGTTTGCCATTGAAAACTTGGTGTAGATATCAGATATAAGGTATCCTCATTGAAATTCATTAACAACTTGTCTTGATGATTTATTATTTGTCACGGTAATAGTGATTGTCTATTGTTGAATGCCAAATAGTGATATGTTTGTGTCTATTTAATTAATTTAAATTATTCACTGTTGTAACTTTTCCCCACATCAATTATTTGCATATAAGTGCTTTGTAAATGACATTATTACAAAATGTTTATGAGAGCTGCTGTCAGTTTTACATTATAGGTTTTCTACTTATTATATTAAAAAGATTGTTTTAATGATAATATGTTTTTACTAAAAGGCAATGCTGTCATTGTGTACTCATGTCATCACACAAGTTTTCAATTTCATTCTTAAATCTTAATTTTTGATATAATGAAATAATCTGAATGTCAAAAAACAACAAAAAGAAAAAAGAGATTTACTAAATATAACAGAACAGAGGAATTTTACACTCATCAGTCGAAAAAAACCAACTGCAAACGCCGTACCTAAGAAAAGAAAAGGGCAAACAGACAAACAGTAGTACATAAAACACAACATAAAAAATAAAGACTGAGCAACACGAAACCTACCAAAAACTAGGGGTGATAGCAGGTGCTCTGGAATGATAAGCAAATTCTGCTCCACAGGTGGCACTCTTGTGTTGCTCATGTTAGTACAAACCCAGTGATAGTTTAAGTCAAACTCGATATGATTCATTCGGGAAAAGGGATGGAATTGAAGTTACGACATTCGGAGGATATCCGCTATAATCTGTGAAATGGATATTAAATTATGGTAAACCTATTTGTGATAGCGTCGGTAATAGTAACGAAGGGATGATATTGACTTCACTTTTCGGAACTCTTGGTGTAATAGCTTGCTGGTTTGCAGTAAACCTCTGTCAAAGAAATTCTAAGTAGATGATAGGAAATAGGAAATGCAAGCCCTTGTATATCGTATCAACTGGGAAATATACCCATGATAACTCCGTATACTGGCGCTGCTGGAATGTTGCTACATAGAAATAGAAAGTTGAAATAATAGCTTTTAATGTAAAGTTTTGTTTTGTTTTCAATTGACCTCATTGTCAATTCCTACATTCAATTTAATATATGTGGCATGTAGTATTTGCAACTGACATTTAATCGAAGCTGTCAATCAATTATAAATGGGCGATTAACTATTACGAAGCTAAAATCAACAGGTCAGGGAAAGGATCTATCGAGTAAGAAATAAAGAAACTTATATAAAGGGGTAAGAGACTTCAAAGGTACATAACACAAATCGTGATTGGAAGGAACAGACAATACAATGGCATACAAAACGTCAAAAGTCGGTGATAAACGAAACCCACAACTTACCAGGTGTGATCACAAGTCATACAGAAGAAGCAAAAACTAATATTGTTCCACGTGCAGTACACGTCGTGTTTTTCGTGGCAAGTCAAAATTCGGCGATAGAACTCGTGTCTCTATGTCATAATCGCGGGGGAAAGAGTATGAATTTTACCAAAATTCCATTTACTGAGCTCGAATATAAAATTGTGGATAAATGTATCAGATCATGTATCAATTATAACAAGTTATCAAATTAACAGCAATAAGTAAAATGGGTGTGAAGAAAACCTGACAAGGTTAACGTTCTTGACTTATAAGACAGACACGTACACATGTTAAATTACTATGTATTGTTTGTTCCTGCATTTATCAAAATTTTAAGACTGGGTTATTATTTAGATATTCTAAAGATAGTTTGACCCAATGGCATATGTATTTGTCGGTCCAAGGCAGGGACTCGTCTAAATATTTTCTCCTGTTGGTTTGCCATTGAGAACTTGGTGTAGATATCAGATATAAGGTATCCTCATTGAAATGAGTTGTCTGTTGCCTTTGATAAACGTAGGATGGGGTCAAGGATTTCGTTGGCCTTTTAGTACAAATATATCCACATAAATTCAGAAAAAAAAAGGACTGGTAAAAACAGATATGTTTTACTGCTACTATAACATTCTTAAATAAATGAATAGAAATTTGTACTTTAATACACAATGATACTTATATAATATCTCTAACCAACTTTGTGTTTTTCTTTTCTTTGAATAATCTGGAAAATCACTGATTTGTCTAAATAAAGCAATCAATTAATTTACGATTCGCAACGTCATTTCAAAATTAGGCTAACTGGTAAACCACAGAAAAGAAAAATTTAAACCATGATAATTGCGTTTTACGTCACTCAATGTTAGAAGTTGCTAATAAAATTCCTATTTTAAACGGCATTTATCTTTCTTTTAAAATCTTAACAAGATTTTAAAAAGGTTAATTTTGCGATAAGGAAACAAAATGAATGATTCCGGTACCACGTGGAAAATTCATTTCAATTAACACAGATTTGAATTGAAAACTCGTGACATGCAATAAATTTTCATAATAGAAAACCCCGGATGTAATTGTGAAAGAACAACATTAAAACGCCCAAATATACTTCGTCATAGTTTCTAAAATTGTTCAATTTGTTCAATTGAAATATAATCCATCTAATTATAACATTTTAAATTTTAATCCTTTAAAACGTTCATATCATTGACATAAATACATGTAGTTCTAAAATATCTAAATTTAATCTAATTAAGAACATCTTGAAAGGTATTCATTTCGTAAATCACTGAGATGATAGGGCTAAAGGATACTAAGGGGGATCAGGTTTGATTTGTGCTCTATTTACACGATGGTATACATCAATATTGAGTTGTTATCTATGAATGAGTTACACGAGGTCAATTGCATTGGCGTTAACGACGTCACCGAACAATAGGTTCTGACTGACACATATTAACAGAAGTTTTGTGACATTATTAATCTACAGGAATGAGCACGAATTATATAGTCGTCTTTACACAGACGTACAGCTAATATAGGTCACTTTTCACATATGAAGTATATCAATAGGGTGCTATTTCATCAAGGTTATATATCAGTCATGGATCGTACATATATGCTAGTATACACTTTCATCTTCTGATAAGATGCCTGTCTATTATAGTCTAGTCTGCTGGGATTTAATTAATAGTTATCCCACACTGACACACCAAGTCCGAATGGGATAACTATTTTACATCCCAGCTGTTTTAGATTAGACGAAAAACCATTTACAATTCATAAAATCTAGTTTAGAACGTCACACAACCGTTATAATATACTTTATACATTA
Organism: Mytilus edulis; assembly: GCF_963676685.1. NCBI lineage: Eukaryota > Metazoa > Mollusca > Bivalvia > Mytilida > Mytilidae > Mytilus > Mytilus edulis. The sequence continues at coordinate 63,446,686 of NC_092348.1, forward strand.
GTATATGATGTATACCCTTCATGGTCCCCGAAAATGATGAGAATCAAACAATGTCGACTTGCCCCACTTGCCAATCGGCCCATACTATATCGCTCCAATCTTGTTTACTGACTCGTCCCACTTTTGAAAAAAATGTAAAATCAAATTGAACAATCAGTCTGACAACTCACTTATTAACGAAAAAGGTTTAAACCCCACTGAATAATGGTCTGCCAACTCGCCCAACTTATAAAAAGATCTTGCTTCCTTTAAGTATGTTAAATTACTGTCGTTTCGTATCCAGTCGTCAAAGTGTAATGGAATGTGTCGTGGCTTGATATGCTAAAGGTCTTGAGTTCGAATCCCAGCATCTACACTGGATTTTTTCTACGTGAGTTTTGATAGAATGTCTTTTCCGTATAATTAATTATAAGTTTTATAGCGGATTTCACATTCCCGCCAAAATGTTACAGAACAAAGGAAAGCATGCATAACAAAGAAACTCAAACTGGGGTGATCTGGTAGGGGTGATCCGGCTCAGATCACCCCTGTTAGATCAAAGGAGCTGGGATGTAATTTATATGGACGACCGCATGAGTTTTATGAAACATTTATCAACACAAACGAAATAATCTGTTGGTTGTCACCGACTGTACATATAAAACGATTGAAAACAATATATATAAAGTTTTGCATTGAGATATATTTGTTTCGAAATTTTAAGTTCATGAAATATATTAAATGAATGCCAATATGATAAATTTCACTATTCTACAGTAGTTAATATACGCATGTGCAAACAAATTGTATTGGATTTAGAGCGTGGGTTTATTCATAAAGCGACATAAGCACGTCATGTGTAATCCATGAATAAATCCGAGCAATAAAAAGATTATATCTTTACACCGAGTCTAACATAACATGTCTTCTCTTGGGTCATTTTAATTTCAATATTTGAAATGTAAGGTTTGCTGTAAAGATATTAAGATAAACACGATTTATAGGATGATAGGAAATATCACAACGCGTGAGGTACGTCGACGGTGGTATTTTTTAACCTGATGGATTTGAGACGATGACATTAGACAGTAGACATTAGACATCATTTCAATATACCAATCATTGGCCCTTGTTAGGCAAGACACAAAAACCTCATGATACAATGATTGTTATGAAATATTAGTGAAATATACATTACATAATACACAAAGTAATAAAGTGATAATATGAGCAATGTAGAGTATAATTATGGTAAGAGGCATCAAGTGTAATGAGGCTAATTTAATATTAGAAGAATATGATATAAAGTTATTAATGAGAAAAAAAAGTAAAAATAGAACCAGAAATATAGTAGACAAGCCCTATCTTTCTTTTCGTTAATCAACAAACAGATTACATTAACTATTTGGGACGTCTTCAGGGATGGTCACTTTTTTCGAGACGCTACAATTATAGCGAAATTGGAGGACATTTAAACCAAACATTTTGATGTCCTAATTAATTTTGATTTTTTGGGGAATTGAGTTTTCCCGAGATTAATTACTAAACAAATCATTCAAGTTAAAGGAAAGTATGAATTAAAAAGGAATTATACAAATATAGATTCTACCTAACCGGTAATCAAACGACATTTCTCCTATCAAGACATTAATTTGTATCAGTGTAAACTGTAACTGTCGATAGAGGAGAACTATCTTGCCAGAGTTATACGATGGTGTAATCTGTCCGTTACTGAAAACAGTATGTAGCTCTCTCGATATCTTTTGGGTATACAGTGAAACCTGTTTAAACCGAACCTCTTCGGGACTTAAGATTTTGTTCGATTTTGGCCGAATTTCAGTATCATCAGGTTCACAACGCATACAATTAGATATGATGGTGCTTAAAAACATGTTTGGTTTATACAGGTTTTCGGTTTATTCAGGATTCGTTTTAGCCTGGTTTTACTGTATTTGTCGTTTGGTTGGTGTCATATCGACGTAATATACCTAGCATCTCTATTTGTGTACTTCTTTTTATAATGTTGTGACCATTGTTATATAATAATTTGTTTGTGTGTGTGTTGCATTCTGGTGTTGTGTCGAGGTGTTGACATGAATATCAATTATATGGTCATTTTTATAAATTTTCTGTTTACAAAACCTTGAATTTTTCGAAAAACTGAGGATTTTCTTACCCCAGGAGTAGATTACCTTAGCCGTATTTGGCATAACTTTTGGGAATTTTGGATCCTCAATGCTCTTCAACTTTGTATTGATTTGGCTTTTTAACTATTTTGATCTGAGCGTCACGGATGAGTCTTATGTAGACGAAACGCGCGTCTGGCGTATAAAATTATAATCCTGGTACTTTTGATAACTATATATTCTCTTCTAATATTTGATGTGTTGCCCTCAGTTTTAGTTTAGTAACCCGAATTTGTTTTTTTCTCAATCGATTTATGAATTTCAAACAGCGGTTTTCTACTGTTTCCTTTATTTTTTGTAGAGTTCTTAAGCGTTGATCGTGTGCACATATTTAATAAAAAGCGCAGAAACTAAATCTGTTACGGTTCAAGCTAATTCACCCCTGGCAAATAAAAGTATACTGGTACTTCATTATTATAATATCATAAAATGTTTAATTTGTATGAAATAAAAAAAAAATAAGCTTAAGTTGCCTGCAAGTTTGTTTGTTTAGCTATAATCACCGCATTTTATAATTGTTCTAGACACAATTTATTGAACAAGTAGTTGGCAGTGAAATGATGGTCACGTAAAATGTTGAGATTATTTGTAGATCTTGACATGATTGTTGTTATTTACTCTAAAACTGTATGTAGCAATTTTTTTTGTATTGGTGATTTGGTGTCTCATTGATATTGATACAAAAATTTCTAATACTTTTAACAGTTCATGTGACGGTATCTTTTTTTTAATCAAGACTATCCTGAAGAGTTATTGTATAATTATGATATTTAAAGAATAATGTGTTTTGTATAATTCATAATAGTAGTAAAAAGTAAAAACACAAAAATACTGAACTCCGAGGAAATAGACAATTTGTTCTCCTCACTATTTGAATAATGGGAACCTCAATATAATATTTGTAAATAACTATAAGCGTTTGTCTCTCTGTGATGATATATCTAAATAAGCCAATTGCCATTAATATTTATTCTAGCTCAACATTCACTCTAGATAGATTGTTTAATTAAGGGAAGTGCTCACGCTTGTAGTCTTTGGATTAATCAAAGGAAAAAAAGAATAATTTCTCAATCATGAAAATCCTGCTTCACTTAACAATAATACAATAACGTAATATCCTATTACATGATAAAAAAAATGCACGAGGTCATGTTTTTCTCTGGCTGTTTATGACGTCTTTACACTAAATCCATTGGATGTTGGATGTGTACGGATTGATAGTTTAGTCTTAGATGCATGATTTTTTTATTAGTTGTTAGTGGCTTTGAACTAGCTGTCAGATAACTGCGAGTACTATCAGATCTGTTCATTGTGTCTTTTTGTGTCGGGATGTATAAGTACCGGGCCACGTCCACTTGTATTTTTGTCCATCTGATGAGTTAAGCCTTTTTCAACTGATTTTTATAGTTCGTTCTTATGTTGTACTGTTATACCACTGTCCCAGGTTAGGGGGAGGGTTGGGATCTCGCTAACATGTTTAACCCCGCCACATTATTTATGTATGTGCCTATCCCAAATCAGGAGCCTGTAATTCAGTGGTTGTCGTTTGTTTATGTGTTACATATTTGTTTTTCGTTCATTTGTTTACATTAATAAGGCCGTTAGTTAGTTTTCTCGTTTGAATTGTTTTACATTGTCTTATCGGGGCCTTTTATAGCTGACTATGCGGTATGGGCTTTGCTCATTGTTAAAGGCCGTACAGTGACCTATAGTTGTTAATGCCTGTGTCATTTTGGTCTTTTGTGGATAGTTGTCTCATTGGCAATCATACCACATCTTCTTTTTTATATTTCCAACTATTCGCGATGTTCATTATTGTTATTTTTTTCAATATAAAAAAAAAATCTGTCAAAAATAGTTTTCTGCTTTTGATTGTAGTTAGCAAAAGACAATAACAATCAAAACCAAGGAGTAAACAAAGACTAAAAAAAACCAAAGGACATTAACATCAGCAGATATAAATAATAAATAAGAAACAACACGAACTCCACTAACAACCGGGAGTGAAATCAGGTGATCCGGAAGGGTAAGCATTTTCTGTACCGTATACGGCACCCGTCGTATTTTTCTTCGTTCAGTTCGGTAATGATGGAAGGTTATTATGACTGAGGAAGAATATCAGGTATGATTTCTGACACACTTTTGTCAAAATGGTCAATCAGCTCATGATGGCGACCGTAAAATTGCTTGAGTGATGAACTTAATTTGATTGATTCATAGCCACTTTTGAGAAAGCAGTATTCCTCTTTCAACAAAATCAACGTACTTTGAGCTAGCTCTAGAGTAACGTATTTATCGAGACACATACACTCCATATGCTGGTGCCGCTGGTATGTTGCTACACAGAAATGGAAAGTTAACTATAAGAAAATTAAAATCCTCGCGTTTGTCATAAATTTTGGTATTCAACCTACCATCAATAGTCATTTCGAGAAAAAGTTCTAAATACGAAGCAGATTTATCTGTGTCGGTATTATCTTTAATTTCAAGTTCACTTGAAATTCTTTACCCCCTTTTTTCAACTCAAAATCACCAATTGGCACAGTTCAACCTTTTGGGACAGGACACCATTGAGGCAATAATAAACTATTAGACGAAGCAGATTCTGCAACACTATGGACAAAGCGAAGAGAGAGGTGAACGATACAAAATGAATAATCAACCTTATAAGTTGTAAATAAACTAACAATGTCAAAAAAGAGAAAATAACCAGAAAACAAGCAAATTGTACAAAAAATACAACTTAGAACACTAAATTTAGCTACAAGAACCCCACTTAAACTGAAAGTGTTCCGAAAGGAATGACAAACACGAATAATAGTAATAATCGTGAAAAATTTAATGGTTCATTCTATTTGCAGTTTAACATTTAATTTACTCAAAATAAAGAATGAACATGGGGAATGTGTCAAAGAGACAACAGCCGAAGTCGACCATTTGGTCTTCAAAACGAGAAAATCCCACAGACAGAGACGATCCTCAGCTGTTCCCTAAACAAAAATGTATCTAAATTAATTTTTATGTAAAGTTACTCACCACCGCCATTTTTCTGAGTAAGGTAGGGAAAACGCCATACATTTCCTAGGCCAACAGCATATCCAATTAAAGAAAGCAAAAATTCTGCCCGGTTTCCCCATGTCTCTCTTTCTTCTCCAGTATGACGATTTATTTTCTTTTCTAAATCTATCTTTAATAAGTTTGCAGTAGAAGCCTCTGGTCCGACACTTAGTGTACTGCCATACGAAGTTCCCGGGCTAGGAAGATGGAGAGAAGTTTTAGGATCATTAATAGGCGACGAATCATCAGGTGACACTAACAGACTATTCATTTCAATTTTATCTTTGACTGGTTCCGCCATTTTCCTCTATTTTATAAAACAACTTTTGCAAAACTTATTTTCAATTATAAGTAAATGAAAATTCAATCCATTTCTTTGACTAAAATCACAACTATATATGTAAATCAATAGAAATCCTAACTAAATTAGACGAATCGATGCCATCAAGGCTTACCACGTGTTGCTGACGAGCAGGTATCGAGCGATGCTATTCTCAGGATAAAATACAAAAGGAATTTATTGTAATGACGTTAACATTGGAAGAATAATTACTAAGACTATAGAAACAACAAAAATCAATCATCATAACTGACTTGTCTGGAAAAAATATAATGATTTGACTTTATTTTTTTAGCAGGACAGAAGATTAAGACTGTCAGTCGACATTGTTGATAATTGCTCTGTACTAAGTATAAGTCTTCTTAACTTTTTAAGTACTAGCTAGGTGAAATTGACCGAATGTGCCCTGAACAAGGACGCATGTACCAAAACTGACTTTATTCTTGCACAACTGAAAACAGCATTAACTTTTCAGAATAAATAATTAATAATCTTATATCAATAATTAAATCTATAGAAAACCAAAAAAACAAGTGTATCATTTATCAAAACACAGACACGTGTAGTAGTTTAAGTCAAAGAGACGATATTGCATTCCCTATTGTCAATTTTCCTTTTTGGAGAATGATTCTTGGCATTCTAACTGTGCGAACATTTCCCAGCTCGTTCTCTATGCTAGTAGTGAAGTGAGGTTTTATATTTCAATGAACGACTCTTTTTATAAATAAATTATCAAATCAGATATTTCGTTAATCCAAATTACTTTTAAATTTCCTTTTAATATTTTATAGACACACACATGGTGTTTTTAGTTCGTCTGTGACTATAAAAGGTTATACCAAAAACCTTTTCCGAAATTACAAAACAAATTACTTGGGGGAATAAAGACATTAAATTTAATAACAAAAATTTGATAAAAGGTAATTTGATTTATAAATGATATTTTAAATGAAAATGAGGAAATTTCACAAGATATAATTTTGCAAAACATTGAAAATGAATTCAACTGGATAGCTGAGTTGACATCCCTAAAAACCGCAGTTCCAAAAGATTGGTTACAATGTATTAGATTGGAGAAATCAACGAGAAGTATCGTTAATGTAAAAAGACATTATTTGTCAATAAGTGGTAATTTATTGACATTTCTTTTTTGTCAAATAAGTTATTATATAACAGATTAGTAAAGAAAAAAGTTGTGAAACCTATTGGTATAAATGTATGGTTAAATGTATTACCATTACAGACAGAATTTCATTTGAAGCCATTGTACAACTTTATTTTTTACTATTTAGATGACAATAAATTGAAGATGTATCGATGGAAACTTTTACAAAGCATTTTACCTACTAAAAAGTTATTATTTAGATGGAAGGTAACAGACAATGATTTATGTAACAAATGCTTTACTGAAGAAGATTACCAACATTTTTTAATCCATGTTCTTTTTACACGATTTTTTTGAGAAAAATTCATAATTTATTGCAAAAAGTAAAATATAGAAAAAGATTTCACATTGAAAGATATTGTTTTTTTGGCTATAAAATATCTGATAAAGATTAATTTGACTTTAACTATTTTATTACTATTATTGGCTTTTCAATTTACAAATCCAAATATCATGTATCTGATCAGAGAATGAAAAGACATGATGTGAATTTACAAAACGAATGAATTATTCAAAGAAGTTAAAAGAAGATAAATCTTTAGTTAATGTTAAGAAACATTTATTAGATTGATGTTTTATTTATAGATTATTACATGGCATTTTTCATATTGCCCTGGTATCAGCCCTAGACTCCCATATCAAGGCAGAGGGCTTTAGCCCGAGGGCTTGATATGGGTCGTGGGCTGATACCAGGGACCATATGAAAAATGACATGTAATAATCTATTTATCACATATTTTTAAGCAAGAGAAAACAAATAGCTTACACCAAATTATGTTTGATATTTCATCAAAAATCAAAAAGATATTTAACGAAAATAAAATAAAAAATGTATCACTGTGAGTTTAAAAAAGTTCGTATCACAGTAGGTAAACAACGTTTTGTGAAAAGTTTCAGAAATGATTAACAATAAATATATTAATTCTAAGAATTGCAAATATTAAACGACTTTAAAATGTTACATTACAAATGTTAAAAATGCTTAAGAAGAATCCTATATCGCTACTCATTCCAGTGTGGCGTCATATATTTTATAAATTCTTTATGACGTCAAAATTTTACGGGAACTTTTGTGATTTTCACTGTTGATTTCTACTTTTTTCTTCTACACTTTCTAAATTTCTTTTCATTGTGTTCAACTTGTTTACAAATAGTCTTTGATTGACAGTTTACCGGAAGTTAAACTCGGGGGCTTGATATGGATTTCGAGGGCTGATATCGATATCGGCCCCGAGGGCTGATAACCAACCTTGACTTCCGGCTATTATTGGCCATGCAAAAACGTACATATCAGTACAAAATATGTGATAATTATATATATACAAGTGTGGACACAGATGAGTGTGGATAGTATGTTTGGATGTTTGACAGTGTCTTATGACAAAAAGGAGTTCTATGTTTTTCCTTTATGGTGTTATTTTTTTGTCTATCTGATGAGTTAAGCCTTTTTTAACTGATTTTTATAGTTTGTTCTTATGTTGTACTGTTATACCACTGCCCCAGGTTAGGGGGAGGATTCGGATCCCACTAACATGTTTAACCCCGCCACATTATTTTGGTATGTGCCTGTCCCAAGTCAGGAGCCTGTAATTCAGTAGTTGTCGTTTGTTTATGTGTTACATATTTGTTTTTCGTTTATTTTTTTACATAAATGAGGCCATTAGTTTTCTCGCTTGAATTATTTTACATTGTCTTATCGGGGCCTTTTATAGTTGACTATATATGCGGTATGGGCTTTGCTCATTGTTGAAGGCCGTACGGTGACCTATAATTGTTAATGTTTGTGTCATTTTGGTCTTTTGTGGATAGTTGTCTCATTGGCAATCATACCACATCTTCTTTTTTATATTATTAACTGTGTTGCACGGTGACAACCAAGTTGAACCTGAGCATTAGAACTGTTATTTATTTAATATTTTTTTTTATGTTCAAGACAGGCATAGAGGAGACAGTAATAACACTAGTTACCGAATGATTATGATAGAATATGTTCTACATCTTTGATTTTGGATCCATTTTGTATCTAGGAGAGCAACACATAATAGATTAATTTTTTCACATGTTTTTTTTTCTATATGGGAGATGATATCTAGATTTGAGAACATGATATAAGGAGCCTGTAACTCAGTGATTGTCGTTTATTTATGTGTTACATATAAGTTTTTTGTTTATTTTTTTTTAACATAAATAAGGCCATTAGTTTTCTCGTTTGAATTGTTTTATATTGTCATTTCGGTGCCTTTTATAGCTGATTATGCGGTATTGGCTTTGCTAATTGTTTATGTCCTATACTTGTTAACTTCTGTGTCATTTGGTCTCTTGTGGAGAACGGTCTCATTAGAAAGCATACCACATCTTTTTCATATGTATTTGCTTACTATTGGTATGGTTCACTAGATTTAGTTAAAACAAACTTAAGTTAAGACTAAATAGTTCTTCAATGTTTCCATTTGTAAAAGGGCATAACCCTAGAATGATAATTAAAGTGCTTGTAATCACTGAATGGTTATTAAAGACTGCTTTAATTTATCAGTTGGTAGTAAAGTGAATTTTGCATTGTATCTATACTATTAAACGAGAAGACCTCATTTTTGGTGTCGCTTCTCTTCTTTCCGCAATAAATTAATCAACACGCCTCTGTGTCCTATAGGTACAGTGCATAGTCGCATTTGTCATCCATTCATATGATAATTCAGATTGAGTTATTTTAGGAGAATAACGAGTAAAAAGGCATCCGGATATTGTCCCGTCATTGTACGAAATTTTAAGTCAGATTAGACTTCCGGTTTGCTTTTTTCTGTATATTTTGAACATACGTGTATATACTACGAATAAAGTGTATTTTCAGAATTTTATCTGCTATCATTTTCAAGTTTACTATCCACGGCAGTCACAGAGTTTATTAAATAGAGAGGGTCTGTATACTATATCAATGATCACCATGGATCGATTAGTAAACTTAGAATTGAAAGTAATACGCTTTATTTATATAGTAATGAATGTTCATAATATACAGATAAGCGCTAAAATTATTCATGTGAACTTTTGATACTTTTTCTGAAATTCTCCAGTCATTAAATCTTTTACAAAATTCATAGATTACAAAAAAAAAAGAAGATGTGGTATGATTGCCATGTTGAGACAACTCTCCACAAGAGACCAAAATGACACAGAAATTAACAATTATAGGTTACCGTACGGCCTTCAACAAAGACCAAAGAAGACCTCATTTTTGGTGTCGCTTCTCTTCTTTCCGCAATAAATTAATCAACACGCCTCTGTGTCCTATAGGTACAGTGCATAGTCGCATTTGTCAACCATTCATATATTATTCAGATTGAGTTATTTTAGGAGAAAAACGAGAAAAAAGGCATCCGGGTATTGTCCCGTCATTGTACGAAATTTTATGTCAGATTAGACTTCCGGTTTGCGTTTTTCTGTATACTTTGAACATACATATACTACGAATAAAGTGTATTTTTAGAATTTTATCTGCTATCATTTTCAACTTTACTATCCACGGCAGTCACAGAGTTTATTAAATAGAGAGGGTCTGTATACTATATCAATGATCACCATGGATCGATTAGTAAACTTGGAATTGAAAGTAAATACGCTTTATTTATATAGTAATGAATGTTCATAATATACAGATAAGCGCTAAAATTATTCATGTGAACTTTTGATACTTTTTCTGAAATTCTCCAGTCATTAAATCTTTTACAAAATTCATTGATTACAAAAAAAAAGAAGATGTGGTATGATTGCCATGTTGAGACAACTCTCCACAAGAGACCAAAATGACACAGAAATTAACAATTATAGGTTACCGTACGGCCTTCAACAAAGAGCAAAGCCCATACCGCATACTCACCTTCAAAAGGCCCCGAAATGACAATGTAAAACAATGCAAACGAGAAAACTAGCGGCCTTATTTATGTACAAAAACTGAACGAAAACAAATATGTAACACATAAACAAACGACAACCACTGAATTACAGGCTCCTTACTTAAATAAATGTTCATAACATACTTTAAATGTATGTTTATATTGAAATTGATAGAAAACCAAAAATTCGGAACTTTGGAAATAAAAGTGGAGGGTAAAAAAAAAACATTTTCCTGTCCCCAATAACCTATGACTTATGATACTTTTGCTGAAATTCTCCAATCATTCTGTATTTAACAAAATTCTTCCAACAACACTTTACATACTGATACTTTAAACTACGCTCTGAATGCCCGCGATTTCGCGGGTGTGTTCTAGTATTGTATAAAGCATTAATTTAAGTTGATTAAACTACTATTCTGGACAGAGAAAGACAACTCTAATTTTCAAAGAAGATTTCATAAAGCATTGGTTTTAGGTAATTCAACAACCATTCTGGACAATTTGTGGTCTCGACTCTACAAACATGCTTGTTTTTGGCCCTCAATTCCTCGACTGTTTGCCCCAATAACCCTTAAAATATACCCCAACCTTCTACTTATGGTATTAAACATTATGGTACAATTTCAGAGCAATTGAAATACTTGTACACAACTTTTTGTACTGACACTAAATTAATGCTTGTTTTGGGCACCTTTGGAACCTAAACCTTATGGACTATAACCCCCAAAATCAATCCCAAGCTTTCTTTTGTGGTTATAAACATTGTGTTATAATTTTATTTATTTCTTTTTGCTTATAGTTAAGTTATTATATGGAAACCATCTGTCTTCGGACGACGACGACAGGATACCTATTTAGGACCGCAAAAATTTCTGTGGTTGTATAAAAATTTCAAGCATGAACAATGAAATATAGTTTAAGAAATCGATAAGCCTAGATAGAGCTTATCATTTTTTTAACATAATTGAACAAACATAATATGTTTGGTTCAAATTAAAATAGAATGCTTTTATCTCCCTAATACTTACATTGTACATAAGAGGTGATACTACTTTGACAAATCCTTGTACATGAGAGTTGTCTGTCAAATCTTTATTTTACAAAGAAAGAATTGCATAACAATGAACTGAGCTCAAAGCAAAGTAATTTAATAATACACTTAGACAAAGAGCTAAATCCAGTGATATACTTTGTACTACAGGTCCTTCGTGAACATCCATCGACCAAAACCATATCTCAAGAACATTCCATACTACATGGTTGGATTCAGAAGTCCTGAAAAAGACATGATTTTTTATCGTATTTTAAGTATATATATGCACAGGTTAAAACTTTCTTGTGGTATAATCATTCAGTATCTAGCAACTATCAATTTGCTTCATGCACATATTGATATAGTATTAGTGTCCTTCTGTTGGAAATAAGAACACACACACCTCCATCTAGTTTTAGTCAACTGACAAAATATTCATACATGTAACTATAAAATGTTATCTACTGTAAGACCATAGGTGGATCCAGGCCCCCCCCCCCCTTTTTATGGGAAAAATTTGGTTGATTATATAGGGAATCACTCACTGAAGCATGACTGCCCCCCCCCCCCCCCCCTGAAAAGTTCTGGATCCACCATTGAAGACTTGTCAGTGTCTATTTATCATTGCCACTATATCAGTGATATATGTACACATACAAATATGTAATTATATACATGTAAGACTAAAGTACATACATAAGACTAAAACTGGCATTCAGCCTTTACTACATCTTCATTCCCAAATATAAAAAAAAAGAAGATGTGGTATGATTGCCAATGAGACAACTATCCACAAAAGACCAAAATGACACAAACATTAACAATTATAGGTCACCCTACGGCCTTCAACAATGAGCAAAACCCATACCACATATATAGTCAGCTATAAAAGGCCCCGATAAGACAATGTAAAACAATTCAAGCTAGAAAACTAACGGCCTTATATATGTAAAAAAAAATATGTAACACATAAACAAACGACAACCACTGAATTACAGGCTTCTGACTTGGGACAGGCACATACATAAATAATGTGGCGGGGTTAAACATGTTAGCGGTATCCCAACCGTCCCCCAAAGTCATTTTCAAATTGGACTTCATGATAAAATAAGATTCTATATCTACTTCCAATGAAAATGAAATATCCCTCTAATAGACTAGCATTTAAATCAATGTTTTCTAAACTGGTAGCTAGGTCACCATGGATCTTAAATATTTCAAATGCATGTACATTTAATAATATAAATTCTCCAAAATTCACTATATTTTCCCTTTTTTGTCTTCTGTTTGATATACCATTTTTTGAGTCTATATATTGTCTATATATATATTGTCCTTTATATTGAGGTCATTTTTCGCAAAATGAACCCACTTAATCTGAACTTTAAATGCAAAAGACCCCTAAATGGCTAACAGATATTGCTATAAAGAATTATAGTCCATGATTTATATACATGTGATTTAAGAATTCATGAAATCTACACTGATGCACAATACTTTTTTATGAGGCCTGTTTTAACTTAAGGACGACACCAAAAGTTCAATGAAGGATAAAAAACTTAATTCACATAGTTTTTTCACTGACCCCCCCTACCCCCTTCTTAACTTAATTTGGGAAAAACTGATTGACCCATATGGATATATAAAAAAATCAATGTCAGATAACCAAATTTTGCAGCAGTTCAACCCCCAAACTATTTGAATTAAGTTTTTTTTATCTTACATTGATCTTTTGATGTCGTCCCTTACCGTAAAAACTTTAAACTTCAATTTTAATTTCGAAAAAGTGGATCATACTATATTAAGGAGCCTTGAGGGTACAAAATTTTCAGAAAAAAAATAAACATTTGTTTTTCATTACAAATTTTATTTGTTACCTTTTGTAGTTGTTACTTTATCATATGGTACAAAAATCATTCAAAACAATAAACTTGTGTTGGCCCCAGATGACTTTTAGGCCAAAAAAAATATATGTCTGTTTCCTGCTTCCAAGGCTCGGTAGGTCGGGATTTTTTTATTTTTTTTTACACTTCCTGTCAGATTTGTCGGTTATATGTCATGTTTGGTTATCATTTCCATATGTAAGCTGTACTTAAACTAAATTATTGTAAAAATTTGAGCGATTTCTGTAATAAATTTCTTTTTTTATTTCATTGTATTTCGATATTAACTTTTAATAAATTATTTCTCCTATTACTTCAACAGAAAAAAATCACTTTTACATAAATGTATGCTTCTTTGGAAGACTGATTATGAGCGCAAATGAAGGGTGACCCCACTTTTTTTATTTTATTTTTCTATTAACTATAATATAAAGTTCATTTATAGAAAAATATAGAGAAATCCTATATAAATGATTTAGACCCGCCACCCCCTTAAAGTTTCTTGATGATCGCTTTCTTAAGTTTTTACTCCCTCAGCTCTCTACTAAAAAACCTCTATTTTTAGCCACATGACCCGAACAGGGAGTTGTACATTTGACTGTCTTTCACAGATTGGATTAAATAGCGATAAGGTGTATTTTTCGTATTTTCCGGGATTGTTGAAAACTTGCATATTCATCACTATCTGATTTTGTGGTTTTAACAATCCAGACAGACAAATGGTTCGAGACCACAATTGTCGTCCCTTGATTTTCGTTGTTCACGAATAAAGTCCCTAGTGTTAATAGTGGGTTACTTGCCATTAATTTTAATACCCCTTCCAAATTAATTTATCCATGTTTAATGCCTCAAATTGTAAGTAGGGGGGTGAAATTACACTGTAAAGAAATTTGGGTCCCGAATTTAAAAGGAAAGTAGTGATTTAGTTCAGGTGAAAAAGGTTGAAATATAGGACTTCGGAAGCTGTCAAAAGATTTCAAGACGCCCTAAAGATAAAATTGTTCATATTTTGAGTTAGAGACGATGAAGTTTTCTTTAATTTTGATATAATTTGTCCCAAAAGTAGTACAACACACTGTAAAAGTTTCATTGAGAAAGCGTGGGTGGGATTTTTTTAATTTTCATATATGTTCTAAAAGAAATGCACTACAAATTAATTGTGTTCTCAAACCAAATAGCAATAAGGTGTTTAGGAAAACATGACCTAAAAAGTTAACATCCTTCATATAAGACAAAAAACGTGGGAACTCATACTGAATGGTCAAATGTGTTCAATATGAAAATTGCAGTTAAGATGGTAAAATCACAAATAGGCCATTAATGTAAATGGACTAAAAGTATGACTTTTGCGCCAATTTAAAGGGAAATGACGGGGAAGGGGCAAATTAGTGTTCAAGGGGAGCAAATGCTGTTTAAATTAGTATGCGGTTTTAAATATAGAGGGAAAGTGGAGTTATCTTTTTAGACTTAAGTTAAATATAACTTATGTAGACTTACCTTCTAATTCTATGAAAAAAAAACCACAACTCAGAACTATTACTAATTCACTTGGACTATACTGATATGCAGACCTAAAAACAAAAAGAAATATATCATAAAATAGTGATTGAAAGATTCATAACACTTTGAAAGGATAATTCAGACACGTGTTACACGGGGAGCATGTTTGTTTACAAATAATAATGTCACGTGATCGCGCACTGACCTCGCATGTTGCATCGCCCTTACAATTCACCAATACATAACCATTTTCATGCAAACATGCAACGTGAATGTGATTGGTTATCAAATAATACAAAAATAATGCATGAACCGTTGAAGAAGAAATTATTTCATCAAATAGATGCGATTTTCACTTTCGACACGAATAGGTCGAGTTGACATTTCTGTCATCGGAGATAGTATTGAGATAAATGGGATAAAACGGAACGTCAAAAAGGTCTAGAGAAGCACATCAGTAGAACCTTAACATGAATAAGTAATACTTACCAAAAATTCTTTGATTGATAAACTATATGACTAAAATTTCACGAAAATAACAATAAATAATTTTGTTGATGGTGATGAAGAGCTCTGCTTAAATTGGCGCGAAAAAATATTCTTACTCCTATCGCTTCACGTAAAATAAAATGTACAGAATTGAATTCGACTACAGTTCAGCATCAAAAAACGTGAATATGCAAAAGTCTGGTAATATGTTAATGAAAAAGTGTGTATAAATTTTCGTAAACGAAGTTACCTGTATACTTCACCAAGAATTACATTTGAGCGCAAAGATCTGTATGTGTGATTTGGCTTATGTAACATCGTCAATCGGAACTACTCGGCTATTCACTTCGTGCAACCAGAAAGGCCGAGTAGTTCCGACTGGTAACAACGTACAACATGATTAATGGATTTTTTTGCGTTGCTATTAAATCATTGAGGCCACGTGATTGAGGCCATCTATTTTTATTGCGGGTTCCACATATTTAAATCGGAATTATAGAAAAAATGGAATGTTGTGAGCAGAATCAAAACAGAAATGATGAACACTGCAACATTTCCAGCAAAATATAAATAGGATGGAGGATCTGTGTATTCACATTATTTGTAAAACTCTCCTTATTCCTGTGAAGCGTGTGCTTTACATCGAGGCTTATTATGCTAAGCATCGACGCCACAGTACTTCAACCAATCAGACAATGTTTATTTGGGGAATTCGATCTATTTTTACTCAGATTTTGTAATATTTTAATCGAAATTATAGAAAAATTGAATATTGTTAGTACATATAAAATAGAAAAAGATAAATACTTTTGTCTAGAGATAATTTGGATGGGGGTTCTGTGTATTCACATTATTTGCACAACTCTCCTTACTGATGCCGTATTTTGGAATTTCCGTGACCTAAATGGTTCGCGAAAATTAATATTTTTATATATAGTATAGTAAATAGAATTGAAATTTATATGTATTCTTCACAAGGAGCTTGGACTTGTTGAAGACAATGTAACAAGCAACTGATGGAAATAAAGGAATTTAAAAAAAAAAAAAGAGAGACTATAAAAGGTTATTCAAAACGAAATTCAAATCCTAATATTTGTACGATACTGTAAGTTATAAAGTCGGTAATTAAGATACGATCCATTCATCCATAATTTTTGGTATAAAATTAAGAAATAATTCAGGGAAGCCATAGATTTTTGGGACATTTAGACATGGCCTAGAACGTGAAATCAGAATAAGACCCGGACGTTAGCGTAAGCAAGAGGGATATAAAACAATAGAATGTCCTTCCCTAGAAAATATGTAGTTGTCCTTGGTGACAACGGCCAAAACATAATCATACTTTTCATATAAACTGTTAAATAAAGAATGTATGTATTCATATGCAATATGTCTTGACATGTCGTTGAAAACAACGTTCCTATGCACATAAGGGGACAACTACTTAGCTTAGAGTTGTTTCCGTCAGTGTTATGAATGATACCGTATCTATTTATCAAACGGTTACTGCTGTTGGTCGGATTGTTGTCTCTTTGACATATTCTCCATTTCCATTCTCAAGTTTACATTTCGGGATTTTTTTATATGAGAGTATGTCATGGTAATTCCTTAATTTGCGATTCACTTTCAAACTTAAAATACCTCGATGCTTAAACATTTGAGAACTGGACATACATGTATACTTTTTCAAATTTACTTAAAAATTTCAATCATTGATGATAAGTTGAAAGTTCAATCTTCTATATATATAATGTCCTTACGCATTATTGTAATTATAATGTAATTTGATGCGACTGTCATACAAGTGTGAGGTTTAGCGCTATAAAACCAAAGTCCACCATTTTCTTTTTTGAAAATGCCTGTACCATATTAATGACCGTTGTTGTCCATTCGTTTTTTATGTGTTTTGTCATTTAATTTGGTCATTTGATCAAGGACTTTACGTTTTGAATTTTCCTCCGAGTTCAGTATTTTTGTGATTTTATTTTTTACATAAACGGCGATTTAAATGTTTTTCAAATGCTGTACAAAACACCTGTCCAATCTTCTCTAATTAGTACTTAAGTTTATCAAAATTCTAGAAGTTGTCGTGACACTAACCTGCTTACTTCTTGTTGCCTCCCATAAATCATATCTCTAAAATAAAACTTTACTGTCAAGTAAATATGTGATACTCGTATTAACGACAGCAAAATCCATTGGTGACCTTCTGCTGTTGTCTGTTCTGTGGTTGGGTTGTTGTCTCTTTGACACATTCCACATTTCCATTCTCAATATTACTATTTTTATTTACGAAATAAAATAAGTCCAATATCATAACATACAGTGCTCTAATTTTAAACACCTCTTCGGTCAGTTCAGAAAATTCACGTACATGTTTTTATATATTAAGGTCCAAAGAAGCAACCTTCTGATATGTGGTATTTTTTATTTTTTTTTTTTTTTTTTTTTTGTGTTAATTGAGTTGATATTTTGATTTATTAGGATTGGTGATAGATATGAGCATAAACAAAACAAACACACTAAAATAAAACGTTAACAAACATATATAGAAGTATTTAATTCATTAATAAAACCTAGTGTTGTCAGTTTCGACTTTTTGACTTTCGACTATGTTATTACCTTGATATCTGTAGACTCTTTGAAATAAGTATATTGATTATAACTAAAAGATAAGTTAAAACATTTTTAATTCAATTTATTTATATAATCATACTAAAATTAATAGGAAAAAGCAATTACACTAATTGTATAGCCAATAGGGTCAGGATACCGAATGCTATTCAATTCTAATGATTTTTCCCAGTTACAAGATCAAATGATTATAACAAAGTAAATAAAAAACACGATAAAATGTAAACTTTTATGATTTATGTTAATTTTTGATTGACACTTATTGCCCTCAATCTAATATCCTTTGCTTGTTTATTTAACCTTGTATCTGAAATTGAGAATAGAAATGGGAAATGTGTCAAAGAGGCAACATCCCGACCAAAGAGCTAAAACAGCACAAGGCTACCGTTTGGGGCTTCACAGAAATAAAATCCCGAACCCGGATATATAAACTACAAAACTCAACCGATATGTCATAGTTATAAACCTACTCAGGCATATATCTTTTAGATTACATCAAACTTGACATCCAGATTGTACCAAGTATCAAATTGAATGTTGAAATATGTAAGTTTATATATTCTGTGCCATTTGTACCCCTCTAGAGTGTGGTCTCATGAGCAATTACATGAATTATACTGCATCATCTTATTTCTACATATACATAAACCCAGGGTTAGTTAAAAGCGTACTAAATTTTTCTGAATAAACATAAAAAAGAGATATAATATAGGCATCATTAGTTTAACTATGTTGAAATATCGTGAATTTTTACAAATATAAACAAGTTAAGGAATTGCATAAATTCCAAACGAACCATGATCAGGTGCATTGGCATGGTACGCATTCATATGAGTGGCCGTTAAACAGGTCGAGAACTCTAGATTTTCTGACGTCAGAATATATTTGCATAGTAATTTCCAAAACACAAGGCCTTGAAAAACTGACCAATCGACTCAATGAAATACAATGCATTGTGGACTACTACAAGTAAACTACTACTTAAAACACGTGGAATTAGTGGGAAAACAGTCAACTAATATAGTTGTCTGGGACTCTCATTACCAATGTTTTTATTCTGCAAATATATTTAATATAAAATATATAACGTAATCCTCAATTTGCATGCTCAGATTAATGCCCGTGTCACACTGTCCCGATTTTTACGCCGATGGCAACACGATAATGGAAATTTTCAAAATCGGGGCTGATCGTATCCAGATCGGGCTATTCGTAGTGCCATCTTTAACCATCTTTAACCATCGGCCACTTTTTCTAGCCTTCGGGGACAACTTCGGGAAGGGTTCTAAATTTTTTAACATGTTAAAAAATCCCCGAAGGTGCGCCCGATGTTGAGGGTTCGTATTGAGTTCGTATCACCATCCTCAATATCGTAATGTCACCGGGAATGCATCTTTGCACATCGTATTGCATTCGTGTTTCAATCGTTTCCATCGGGCAGTTTTGACATTACGATGTCTACACGAATGAATCACGAAGGTACCCGAAGGTCTTACGATGGCAACACGACTTCGTGAAGACCTCGTAATCCCGTCGTGTTGCCATCGAATAAAAGTACGAAGGCGACAAGATGGAACTACGACGGCAATAAATCCAGCTAAATGTAAGTTAATTTTCGCGCTAAAATACACTTAAAGTGCCATGCGCGATATGCACTGGTCAGTCCAATACGACAGTTAAGAAAGACGTTCGCAAAACATGGAGCTCATATCATATGATTCTATGAGAACAAGAAAGGCGACAGCGTTGTTTCTATTAATTCAAATGGAACAAGAAGAGCAGCTATTACAGGCTCAGGATTTACTTTTACAAGTAAAATATTATTTTTTGTCAATTTTTTATATCAAGTAATATAATTAAAGGTGACAAAGAATTTAGAGTTTTTAATTTATATTAGACAATGTCGGAACATATTCAATTTTTTCTATTCACAACAACAACACGAAAAGACAAAAACGTTAGTTATGATAAGAGCGATATGTTCAGGCCTTTTCCATCTGGATTGTTTCATATCATTACATGCTGGGGTTCCTTTAAATAAACGCGCCTCGTACACCAACACTGCAGGTACACGTATATAGGGAAACCAACTTTTTATTCATTATTCTGATTTTTTATGTATCGTCTGAGTTGTTGTCACACGAATGTTTACTGCATTACCATTTTGTTTTCTTTATGTCATATTTTGCCGCCTTTGTTGCTTTCCCCACATCCTTCCTTTTGTCTATATTATAGTGATATTCTCCTGGAAAGAGCTCTTTTTGAATAAAAGGGATCAACGAACCCATTACCTTACCTTTAAAGAATCACTCTGATTCAAACAAAAAATTCTCTGAAACCGATATTATCAAGATGCTTGATTTCTTGATTGACAACATATTTGTAACGTTCGGAGGACGTGTTTTTCAACAGACTGTCGGCATCCCAATGGGAACAAATTGTGCCCCTTTACTTGCCGACTTGTTTCTTTATTATTATGAGGCTGACTTCATGCAGGAACTTCTTAGGAAGAAAGATAAGAAGTTAGCAATATCCTTTAACTCTACTTTCCGCTATATAGATGACGTTCTTTCACTAAACAATTCAAAATTTGGTGACTATGTGGAACGCATCTATCCCATCGAATTGGAGATAAAGGATACTACAGATACAGTTAAGTCGGCTTCATATCTTGACTTACATCTAGAAATTGACAATGAGGGTCGGTTGAAAACAAAACTTTACGACAAAAGAGATGATTTCAGCTTTCCAATTGTGAACTTTCCATTTCTAAGTAGCAACATTCCAGCAGCACCTGCATACGGGGTATATATCTCCCAATTGATACGATATTCCCGTGCTTGCATTTTCTATCATGATTTTCTTGATAGAGGGTTACTGCTCACAAGGAAGCTATTAAACCAAGAGTTCCAAATGGTGAAGTTGAAATCATCCCTTCGTAAATTTTACGGACGCCATCACGAGTTGGTTGACCGTTATGGAATAACCGTTTCACAAATGATATCGGATATGTTCCTTACGTCGTAACTACAATCCCCTTCCCTTTCATGAATGTGACATACCGAATTAGACTATTTACCGGATTTGTAATCACATAAGCAACACGACGGGTGCCACATGTGGAGCAGGATCTGCCTACCCTTCCGCAGCACCTGAGATCACCCCTAGTTTTTGTTGGGGTTCGTGTTGTTTATTCTTTAGTTTTCTATGTTGTGTCATGTGTACTATTGTTTTTCTGTTTGTCTTTTTCATTTTTAGCCATGGCGTTGTCAGTTTGTTTTAGATTTATGAGTTTGACTGTCCCTTTGGTATCTTTCGTCCCTCTTATAGATCAGTAAACATGGGCATAGTTATGGGTGATTATTCAGACTAGTGCACACATTTTACAGTTCAAACAAGGCAATGCCGAGCGTGGCATCCCCTCGTATGTAACATATTGGGGACAAATATGGACACTATATTTGTATATGACACATGCAGAAAATGGTAAATTGAATATGCATATTTGATACATAAACTATTTTTTTAGAAATCAACCAAAACATTTAGTAACTGGAAATACCTTTAATATTGTCTTTAGTACCAGCAGGTAAAAAAATGAGCAACCAATTTCCTGTGTATTATGCTATTTCAAGGAGAAAAAACGAGTCCATCTGCATGACCTTGACCTTTGGCCTTGAACGTAAAAATGTCAGATCATTACAAGGAGGAACAATATACCAAATGTGGTTAAAATATTTTGAAGCATATTGGTTTTAGAGTGTCCACAAGGGTGATATTGCCTTGTATTACAACTGCCACTGTGACCTTGACCTTTGAACTTTAAAGTCAATAGCGCTTAAGATATTCTTAACGAGTAACACCATACCAAGTTTTGAGCTTTTTGGTTCTAGAGTGTCCATAACAATTTTATCTACACGCAACTTACATGTAGTAGGCGAGGGGATAATAAACTAAGTTTTATAAGAATTAGACAAAAAGATCGATTACCCGCCATGCACGGCAGACTTGTACAGAAACGATATGTTGTCGAAATTCTGTTCGTATTTTTTAGACATCGTATGGCCATCGCGTAATCATCGTATGGCCATCGCGAAATCATCGTAATCCATCGTGTAGCCTCCGTAATCCATCGTGTAGCCTTCGTGATCCATCGTGTAGGCTACGGCTGAGATGTTAAGCTTAAATACCCGTCTTCGGTTAACCTTCGTATGTCCATCTTTTGCTATCGTATACAATTTCGGCACCATCGTATAGACTTCTTTATTCATCGTACTTGCTTCGGTCACTTTTTGGTATTTTAACGAGATCGGGACCAACTTCGTACGAATTTACAATTTTAGCATTCGGGTGTCCATCGTATATAAAAATCGGGACAGTGTGACGCGGGCATTAAAAAATATTGTTTACTGGCTTCACGATTCGACTTTCTTTTTCGCCTTGCAAAAGTAGTTGAACCGGTTTTGTGCATTGTTATGACTTGAACCTGCATTAATTTCACGACATGAAACAGTGAAAATATCCAATGAAGTGACCATTGTCCAGTAAGAAAATCGTTTGAGCTCTTTTAAACCGGTATAGTGTCATTCCAAAATCATTTCTGCCGAGAAAAACACGAAAACTTTCATTGAAACACTTCTTTCTGTACTGAATGTGTAATTTTTTTTTTCAGGACCTGAACTAAAAGTAAGAACATCATAATATTCAGTATGCTAAAAATAAGTGTTATGAAAGTGGCAGGGGCGGATCCAGCCATTTTAAAAAGGGGGGTCCTAACCCTGGACAAAAGGTGAGGGGGTTCCAACTACGTGTCCTCATTCAAATGCACTGATCGTCCAAAAAAAGGGGGTTCATCCCTCCAGAACCCCCGCCCTCCTGTAGCGGGTACGGTATATTAGCTCAAATCATTTTTTATTGTTTCACACAGTTTATTGCCAATTTTATCACAAAATATACCTTAGAGGTTTTGTATCGTTCGGCTGCTGTCCTGTTGACATATGTAATATCTCCAATATTAAAAGTATCTGGATCAAAGTGGGTGCCATATTACCTATTATTTTTTTTCTAAAACGTGCTTTGTATATAGAAATAAGAAGATGAGGTATGAGTGCCAAATGAGACATCTTTCCAACAGACATAATTCAGTAAAGTAAGCAGTCATAGGTTCAATGCTGAAAAGTAAGCTATAAATGACCCAAAAATTACTTGTGTAAAACAATCCAAACAACAACAACAACAAAAAAACCCGGCCCAATTAAATATATCAAAGGAAAAGAAATCTATCCCATAAAAAAATATATATATTGTATAGGAGCCTGTATTTCAGTGGTTGTCGTTTGTGTATGTGTTACATATTTGTTTTTCGCTCATTTTTTTTTAATATAATTAAGGCCGTTAGTTTTCTCGTTTGAATTGTTTTACATTGTCATATCGGGGCCTTTTATCGCTGACTATGCGGTATGGGCTTTGCTCATTGTTGAAGGCCGTACGGTGATCTATAAATGTTAATTTATGTGTCATTTTGGTCTCTTGTGGACAGCTGTCTCATTGGCAATCATACCACATCTTTTCTTTTTTTATTATAGGTCCATCGCTGCAATTTTCACAAAACATATCAAATTTTCAACCTTGTCGCACATACATATGGATAACATTATTACAGCTTATTTCCTAAGGCATGTAGAGCAAAACTTTGGTTAGCTTGCTTGCTTGCTTTGTTTTTATATCGTACAACATATAAAATGTACAAGTTAAACTATGCCTATATATATATACATATTATTTAAAGATTGTATAAACAACTATACAAACAAAGTAAGCAAGCCAACCAAAGTTTTACTTTGCAGGTATAAGAAATCAGCTGTAATAATTAATCCAGTTTGGCAAAAGTACGAGCCTGTTAAAAAACGAACAAACTGAAACTACAGTTGCTGACTTCACTACCTTGAAAACAAAGGGAACAGTTTGGAAGTCACATATACTGAAATGTGACAAAAATAAATACTAACACTGCCATGTATGTAAATGTTTCTTCGTCTTTTTTACGAACACAAAATTCAAGGATCACACATTTGTCTTTAATTATCTATACGAAAATTGATGTACTCGTGAATATTAGCACTGGCTGTTATCGACGGCTTATTCTTACACTAGTAAGTTTGTCTCATGGGTAATTGTGTTTTTAGCTGTTGTTTCGTTGCTGTCTGGTAGACGAATACATGAAATATCTGTGCCATCATCAAACATGTTAATGGCTATATATCGGGTAATTCAAACCCTGTTTTCTTCGCATAAAAACAACTCTTCGTTAATCTGAGCATGGAAGTAATACTTTATATCACGAACTATAAATGAGGATACACAAAATGAAAAACTAAGCGAAATTGTGAATCCCGCATTGCACGAAAAAATGTGTTGTATTTCAGTAAATTACACGTGTTCTTGGTTGATTGTAAACACGTAGTAGTCCATCATGCATTGTGACTCATTTGGGGGATTGGTCAAAAACCTAGGTAAAAATAAATTGCGTCACATGTAAATAAACAATTACATGTGCGAGAACATATAAAGTATGCTAATTTATGCATTTCCATTTAAGGTAGTGGTCCGACCTGTTAAAGTAATATATGATGAAATCTTATTACACAATTGCATTTCAAATTTGAGATAATTCTTTTGAGAAAAAAAAAAAGTTATTAGCATCGTGTCATCGGTGCAGTAATTATTGTATCTCATATTTAGATGATAATTTGTAAGAAAGTTTGTGATTGGTTGACAAAAGTGTAAAACTATGAGTGGCCGTTCGTGTCATTGGCTGTACGAACATACCGTACGAAGTTTTCAACGCGTTGTTTTTACTTTCAACGCGTTGGTTTTTACTTTTAATGCATTGGTTTTACTTTTAACGAGTTGGTGTTCACTTTCAACGAGTTGGTTATTTCTTTCAAAGCGTTATACGTTATGCATGTCGTATGAAAAAACCAACGCGTTGGTTTTTGATTCAATACCTTAAGTTTTGCACTTTTGTATATTTTCCTTCAGATTGGCGGATTTGCAGACGGGCTTTCGACAATTCAGCTATATTTATACTTTACCGCCAATCTCAAGTAAAATATACAAAAGTGCAAAACTTACGGTATTGATTTTTTTTATTTGCAAATTTTGAAATCTTATTACATTTCAGGAGATAATGCATCTACGCACCAAAAAAACAACAACATATAACTCTCGACTGCCTACTTTTGTTAATAAAGGTGCATTGATCCTCATAATGATAAAAAGAAATCATAATGATATTTTTAAATTTTTAAATAAAAATGTAAACGATATGTATGATAGTTAAATATGTTTTTCTAAACTCAATTGTTATATCAGACATTTGGAAATGTCTGATTATCAGACCTCTGCCTACTTCGATGATATCATACATGTAATATAATTATTGTGTTAATAGAAGGTTTAATATATAACTGACAATAGTAAATATTAAAAAATGAACAGAATTCATAAAAAATTGTCAATTTCCTCATGGAATGTACATGGCCTTGGGGATAAGATGAAAGACCCAATGTTTCTGGATTTTTTAAATAAAGATATAAATATATTGTTAGAAACCTGGAAGGGGGATCAGAAGATTTTAAAATTGAAGACTATAACATTATCTCTAAAATACGCAAGAAAACAAAAAAAGCCAAAAGACATAGTGGTGGCATTATAGTCACGATTAAAAAACAATTTTACAAGGGGATTTCTTATCTTAAAGATGCTACGGCATCCCAGAATAGATTATGGTTAAAGCTTGATAAGTATTTCTTTGGACTTAAACAAGATTTATATCTTTGTGCTGTTTATATTCCCCCCTTTTCATCAGCACACTATGATAGTGACTTGGAAAATCTTGAAAATGAAATTATTTCATTTTCTATTGAAGGACAAATTATTTTAATAGGGGATTTTAATTCTAGAACTGCAATGAAAACAGACTACATAGAAAATGACTCAGATGAAATAAATAAGTTTGATGGTATTGACCTTCTTCCAGAGAGCTATATAACTGGTATTGAAATCAGAAGAGTAAACCAAGATAACACTTTGAATACATTGGGGAATAAATTACTTGAATTATGTTCGTCCTCAAGGCTACGTATACTCAATGGTCGTTTTTTTTGGGAGATTCCCTGGGATATTTTACTTATATGTGTAATACTGGGTTCAGTACAGTTGATTATGCTATTGCAAGTGAGAGTCTCCTGCCTGAGGTAAAATACTTTAAAACAAATGACTTTACATATTTATCAGATCATGTTCAAATAAACTTATATATGAATTGTTCTATTATATCAGATACATGTATAAAGAAATGTTTTAAGTTAGATAAAAAGAGATGGCATTTGATAAAATCATACAAATGGACAGAATTGTCATCTTCAAAATTAATTGATGTTCTATCAACAGAAAATGTTAAAAAGGAAATTTTAGATTTAGAGATGCAACATTTTGATAGCAATAAACAGGGCGTTGACGGTGCAACTGAAAAACTTACCAAAATTATACAAACTATTGCAGAAAATACATGTAAAGTCATATCTAAACCAACAAAAAAAAAAAGAAAAAAATAAACAAGTATGGTCAGATAATGTAGTATATGAAACAAAAAGACAAATAAACTTTTTAGGAAATAAAATCAAGAATAACTTAAATGACAAAAGTTTAAAACCTAAATATTTTGAATTATGTAAAAAACTAAAAAAAATGATTAAACAGAAAAAATTTGAATATCACCAAAAACTTTATAAATCACTTTCAGATAATTTTAAAAATAATCCAAAAGAATACTGGAATATTCTAAAGGCAATAAAAAAGAAACCAAATATTGAAGAAGATATTCCTGAAATTTTAATGAATGAAAATAAAATCATAAAACATTTTCAGGATCAGGGTACACCAGCCTCATATGATAAATCCTTTGTAAATAAACTGGAACGTGAACTAAACATTCTAGAAGATAATATTGAATTGAATATGGAAACTGATGCACCAATTACATTTGCTGAGGTAAAATTGGTCATTTCAAACCTTAAAGTAAACAAATCAGCAGGCCCAGATAGAATTGTGAATGAAATACTCAAACACACACAACCTGTGTTCACACCAAACTCCATGTACAGTAAACTTGTTTACAACTTGTTTAATGTACTGGCCATTGGTTTCACATTGAATATGTTCACATCTATACACTTTATTTAATTACCTGTACATAAGATTTGTTCACACTTATAAACTCTATGTCATTTAAATGTTCATTACGTAGAACCGAATGCAAAGTTTTCGGACATATTTTCTAGCAGTAAGGGAACGATCATTTGACTTCAAATCGGGGGAGGAGGGGGGGGGGGGGGGGGGGGGGGGGGCGGTATTTCGAACCCCAATTGGATAAAAAAAAATCTGGTCCTACAGATGATTAAAAAAAAATCTGAATAAAGAGTTTCTCCAAACAATATAGTGTTAAATGTTGAAAAAAAATTGATCACCATCATCGAAAAACAAACCAACTGAATATTACGTTTGCGCGGGAAAATTTCTGACTTTCTGACTCAGATAAATAAACAAAATACCCCCCTTTTTAAAGTTAAGTGGTTGCTTTTTTATGAAAGACATTTTGATGATTTGCAGTAGTTTAATGATACTAAAGATGTCTCGATTAAGCTTGAGAAAACGTAGGCTGCAGCAGTGTGTTTACAGACGAAGAAGAAGGATTGATATGTTAGGGATCACTACATTTCTATCTTTTCTGTTTGTTTCAAATGGTATTTCTTCTCCAAGGAGTATTTGGCAAAGGGAGGGGATAACCTTTTTTTTTTTTGTTTAGTTTTAAGTGTTATTTTACGGATCCGAGATACTAGACAAACAATACATTTACCTCACACTTTTTAAGTAACGCATTTATAAGTGAATCGTTATTTGAGTTTAGTTTAAACATATTTATTTATAGTGGAATTGGGAAACAAGTTTTGCAACTTATATTAATCCCTTTCCTCTTTGCGGGTGCGAGTGCTGCCTTGTAGCGGCATTAGCCTGCTCTATTTCGAAATCTACAAGGGTGTCTTTAACGTGCAAGAGATATGGCTCTCTCTTAACACGGGTCGGCCATTTATCGTCCCCTTCCGACGGACTATCATCGTTTCCTCGAGACCATACTCGCAAATGGTGTCGAGGGAGAGCCGAAAATTCAGTTCCTGAAATTTTCATCCCAGACGAGAATCGAACCAGTAACCTTTATGTTAGTAGTCCGATGCACTAACCACTACACCACGGCTCTCTTATTTAAGTGAAGACCAGTGGCAAATATTTCTGTGTAAGTCAAGTCGATTCGGCAAAAAACCTTAATTTTGAAATGAATTATGTGTCCGGCATGATGCTGCTTTGAGTCTTGATAAGGGCTTAATAAAGCTACATTAAGTTTGTTTTCAAAAAAAATATCTATCAAGTTTAGACAAATATTTTTGTAAAGAACTTTTATTAATAACTGTTATAAATATCAATTTTATTCAAAAATCGTTTCTTCTTTAAATATGCACGGTGTAACTAATGTTTTAAATGCCTAGTTTTGTGTACACTTAATCTACACAAGGCCTACATCGAGTATCGACTGCATGTAGACAAAACATGATCTACACTACATGTAAACATTGAGTTTTATCAATGGGAACGTAATTTTGTTTAGTTTACGTGTGAGTTACACTTACACAACACCGAGTTTAGGTCAATGTGAACACGGCCTAATTCTATTGTAAAAGTTTTTAATTTGATTTTAAAGACAGGTAATTATCCAGATTCTTGGAAATTATCTTTCTTGATCCCTTTACATAAAAAAGGTGACAAGTTAGACCCTAATAATTATAGAGGAATTTCTCTTATAAGTAATCTACCAAAAATTTTTAATGCCATATTGAATAATAGACTAATCAAGATTGTTGACAAACAAATAAGACTTAGTGATTGTCAGTTTGGTTTTAGAGAAAATCACAGAACAGCTAATAGCATCTTTTTATTAAAGTCCTTGATAAATAAATATTTACATAAAGAGAAAAAAAAAGATTTATGCCTGCTTCATAGATCTGAAAAAGGCTTTTGATTCAGTATGGAGAACTGCTCCACTTTATAAATTATGTAAAATGGGAGTTGACAGGTCTTTTTATAGAGTTTTAAAACAACAATACTTAAATAATAAATCATCTTTAAAATATAAAGATTATGTATCAGAATATTTTAATATTGCTAGAGGGGTTAAACAAGGAGACACACTAAGCCCCACTTTATTTAATGTCTTTATAAATGATATTGTAAATTTTTTTTAGGGAAATGATTCAAGTCCCCTTAAGCTTATAGACTGATGGGTCTATTAGCAAATGATTCAAGTCCCCTTAAGCTTAGACTGATGGGTCTATTAGCAAATTCCAGGAAGCGTTGGCTTGTCCCTCTGTTGCATCTAAACTTGAAGAATTTAATAATTGTAATATAAGTTTAGATAAAAATGGTATTGAGAAAGCTATTGTTGATATGAACAATTGTATTTTAGAAGCTGCAAATATTTCTCTAAAGGTAAGGAAAGGGGTCATGAGAAAAAATAATAAGAAAAAGAAAAAACCATGGTTTACCCCTGATCTACATGAAATGAAAACTTCGTTAGATTATCTAAGTAAACAACTTGCCTTTAGACCTTTTGATAACCAACTTAGACATAAATGTTTTTGTCTAAGTAAGCAGTATAATAAACTAAGGAAGGAAAGGCGACGGAACCATTTTAAAGATATAGTTAATAAAATGAAAAACCTCTCTCCAAAAAACCCCAAACAGTTTTGGGAAATTGTTAATACACTCAAATTTTGTGACAGTGAAAAAGAGGAAATACCAATTACCCCCAGTGTATTACTGGATCACTTTAAGGAGTTAAATAAGGTCTCAGGTGAAAAATCTTTAATTAATGACTATTTTAAGAACTGTTTAAATACAACTATAATTCCTAATGGAACAGATATATTAGACAACCCAATCACTATAAAAGAAATTAGTAAAGCTTGCCTAAAGCTTAAAAATAATAAAAGCAGTGGTCATGATGGTATTTTAAATGAAATGATTAAGTATGGCCAGTTCGCACTGATGCCATCTTTGATTAAATTATTTAATAGTATTTTGTCATCTGGTATTTATCCAGAAAGTTGGTCAAATGGTATAATAATCCCTATTTTTAAACAGGGTGATAATCATGATCCTGGCAACTATAGTGGAATAACTATAACTGGTTGTATGGGCAAAGTTTTCAACTCCATTTTAAATACACGACTCGAAGAATTTCTTAAAGTTAATAACATAATCGCTGATGAGCAAATTGGGTTTAAGAGGGGATGTAGAACTTCAGACCACATCTTTAAGCTTAACACTATTATAGATAAATATTTAAATAAGTCAAAAAAACTTTATACTTGTTTTATAGACCTTAAAAAGGCATTTGACTCTGTGATCCACCCTGCCCTTTTATTAAAGCTTGCAAAAGCTGGTATTGGTGGGAAATATCTATCTATTCTACAATCCATGTATACAAATATTGGATTAAGGGTAAAACTTAACAATGAAAGTATAACCGAAGCCTTTCCTTCAAATATTGGTGTTTTTCAGGGAGACAACCTTAGTCCTAACCTGTTCAATGTATTTATCAATGATATCACCAAGATATTTGATTGCTCCTGTTCACTAGTTTCTATGGGAACTAAATCTATTAACTGTTTGCTATATGCCGATGATTTATTGTTGATGTCAGAATTTAAAGAGGGTCTTCAAAATAGCATGGATAAAGTGTTTGAATATTGTAATGAGTGGGGACTTGGCATCAACTATCGGAAATAAAAAGTACTTATATTCAATAAGGGAAGTAGAATTCCTAAAGTTAATTTCTACATTGGTGAATCAGAAATAGAAATTGTAAAACAATACAAGTATCTTGGTGTTATATTTACTGCAAATGGTAGTTTTAATAATGCGCTAAAGGACCTATACACCCGAGGCCAAAAAGCTTTTTTCAAAATAACTAATGTATTTAAAAATATGTCTTGTGATGCAGAAAATTTTTTATATGTATTTGACCATACTGTCAAACCTGTACTTTTATATGCATCCGAGATAGTGGGGATGTTTAAACCCTCTTTAGATGATAACTTATTTGAAAAAGTTTATAAATATCTCCCATTGGAGAAACTTAATTTGTCTTTATGTAGATATATTTTATCAGTTAATAAAAAGACAAGCAAACTGGCTTTGTATGGTGAATTAGGTCGATATCCAATTTATATTGATATTGTTTCGTCTATGTTAAAATATTGGACTAGACTTGAAAATGATAAAACAGGTGATAAACTTTTATCTCATGCACTTGCAGAGAATCTACTCATGATTGAAAATAATCAAAATTGCTGGTTAAGCTCAATAAAAAATATTCTCAAGAAATTTAATATGTTCAACTCTAATGAGTCAGAATTAACTCAATTACATGTTTCTATGAAAAATGGTGATATCCAAAGGATAATAAAATCTACTAAAAGTAAGTTTGAATCTAGATGGTTTCAACAACTTCAAACCAGTGAGAAACTGAGAACATATAGAACTTTCAAAAACATTTTCAAATTTGAAAATTATCTTGTTAATATTTGTAACGAAAATGATAAATATAACATGAGTAGATATAGAACCAGCAATCATAGACTGCAAATTGAATTGGGTAGATATACAATACCAAAAACACCTGTTAATGACAGAACATGTAAGAACTGTTCCTCTTGTGAAGTAGAAGATGAAAAACACATTTTATTAGATTGCCAAAAATATTTTACTATTAGGCAAACCTATATAGACATTTGCTATAATAAGAATAGTTCAAAACTGAACACAGATAACAAATTTATTTGGCTTATGAGTAATGAACATGCTAATGTATGTAGAAATATATCTAAATTTCTAAGTTTGAGTATATTTTACAAAACTGATAGCAAAGCAACAGAAAAATTATCATCTTAGTGTTCTGTCATATATATATATATTTATTTGTTGTATGGATATGGTAACTTAATAGAGTATTTACATAAGAACAGGGTTGTCTCCCTTGATATTTATCATACCATATAATATAATATTTCCTTTTTTATGTGTGTATTAGATCTCTTTGTCAGCTATAACTCTTTCTCAATATTTATGTACATATGCATTTATATTGTTCATTTTAATATGCTCTTTGTGAGTTTTCTTGAATAAATAATTTGAATTTGAATTTGAATTCTTATAAATAGTAAGGTGGGATGCCTCCTTTTTGCAGATGATCTTTTAATCCTGTCAGAATCAAAAGAGGGTGACCGGGGTCTTCAAAACAGTTTAAATAAAAATAATGTTTCTTTAAGCTGAGAGACAAGTTCTAATTAATTTTATGTGTATAGGATTAACAATAGCAATCAATTTACTGGTCAAATTAATTACCAGGACGACAATTTTTAAATAAAACCTAACTATTTAATGATTTCAATACAAATTTATATTAAATCTGTCAAAACTGAAAAAAGTCCGGTTAACCGGTTAACGTTTTTGGTATTCGGTATTCGGTCGTTCGACCGATTAACCGGTTAACCGGTTAACCGTTGACAACACTAGTTGAAAGTGAAAGTAGTGATTTGGCAAAAATGAAAGTAGGGTAACGATAGGACCTTTTTCGGGACGTCTGGATCGGGTGTCTTTAAGCTCGGGATTTGGGGATTGATCCTTACGGGATCCGGGAATATATTTTTTGATTTCAGGATTTCGCGATATGAATTTCTTTAAATTCTGCATCTCGGGATTTCATGTTTTTAAGCCCGGGATTTCTCGATCAGGACCCCACCGACCACTCCTCAAATTAGCCTTAGTCGGTCTTAGTCATTTATACAAGATTCATATCCTACCTTGGAATGAATCAAAATGTAAAGTATACTGTATATAGATGCTCAGGTTTTTCTACACATTTATATCATAAAATTTCAGCCGCGAGTTACAACGTGAACATTTTTCGGTGTGTAAGCAGCTGATACTTTACGATATCTATATGTATAGTCTATTTATCGTTTAATTCCCGGTCTTCTCACCATCCCTTGAACATTTTTACGATTAATTAAAAAAAGATTTATGCCTTCTCTTCACAAGTTAAGACGTCGATGATGACTTATCCTCAGAGATTGTGGCGTCATTGACATAATGAGTGCTATTGTCCATTAAGGTTGTACTTTGGTCAGGTTTTGGATTTTTTGTCAAATGTTCGAACTCCTTGTTGTTTTTCATACGATACAGGGTCAAATATCTTGCCCCATAACACCCATGATGTTTCCTTTCATGTATGACTTCAAAAGATCATAGAGGCCATCAATTTTACCAAATTTGAAGTAGATTCTATATTTCTTGTCGTTTAATTTGAGATCCAAATACATTATACAAAATTTATGCAAATATGAGTTAAAAGTCCGAGTTTGTCTTTTCCCGCAATAAATAAAAATTAAATATCTCGAAAATGAGCTCCATAACCTTCAACAGTTTTAGCTTATTGAGTTCCTTAACCAAATTCATGCTCTTTTGACTTATACTTTCAATTTTAAATTGTCGATTTTATCAATTTCATATAATAATTACATCTTTAAAGCCGTGGTGGAAGAAATACAGAGTAACTAAGCATATGCATGTTGTAACATATTGCTAAAATGACAACACTTTGTGACAGGAAAACAGTATAAACAAACAAAAGAACACGCATCGCAGAGATGCAAAGATGAATGATTCAATGGCACATTACTACATGTATATGTAAACCGCAAAATATCTACGGACATCTCTCAACAGGAAGAGGAAGGACACCTGGGTTGCGTTCAATATCGTAGCGGCTACGTAGTGCTACGTAGATTTTTGTCTATTGAACGTGTAGTTAGCCTATAGCTTCTACATAGATATCGATAGCAGGGCTGCGTTCAACATCGTAGCAGCTACGTAGTGCTACGTAGATTTTCACTATTGAACGTGTAGCTATATACTAGTTGTTACATAAATATTGATAGCAGCTATGTAGCTGCTACGAACGTAGCTGCTACGATATTGAACTCGACCCAGCTAGGCACAAATCTAAGTAGCACTACGTAGCCGCTACAAAATTGAACGGAACCCAGGGTCGATTTCAATATCGTAGCAGCTACGTAGCTGCTATCAATATCTATGTAGCAGGGTTACGTTCAATATCGTAGCAGCTACGTAGTGCTACGTAGATTTTGGCTATTGAACGTGTAGCTATTACAGACTAGTTGTTACATAGATATTGATAGCAGCTATGTAGTCGCTACGTAGCTGCTGCAGTATTGAACTCAACCCAGCTAGTCTATAGCTACACGCTCAATAGTCAAAATGTACGTATAGCACTACGTAACAGCTACGATATTGAACGCGGCCAAGTTGACTTATCTTGTGACGTATATATAATCTTGAAAGTCATACAATTACGTGCAACGAGATCCAAAATTGAACAATCATTTTTACAATACTTTTCTTTTGGTCCTGCATGGTCGGTTGTTGTTACACTGGCTATCATAACACATATTGTTATATGTATACCAATGGTTATTGATTAAATAATAAAATAAAACAGCATTTTGTGAACCCGAAAACAAAAATTTGCATATTTCTGTATTTCAGATTTCAAGGTTTAACAAAATTTGGAGATTCAGAATGTAGTTTTAAATGTTGTTGATATACAAATTAACAAATCAAATCAAATCAAATATTTTATTGTCATATAAACTTTACAGTTTGTGACCAACATATATTAACACAATAAACACAATAAACATACATAATAAACATACACAATAACAACAGCATCAAATTTTTTTTTAACAACAAACAAGTTGTTAAGAGTCCCCTGCCCTCAGTTCTAATGACTTTTTCAAGAAGGATCCTAACTTATTTGTTTGTAAAGGCGATGATGGATTTAGTAAATATTGATTTTTTTCTTCTTCATTTAAATTATTAAAGTTATTATTTTCAGTACATATGTGATGAACAAAATCATTTCTTAGAGTTTTATTATACTCACAATAGAGTAAAAAAATGTTTCTCATCCTCTAGTATTTTACATTTATGGCAAAGTCGTTCCTCTCTTGGGATTTTAAAATATCTCCCCTTTTCAATCAAAAGGGAGTGATCACTTATTCTAAATTTAGTGATTAATCTCCTTATCTGAAAATTAGATGTATTAAGATAAGATTCTAGTTTGTAATCTTTTTTAATTTTTTTTATAAAGAAAAAATTTACTTTTATCATCAATGTTTTGAAATTTATTTTGAATTAAATCTTCATATCTATTTTTCATTTTTAACTTTATATCGTTTTTTATTTTATATACATCTTTTATGTCCTTACAAAAAGAAAGAATATTAAGGTCAACATTAGTCTCTTTAACAATATTTTTTGCATATGTATACCATGAGTAAGTTCCTGTCAAATCTAGAGACTATGCTAGAGAAAAAGCTTCCTTTATCAATGGATTAATATTATTATTATATAGTCTAGCTAAATATAAAAGGGTTTGTGTTTAAATAAACATTCGATAGGCAATCTCCCTAGTTCAGCTCTTGCTCCTAAATTGGATGCATTTTTTTCTTATTCCTAGAGTAGATTTACAAAATTTAAGATGCATATTTTCAATGGGGGTTTTGTCTATAAAATCAAGTTGATTAATTTCTTTTCCTGAAGATAAGGCTCTGTTATTGGCTCGATGAAAAGAAATATATGTATCCAAATATGTTACTTCTGAATTATAGGTCATAATTGGTTTTACTAAAGAATCAAAAAGATTATTTGCTACTTTTATAGGTAGTTTATCCAATGATTTAGTATAGGATTTTATTGCAAAAAATACTTTTTTTGCCTTTTTTGTCAACTCTAATTTTGCTACAATATAATTTAACATTTATAATTAGTATACGTGTTTTTTAACAGTAGCTTATAACCTCCGTCGCGCAAGGCTTAGTCTTACTTTAAACGAAATACTAACTAAAAAATTGTGAAATGCAAACCAATGTGAATGTACTCAATGTATACTTGATAGTACAATGTACGAGTAACATGCAAACAAAGTAAAGAAACGGTGACCTATAGTTGTGAATTTCTGTGTCATTTTGATCTCGTGTGGAGAATTGTCTCATTGGCAATCATCTTCTTTTTTATACTTAATCATTTAAATTGAAATATTCCACATCATTTTCGGAGTCAACAAGTGAAAAGGAAAGAATAACTAGATTTGTAATTGCTAGCAATAACGGATGGCACCCTCGTCCCCCCATTGCCAGGCGAGCGGCAGCCATTTTTGGAAATTCCAAAGTCAAAGAAGGCATCTACCCTTGCAAGTTATCATTTTTGCAAAATTTCATTAAGTTTGAAGCATTTTGAAATTTTGGACAATTTTGCTGTTTCCATGGTTACGGCGGCCATTTTGGAAATTCCAACTTCAAAATGCAACTCTGCACATGTCAGTCACTATTCCTGTAAAGTTTCATCCAGTTTGCAGCACTAAATTTTTTTTGGAAATTTTGAACATTTGTGCTGCAACTATGGTTACAGTAGATAATTCCAAAATTCTAAAAGGGTACATCTCATTGCCACATGTCATGTTATATATCAATACAGTTTCATTGACTTTGGTGCACTACTCTCTGAGAAAATGCTGATTTTATGCATTTTTCCATAGGGTCAATGCAAAACTTGGCCCCAGTTTCCATGACAACGGCGGCCATTTTGCACTATCCATATATTGTCTTGACATCTTGGCATACTAGAGAACATATTCATAAAGTTTCATCCAGTTGGGTGTTATAACGAAAGAGTTAGAATTTTTGATATTTTAGCTGTTTCCATGGTAACGGCAGCCATTTTGAAAATTCCAAAGTCAAACTGGAAATCAGCACATGCCAGTTAACATTCATGTGGAGTTTCTTCCAGTTTGGACCACTTTGATTTTTTTCGCATTTGTGCTGTTTCCATGGAAACGGTGGCCATCTTTTACCATTCCATAGCAAGGTGCACAACTTCAAATGGGGGTCCTCATTATGTTATAGTTCCAACAATATTGGATCACTCAATTCTTAGAAACACGATGGACAAAATGTGTGGAAGAATAATAAAAATAACTAGAATTGCCATTGCAAGCAATAGCGGATGTCACCCTTCCCCCTATTGCCACTAAGTCGCAGCCATCTCAAACTTGTTTAACAGTAAATGCACAAATATGCATGGCTATTCATCTTTTTGTAAATTTTCAGTATATTCAGAGCATTTTATAGTATTTCACATTAATACCGTTTCCATGGCAACGGCAGCCATTTTGAAAATTTCAAAGTCAAAAGTCTCATCTTAACTTGTTAGTTACCAATAATATCAAATTTCATTAAGTTAAAACCATTTTGAGAATTTTTGACATTTTTGCAGTTTCCATGGCAACCGTGGCCATTTTGGAAATTCCAACTTCAAAAGTCATATCTAGGCTTGACAGTTAACAATCATATCAAGTTTCATCAATTTTGAAGCACTCTGAAATTTTTGCTCCTGTATCCATGGTAACATAGTAGTTCCAATGATTATCAAAATCATTCAAAACATGTATATAGTGGACAACTATATTGCATAAAAATTTGATGATTTTAAGTTCAAGCATACCAAAGTTATTCACCAAACCCGGAAGTTTTTGGAGCATTTTGACCTTTTTGCATTGTTTCCATGGAAACGGCAGACATTTTGGAAATTCCAACGCCAAATTCCACATCTACCAAAGTTGCTCATCGTTATGCTAAAGTTTCAAAAAAATTGGAGCATTTCCATATTTTTGAAATTTTTGGTGTAGTTTCCATGGCAACATAGCAGTTCCAAAATGTGCCAAAATCATCCAAAACCAGTATATAGTGGGCACCTTCATTGTATTAAAATCTAAAGATTTTAAGCTTAAGCATTCTCAAATAATTCAAGGAACTCCAAAATTATATTTTTTCACCATTTTTCCGTTTCCATGGTGATGGCAGCCATTTTTTAGTTCCAAAGTTTCACAGACTCTAGGGAGTCAGGGTTCCTTGTTATAGTGCACCATCATTCGGATTGGTACTTTTGGCTCTGAGAAAGCGGGCGGACAAAATTAGGTGGAAGTATAATAATAATAATAATACAGAAAAAGAAACAGAGGAAAAGCAATATGTCACCCGACATTGTCGATCGGGTGACATAACTAGAATTGCCATTGCAAGCAATAGCGGATGTCACCCTTCCCCCAATTGCCACTAAGTTGCAGCCATTTCAGAATCGTTTAACAGTGAATGCACATATATGCATGGCAATACATCTTTCTGTAAATTTTCAGTACATTCCCAGCATTTTAAAAATTTCACATTTCTGCCGTTTCCATGGCAACGGCAGCCATTTTGAAAATTTCAAAGTCAAAAGCCTCATCATTACTTGTCAGATAACAATAATATCAAGTTCTATAAAATTCAAAGCAATTTGAGAATTTTTGACTTTTTTGCAGTTTCCATGGCAACGGTGGCCATTTTGGAAATTCCAAAGTCAAAAGTCTCATCCAGACTTGGCAATCAACAATCATATTAAGTTTCATCAATTTTGGAGCATTTTGAAATTTTTTAAATATTTGATCCTGTATCCATGGTAACAGAGTAGTTCCAATGATTGTCATAATCATTCAAAACCTGTATATAATGGACAACTATATGGTATAAAAATTTTATGATTTTAAGTTCAAGCATACCAAAGTTATTCACCAAACCCTGAAGTTTTTGGAGCATTTTGACCTTTTTGCCTTGTTTCCATGGAAACGGCAGACATTTTGGAAATTCCAACGTCAAATTCCACATCTACCAAAGTTGCTCATCGTTATGCTAGAATTTCAAAAAATTTGGAGCATTTTCATTTTTTTGAAATTTTTGGTGTAGTATCCATGGCAACATAGCAGTTCCAATGATTGCCAAAATCATCCCAAAGCAGTATATAGTGGGCACCTACATTGTATTAAAATCTAATGATTTTAAGGTTAAGCATTCTCAAACAATTCACCTAACTCCAAAATTATATTTTTTCATCATTTTTCCGTTTCCATGGTGATGGCAGCCATTTTGTTAGTGCCAATATTGAAAAGCAACAGGAAAGTCAGGGTTCCTTGTTATAGTGCACCATCATTCAGATTGGTTCCTTTGGCTCTGAGAAAGCGAGCGGACAAAATTAGGTGGAAGAAAAATAATAATAACTAGAATTGCCATTGCAAGCAATAGCGGATGTCACCCTTCCCCTATTGCCACTAACCGGCAGCCATTTCAAAATGGTTTAACAGTGAATGCACATATATTCATGGCAATACATCTTCCTGTAAATTTTCAATACATTCAGAGCATTTTAAAATAATTCACATTTCTGCTGTTTCCATGGCAACGGCAGCCATTTTGAAAATTTCAAAGTCAAAAGTCTCATCTGTACTTGGCAGTTAACAATGATATCAAGTTTCATTAAGTTCAAAGCATTTTGAGAAATTTTGACATTTTTGCAGTTTCCATGGCAACGGTGGCCATTTTGGAAATTCCAAAGTCAAAAGTCTCATCCAGACTTGCCAGTCAACTATCATATTAAGTTTCATCAATTTTGGAGCATTTTAAAATTTTTGAGATATTTGATCCTGTATCCATGGTAACAGAGTAGTTCCAATGATTGTCAAAATCAATCAAAACCTGTATATAGTGGATAACTATATTGTGTAAAAATTTGATGTTTTTAAGTTCTAGCATACCAAAGTTATTCACCAAACCCGGAAGTTTTTGGAGCATTTTGACCTTTTTGCATTGTTTCCATGGAAACGGCAGACATTTTGGAAATTCCAACGCCAAATTCCACATCTACCAAAGTTGCTCATCGTTATGGTAAAGTTTCAAAAAATTTGGAGCATTTTCATATTTTTGACATTTTTGGTGTAGTTTCCATGGCAACATAGTAGTTCCAATGATTGCCAAAATCATCCAAAACCAGTATATGGGTGGCACCTTCATTGTATTAAAATATGATGATTCTGAGTTTAAGCATCTCCAAATTATTCAAAAAAAACAAAAAGTGGAATTTTTCACAATTGTTCCGTTTCCATGGAAACGGCAGCCATTTTATATGGTCTTAGACCCTACTGCAACCCGCAATTTTGTGTTCCCTATTATACTTAACTATCATTAAGATTGGTTCCATTGGCTCCGAGAAAAGTGGCGGACAAAATAGTTGGAAGAATAATAATAATAACAAAGAAACAGAGGAAAAGCAATATGTCACCCGACATTGTCGATCGGGTGACATAATAATAGGGAAAAAGAAACAGAGGAAAAGCAATATGTCACCCGACATTGTCGATCGGGTGACATAACTAGAATTGCCATTGCAAGCAATAGCGGATGTCACCCTGGTCCCCCAATTGCCACTAAGTGGCAGCCATTTTGATTTTTTTTAACATTGAATGACATATTTACTTAACAATACATCATTCTGATAATTTTGTGGAAGTTTTAAGCATTTTGAAAATTTTAACATTTGTACTGTTTCCATGGCAACAGCGGCCATTTTGGAAATTCCAAAGATGAATGGCAGATCCTCACATGCCAAAGAACATTTTCACAAAGTTCCATTCAATTTGAGAGACTTTCCGATTTTTTCACATTCTTTCTGTTTCCATGACAACGGCAGCCATGTTTGATATGCCAACCCTCGACTGCACTTCTGCACATGGTCATTAACATTTTGGTATAGTTCCATAACAATTGGTCCATCCTATTATGAGAAATAGTCTGGACAAAAAAGTGTGGAATAATAATAATAAAAAAAAGAATCGTACAATAACAATATGTCACCCGACCTCCGTCAGGGTGACATAACTAGAATTGCCATTGCAAGCAATAGCGGATGTCACCCTGGTCCACCAATTGCCACTAAGCGGCAGCCATTTCGAAATTTTAACATTAAATTAATTTATTTACTTTACAATGCATCAGTTTGCAAAATTTTAGAAAGTTTAAAGCATTTTTAAAATTTTGATGTTTTTACTGTTTCTATGGCAACGGCGGCCATTTTGAAAATTCCAAAGTCGTACTTCTGCTTCATATTGTACTCCCCATAATATTTTACAATCATATAAAATTTAATAGCTGTACAACACTTATGTTCTGGAATGTTCCATCACATTTTCTCATTTTGATGTTTTTGCCTTGTTTCCATGGTAACGGCAGCCATTTTGGAAATTCCAAAGTTGAATGCCACATCTAGATTTGCCAGGCAACATTTCTGTAAAAGTTTTATATATTTTTAAAGAATTTTCAAATTTTTGATATTTTTGATCAGTTTCTATAGCAACATCGTAGTTCCAATAGATCTCAAAAACATCCACAGCGTGTATATAGAGGACAGCTACATTGTATAAAAATATGATGATTAAAATGTTTTGTCATAGTCAAATTATTCACCAAAAACTAAAACTTCATTTTTTCACTCTTTTTCTGTTTCCATGGTAACAGCAGACATCCTGGAAGTGCCAATCTCGACTGCACTTCGGACAATGGTTATTAACATTCTGGTATAGTTCCATTACAATTGGTCCATACGTTTTCAAGAAATAGTCTGGACAAAATAGTGTGGAATAATAATAATAAAAACTAGATTTGTAATTGCTAGCAATAACGGATGGCACCCTCGTCCCCCTTTTGCCAGGCGAGCGGCAGCCATTTTGAAAATTTCAAAGTCAAAGAGTGCATCTACACATGCAAGTCATCATTTTTGCAAAATTTCATTAAGTTTGAAGCATTTTGAAAATTTTGATATTTTTGCTGTTTCCATGGTTACGGCGGCCATTTTGGAAATTCCAACTTCAAAATGGAACTCCGCACATGTCAGTCACTATTCCTGTAAAGTTTCATCCAGTTTGCAGCACTTAATTTTTTTTGGAAATTTTGAACATTTGTGCTGCAACCATGGTTACAGTAGATAATTCCAAAATTCTAAAAGCGTACGTCTCATTGCCACATGTCATGTTATATATCAATACAGTTTCATTTACTTTGGTGCACTACTCTCTGAGAAAATGCTGATTTTATGCATTTTTCCATAGGGTCAATGCAAAACTGGGCCCCAGTTTCCATGACAACGGCGGCCATTTTGAACTATCCAAATATTGTCTTGACATCTTGGCATACTGGAGAACATTTTCATAAAGTTTCATATAGCTGGATCTTATAACGAAAGAGTTAGAATTTTTGATATTTTAGCTGTTTCCATGGTAACGGCAGCCATTTTGAAAATTCCAAAGTCAAACTGGAAATCAGGAGATGCCAGTTAACATTCCTGTGGAGTTTCTTCCAGTTTGGAACACTTTGATTTTTTTCGCATTTGTGCTGTTTCCATGGAAACGGCGGCCATCTTTTACCATTCCATAGCAAGGTGCACAACTTCAAATGGGGGTCCTCATTATGTTATAGTTCCAACAATTTTGGATCACTCAATTCTTAGAAACACGATGGACAAAATGTGTGGAAGAATAATAAAAATAATAAGAAAAAAAAGAAACGTAGAATAACAATATGTCACCCCAACTCCGTTGAGGGTGCCATAAAAAGAATCGTACAATAACAATATGTCACCCGACCTCCGTCAGGGTGACATAACTAGATTTGTAATTGCTAGCAATAACGGATGGCACCCTCGTCCCCCCATTGCCAGGCGAGCGGCAGCCATTTTTGGAAATTCCAAAGTCAAAGAAGGCATCTACCCTTGCAAGTTATCATTTTTGCAAAATTTCATTAAGTTTGAAGCATTTTGAAATTTTGGACAATTTTGCTGTTTCCATGGTTACGGCGGCCATTTTGGAAATTCAAACTTCAAAATGCAACTCCACACATGTCAGTCACTATTCCTGTAAAGTTTCATCCAGTTTGCAGCACTTAATTTTTTTTGGAAATTTTGAACATTTGTGCTGCAACCATGGTTACAGTAGATAATTCCAAAATTCTAAAAGCGTACATCTCATTGCCACATGTCATGTTATATATCAATACAGTTTCATTGACTTTGGTGCACTACTCTCTGAGAAAATGCTGATTTTATGCATTTTTCCATAGGGTCAATGCAAAACTTGGCCCCAGTTTCCATGACAACGGCGGCCATTTTGAACTATCCATATATTGTCTTGACATCTTGGCATACTGGAGAACATTTTCATAAAGTTTCATCCAGTTGGATGTTATAACGAAAGAGTTAGAATTTTTGATATTTTAGATGTTTCCATGGTAACGGCAGCCATTTTGAAAATTCCAAAGTCAAACTGGAAATCAGCACATGCCAGTTAACATTCCTGTGGAGTTTCTTCCAGTTTGGACCACTTTGATTTTTTTCGCATTTGTGCTGTTTCCATGGAAACGGCGGCCATCTTTTACCATTCCATAGCAAGGTGCACAACTTCAAATGGGGTTCCTCATTATGTTATAGTTCCAACAATATTGGATCACTCACTTCTTAGAAACACGATGGACAAAATGTGTGGAAGAATAATAAAAATAACTAGATTTGCTATTGCAAGCAATAGCGGAGGATGGCACCCCGTACTGGACATTGTCACAGTAGCATCAACAATTATAAGTGTACAAAAGTCAAATGGCATATCTATTATACATGTCGGAATCAGCATTTCTGAACCTCTCCCCCCCCCCT
The DNA here is from genome assembly GCF_963676685.1 of Mytilus edulis. Lineage (NCBI taxonomy): Eukaryota > Metazoa > Mollusca > Bivalvia > Mytilida > Mytilidae > Mytilus > Mytilus edulis. The sequence goes on from NC_092348.1 coordinate 63,490,669, forward strand.
TTTGTAATAGAATACGTTTCAGTTCTATACATAGATTGGGAATCCTTTTAAATGTAAAATTAGACACGCCCGCAAGTAGGAAGGTGGTGTCACGTGATACTCAAGTATATTATCGTGGACTTAGCATATTAATATTCTTTTTAGAGGGGACGTTGGACAGACAACATGTGTATATATTGACGGAGCGACGTGCTAACTGTTCAATTTATTCTTCAATAGCTCGCGTATCACACAATACATGTAACTTATCGTGTACAATTTAATTACACGCTCATCGATTGATTTCAGCTAATGTGTATAATTTAGCAGGTGTGTCATTTACGGATATGTACTTTAACGCAAGTGCAGAAATGTCAGTAATTTGTACTCCGAGTGTTTCTCGTTCTCTCGATGTCGATTTTCTCTTTAAAGCACATTAAATAAAATACATATTTTTCTTCTAGAATATTCTAGTACATGTTAGCAGTACAGCATTGCATGTGACCATATGCACATACTCCTAATTACGATTTTCGTGGAATTGTTGTTAAGTTTTTCAAGAAAATGCAGCTTAAATGCATTTTCCCATAGGGTCAAGGTTAAACTTTTGTCCAGTTTCCATGGCAATGGTACAGATTTTGCAGAAGCTAAGTACTGTTGGTACCTCAGGGCACCACTGCCAACATTTACATAAAGTTTCATTAGTTTGGCTCTTATAATAAAAGATTTAGAATTTGGATTTTTTTTGACATTTTTGCAGTTTCCATGGTAACGGCGGCCATTTTTTACCATTCCAATGTTCCTTGCACAACTTCACATGGAGGTTCATATTATAGAATAGTTCCATCAAAATTGGTCTGACCAATTCCGAGAAATAGCGTGGACAAAATGTGTGGAAGAATAAATATAAGAAAAAAAAGAAACGAACAATAACAATATGTCACCCCAACTCCGTTGAGGGTGCCATAACTAGATTTGCCATTGCAAGCAATAACGGATGGCACCCTCGTCCCCCCATTGCCAGGTGAGCGGTAGCCATGGTTACGGCGGCCATTTTGGAAATTCCAAACTCAAAAATCAAGTCTATATGAGCTGAGCAACATTTGTTTTAAATTTCAATAAATTTGAAGCATTTTTAAGTTTTTCGTATTTTTGCTGTTTCCATGGTAACGGCGGCCATTTTGAATATTCCAAAGTCAAACCCCCGCTGCAATTTTTTCCCTCCACAATCATATACCATTTAATGTCTCTAGAATAAATTAAACATTGATGTTCTAGAATGTTCTGTGAAAATTCAAAGTTTTGACCTTTTTGCATTGTTTCCATGGTAACAAGAGCGATTTTGGAAATTCCAACGCCAAATTCCACATCTTCCAATGTTGCTCATCGTTACTGTGAAGTTTCATCAAGTTTGGAACATTTTGAGATTTTTGAATTTTTTGGAGTAGTTTCCATGGCAACATAGTAGTTCCAATGAGTGCCAAAATCATCCAACACCTGTATATAGTGGGCACCTACATTGTATTAAAATATTATGATTCTGACTTAAAGCATATCCAAATAGTTCACCAAAACGAAAAACTGTATTTTTTCACATTTGTTCCGTTTCCATGGTAACTGCGGCCATCTTGAAAATGCCATACCCCGATTGCAAATCTGCACAAGCTGGTCAACATTATGGTTAAGTTCCACTAACATTGGTTCATAAAATTTCAAGATATAAGCTGGACAAAAAAAGTGGAAGAAAAAAAATAATAAGAAAAAAAGAAACGTAGAAAAGCAATATGTCACCCCAACTCCGTTGAGGGTGCCATAACTAGAATTGCCATTGCAAGCAATAGCGGATGTCACCCTGGTCCACCAATTGCCACTAAGCGGCAGCCATTTCGAAATTTTAACATTAAATTAATTTATTTACTTTACAATGCATCAGTTTGCAAAATTTTAGAAAGTTAAAAGCATTTTTAAAAATTTGATGTTTTTACTGTTTCTATGGCAACGGCGGCCATTTTGAAAATTACAAAGTCGAACTTCTGCTTCATATTGTACTCCGCATAATATTTTACAATCATATAAAATTTAATAGCTGTACAACACTTATGTTCTGGAATGTTCCATCACATTTTCTCATTTTGATGTTTTTGCCTTGTTTCCATGGTAACGGCAGCCATTTCGGAAATTCCAAAATTGAATGCCACATCTAGATTTGCCAGGCAACATTTCTGTGAAAGTTTTATATATTTTTAAAGAATTTTCAAATTTTTGATATTTTTTATCAGTTTCTATGGCAACATCGTAGTTCCAATGGATCTCAAAAACATCCACAGCGTGTATATAGAGGACAGCTACATTGTATAAAAATATGATGAATAAATGTTTTGTCATAGTCAAATTATTCACCAAAAACTAAAACTTCATTTTTTCACTCTTTTTCTGTTTCCATGGTAACAGCAGCCATCCTGGAAGTGCCAATCTCGACTGCACTTCGGACAATGGTTATTAACATTCTGGTATAGTTCCATTACACACCAATTGCCACTAAGCGGCAGCCATTTCGAAATTTTAACATTAAATTAATTTATTTACTTTACAATGCATCAGTTTGCAAAATTTTAGAAAGTTAAAAGCATTTTTAAAAATTTGATGTTTTTACTGTTTCTATGGCAACGGCGGCCATTTTGAAAATTACAAAGTCGAACTTCTGCTTCATATTGTACTCCGCATAATATTTTACAATCATATAAAATTTAATAGCTGTACAACACTTATGTTCTGGAATGTTCCATCACATTTTCTCATTTTGATGTTTTTGCCTTGTTTCCATGGTAACGGCAGCCATTTTGGAAATTCCAAAATTGAATGCCACATCTAGATTTGCCAGGCAACATTTCTGTGAAAGTTTTATATATTTTTAAAGAATTTTCAAATTTTTGATATTTTTTATCAGTTTCTATGGCAACATCGTAGTTCCAATGGATCTCAAAAACATCCACAGCGTGTATATAGAGGACAGCTACATTGTATAAAAATATGATGAATAAATGTTTTGTCATAGTCAAATTATTCACCAAAAACTAAAACTTCATTTTTTCACTCTTTTTCTGTTTCCATGGTAACAGCAGCCATCCTGGAAGTGCCAATCTCGACTGCACTTCGGACAATGGTTATTAACATTCTGGTATAGTTCCATTACAATTGGTCCATACGTTTTCAAGAAATAGTCTGGACAAAAAAGTGTGGAATAATAATAATAAAAAAAAGAATCGTACAATAACAATATGTCACCCGACCTCCGTCAGGGTGACATAACTAGATTTGTAATTGCTAGCAATAACGGATGGCACCCTTCCCCTATTGCCAGGTGAGCAGCGGCCATTTAGAAAATTCCAAACTCAAAAGTCAAGTCTACATAAGCTAGACAACATTTGTTATAAGTTTCCTTAAATTTGAAGCATTTTGAAGTTTTTCATATTTTTGCTGTTTCCATGGTAACGGCGGCCATTTTGAATATTCCAAAGTCAAACCCATGCTGCATTTTTTGCCCTCCATAATAATATACCAATTAATGTCTCTAGACTAAATTTAACATTGATGTTCTGGAATGTTCTGTGAAAATTCAAAGTTTTGACCTTTTTGCATTGTTTCCAAGGTAACAACAGATATTTTGGAAATTCCAACGCCAAATTCCACATCTTCCAATGTTGCTCGTCGTTACTGTGAAGTTTCCTGAAGTTTGGAGCATTTTGAGAATTTCGAAATTTTTGGTGTAGTTTCCATGGCAACATAGTAGTTCCAATGATCACCAAAATCATCCAACACCTGTATATAGTGGGCACCTACATTGTATTAAAATATAATGATTCTGAGATAAAGCATATCCAAACAGTTCACCAAAACAAAAAACTGGATTTTTTCACATTTGTTCTGTTTCCATGGTAACGGTAGCCATCTTGAACCATTCCATGCTTCCTGCAACTCTGCACCTGGGGGTCCTTACTATAGCAGAGTTCCATCAACATTGGTCCATTGGATTTCCAGAAATCACCTGGACAAAATTTGTTGCAAGAAAAATAATAATAATAATAAGAAAAAAAAGAAACGTAGAATAACAATACGTCACCCCAACTCCGTTGAGGGTGCCATAACTAGATTTGCCATTGCAAGCAATAGCGGATGGCACCCTTCCCCAATTGCCAGGTGAGCGGCAGCCATTTTGAAAATTCCAAAGTCAAAGAGCTCATCTACAGATGTCTATAGATATTCTTGTAAAGTTTCATCAATTTTGGAGCATTTTGAAATTTTTTTTAATTTTTGCTATTTCCATGGTAACGGGTACCATTTCAAAAATTCCAAAGACAGGTGCCACTTTGGGACATGCCATGTAACATATCCATGAAGTTGTAGAAGGTTTGATCTTATATTTTTGCAAGAAATGCAGCTTCAATGTGTTTTCCCATAAGGCCAATGTTAAACTTTCGCCCTGTTTCCATGACAATGGCGGCCATTTTGGAATTTCCTAATATTGTCACAACATCTAAACATACCAAGGAACATTACCATAAAGTTTCATCCAGCTAGGTCTTATAATGAAAGATTTAGAATTTGCATTTTTTTCACATTTTATCAGTTTCCATGGCAACAGCAGCCATCTTGATGATGCCATACCCTGTTTGCAAAACTTCATATGCTGGGTAACATTATAGTATAGTTCCATGACCATTCCATCATACAGTGCCAAGATATGGCCTGGACAAAAAGCGTGGAAGAAAAATAAAAATAACTAGAATTGCCATTGCAAGCAATAGCGGATGTCACCCTGGTTCCCCAATTGCCACTAAACGACAGCCATTTCGAAATGTTCCATCAGTAAATGTAGATATATCCATAACAAAAGATCTTTCTGTCAGTTTTCATAGCTTTATGTACGTTTTTCTGTTTTCAACAATTGTGCCGTTTCCATGGCAACGGCGGCCATTTTGGAAATTAAAAACTCAAAAGTCAAGTCTACATTAGCTAGGCAACATTTGTTTTAAGTTTCATTAAATTTGAAGCCTTTTGGAGTTTTTCATATTTTTGCTGTTTCCATGGTAACGGCTGCCATTTTGAAAATTCCAAAGTCTAACTTCTTCTGCAAATTGATCTCTCCATAATTATATACCATCATATACCATTTAATGTCTCTAGAATAAATTTAACACTTATGTTCTGGAATGTTCCATGGAAAATTCACCCCCCTCAAATTATGTCTAGAGACCCCCCAGTTGAAAAACAAATGTACCATGTTGCAGTGGGCATGAGTCTCTTAATATCATAGAAGTTTCATATCAATTGGAACACATTTCTATTTTTCACATTTTTGCTGTTTCCATGGCAATGGCAGCCATTTTTTTAATTCCAAGGTAAGGTGCAAAACTGCACATGGTGATTAACATTATGTTATAGTTCCATCAACATTGGTCCATTCAATGCTGAGAACTAAGCCGGACAAAAAGTGTGGAATAAAAATAATAAGAACTAGATTTGCCATTGCAAGCAATAGCGGATGGCACCCTTCCCCCATTGCCAGGCGAGCGGCAGCCATTTTGAAAATTCCAAAATCATAGAGTGCATCTACTCATGCCAATTGTCAATTTTGTAAAGTTTCATTAAGTTTGGAGAACTTTGAAATTTTTGAAATTTTTGCTGTTCCCATGGTAACGGCGGCCATTTTGAATATTCCAAAGTCAAACCCCCGCTGCAATTTTTTCCTTCCATAATCATATATACCATCATATACCATTTAATGTCTCTAGAATACATTTAACATTGATGTTCTGGAATGTTCTGTGAAAATTCAAAGTTTTGACCTTTTTGCATTGTTTCCATGGTATCTACAGATATTTTGGAAATTCCAACGCCAAATTCCACATCTTCCAATGTTGCTCATCGTAACTGTAAAGTTTCATAAAGTTTGGAGCATTTTGATATTTTCGAAATTTTTGGTTTAGTTTCCATGGCAACATAGTAGGTCCAATGAGTGCCAAAATCATCCAATACCTGTATATAGTCGGCACCTTCATTGTATTAAAATATGATGATTCTGAGTTTAAGCATATTCAAACAGTTCACCAAAACAAAAAACAGAAATTTTTCACATTTGTTTCGTTTCCATGGCAACGGCAGCCATCTTGATGGTGCCATACCCCACTGCACTATAGAATGTTGTGGTCTACATTATGGTATAGTTCCATCAATATTGTTCATGCCAATTCCGAGAAATAGAATGGACAAAAAAGTGTGGAAGAATAAATATAATAATAATATGAAAAAAAGAAACGAACAATAACAATATGTCACCCCAACTCCGTTGAGGGTGCCATAACTAGAATTGCCATTGCAAGCAATAGCGGATGTCACCCTGGTTCCCCAATTGCCACTAAACGACAGCCATCTGGAAATGTTCCATCAGTAAATGTAGATATATCCATAACTAAAGATCTTTCTGTTAGTTTTCATAGCTTTATGTAATTTTTTCTGTTCTCAACAATTGTGCCGTTTCCATGGCAACGGCGGCCATTTTGGAAATTCCGAACCCAAAAGTAAAGTCTACATTAGCTAGGCAACATTTGTTTTAAGTTTCATTAAATTTGAAGCATTTTGGAGTTTTTTTATATTTTTGCTGTTTCCATGGTAACGGCTGCCATTTTGACAATTTCAAAGTCTAACTTCTGCTGCAAATTGATCTCTCCATAATTATGTACCATCATATACCATTTGATGTTCTAGAATAAATTTAACACTTATGTTCTGGAATGTTCCATGAAAAATTCACCCCCTCAAATTATGTCTAGAGACCCCCAAGTTGAAAAAAAAATGTACCATGTTGAAGTGTACATGAGTCTGTTAATATCATAGAAGTTTCATATAAATTGGAACACATTTCTATTTTTCACATTTTTGCTGTTTCCATGGCAATGGCAGCCATTTTTTTAATTCCAAAGTAAGGTGCAAAACTACACATGGTGATTAACATTATGTTATAGTTCCATCAACATTGGTCCATTCAGTTCCGAGAACTAAGCTGGACAAAAAGTGCGGAATAAGAATAAGAAAAAAAGAATCGTACAATAACAATATGTCACCCGACCTCCGTCAGGGTGACATAAAAAAAGAATCGTACAATAACAATATGTCACCCGACCTCCGTCAGGGTGACATAACTAGAATTGCCATTGCAAGCAATAGCGGATGTCACCCTGGTTCCCCAATTGCCACTAAACGGTAGCCATTTCGAAATGTTACATCAGTAAATGCAGATATATCCATAACAAAAGATCTTTCAGTCAGTTTTCATAGCTTTATGTACGTTTTTCTGTTTTCAACAATTGTGCCGTTTCCATGGCAACGGCGGCCATTTTGAAAATTCCAAACTCAAAACTCAAGTCTACATTAGCTAGGCAACATTTGTTTTAAGTTTCATTAAATTTGAAGCATTTTTGAGTTTTTCATATTTTTGCTGTTTCCATGGTGACGGCGGCCATTTTGAAAATTCCAAAGTCGAACTTCTGCTGCAAATTGTTCTCTCCATAATTATATACCATCATATACCATTTAATGTCTCAAGAATAAATTTAACAGTTATGTTCTGGAATGTTCCATGAAAAATTCACCCCCTCAAATTATGTCTAGAGACCCCCTAGTTGAAAAAAAAAATGTACCATGTTGAAGTGTGCATGAGTCTCTTAATATCATAGAAGTTTCATATAAATTGGAACAAATTTCTATTTTTCACATTTTTGCTGTTTCCATGGCAATGGCAGCCATTTTTTAAATTCCAAAGTCAGATGCAAAACTACACATGGTGATTAACATTATGTTATAGTTCCATCAACATTGGTCCATTCAGTTCCAAGAACTAAGCTGGACAAAAAGTGCGGAATAAGAATAAGAAAAAAAGAATCGTACAATAACAATATGTCACCCGACCTCCGTCAGGGTGACATAACTAGAATTGCCATTGCAAGCAATAGCGGATGTCACCCTTCCCCCCATTGCCACTAAGCGGCAGCCATTTCAAAACAACTTAACAGTGAATGCAGATCTATAAATTGCGGTACATCTTTCTGTAAATTTTCAGTACATTGAGAGCATTTTAGAAAATTTCACATTTTTGTTGTTTCCATGGCAACGGCAGCCATTTTGAAAATTCCAAAGTCAAAAGTCTCATCTATACATGCCAGTTGACAATAATATTAAGTTTGATTAAGTTTGGAACATTTTGAAAATATTTGACATTTCTGCAGTTTCCATGGCAACAGTTGCCATTTTGAAAATTCCAACTCCAAAAGTCTGATGCAGACTTGACATTCAACAATCCTATTAAGTTTCATTACTTTTTGAGCATTTCGAAATTTTTGAAATTTTTGACATTTTGGCTGGTTTTTATGGTTACACAGACCATTCCAAATTTCTAATGGCAGATACCACTTTGGTACATGGGAGGGAACATACCATCAGAGTTTCATTGGATTTGACCTACCCTTTTAAGAAAGTAAATGCCACTTTTAGGTGTTTTTGGACCATTTTGACCATTTTTGCATTGTTTCCATGGTAACGGCAGCCATTTTGGAAATTCAAACGCCAAATTCCACCTCTACCAATTTTGCTCATCGTTACTGTGAAATTTTATAAAATTTGGAGCATTTCCATATTTTTGAAATTTTTGGTGTAGTATCCATGGCAACATAGCAGTTCCAATGATTGTCAAAATCATCCCAAAACCAGTATATGCCCGGCACCTACATTGTATCAAAATATAATGATTCTAAGTTAAAGCATTTCCAAATAGTTCATCAAAACCAAAAACTGGAATTTTGCATTATTTTTAGGTTTCCATGGTGATGGCAGCCATTTTTTAGTTCCAAAGTTGCACTGCAACTGGCAAGTCAGGGTTCCTTGTTATAGTGCACCATCATTCAGATTGGTTACTTTGGCTCTGAAAAAACTGCCGGACAAAATTAGGTGGAAGAAAAATAATAATAACTAGATTTGCGATTGCAAGCAATAGCGGATGGCACCCTTCCCCTATTGCCAGGTGAGCGGTAGCCATGGTTACGACGGCCATTTTGGAAATTCCAAACTCAAAAATCAAGTCTACATTAGCTGAGCAACATTTGTTTTAAATTTCAATAAATTTGAAGCATTTTTAATTTTTTCGTATTTTTGCTGTTTCCATGGTAACGGCGGCCATTTTGAATATTCCTAAGTCAAACCCCGCTGCAATTTTTTCCCTCCACAATCATATACCATTTAATGTCTCTAGAATAAATTAAACATTGATGTTCTAGAATGTTCTGTGAAAATTCAAAGTTTTGACCTTTTTGCATTGTTTCCATGGTAACAACAGCGATTTTGGAAATTCCAACGCCAAATTCCACATCTTCCAATGTTGCTCATCGTTACTGTGAAGTTTCATTAAGTTTGGAACATTTTGAGATTTTTGAATTTTTTGGAGTAGTTTCCATGGCAACATAGTAGTTCCAATGAGTGCCAAAAATCATCCAACACCTGTATATAGTGGGCACCTACATTGTATTAAAATATAATGATTCTGAGTTAAATAGTATCCAAATAGTTCACCAAAACAAAAAACTGGATTTTTTCACATTTGTTCCGTTTCCATGGTAACGGCAGCCATCTTGAAAGTGCCAACCCCAAAAAGCAAATCTTCATCTGGTGGTTAACATTATGGTATAGTACCATCTTCTTGGGTCCATTCACATTAGAGTTCCAGACTGGACAAAAATGTGTGGAAGAAAAATAATAATAAAAATAAAAACAAAAAGAAACGTAGAATAACACTAGATTTGCGATTGCAAGCAATAGCGGATGGCACCCTCCCCCTATTGTCAGGTGAGCGGTAGCCATGGTAACGGCGGCCATTTTGGAAATTCCAAACTCAAAAGTCAAGTCTACATAAGCTGAGCAACATTTGTTATAAGTTTCAATAAATTTGAAGCATTTTGAAGTTTTTTGTATTTTTGCTGTTTCCATGGTAACGGCGGCCATTTTGAATATTCCAAAGTCAAACCCCCGCTGCAATTTTTTCCCTCCATAATCATATACCATTTAATGTCTCTAGAATAAATTAAACATTGATGTTCTAGATTGTTCTGTGAAAATTCAAAGTTTTGACCTTTTTGCATTGTTTCCATGGTAACAACAGCGATTTTGGAAATTCCAACGCCAAATTCAACATCTTCCAATGTTGCTCATCGTTACTGTGAAGTTTCATTAAGTTGGGAACATTTTGAGATTTTTGAATTTTTTGGAGTAGTTTCCATGGCAACATAGTAGTTCCAATGATTGCCAAAATCATCCAACACCTGTATATAGTGGGCACCTACATTGTATCAAAATATAATGATTCTGAGTTAAAGCATATACAAACACTTCACCAAAACAAAAAACTGGATTTTTCCACATTTGTTCAGTTTCCATGGTAACGGCAGCCATCTTGAAAGTGCCACCCCCAAAAAGCAAATCTTCATTTGGTGGTTAACATTATGGTATAGTTCCATCTTCTTGGGTCCATTCATATGAGAGTTCCAGACTGGACAAAAATGTGTGGAAGAAAAATAATAAAAAAAACAAAAAGAAACGTAGAATAACAATATGTCACCCCAACTCCGTTGAGGGTGCCATAAATATGTCACCCAAACTCCGTTTAGGGTGCCATAACTAGAATTGCCATTGCAAGCAATAGCGGATGTCACCCTTCCCCCCATTGCCACTAAGCGGTAGCCATTTCAAAACAACTTAACAGTAAATGCAGATCTATGAATTGTGATATATCTTTCTGTAAATTTTCAGTTAAATAAGAGCATTGTCAAAAGTTTCACATTTCTGCTGTTTCCATGGCAACGGCAGCCATTTTGAAAATTCCAAAGTCAAATGTCTCATTTGTACATGCCAGTTGACAATAATATTAAGTTTCATTAAGTTTGAAGCATTTTGAAAATATTGACATTTCTGCAGTTTCCATGGCAACGGTGGCCATTTTGGAAATTCCAACTCCTAAAGTCTCATGCAGACTTGACAGTCAACAATCATATTAAGTTTCATTACCTTTTGAGCATTTTGAAATTTTTGAAATTTTTGACATTTTGGCTGGTTTCTATGGTAACACAGACCATTCCAAATTTTTAATGGCAGATACTCCATTGGTACATGGGAGGGAACATACCATAAGAGTTTCAATGGATTTGACCTACCATTTTAAGGAAGTAAATGACACTTTTTAAGGTTTTTAAAGCGTTTTGACCATTTTTGCCTTGTTTCCATGGTAACACAAGACATTTTGGAAATTCCAACGCCAAATTCCACATCTACCAAAGTTGCTTATCGTTATGTTAAAGTTTCAAAAAATTTGGAGCATTTTGATATTTTTGAAATTTTTGGTGTAGTATCCATGGCAACATAGTAGTTCCAATGAATGCCAAAAATCATCCAAAAGAAGTATATAGTGGGCACCTACATTGTATCAAAATATAATGATTCTAAGTCTAAGCATCTCCAAATAATTCCCTAAAACCAAAAAGTGGAATTTTTCACATTTGTTCCGTTTCCATGGTAACGGCAGCCATTTTTAATGGTCCTATGACCTACTGCAACCCAAAATTTTGTGTTCCTCATTATAGTTGACTATCACTAAGATTGGTTCCATTGCCTTCAAAAAATCTGCCGGACAAAAATCATTGGAAGAATAAGAATAATAATAACTAGATTTGTAATTGCTAGCAATAACGGATGGCACCCTTCCCCCATTGCCAGGTGAGCGGCAGCCATTTTGAAAATTCTAAAGTCAAATAGTGCATCTAGAGATGTCTAGTAACATTTTTGCCAAGTTTCATTAAGTTTGAAGCATTTTGAAATTTTTGATATTTTTGCTGTTTCCATGGTTACGGCGGCCATTTTGAAAATTCCAACTTCAAAATGCAATTCTTCTTATGCTAGTTACTATTCCTGTAAAGTTTTATCCAGTTTGCAGCATATTCATTTTTTTTGAAATTTTTGACATTTTTGCATAGTTTCCATGGTAACAACAGATATTTTGGAAATTCCAACGCCAAATGCCACATCTTCCAATGTTGCTCATCGTTACTGTGAAGTTTCCTGAAGTTTGGAGCAGTTTGAGAATTTTGAAATTTTTGGTGTTGTTTCCATGGCAACATAGTAGTTCCAATGATCACCAAAATCATCCAACACCTGTATATAGTGGGCACCTACATTATAATAAAATATAATGATTCTGAGATAAAGCATATCCAAACAGTTCACCAAAACAAAAAACTGGATTTTTTCACATTTGTTCTGTTTCCATGGTAACGGTAGCCATCTTAAACCATTCCATGTTTCCTGCAACTTTGTACATGGGGGTCCTTAATATGGAAAAGTTCCATCAACTTTAGTCCTTTGGATTTCGAGAAATCGCCTGGACAAAATGTGTGGAAGAAAAATAATAAAAATAATAATAATAAGAAAAAAAAGAAACGTAGAATAACAATACGTCACCCCAACTCCGTTGAGGGTGCCATAATAACAAAGAAACGGAGGAAAAACAATATGTCACCCGACATTGTCGATCGGGTGACATAACTAGATTTGTAATTGCTAGCAATAACGGATGGCACCCTCGTCCCCCCATTGCCAGGCGAGCGGCAGCCATTTTTGGAAATTCCAAAGTCAAAGAGTGCATCTACCCTTGCAAGATATCATTTTTGCAAAATTTCATTAAGTTTGAAGCATTTTGAAATTTTGGACAATTTTGCTGTTTCCATGGTTACGGCGGCCATTTTGGAAATTCCAACTTCAAAATGCAACTCCGCACATGTCAGTCACTATTCCTGTAAAGTTTCATTCAGTTTACAGCACTTAATTGTTTTTGGAAATTTTGAACATTTGTGCTGCAACCATGGTTACAGTAGATAATTCCAAAATTCTAAAAACGTACATCTCATTGCCACATGTCATGTTATATATCAATACAGTTTCATTGACTTTGGTGCACTACTCTCTGAGAAAATGCTGATTTTATGCATTTTTCCATAGGGTCAATGCAAAACTTGGCCCTAGTTTCCATGACAACGGCGGCCATTTTGAACTATCCAAATATTGTCCTGACATCTTGGCATACTGGAGAACATTTTCATAAAGTTTCATCCAGTTGGATCTTATAACGAAAAAGTTAGAATTTTTGATATTTTAGCTGTTTCCATGGTAACGGCAGCCATTTCGAAAATTCTAAAGTCAAACTGGAAATCAGCACATGCCAGTTACCATTCCTGTGGAGTTTCTTCCAGTTTGGAACACTTTGATTTTTTTCGCATTTGTGTTGTTTCCATGGAAACGGCGGCCATCTTTTACCATTCCATAGCAAGGTGCACAACTTCAAATGGGGTTCCTCATTATAGTTGAGTTCCATAAACATTGGTCCGTTCAATTCTGAGAACTCGCGCGGACAAAATGTGTGGAAGAAAAATTGACATAACTAGATTTGTAATTGCTAGCAATAACGGATGGCACCCTCGTCCCCCCATTGCCAGGATAAAGGCAGCCATTTTGAAATTTCCAAAGTGAAAGAGCGTATCTACATATGGAAATTATGATTTTTGTAAAGCTTTATTAAGTTTGGAGCATTTTGAAATTTTTGACATTTTAGTCATTTCCATGGTTACGGCGGCCATTTTGAAATTTCTAACTCCAAAATACAATTCTGCCCATGCCAGTTATCATTTCTGTAAAGTTTCATCTAGTTTGCAGCATTTTGAATTGTTTGAAATTTTTTATATTTCTACTGTTTCCATGGTTACAGTAGATAATTCCAAAATTCTAAAAGCAGGCATCTCATTGCCATATGTCTTGTTATATATCAATACAGTTTCATTGATCTCTATGCATTATTCTTAAAGAAAATGCAGCTTTTATGTATTTGTCCATAGGCTCAATGTTAAACATTTGCCCTGTTTCCATGACAATGGCGGCCATTTTGGAATTTCTAAATATTGTCTTGACATCTTTGCATACCAAGGAACATTTCTTTAAAGTTTCATCCAGCTAGGTCTTATAATGAAAGATTTAGAATTTTGAAAATTTTTCACTTTTTTGCAGTTTCCATGGAAACGGCGGCCATTTAAAAAAATTCCAGAGTCAGATGCACAACTTCACATGGGGGTCCTCATTATGTTATAGTTCCAACATTATTGGATCACTCAATTCTTAGAAACACGATGGACAAAATGTGTGGAAGAATAAGAAAAATAAGAAAAAAAAGAAACGTAGAATAACAATACGTCACCCCAACTCCGTTGAGGGTGCCATAATAATAAGAAAAAAAGAAACGTAGAATAACAATACGTCACCCCAACTCCGTTGAGGGTGCCATAATAAGAAAAAAAAGAAACGTAGAATAACAATATGTCACCCCAACTCCGTTGAGGGTGCCATAACTAGATTTGCCATTGCAAGCAATAGCGGATGGCACCCTTCCCACATTGCCAGGCGAGTGGCAGCCATTTTGAAAAATTCAAAGTCAAAGAGCGCTTTTACACATGTTTATTAAAGTTGTTGTAAAATTTCATCTCGTTTGGAGCATTTTGAATTTTTTGACATTTTTGCTGTTTCCATGGTTACGGCGGCCATTTTGAAAATTCCAAGTTCAAAAGTCAACTCTGCTTATGCCAGTGACTATTTCTGTTAAGTTTCATCCAGTTTGCAGGATTTTTATTTATTTTTTTATTTTTTGACCTTTTCGCATTGTTTCCATGGTAACTACAAACATTTTGGAAATTCCAACTCCAAATGGCACATCTTCCGATGTTGCTCATTATTACTGTGAAGTTTCATAAAGTTTGGAGCATTTTGAGATTTTTGAAATTTTTGGTGTAGTTTCCATGGCAACATAGTAGTTCCAATGAATGCCAAAATCATCCAACACCTGTATATAGTGGGCACCTACATTGTAATAAAATATAATGATTCTGAGTTAAAGCATATCCAAACAGTTCACCAAAACAAAAAACTAGATTTTTTCACATTTGTTCCGTTTCCATGGTAACGGCAGCCATCTTGAACCATTCCATGGTGCCTGCAACTCTTAACTTAAGGGTCCTCTATATAATAGAGTTCCATCAACTTTGGTCCATTGGATTTCCAGAAATCTCCTGGACAAAATTAGGTGGAAGAAAAATAATAAAAACTAGATTTGTAATTGCTAGCAATAACGGATGGCACCCTCGTCCCCCCATTGCCAGGCGAGCGGCAGCCATTTTGAAAATTCCAAAGTCAAAGAGTGCATCTACACATGCAAGTCATCATTTTTGTAAAATTTCATTAAGTTTGGAGCATTTTGAAATTTTGGACAATTTTGCTGTTTCCATGGTTACGGCGGCCATTTTGGAAATTCCAACTTCAAAATGCTACTCCGCTTATGTCAGCCACTATTTCTGTAAAGTTTCATCCAGTTTGCAGCACTTTATTTTTTTTGGAAATTTTGAACATTTGTGCTGTAACCATGGTTACAGTAGATAATTCCAAAATTCTAAAAGCAGACATCTCATTGCCACATGTCATGTTATATATCAATACAGTTTCATTTACTTTGCTGCACTATTCTCTGAGAAAATGCTGATTTTATGCATTTTTCCATAGGGTCAATGCAAAACTTGGCCCTAGTTTCCATGACAACGGCAGCCATTTTGAACTATCCAAATATTGTTTTGACATCTTGGCATACTGGGTCACATTTTCATAAAGTTTCATCCAGCTGGATGTTATAATGAAAGAGTTAGAAATTTTGATATTTGAGCTGTTTCCATGGTAACGGCAGCCATTTTGGAAATTCCAAAGTCAAACTGCAAATCATCTCATGCCAGTTACCATTCCTGTGGAGTTTCTTCCAGTTTAGAACACTTTGAATATTTTCGGATTTTTGCAGTTTCCATGGAAACGGCAGCCATCTTGACCATTCCAAAGTCAGGTGCACAACTTCATATGCTGGTCCACATTATGGTATAGTTCCATCAACATTGGTCCATACAATTCCGAGAAACTGTGTGGACAAAAAGTGTTGAAGAAGAATAATAACTAGATTTGCCATTGCAAGCAATAGCGGATGGCACCCTATCCCTATTGCCAGGCGAGCGGCAGCCATTTAAATTATTTTTTGCTGTTTCCATGGCAACGGCGGCCATTTTGAAAATTCGAAACTCAAAAGTTAAGTCTACATAAGCTAGGCAACATTTGTTATAAGTTTCATTAAATTTAAAGCATTTTGAAGTTTTTCATAATTTTGCTGTTCCCATGGTAACGGCGGCCATTTTGAATATTCCAAAGTCAAACCCCCGCTGCAATTTTTGCCCTCCATAATCATATACCATTTAATGTCTCTAGAATAAATTTAACATTGATGTTCTAGAATGTTCTGTGAAAATTCAAAGTTTTGACCTTTTTGCATTGTTTCCAAGGTAACAACAGATATTTTGGAAATTCCAACGCCAAATTCCACATCTTCCAATGTTGCTCATCGTTACTGTGAAGTTTCATGAAGTTTGGAGCATTTTGATATTTTTGAAATTTTTGGTGTAGTTTCCATGGCAACATAGTAGTTCCAATGAGTGCCAAAATCATCCAACACCTGTATATGGCCGGCACCTACATTGTATCAAAATATAATGTTTCTGAGTTTAAGCATATTAAAACAGTTCACCAAAACAAAAAACAGGATTTTTTCACATTTGTTTCGTTTCCATGGCAACGGCAGCCATCTTGATGGTGCCATACCCCACTGCACTATAGAATGTGGTGGTCTACATTATGGTATAGTTCCATCAATATTGTTCAAGCCAATTCCGAGAAATAGAATGGACAAAAAAGTGTGGAAGAATAAAAATAATAACTAGATTTGCCATTGCAAGCAATAGCGGATGGCACCCTTCCCACATTGCCAGGCGAGCGGCAGCAATCTAGAAAATTCCAAAGTCAAAGTGTGCATTTACACATTCAAATTATCATATTTGTTAAGTTTCATTAAGTTTGGAGCATTTTGAAGTTTTTGACATTCTTGCTGTTTCCATGGTTACGGCGGCCATTTTGAAAATTCCAACTTCAAATGTCAACTTTGCTTATGCCAGTGACCATTCCTGTAAAGTTTCATCCAGTTTACAGCATTTTTATTTTTTTTGAAATTTTTGACCTTTTTGCATTGTTTCCATGGTAACAAGAGATATTTTGGAAATTCCAACGCCAAATTCCACATCTTCCAATGTTGCTCATCGTTACTGTGAAGTTTTATGAAGTTTGGATCATTTTGATATTTTTGAAATTTTTGGTATAGTTTCCATGGCAACATAGTAGTTCCAATGAGTGCCAAAATCATCCAACACCTTTATATGGCCGGCACCTACATTGTATCAAAATATAATGGTTCTGAGTTTAAGCATATCAAAACAGTTCACCAAAACAAAAAACAGGATTTTTTCACATTTGTTTCGTTTCCATGGCAACGGCAGCCATCTTGATGGTGCCATACCCCACTGCACTATAGAATGTGGTGGTCTACATTATGGTATAGTTCCATCAATATTGTTCAAGCCAATTCCGAGAAATAGAATGGACAAAAAAGTGTGGAAGAATAAAAATAATAATAATAATAATAATAAGAAAAAAAGAAACGAACAATAACAATATGTCACCCCAACTCCGTTGAGGGTGCCATAATAACTAGAATTGCCATTGCAAGCAATAGCAGATGTCACCCTTCCCCTCATTGCCACTAAGCGGCACCCATTTTAAAACAACTTAACAGTGAATGCAGATCTATGAATTGCGATATATCTTTCTGTAAATTTTCAATACAATAACAGCATTGTCAAAAGTTTCACATTTCTGCTGTTTCCATGGCAACGGCAGCCATTTTGAAAATTCCGAAGTCAAAAGTCTCATCTATACATGCCAGTTAACAATAATATTAAGTTTCATTAAGTTTGGAGCATTTTGAAAATATTTGACATTTCTGCAGTTTCCATGGCAACGGTAGCCATTTTGGAAATTCCAACTTCAAAAGTCTCATGCAGACTAGACAGTCAACAAATATATTAAGTTTCATCAAGTTTGAAGCATTTTGAAGTTTTTGAAATTTTTGACATTTTGGCTGGTTTCTATGGTAACACAGACCATTCCAAATTTTTAATGGCAGATACTCCATTGGTACATGGAAGGGAACATACCATCAGAGTTTCAATGAATTTGACCTACCATTTTAAGGAAGTAAATGCCACTTTTAAGGTTTTTTAAAGCGTTTTGACCATTTTTGCCTTGTTTCCATGGTAACACAAGACATTTTCAAAATTCCAACGCCAAATTGCACATCTACCAATGTTGCTCATCGTTCCTGTGGAGTTTCATTAAATTTGGAGCATTTTGATATTTTGGAAATTTTTGGTGTAGTATCCATGGCAACATAGTAGTTCCAATGAATGCCAAAAATCATCCAAAACAAGTATATAGTGGGCACCTACATTGTATCAAAATATAATGATTCTAAGTCTAAGCATCTCCAAATAATTTCCTGAAACCAAAAAGTGGAATTTTTCACAATTTTTCCGTTTCCATGGTAACGGCAGCCATTTTTAATGGTCCTATGACCTACTGCAACCCGAAATTTTGTGTTCCTCATTATAGTTGACTATCACTAAGATTGGTTCCATTGCCTTCAAAAAATCTGCCGGACAAAAATCATTGGAAGAATAAGAATAATAATAACAAAGAAACGGAGGAAAAGCAATATGTCACCCGACATTGTCGATCGGGTGACATAATAATATGAAACTAGAATTGCCATTGCAAGCAATAGCGGATGTCACCCTTCCCCCCATTGCCTCTAAGCGGCAGCCATTTGAAAACAATTTAACAGTAAATGCAGATCAACGCATTGCGATATATCTTTCTGTAAATTTTCAGTACATTTTGAGCATTGTCAAAAGTTTCACATTTCTTCTGTTTCCATGACAACGGCAGCCATTTTGAAAATTCCCAAGTCAAAAGTCTCATCTGTACATGCCAGTTAACAATAATATTAAGTTTCATTATGTTTGGAGCATTTTGAAAATATTTGACATTTCTGCAGTTTCCATGGCAACGGTGGCCATTTTGGAAATTCCAACTTCAAAAGTCTCATGTAGACTTGACAGTCAACAAATATAGTAAGTTTCATCAATTTTGGAGCATTTTGAAATTTTTGAAATTTTTGACATTTTGGCTGGTTTCTATGGTAACAGATACCATTCCAAATGTCTAATGGCAGATACCACATTGGTACATGGGAGGGAACAAACCATCAAAGTTTCAATGGATTTGACCTACCATTTTAAGAAAGTAAATGCCACTTTAAGGTTTTTGAAGCATTTTCACCATTTTTGACTTGTTTCCATGGTAACGGCAGACATTTTGGAAATTCCAACGCCAAATTGCACATCTACCAATGTTGCTCATCGTTACTGTGGAGTTTTATTAAATTTGGAGCATTTTGATATTTTGGAAATTTTTGGTGTAGTTTCCATGGCAATATGATAGTTCCAATGATTGCCAAAATCATCCAAAACCAGTATATGCCCGGCACCTACATTGTATCAAAATATAATGATTCTAAGTTAAAGCAACTCCAAATAATTCATTAAAACCAAAAACTGGAATTTTTCACAATTGTTCCGTTTCCATGGTAACGGCAGCCATTTTTATGGTCTTAAGACCTACTGCAACCCGGAATTTTGTGTTCCTCATTATAGTTAACTATCATTAAGATTGGTTCCATTGGCTCCGAGAAAACTGCCGGACAAAATAGGTGGAAGAATAATAATAATAATACAGAAAAAGAAACAGAGGAAAAGCAATATGTCACCCGACATTGTCGATCGGGTGACATAATAACAAAGAAACATAAGAAAAGCAATATGTCACCCGACATTGTCGATCGGGTGACATAACTAGATTTGCGATTGCAAGCAATAGCGGATGGCACCCTTCCCCTATTGCCAGGTGAGCGGTAGCCATGGTAATGGCGGCCATTTTGGAAATTCCAAACTCAAAAGTCAAGTCTACATTAGCTGAGCAACATTTGTTATAAGTTTCAATAAATTTGAAGCATTTTGAAGTTTTTTATATTTTTGCTGTTTCCATGGTTACGGCGGCCATTTTGAATATTCCAAAGTCAAACCCCCGCTGCAATTTTTTCCCTCCACAATCATATACCATTTAATGTCTCTAGAATAAATTAAACATTGATGTTCTAGAATGTTCTGTGAAAATTCAAAGTTTTGACCTTTTTGCATTGTTTCCATGGTAACAACAGCGATTTTGGAAATTCCAACGCCAAATTCCACATCTTCCAATGTTGCTCATCGTTACTGTGAAGTTTCATGAAGTTTGGAACATTTTGAGATTTTTGAATTTTTTGGAGTAGTTTCCATGGCAACATAGTAGTTCCAATGAGTGCCAAAATCATCCAACACCTGTATATAGTGGGCACCTACATTGTATTAAAATATGATGATTCTGAGTTAAAGCATTACCATACAGTTCACCGAAACTAAAAACAGTATTTTTTCACATTTGTTTCGTTTCCATGGCAACGTCAGCCATCTTGATGATGCCATACCCCGTTTGCACAATTTCATATAGTGGACTACATTATGGCATAGTTTCATCAATATTGTTCAAGCCAATTCCGAGAAATAGCATGTACAAAAAAGTGTGGAAGAATAAATATAATAAGAAAAAAAGAAACGAACAATAACAATATGTCACCCCAACTCCGTTGAGGGTGCCATAAAAAAGAAACGAACAATAACAATATGTCACCCCAACTCCGTTGAGGGTGCCATAAAAACTAGATTTGTAATTGCTAGCAATAACGGATGGCACCCTCGTCCCCCATTGCCAGGCGAGCGTCATCCATTTTGAAATTTCAAAGATTAAAGAGCGCATTTACAGATGTCTATCAACGTTGTTGTAAAATTTCATCAATTTTGGAGCATTTTGAAATTTTTGATTTTTGTGTTGTTTCCATGGAAACGGCGGCCATTTTGGAAATTCCAAAGTCGAATACCAACTCTTGATGTGCCACTTAACATGTCTGTCAATTTTTAGAAAGTTTGGACCAATTTGAAATTTTTGGACATTTCTGCTGTTTCCATGGTAACGGTAACCATTTCCAAAATTCCAAAGACACCTACCACATTGGCACATGATAAGGAACATACCATTAAAGTTTTAATGGTTGGATATACCATATTAAGAGTTTAAATACTACTTTAAGATTTTCCCCATAGGGTTTAATGTTAAACATATTTAGTTTCCATGGCAATATAGTAGTTCCAAAGATTCCCAAAATCATTTCAAACCTGTATATGGTGGACACCAACAATATATAAAAAATTTGATGATTTTCAGTTCAGGAATATTCAAATTATTCACCAAAAACCAAAAAAATATTTTTTACATTTGTTCTGTTTCCATGGTAACGGCGGCCATCTTGCACATGCCAAAGTCTGCTGCAAAACTTCACATGGTGTTCCACATTGTGGTATAATTCCATCAACATTGGTCCATTCAATTCCGAGAAATAGCGTGGACAAAATGTGTGGAAGAATAAAAATAACTAGAATTGCCATTGCAAGCAATAGCGGATGTCACCCTTCCCCCTATTGCCACTAAGCGGCAGCCATTTCAAACTTGTTTAACAGTAAATGCACAAATATGCATGGCTATTCATCTTTTTGTAAATGTTCAGTATATTCAGAGCATTTTAAAGTATTTCACATTTATACCGTTTCCATGGCAACGGCAGCCATTTTGAAAATTTCAAAGTCAAAAGTCTCATCTTAACTTGTCAGTTACCAATAATATCAAATTTCATTAAGTTAAAACCATTTTCAGAATTTTTGACATTTTTGCAGTTTCCATGGCAACCGTGGCCATTTTGGAAATTCCAACTTCAAAAGTCATATCTAGACTTGACAGTTAACAATCATATCAAGTTTCATCAATTTTGAAGCATTCTGAAATTTTTGCTCCTGTATCCATGGTAACATAGAAGTTCCAATGATTATCAAAATCATTCAAAACCTGTATATAGTGGACAACTATATTGCATAAAAATTTGATGATTTTAAGTTCAAGCATACCAAAGTTATTCACCAAACCCGGAAGTTTTTGGAGCATTTTGTCCTTTTTGCATTGTTTCCATGGAAACGGCAGACATTTTGGAAATTCCAACGCCAAATTTCACATCTACCAAAGTTGCTCATCGTTATGCTAAAGTTTCAAAAAAATTGGAGCATTTCCATATTTTTGAAATTTTTGGTGTAGTTTCCATGGCAACATAGCAGTTCCAAAATGTGCCAAAATCATCCAAAACCTGTATATAGTGGGCACCTACATTGTATTAAAATCTAAAGATTTTAAGCTTAAGCATTCTCAAATAATTCAAGGAACTCCAAAATTTTATTTTTTCATCATTTTTCCGTTTCCATGGTGATGGCAGCCATTTTTTAGTTCCAATTTTGCACAGACTCTGGGGAGTCAGGGTTCCTTGTTATAGTGCACCATCATTCGGATTGGTACTTTTGGCTCTGAGAAAGCGGGCGGACAAAATTAGGTGGAAGTATAATAATAATAATAATACAGAAAAAGAAACAGAGGAAAAGCAATATGTCACCCGACATTGTCGATCGGGTGACATAATAAGAAAAAAAGAAACGTAGAATAACAATATGTCACCCCAACTCCGTTGAGGGTGCCATAACTAGATTTGCGATTGCAAGCAATAGCGGATGGCACCCTTCCCCTATTACCAGGTGAGCGGTAGCCATGGTTACGATGGCCATTTTGGAAATTCCAAACTCAACAGTCAAGTCTACATTAGATGAGCAACATTTGTTATAAGTTTCAATAAATTTGAAGCATTTTGAAGTTTTTTGCTGTTTCCATGGTAACGGCGGCCATTTTGAATATTCCAAAGTCAAACCCCCGCTGCAATTTTTTCCCTCCACAATCATATACCATTTAATGTCTCTAGAATAAATTAAACATTGATGTTCTAGAATGTTCTGTGAAAATTCAAAGTTTTGACCTTTTTGCATTGTTTCCATGGTAACAACAGCGATTTTGGAAATTCCAACGCCAAATTCCACATCTTCCAATGTTGCTCATCGTTACTGTGAAGTTTCATAAAGTTTGGAACATTTTGAGATTTTTGAATTTTTTGGAGTAGTTTCCATGGCAACATAGTAGTTCTAATGAGTGCCAAAATCATCCAACACATGTATATAGTGGGCACCTACATTGTATTAAAATATAATGATTCTGAGTTAAATAGTACCCAAATAGTTCACCAAACCAAAAAACTGGATTTGTTCACATTTGTTTCGTTTCCATGGTAACGGCAGCCATCTTGACGGTGCCCTACCCCGTTTGCACAATTTCATATAGTGGACTACATTATGCCATAGTTTCATCAATATTGTTCAAGCCAATTCCGAGAAATAGCATGGACAAAAAAGTGTGGAAGAATAAATATAATAAGAAAAAAAGAAACGAACAATAACAATATGTCACCCCAACTCCGTTGAGGGTGCCATAACTAGATTTGTAATTGCTAGCAATAACGGATGGCACCCTACCCCTATTGCCAGGTGAGCGGCGGCCATTTAGAAAATTCCAAACTCAAAAGTCAAGTCTACATAAGCTAGGCAACATTTGTTATAAGTTTCCTTAAATTTGAAGCATTTTGAAGTTTTTCATATTTTTGCTGTTTCCATGGTAACGGCGGCCATTTTGAATATTCCAAAGTCAAACCCGTGCTGCATTTTTGCCCTCCATAATAATATACCATTTAATGTCTCTATAATAAATTTAACATTGATGTTCTGGAATGTTCTGTGAAAATTCAAAGTTTTGACCTTTTTGCATTGTTTCCAAGGTAACAACAGATATTTTGGAAATTCCAACGCCAAATTCCACATCTTCCAATGTTGCTCATCGTTACTGTGAAGTTTCCTGAAGTTTGGAGCATTTTGAGAATTTCGAAATTTTTGGTGTAGTTTCCATGGCAACATAGTAGTTCCAATGATCACCAAAATCATCCAACACCTGTATATAGTGGGCACCTACATTGTATTAAAATATAATGATTCTGAGATAAAGCATATCCAAACAGTTCACCAAAACAAAAAACTGGATTTTTTCACATTTGATCTGTTTCCATGGAAACGGTAGCCATCTTGAACCATTCCATGCTTCCTGCAACTCTGCACCTGGGGGTCCTTACTATAGTAGAGTTCCATCAACATTGGTCCATTGGATTTCGAGAAATCACCTGGACAAAATTTGTTGCAAGAAAAATAATAATAACTAGATTTGTAATTGCTAGCAATAACGGATGGCACCCTTCCCCCATTGCCAGGTGAGCGGCAGCCAGTTTGAAAATTCCAAAGTCAAATAGTGCATCTACAGATGTCTAGAAACATTTTTGCAAAGTTTCATTAAGCTTGAAGCATTTTGAAATTTTGGATATTTTTGCTGTTTCCATGGTAACGGCGGCCATTTTGAAAATTCCAAACTCAAAAGTCAAGTCTACATAAGCTAGGCAACATTTGTTATAAGTTTTATTAAATTTAAAGCATTTTGAAGTTTTTCATATTTTTGCTGTTTCCATGGTAACGGCGGCCATTTTGAATATTCCAAAGTCAAACCCCTGCTGCAATTTTTTTCCTCCATAATCATATACCATTTAATGTCTCTAGAATAAATTTAACATTGATGTTCTGGAATGTTCTGTGAAAATTCAAAGTTTTGACCTTTTTGCATTGTTTCCAAGGTAACAACAGATATTTTGGAAATTCCAACGCCAAATTCCACAACTTCCAATGTTGCTCATCGTTTCTGTGAAGTTTCCTGAATTTTGGAGCATTTTGAAAATTTCGAAATTTTTGGTGTAGTTTCCATGGCAACATAGAAGTTCCAATGAGTGCCAAAATCACCTTACACCTGTATATAGTGGGCACCTACATTGTATTAAAATATAATGATTCTGAGTTAAAGCATATCCAAACAGTTTACCAAAACAAAAAACTAGATTTTTTCACATTTGTTCCGTTTCCATGGTAACGGTAGCCATCTTGAACCATTCCATGGTGCCTGCAACTCTTCACCCAAGGGTCCTTTATATAATAGAGTTCCATCAACTTTGGTCCATTGGATTTCATTAAACCTCCTGGACAAAATTAGGTGGAAGAAAAATAATAAAAATAAAAAAAAAAAGAAACGTACAATAACAATACGTCACCCCAACTCCGTTGAGGGTGCCATAACTAGATTTGCTATTGCAAGCAATAGCGGACGATGGCACCCCGTACTGCACATTGTCACAGTAGCATCAACAATTATGAGTGTACAAAAGTCAAATGGCATATCTATTATACATGTCGGAATCAGCATGTCTAAACAACCCCCCCCCCCCCCCCTTTTTTTTTTTTTTTTCTCTTCCGTAGAATACGTTTCAGTTCTATACATAGTTTGGGAATCCTTTTTAAATCTAAAATTAGACACGCGCGCAAGTAGGAAGGTGGTGTCACGTGATACTCAAGTATATTATCGTGGACTTAGCATATTAATATTCTTTTTAGAGGGGACGTAGGACAGACAACATGTGTATATATTGACGGAGCGGCGTATTAACTGTTCAATTTATTCTTCAATAGCTCGCGTATCATACAATACATGTAACTTATCGTGTACAATTTAATTACATGTTTATCGATTGATTTCAGCTAATGTGTATATTTTAGCAGGTGTGTCATTCACGGATATGTACTTTAACGCAAGTGCAGAAATGTCAGTAATTTGTACTCTGAGTGTTTCTCGTTCTCTCGGTGGCGATTTTCTCTTTAAAGCACATTAAATAAAATACATATTTTTATTCTAGAATATTCTAGTACATGTTAGCAGTACAGCAATTGCATGTGACCATTTGCACACACTCCTAATTACGATTTCCGTGGAATTGTTGTTATATTTTTCAAGAAAATGCAGCTAA